>NC_092524.1:52612500-53296666 GCF_037038585.1 Patagioenas fasciata | reverse complement strand
GAACAGTGACTCACCCGCTTCCCTGGGCAGCCCGTTCCAATGCCTGACAACCCTTTCTCTGAATATTTTTTTCTTAATATCCAATCTGAACCTCTCCTGGTGCAATGTGAGACCATTTCTTCTTGTCCTGTCACTTACTGCTTGGGAGTAGAGACCAACACCCCCCATTTAGAAGCTCATTAACAAAATTCATGTAATAGGCCCACTAGGAAAAATTAATATCTGGTAGAACTCAAAATCTCTGTAGTTGAGTCTTTTTTTGCAGGTCAACAAATGGCAATTCTTAAACACAGTCAGTGTCTCTGATGCTTTCTTGTGTGTTAGGTTGGCCACATTTCTTCTCATACTCACCATTTCTTCCAGTTATCTGTTTCCTCCTCTGCAGAGTTTTGAGAGTTCAGAGCTGAGAGTTCAGCCTCCCTTCTGAAGAAGGTGAAAGTACAAATAGACTCACGGTCGAAGTTCCCATTATATTTTTTCCATTTTGAAATAAATGTCCTTGCTTTTGGGAACATCTCCCACCTACAGTCTCTGTTTTTCTAAGAGAAAATGAAATTGTTCCTCTTTATATCAAACAAAAGTAAAAATCTCAAGCAGTGCTTCAGTTGAGATTGAGAGCTGTTTATTTTCCAGGGGAGGTGGAGAAGTAGTCAGATGGTTAAACCTTAAGAAAACCTCCAGCTCTCTTGAGCAGAACTTTTTTTTTTTTTCTTTTCAGTTATTGCAAAACTTGTTTAGCACTTCATGGTAGAGCTCTGGGTTGGTGAGACATACAATGGGTGATAATTATGCCTTTAATTTTTTAAAAGTTAGTTCCATGGGAAAAAATGTGAATGTTAGCTTCGTATTTGCCTAAAAGCAAATTAAAAAGTGACCTCTTTTCCTCCTCTAAATGGCTGTTTTTATCATGTTTTCAAAATCAGAAATTAGTTAAGTACTTTTCCATTTCTGTCCCATGTTTATTTTTCTAGATGTGTGTTTTCCATTGACTGTTTAGTTAATCATTATGACAGGTTAATTTGCAAAGAGAGAAAGCCCATTTGCAGAAAAAGATAACCTTTGCAGTGAAAGGCTACACTACAATTATGGCTTTATACAGTTGCTTATTGTATCGTGTTGTTCAGATTCAGAATGACGATATTTTATTAATAAATAATGATGCATTTGCTAACTGAAGGTTTTACTTGGAGGCTGTATAAAGCCACATTTAGAAATTATCACCCATTTGAATGTTTTCCTTTTTGAACATGTTTACATTTAGCTAATGAAAAATAACCTTAATACTTTGAACTGCAAGGGGGGGATAACTATGCCAAAATATGATTTTGACATTTCAATATATATCAAAATGTAATTCTGGCTTATTGAAGAAGGTATTAATTGCAATTATTGGTTTTATTGTGCCATCACCATAGACCAAATTTTAAAGGCATCGTCTTTATCCAGGCTACAGATAGACATGTGATGACATACTGAAAGTTGTGGAGTAAGGATTCAGGTCCTGTTGAACTGAATGGCGATCAAACATCTTGTATTACATGCATTTGAAAATTTCATTATGCATCTTTCTGTGCCCAAAAGACTCTGAACATGGTGTGGGGGTTGCTGTTTGATTGTTTGGTTTCTTTTTTTGTGTTTTTGGTTTTTAAAAAAGGCCTCACGGATGTGAAGATTTCAGAATCTATTAATTTTGTCATACTAGTTTTCTTTCATAAAGAAGCTGGTTACCTACCATAATTTTGCTTTTTAATTTTTGTAGTCATTAGCTGGACATTTTTCTCTGCTTGTTTCTTCAATGTAACACAAGGACTCAAGAGAAAGTTGTTCTTGCAACAGAAGCATCAAGTACTCATATTATTTAGGGATGAACATGTTAACACTCTCTGTCTTCTCAGTGCAGTCGAGGGAGAACCTGGTGCTGGAACAGGAGCGGTGGAAGCTCCCTGGGAGCTCCAGACAAGTCTCTTTCTCACACACACTAGAGCATGCAAGGACTTGGTCTTAACGCTGGTTTGCACCCTGCTACTGCGAGTAGAAGGTGGTTCCAAAATCTCAGTAATGTTTTCACCTTTTTTTTTTTTTTTTTTTTTTTTTTGGTAAACTGACAGCCAGCTCATACACACGTATTCTTGTGTCAACATTATTCTCTAGCTAAAGTAGTTTTTCTATATTCTCTTCTCTCTACTGTCTTTATAGCAAGTAAATTCATCTTGTCTCAGCTTTTGATTTGGTACGTTAAACAAATGAAGTCTGTTAGTCTCCTCTTGTAAATTCAGATTTTAATTGATTGTTTCAATAGTCAATAGTTTCTGTTTGTGTCTCAGTTTGAATGACCTTCATTGAACAGAGGAGACCACACAAGGTGCCGGAGGAGGCCCTGCTGTAGCTGTGTACAGCACAGCTGCTGAAGTCTCTGTTGTCTTTCTCTCTACTGGAAACCTCTCCCGATGTCACTGGGGTTTTCCTCTTTCACACTGGCACATTTTCACACTGTCATCCTGTGGTTGTGTGACATATCCAAGTCCTTCTCCCAGGCTGCTTGACTGACAGGCTTCCACCATGCTGCAGAACTTGTGTTACAGTTGTGTTATTTTCCACTTCGTTATACTGACTTTTGCCATATTTCTGTTACCCTGGTTCTCATGATCAGCCTGTTGCTTTCAGTATCTTCACTTTTCTTTAGTTAATTGTGTCATCACTCTGGTAATTCTTGCAATGTAACAGTAGTTATATACTAAACATGATTAGTCTCAAGGCAGTATCCAAAATACAGAAGTTGTAATCCCCATTCCTTAGCGCATGCAAGATAAGTATCAATGAAGGTTATTCAGGCAAATGTTTAGGGTGGTGCATTAAGATATTTCTGTCTATTGATACTCAATAGCTGTTTTTCTGGGCTGTATTTGTGTAGGTAACCAGGAGATATTGAGTAATAAATAACACGTTACTTCTGTTTTGACAACAGTGCTAAGGGCCTTCAGTCAGGGGTTGGACCTTGTTTGGCTGAGCATTATAAAAACAATCCTTGGAGAGATGCTTTGGCAAAATAAACAAAGGACAGCAGTTTTATATGGGGGGTTATATCAAATGAAGTATAAGGGTGATAATGGAGGGAAGAAACATGTGAAATCATTGACTAACTAGAGGGAGACTTTGTGACTCCGGACTGGATGAGGAAAAAATTGTCAAGATTTTGAAAATAACCTGTGGCACAGAAGAAAGCTGGAAGCACTTTTCCCCCCTTTTATTAATTTCTGCAGGGTTTTGTTCTGTTGCGGTATGTAGGCTCTGCAGAACCTCGATTCCAGGGACTGTGGTACCTCCCTGTCACAGGCAGCACACAGTAATACTCTTTGTTTTTTAGAAAGCCAACCCTTAACATTGGAAGAGTCCATATTACTCCCAGCTCTGAGCCCTGACAGTGGCCTGAGCACTGTAAAGGGCTGGTGACCTTTCTTTGAGCAGAGCACCTGAACTCCACACATCTGTGAGTACTGGTGGTTGTTCAAAGTGACTGGTATAAATATCAACGAATTGGAGACATGAAGCACTGCTTTCATTTCTTGTGATAATGGCACAAAAGAAGTCTCTTTTTTTCTTCAGAGATTCCTATTACTCTCTGCCTGTGCCATTTCTGATTAGAGTTTTGTCTTGGAGTTTTCTGAGTCACAAAATCAACCTCTACAATAGAGAACTGGCTAACAGAAAAAGTAAGATTTGCTTAGAGAGGTTACAACATAAAGATACCATGAACAGACAGAAGCTGGAAGCCTTAACACACTTACAGGAGATCAATGGTTTGCCCAAACCAAAACCCAACCAACTGAACAACAAAAACAACCCCAACAAACCAAAACAACCCCAGAAGAACCTCAAAATTCTTAGCAAACCAAACATGGGGAAAATTAACAAACAAAATTTGTACTGAGCTGCAAAATGAAGCAACCCACACACGTTAGAGGCTTTTATAACTGCTGGAAAGAAATGTCGTATGTTTATTGGTCTTTCATGTGAAAGCAGTAGTGAAAGAGATGCAATAGCAGGAAAGACCCTGCTTTCTCCTAGCAGGATGCCAGCAGTTGTCTGAAACACCTCTGTCAAGTACTGCAGCATTTTAAAATGTACGAAGAACAAATAGATTGTCTTAGATTTGTGTAATTCCTTAGGAATTTACTGTTTTCATAATCTGCTGTATAATGGGTGTTTCCCTACTAATATTTCCTATTATTTACTCAAGTGATTATATAGCACTGTTCCTAATTGATTCAGGTTCCAAAATCCTTAACATATGTATTTTTTTAAAAGCTTATATGCCTGTTTATAAAGAAGATGTAGGGAGAAGGCATTCTGTTTAGGTTTTAAACTAACATGCCGGCTTTGAAGGTGTGAGCCATATGTCAGTTGGGTACCCCACTGTGTTTCTGTAGATCTGATGTGTTGATCAAACCCATCTCCAACCATAAAGCAAGAGACCTCACATTAATCTGCAGATCAATGTTGTCTGTACATCTGCTGCTAAATAGACAAAGGCCAGAACTACTAAACTACTAGCTCTGAGATTTTGTTTCCAGTTAGGAAGCAAAGAAAAATATGCAGTGAAGGACTAGGATAATTTGTATTGATTTCTGGGAGATCTTAGAGGAGTTTCATTTTGCAGGTTTTTTGGGGGTTTTGGTTTTAGTGGTTTGCTGTTGGGTTTGTTTGGTTGTTGTTTATTTTTTGTGTGGGGGTTTTTTTTTCTTGTTGTTTGGTTTTATGTTTTGGTTTTTGTTTGTTTTCCTGGAGTGTTTAGCACAGGGAGCAAGCATGTGCTGACAGCTGTTAGACTGGAGGTCGGTTTTCTGGGTAGGGCGATGGTGTGAGGTCACCCGGGGTTGTTGCTGTGTGACAGGCATGTCTGCTCCTTCTCCTCCGGTCTCTAGTGTGATGCTTTAATAGAGCAAAGTCAGGCAAGGACTGCAAGCAATTTCCAATGTTTTGTGCCTTGAAATTTTCATAAACTCATTGGGAGGGAGATTTACAAACTAGGCACGCACGTTATATGGCATCTGTCCATCATTCTGAGGGAGTTAGTTTAGTGACTCAGAGGACATCATGTCTTCCTTCTCTAGATCACTTGTTTGAGCTCAGCCCACCAAGTGTCGCTGTCCTTTTGATGCTCTGCATGAAGTAAGTCTAATTTTCTCTCCCTTGATTCTTTTGGAAGCAAAGCTCATCGTCTCAGTGCTGATACCCAAGGCAGGTGTCTTCATACCATCCCAGCCTGAGACACCAGTGACTGACGGGCTTTCAGGAGACTCTCCCTCTAACCAGCTGTGGCTTCAGAAGCATAAGGGAACAGGATGCCACCTGATTGCCCGCACAAGAGTGGTTCCTTCGGTAGTGCTCAATCACTTATATTCTTAGAAAAGTATAACATCAGGCAAACAGCCAGTATTCACTCTTGTTCTATCACCTGGAAAATCTCAGCCACACATTTATCCATATAGAAGAGGGCAGATGTCACACAAAGTGTTTGTGTTCCCATTAACAGGCATATATCTGCAAAATTTGGTTGTTTCCTTTGTTCTTGAAAAGAACAGCTTGTATCCTTAGCAAGCAGAGAAAATAGTCTGTCACATTTGGGGAAAAAATATTACCAATATTCAAAGAAGTCATGTGTTTAGTATAAAATACACAAATCTGCACAGAAAATAAAAAGAGGAAGAATTTTGGAAATAGTTTAGAGAATCTTGTCTCAAAAAAATAAGAACACTTTAATTTTACTAAGGTCAAGTACATGCCTGCAAACCATCTTCATATATTCCACTTCCTTGCTTCATTTTTTGTAGCTTCACATTTGATACCTACCAGTCACTGACAATCGCTTTCCTGCAGGGAAAAAGTACGGGCCCTGAGAGGTGTGTGATTTTTGGGTTGTAAGTACTGTTCACTCTGGAAATGCTGACTCACTTGACAGCTCAAAAAAATCCAGAAGCAGAAAAGCCCTCTGGCATCTTTATGTGAGAACATCTGCTAGCCTGGTAGAAATTAGCATTATTTTTTTACTTGCCAATACTATACAGTGCCCTTTACATTCTTTTCAGAGCATAATCTCCTTTGTTGCTCCACAGGACGGAATTTGCAGTCTCTCCATGCTGAAGGTCAGCCTGGTGGATATGTAGGAGTTGCATGGAATTTCAGTACTTTGTAATCATCAATGCTTAGGTTGGTAAGGATTTATGGGACAGATGTTACAGAGAGAAATAAAAGAAATCATGGTCCAATGTGCAGGAGCTGGGAGGGGAGAAGTCATAAGGAACCTGTAATCATGTAATCAGGATGCCTGTCTGAAAAACAAAGATTTGTGTTCCCTATACATTTTGCAATACAGAATTACAAGGTAAAAATGCATAACTTCATTAGGATTATTATAATCCCAGCTCTTTTACTTGGTCATTCCGCAACTTTTCTGGCACAGTAACATAGCTGAATATGATGGATGGAGAATTCCACAGCCTCACTCAGCCCATATCCTACTGGCTTTGGACATCCTCTTGGATCGTGTGGTGTTGAACTGGATCCCATCCTGCAGAGGAATACGAAGAATCTGTGTCTGGGAAACTACTGAGGAGGTTGTCTGCCTGCTGGACCTTTGCACACCACTGGTGCAATGTCAGCCCCAGCACACGTCCTGTTTCACGGGACGAATCAAGTCCTGTGGCTGTTGCCCATGGGGCTGAACTTGGTTCTGTTAGAGCCACCCCTGAGAGCCGCTGGTGCTGTGTGTGTGATCTCACATGTGATCAGACGTGAGCTGCGTGCTGAAATGCACAGGCGGGATATGAACACCCCTTAGTAGGACTTTAGACAGAGGAGCTTGCTGCAAAAGCTCAGGTACTTACTGAGTTTTGGTGGTTGGAGGTTTTGTTGTTCAGTTCATTTTTTTTTTATTTCAGTGTCTTTATTTCCTTTACAAAGCCATTTTTGACTCCTTGTTGGTGTGGAATAAACTGCCTCAGTCCTGCTTCAGGTCATTTCTCTTTGAACCCAAGAGCTACCTACACTTACTTCACTATGCAACATATCGTTTGAGCTTCACGGAAGTCCTGCTGGTCAACCTCAACCATTTTTCCTTTGTTTTCCTGCAGGCTCTGATACTTCACCAGCTCGGGCGCTATAGCTTGGCGGAGAAGATTCTCAGAGATGCCGTCCAGGTGAACTCCACAGCCCATGAGGTCTGGAATGGCCTGGGAGAGGTGCTGCAGGCTCAAGGCAATGATGATGCTGCAACTGAATGCTTCCTGATGGCACTGGAGTTGGAAGCCAGCAGTCCCGTGGTCCCTTTTACCATCATTCCCAGAGTCCTTTGAGAGGGCATCTTGATCAGCCTATTTTGGTCTGACTTCTGGGTGCGGAAACCCAGTGTATCAGGCTGCCTGGTAACTGGTTAGTATGGAAAACTTTAGAGCTACAGGTAACAAACTCCTGTCTTTTGCAGGAAAGTGGCCAAACTGGTGATGTGATGCAATATATTAATGTTAGAGTGAGAGGACAAAATGGCCAGCCAGAACCAAATCACTCATATCGCCTGCAGTTTTGCCCTTGTAGTTTTAAAACATCGTTATATTGTTCATGGATGATGTGCCATATTCTGTTCGTGATACTTGAGTCTTACATAAAATTATAATGGAATCAACTACCAGACATAGAATAATATATTCCCGTTAAAATTCAGTGGCAGAGCAGACTATTTTTAACACGGCTGTTAATAAAACCGTTCTCTTCCTGCCTCTCAACCTCTTTTGGCCCAAAGTCAAAATGTGAATTTTTCTGTTTCCATCTCTATTTTAGTCCAGGCCAGAAAATCACTTGAGTTCTTGTTTTCAGTTGTTAATAACTGTAATGTGTGGCTAACTGTTATCTCTATTTAGAGCAAAGGCTGAGTACAAGAATATTTATATTTTACCAGTGTATGCCTGTTACAAAAAATATATTAGTTATTTAAGTTTAACTTTTTTATGTGAATTCAGAGTTTATTTATCAATGGAAATATGTAAAAAGAAGCCTCAAATGGAATATTTACCGACATTCCTTATACATGACCCACACTTGGCTAAATGGGAAGATTATGTTAATAATAAAATGATTTTTAAATGGAACCTTTCCTGTGTCCTGGTTAGGAACCCATGGTTATATAGATGTCTTGTGATCACGATTGTGATGCGGGGCTCATGTCTGCCCTCAAAGATGAGCAACACCAAAATGAAATACCATGAGGCCAATCTAGAGAAAACAAACTGTTATACTCTTTGGTGGTGGTGGTATCTTAAATTTCAGGTTTCCTTAACTCTACACTACTTCTCCTCCTTTATTCCTTTCACTCCAGCTCTCGGTGAAGCCAGTTTACTGTGCCTCTGAAAAATAGTGGACATTTATGTGTACCTTGATAGTGCTTGGGAAAAGCATGTTAAATATTTACAAACTATTCTCCAGTTTCTTTTACCTGCTTTTGTAGTTCTTGTGGATGGAGTGATGCACTTCACTTATAAGAGAGAAGCAGCAATATGTTTCTTGATAACAAAGGTTGATAGTAAATGTGACAGTGGTTTAAGAAGATTTGATGGCAAGGTACACTAGATTATTTACTGCATATGGGACAGGGTAGGAGAAGACTGTCAGCAAGACCTTCCAGTTGAGGCACAAGGTTCAGAAAGGACCCCCTGGCTTTCTAAACAGCTTCTCAGAGATAAGTGCAGGTACAACTGGATCCAGATTTAGCCTCAGACTTGGTCAAGGGTTTGTGTCTAAAGAATTGCATATGTACAGTCAACCCCTTATATCACAGTATCACAGTATGTTTGGGATTGAAAGGGACCTCAAAACATCATCCAGTCCAATCCCCCTGCTGGAGCAGGAACGCCTAGGTGAGGTCGCATAGGAACGTGTCCAGGCGGGTTTTGAATGTCTCCAGAGTAGGAGACTCCACAACCTCCCTGGGCAGCCTGTTCCAGTGCTCTGTCACCCTCACTGAGAAGAAGTTCATTCTCAAATTTAAGTGGAACCTCTTGTGTTCCAGCTTGATCCCATTACCCCTTGTCCTATCAGTGGCTGTCACTGAGAAGAGCCTGGCTCCATCCTCGTGGCACTCACCCTTTATATATTTATAAACATTAATGAGGTCACCCCTCAGTATTCTCCAAGCTAAAGAGCCCCAGCTCCCTCAGCCTTTCCTCACACGGGAGATGCTCCACTCCCTTCATCATCTTCGTTGCCTTGCACTGGACTCTCTCCAGCAGTTCCCTGTCCTTCTTGAACTAAGGGGCCCAGAACTGGACACAATATTCCAGGTGCAGTCTCAGCAGGGCAGAGTAGAGGGGAAGGAGAATCTCTCTGGACCTACTGACCACCCCCCTTTTAATACACCCCAGGATGCCATTGGCCTTCTTGGCCACAAGGGCACAGTGCTGGCTCATGGTCATCCTGCTGTCCACCAGGACCCCCAGGTCCCTTTCCCCTACACTGCTCTCTAATAGGTCATTCCCCAACTTATATTGGGCTGTTCCTACCCAGATGCAAGACTCTACACTTGCCCTTGTTATATTTCATTAAATTTTTCCCCGCCCAACTCTCCAGCCTGTCCAGGTCTCTCTGGATGGCAGCACAGCCTTCTGGCGTGTCAGCCACTCCTCCCAGCTTGGTGTCATCAGCAGACTTACTGATAGTACACTCTATTCCCTCGTCCAAATCGTTAATGAATATATTGAATAATATTGGCCCCAGTACTGACCCCTGAGGCACTCCACTAGATACTGGCCTCCAACTGGACTCCGCACCATTAACCACCACTCTCTGGCTTCTCTTCTTAAGCCAGTTTGCAACCCACCTCACTACCCTATTGTCTAGACCACACTTCCTCAGCTTAGCTGGGAGGATGCTGTGGGAGACTCTGTCAAAGGCTTGACTGAAGTCAAGGTAGACCACATCCACTGCTCTGCCATCATTCATCTTGTTACATTCTCATAAAAGGCTGAGATTGGTCAAGCATGACCTACCCTTGGTAAAACCATGCTGACTGCCCCTAGTAACCCTCTTATCCTTGATATGCCTTGAGATGGCACCAAGGACAAGGTGTTCCATTACTTTCCCAGGGACAGAGGTGAGGCTGACTGGTCTATAATTACCCGGGTCCTCCTTCTTGCCCTTTTTGAAGACTGGAGTGACATTTGCTTTCCTCCAATCCTCGGGCACCTCTCCCGTTTCCCAAGACTTGGCAAAGGTGATGGAGAGCTGTCTAGCAATGACTTCAGCCAGCTCCCTCAGCACCCACGGGTGCATCCCATCTGGACCCATGGATTTATGGATGTCCAGACTATTTAATTGCTCCCTAACCCAGTCCTCATTGACTAAAGCAAACTCCTCCATTGACCTGGCTTCACCCCTGGTCTCAGGGGTACAGGGCTCCCCAGGACAGCCTCCAGCAGAGTAGACAGAGACAAAGAAGGCATTCAGTAATTCTGCCTTCTCTGTATCTTCTGCCACCAGGGCACCCACCCCATTCATCAGTGGGCCTACATTGCCTCTGGTATTAGTTTTATCTGCTATGTATTTGAAAAAGTTCTTCTTGCTGTCCTTGACCCCTCTCACCAGCTGTAATTCTAAGGAGGCCTTGGCTATCCTTAGATATGATTTAGCTGAGGTTACAACATTTCATTGCACTTGTTCTCCATTCACTTGCTAAGTATCTGATGTGATAAGGATTCTCACAACCTCGAGGAGTAACCATGAAGGGCGTACCTGCCCAAGGGGAGAACCCAGCGTGCAGCTTGCTGCTGTGCAGGAGAGCTCAAAGGGCTCTGGGCTGTCCACTATGGAGTAAGATGATTGACTTACAGTCCTATTTGCATGACAACCCCAGATGCCAGTTTCTTCTGAGTTGGGCTTGAGTCAGGCATGGACCAGCACTGTGTCCAGGTGGGCACACTACCCTACATCAGCCCTTGCCTGTGTGCTGTTATCTATCTCCCGCTGTGCAGCCATCAAGACCAGATGCTCCCATCACAACCATCATGGGTGGTTATCACTCGACCAGAATTACCAGAAAATGCAAGGTTGGGGGTGGGTGGAGCACACCACCACAGCAACTCTTTCTCAGCATCTCCTGTGCTTTGTGTCCCTTGAAGGAAAAGCTGGCTGGTAAGATGTTACTGCAATATTGGTAGTAATAGGGCCAAATGTTTAGTAGATATATACTTGCCAGAGTCTTTCTGGGATGTGTGGAGAAGAGTCATTTATTGCGATGAATATTCGGGGTGTGCGAGCTGGGCAGTCTGGTGTCTGTTCATTCACAACCTTGGGCTCATATGGAGCCTGGGAAGAATTCCAGGTTTCCTGTCAGACTGGGTGCTCCTTGGTATTTACCTGATTTGTCACGAGAAGCAATTTTAAAGTGCTTAGCACAAGATAACAGATGATTCAGAAAAATAACAGCAAATGTTTTAATCTGTTGCTTGCCAGAGAGCTTACTCACCTCAAATGCATGGAGGATCCTCGCTGTGAGACAGGCTCAGCACGCTCCAGTGAGAATCTCCAAATGTCAGAAGACTTACTTAAACTTCGGGGACCTCTTCATTTTTACCTCTTCTTTTTTCTCCCCATGGCATTTCATGGGCTTTTCAGGTGGAGGCTACTTTCAGATTGTGATTCCTTAGTGCTTAGACCATATGTTTTCTGTAAAATGGACCGAAAGGCTGTAATAAGTAGTGTTTTCAAATCTATTTAGAAGCCAGGAGAAATTGTCTTGTCTTGTTCACTGCAAAAAGTGTTCCTTCCCCTTTTAAAGTGGCTGTTCTGCATGATTTTTTTCCACTGTCTTTAGCTTTTTTTTTTTTTTTATTCTCTCTTTTTATTTGCCAGATGTTCTCTCTAGTCTCAGTTTGTGTACATGCTCTGGCCCTGTTGTCTTTTAGCACCCACTATCACAGAATCACAGAATCGACTGGGTTGGAAAATACCTCAGAGATCAAGTCCAACCCTTGGTCCAACTCCAGTCCATTTACTAGATCACGGCACTAAGAGCCATGTCCAATCTCAGTTTAAAAACCTCCAGGGACAGTGAGTCCACCACCTCCCTGGGCAGGCCATTCCAATGCCTGACCACTCTCTCCGTAAATAATTTCTTTCTAATATCCAACCTAAATTTCCCCTGGCAGGGTTTAAGCCCATGCCCTCTTGTCCTATTGCTAACTGCATGGGAGAAGAGACCAATCCCCACCTGGCTATAACTTCCCTTCAGGTAGTTATAGAGTGTGATGAGGTCACCTCTAAGCCTCCTCTTCTCCAGACTAAACAACCCCAACTCCCTCAGCCTCTCCCCATAGGTCTTGTGTTCAAGTCCCTTCACCAGTCCTGTTGATCTTCTCTGGACCCACTCCAGCACTTCGATATCTTTCCTGAACTGAGGGGCCCAGAACTGAACACAATACTCCAGGTGTGGCCTCACCAGTGCAGAGTACAGGGGAAGGATCACTTCCCTTGTCCTGCTGACCATGCTATTTTTGATACAGGACAGGATACCATTGGCCTTCTTGGCCACCTGGGCACACTGTTGGCTCACGTTGAGCTTCCTGTCAATCAGTACCCCCAGGTCCCTTTCTGCCTGACTGCTCTCCAGCCACTTTGTGCCCAGCCTGTAGCACTGCAGGGGGTTGTTGTGGCCAAAGTGCAGGACCTGGCACTTGGCCTTGTTGAACTTCATCCCATTGGAATTGGTACCTGGTGTACCAAAAGATACTGCAAAACCGTTATTTGTTTAATTCAGTTCCTCCTGAGCCCTTCTGCTATTCCACTTCAGTTACTGAAATTTGTAACAGAATACCTTTCACAAGTATGCTGCTTCATGGTATCTATTCACCGTTTATAATAAAATCAAAGCTTTTCTAACAAGACAGTTAGCACCTAGATCTGAGGCTGGTGCTGTTGCTCAAGAGACCTTCAGACAAAAGTGGAGAATAGGAGAATTCTGTAATAGCAGAATTTCTTTGATTCTTCTCATTTAATTTAAAGTCCTGGCCTCTCTTTTGATAAGCTCCCAAAGTGGAAAGGTTAGCAGTCAAATTGTGTCATGTATTTTATTTGTGGAGAAGTTGTCACTGCTGTTGTGTATCAGGTGAACCTGAGTATCTGTTTCATTTTTCTGACACTGGAATCAGTTTCACTGTAAATCCACAAGCTTCTGCCTCTTGGGAATAGCGTCAGCTATCTGTTTTTTAAAAATGTTTTTTATCACTGTAAGACTGCACATTCAGGAATTTTCAGTCAGGAGTGGAAATCCATGCAGCTTATGAATTAAACAGCAACACTTGTTTCTAGTTTTCAACTTAAAAAAAAAAAAAAAGTTACTTGGTTTTACAGCTGTAACTGTATATTTTTATATCTATTTTAGTTGATATGCAGAAAAATCTGCCTTTTGCAATCTGCTCTCAGACCATTCCGGTATCTCGGTCACAGGAGCGGTACAAGCAACTCCAGCGTGGACAGCCAGTCCAGGGAAGCGTGTCCCTTGATGGTGGTGGGTCGGTGTCATCTGCATGAGGCCTGCTCCTCGACTTTGTGGCTGATCATCTCTAAGTGGACATGCAGGTCTACGTGTGCTCTTGCTCCCCCAGCCTCTGTCAGAAATAATCACTGTTCAGATGAACAGTGAGATATATCAGGGATTGATCCAGCTGAAAACTAAGCCAACCCCTTGCTCCCTTGCACCAGGGTTTTAGTAAGCTTTGAGTAGAAGCCTAAGAGAGCCTCCAGGTTGTTCTTTCCTCTGATTTATTGCATAAGTAGTAACACTAACAGAAGGGGAGATGGGACTTCCCCTCCACACAGCAGCCTGTGCTTGCGCCAGTTTGAAATGGTGATTAAATTGCGTTGTCAAGCACTCTGTGTCACTATAATGACAAGTTGCACAAGCTTAAGATCTCCAGCTTTTCAGCAGGGATCAAATATGCTCCCCTTATCCGTAAGACTGTAACAGCAGGTTTTGAAGGGGACTTCCCTTTCTCTGCAGTGTGCTCGTGATCCTCAAAGCGATTAATGTTCGGTGTATTAAGCATGTGCTAGAGTGTAACAACAATCTGTTGCATATGATAAAATGTCTGACTCTGCAGTGCTTATGGTAAGAAAACTTATCATTCAGGTAGCTGATTGCAGTTCGTATCTAGTTTTAGTGCAGATAACCATTTTTACTCCAGGATTTTTTTTTCTTTCATGATTGATAGTGAACCACAGGAACGACAGAGGTAACCCAAGCAGAACTAATTTAACTGTATCTTTGAAAACTTTCGTCACTAACTGTCTGCATTTTAACATCAAAGGCTATTTTTAAAAGTGCTACCATTTTCCTTGAAAATCTGTTTTTACCTGAGTAGACTGTTCTACTCTGAAATGATAGCGTAAGTCTGGGTATATCAGAGTTCCAGATTTACCTCACTAATTCTTTGTTTGTTCAGTTGTCAGTTAAAATGACATTTTCCTTAACCATCGATCTGGCAATCAATCATCCTCTCTAGCATCAAGTTAAAAAACATGTACACTGAGATATGCTTTCAGCACGTGCACTTCTCCAGCACTTCATCGATTTAACCTCATCACCTCCAAACTACCTTCTCTGATCCCACCAGCAGGTTATATGGGAATGTGTTGCACTTACATATGCATCTGTATTGTCACAAAAAAACAGCTGGTAAGAATCCTACTCATGGACAATAGGGAAGATACTGAATATTCAGCTTTTGACCGGCATGGTTGTTGTCACTAATTACATGAAAGTTGCTGGGAGTCTCTCAGACCTGTGAAGCCAGCAGGTGTGCTTGAAGAGATGGGACAGTGAAGTTAAAGAGAATCAGAAAGAAATGCACCCTAAGCTTTTTTGGGAAGCAGAGTATGTGTGGGGTGGGTGTTGGTCAGACTTAATTCTTCCACATTTTGGGGGTGCATGGCCCTGATGTGCTGGTTTGTCACCACCTTGGCTGCCTGGCCTTTCTAGTTCCCAGTTCAAAGCACCTTTGTAGCCCAAGTGCCTAGTCTCCCTAATTATTATTTCATAGACAGAAAACTGTACCTTTTAATCTACAAATTCTTTGAAAAGATGTAACTGTTTCTGTCCAGCTCCTATTATGTACACAGTCCTGGGACAGACAAGCACTAGTGCCACTGCACTGTCATTTTTTCCTGAACATTTTCTGAGTCCAATAGGTGACACCGATGATCTTCTGGATGCAGTCCGTAAGGCACAGCAGGAACACAGCAAAGCTCCCAAAGGTAGGAGGGAGAGTGCTTTTGCTTTTATAAATACGCCTTCACTTAGAAAAGTTGTGTGGAGGAACTGAGTGTAAAATCCTATTTTGGACATTAAAGGGTTGATGAAATGTGTTATTGTTGTGCTGAATTATTTTCCTTTGTGCCCTTATGCGAGGCGGGCACCTCAGTTGAAGACATTACTCTTGTTTGCTCCATCCGGGTATAAATCTCTACAGCCCGCTCCCCCCGTCTGCGTTGGAGCAGCATGACTAACAACTCTTGGCTCCCTCTCTGCCTCTAAAATTGTCTCTCGAAGAAAATGACACTCTTCAGTTTGAAATTAATCAAGGCGCTCTGTCTATCAAGCTTGAAAAAAATAATCAGTAGACATAAGACATAAGGTAATGTTTGTTGGTTATTACTACAGTGATGTGGCTTAAAAAAGGTGTAGAGTCAGTGTTTTTCTGTTTGTTTCTGTAGCTGAGCCCCGCTATACTGGGAGGAGGGTGAAGCTGGGGCTTCCTCCTGTTGGTACAGCCAAGGAACAGGCGTCTGATCAGCATGTGTGCCCTCGGGCTTGCCACCAAAGAGAAAAATGTGCGTGCTTACAATTTTTTAAAGTGTAATTATTTCTACACATGTGCTTGCAGGCTACAGCAAGCCAGGTTGCAGGTGCATTGTACACCTATGGCAGAAAGTTTTGAGAAAACTCGAAGTTCCTCTGCTAGTTCACTTCAGCTCCTGTAAAGCTGTCTCCTCTATAAACACTTTGTTTTTCTGATAGAAAGTTGGTAGTGCCAGAAAAGGAAATTCTGACCTCAATTTTCACTTCCAATGCATGTCAGATGTATATCAAGTAACAAGTCTTGAGACATTATTATTAGTGCAGGTTTTCCTAGGATGTTGTTTTTCAAAATGCACTGACTACTAATGTAGGACTGGAGGGGGCAATAGAGGCCATAGAACATAACAAGTTGCTTTCCTTTTGACTACCTTGCAAAAAATAGCTCTTTATCTGGAGTAAAACAAATCTTCTGACCGAACAATTATTTTTAAGGGCCCCTGCCAGAAGGTTGGGTTTTTTTCTTTTTAATCTTGCAAGACAGCTTTTAGGGTAACAAGCTTCTGGCTGCTGGAATGGAAACCCTGCAACCTGCAGGACAGGTCCTATGACTGAAGCGCCCAGCAACTGCCTTTACTGACATGGGACCTACATGCTTTTAGGCTAAAATCACTTCTTCCCACATGTGTGCTTCGGGACTAAGTCCTGCTTGTGTGATGATCCCATTGCCCTGTGTCTCTGGTCTGGTGCTTCCCCATACTGGCGGGCAGCCTATGGGAAGCCAGGTTTCTGGGGCAGGTGCCCCTGCCTGGCACCCCTGCCTCCCCAGACAGGAGTTGCACAGGGCAGCAGCACCACATGGAGCACTAAGTCACAAGACACCTGTTTGCGGACGTTTGCTTCGTTATGTGTGCTGAGTCAGCCAGCATCGGCATCTTAGAGATTAAAAATAAAAAAGAGAGTAGGCACAAGCTTCTCTGGCTTATGAAAAGCCCCAGAGAGGGCCCACCAGCAGATGCAAACAAACCCTTGTACAGTTTCCATGTTCTACTGTCAGAGAGCTCTGGTAAGTTCTTCATCATCTGGTTTGTGTTAGAGGCTTCACCTGAATGATCTTGTACTGCAAGGCTGAGCTTCAGCAACAGAAAGGGTTAACCAAAACATGTCTTGGATGCCAGGTTATGGTGCAACTTCATCTTATGCCTGACCCAAACCATCAGCAGATACTGTTGAGAAGGAGACCTTGTCCCTGCATTTGCTTCTTCCTGTTGCATTATGTCTTGTGAGTGTGACGCTGCAGGGTGAGTCAGACCAGCTCACGGTGCTCAAGGCCATTACTTTTGGGGTTGGTTTTTTACTGCAGAGGCGGCAGTGGAAGTGGGGAGGTTATGTGAGCCCCTCTCAGAAGTAGCCAGCAATTAGGTTGGATTATGCCTATTGAGAACCTGCACTGTTGTTTCCCCTCACTCTTTTCATCAAAACAAAGGCTGAAGTAGGTTGGTAGAGCACAAGTTAGTTGGTCTGGCAGTTCCCAGCTGGGTCTCACCCACATGTACTCGCAGGGTGGTTGTCCCATCCTGGCTGCAGAGCACCACGCTTGCCCTTAGGAATACAACAGGAAAGAGCATTGTGGGTTTCTGTTCCCAACTGAGATGCCTTTGCCGTGAATAGCAGCCTCAGGTACTATGCTACTGATGTCTCTTGTTACATTATAATTTGAAAAATAGAGACTGGGTGATAATAGAGATGCTCAGAAAAATTAAAAAGCATTTGGTACAACTGTGATGCTAATAATCTGTAAGACAAAAATATACCACATATTTCTGAACAAGAACGTCTACATAAACAATGTGGGCTTTGCTCACTGTAGCTTACAAATGCACCATGAGAATTTGTTTAGTTGGAGTCTAACAGCAGCCTAGACCCATAGTTCCCGACCTCATTAGAAATACTGGAGGACAGGAGGCACAGGTTATATAGGTCACCACTGAGAAGACTCGAAACAAATGGTCAACATACCTCAGCATGTATCAGCCTCACCCTGTGATTCTTATCTTAGACCTTGATTCCCTGTCTGTAGAAAATCTGAATAGGAAGTGATGCTATTGCACAACTATTTCCCTTCCTGGCCTCAAAATGGATTTGATTTGTGATTCTTGGCCATTATCACCACCAAACATTCAGTGCTGCCTCTCATGGGTTGCAGTTTTTAATAATTCTCTTGCTGTAGGCCCAAATTAGGCCAATAGTAAGTTAGGGCTCTGGCACGAGATGGACTGACAGTCCCAGCAGTGTCACCGTGCTCGTGAGACAGCTCTGTCAGCATCCAGCCTTTTCAGACATTTCTAATAGGATTTTCACTGGGTGCGATATACTGTGGTATTTGGGATGCAATCTTAGCTATGTTTAGAGAGCAAGGTCACCGGTGGATCTTACTCTTGTTTGAAAGACAAGGGACCTATGCCAAGCCTTGCCTACACCTGAGGTGTTCTCCAGGTGATAATCCTGGTGCACAACAAGCTCACGGTGTTGTAACATCCAGAGATCTAACAGCAACGTGACGGCCTTGTGGTGTGGCTATACAAACACACGGCAAGCAAGGGCTTTGCCCAGACAGCCTCACTCTGCCTGGGAAATAAGGGACTGAATGTACGGAAGATAAATGTCTAAAAGGCTCTAGCCAAAGGTGAGGAAATAATACGTTTTCAGAAGCATTCAGAGTCAGCTCAAGTCCATTCCCACTAATTTAGCAGGGACAGTCATAAAACAGCTAACGAGCCCTCCTGAGGGCTGGCACATGCTCCAGGAAAACTGGACTTCCCACCATCTTGGAGGAAGTGTGCATTAGCTTTTTTGTAAGCAGTTCAAAAGCAGACATGGATTCTGCCTCCTTTTTTTCTACTCCCCTCTACATGCATATCAATTCTCTTCTCATGTTCTGATGCTTCAGCCTCCTTTCTGTGCAAAGAGGATGGATGATATGCTCAGTGACAAGCGCTGCCTCCATCCTGTTGTCCGTCCTCGATTACCTATTTCACTGGAGACACTGAACGATGCGCTCCAACGGCTTCTGTGTCCTGATTCCTAGAAGAAAGCATCCTCCAGAGAGCAGCTCACTCGGCCTGAGATGCTCAGGCACAGCGGCAGCTGCAGCCTGCGTGAAGTGGGGGTGGTATAAATAGCTGCAGGAAGAGAGGCAGGAAAAATTACATGGTATGGTGCTATGGCCAGAACTGCAGCACTCAGGTTTAGTTCGGTTCTGCAATAAGCTTTGTTTTAGCCAGCATCAGAGTTATATCGGGTGGTTCTAAAATTGCCAGTTTTCCACATTGGGTAAAATTCAGGTTTTCTGATTCTCTTACAGAAATTTTACTCTGGTATCAGTGACTGTGAGTTTTAGAGCTTTATCTTAGTCACTGACTTACTTACAAAAAAGAAAAAAGCATATGGATTCTGCAAACCAGGGACTCTGCGCTTGTTGAGCCCTACTTTGAACACTGTGTAGCCTTTGTGAACCCTGCCTTCCTCCTTGCAGGACAGCCAGCCTCAAAAGGGGGTGCTTTCTCCTTGATTCTCCTCCTTACCCCACTGATTAGCTGCCTCCCTCTATGCTGTGTGTCCAAACACTCCCAGCCCAGATTAGACAAGGCCTGAACTACCCTAGAGACTGGGTGAGGCTGTAATGTCTGGGCTGTTGTAGCCTGGCTAGAGGCTCTGGCAGGGCTGGCAAAGGCCACTGCAGCCACCTGCAGTGCTGGTGTCCTCTGTTGGCCCTGATCTGGGCATATTTGCACACCGAGCCCAAGTGGACTGTCGCAAAGCAGCGCAGAAGCTTCAGGGTTAGGAATCAGATGTCTAATGGGCCCAACCTGAGCACCTCTGGCTGTATGTGGTGATTGGTTTAATATCACACAGAAATTTCTGAACTGACCAGGAGATACTTGGGGATTTTTAGTGCTTTGAGCCTCCTGACCCCTGGAAGTGCAGGTTGCTTTCCTGAGTGGTCACCTATATTCCATCATTGTTCCCAGTGCATTCAGCTGTGTGGCACCACTGGTGCCTGTGTTAACTCCAGATTACCATCTGGGGGAGATGAGGATTTAACTAAACCCTAAGCCTTGAATGGGGAGTGGAAATGGCACTGAGGTTCTCAGTGTGCCTGGATCAAATCCACAGGCTGACAGACTTAAGATGTTTCACAAGTTAATGCTGGGTATGGCAAATGGTAACCGTCATCCATTGCCCCAGCATGGAAATGGCAGCAAATGCTTGGCTGAGGCCTCATTTGTGCCCCCAAAGGGAGGTACCTGCTAAGCTGAGTCTCTTGACCAGCACTGCCAGTTCCTGGCTCCAGAGCTGGAGGCAGATGAGCTGCTGGAGCATTTTAACTCACTGGTAGCTGCAGCTGGTGATGGCTTGTGGCTGTCACTGCTCTGCACACATCACTGTGTCAGTCAGACACATGACATTCATAACAAAAATTCACACTGAGTCCATCCCTTAGCAACAAAGCTCTTAGAGTGCTTTTGCTGGTGCAACAGCTGACGATTAGGCATCGTCTTTACCAGCAGAGCTGCAAAGTGGCGTGTAGCAAACTTGTTCCACCTTGTGAATCTGTAGTGAGGTGCTACACCAGGAATACTGGTTAATGTGAGCTGACCCTGCTGTTGTGAAAGACTTTTCTGGGTGTCACTCTATATATAGACTTATCCTTGAATGATGTTCTCCAAGACAGATCTATGTCCTTCTTGGTTGGCATGGCTTGGCTACTGGCTGACCCCTGCCTTGCAAAAGCAAGCCCAGTAATCTTGAAAAGCACAATAACTAGTCAGCATCCTAAAGAAAACAGTGTGACCCAGTGAAGCCCTTTAACCTCCTACAAAGGAATGTAACCTCAGGTGGGAATAAACAGTTCAGCTTTTGCCTGAGTCTTAGCTGAAAGTCCCAGCAACACTGGCAGACTGGGTGAAGACCATGTTCTGATGGTTCCAGTAACTGTCTTCTGATGGTTTCTGATGTGCTCAAGTCTGAAGTAGCCTGAAAGAGCAACACTGCAATTATTCCAGTTATTCTTCTCCAGCAAGATGGAGAAAGTCTTCACCCATGAGATGCCACCAGCATCCAAATATATATATATATATACATATATGTATATATATATATATTGACTGAATGCTTCAGGTTCCTTAGCACCATTTACTCCAACACCAGAGGCCTCCAGCCTTTGGTCAAGCTGCAATTGCAAGCCAGGAAGCCTGGCTGAATTTTTTAAAAATCACACATATGGTGCTGCAACTATATCAACTATTTATTGTGCATGCACCAACTCCCATTTCACTGCTATTAGCAGAGCACTCAGGCCCTTACATGCTAGGTATTTACTGTTTTGTCAGCTCTAACTCAAAGCTTTGTAGGGTAAGATGGAAAACACTAACAACCACCTTTGACCACTTTGAATGTCCATGGAGAGCTACCTCAGGCAGATAATGTACAGCAACCAGCCTAATGTCCCCATGCACTCGCTGCAGCATAGCAGAAGGCTTACTGGCAATCACTTGCAAGGAACTTGCAAAAAGTGCATTATACCACCTTCTAGAAGAAAACCTTAAATTTCATTAGGCACCTAAGGTGTGCCAGACCTGGTGGACTGTAAATTCACCTTGCTAGTGAAAAGCATCCTGGAGTAGAGATCAGAGTAATCAGCCCTTCTAAAATGGGGTGAGATTCAGGAGGCCTGAAAGGGACCTCTCCACTTGCACAGAGTGCACCAAGGCATGTTACCGACAGCTGTACAGCATTTCAAGCAGTTACTGCCAAGTGACAGTAACTTTCTGCAGTGGCTAACATTAAAGGAGGCCCTGAATATGTATGTTGCCCTCTCTGCTGACAGCTGAGTCTCTTATGTAGTGAAATGCAGAACATCTGCCAAAGGAGCAAGCCTTCCTGAATAAATTAGCATCCACCCGGGATATGGGCTTGGACCTCTTGACTGGCTGAGACCACCTAAGAGACCAGCAAGGGGACACGGAGGCAGCCATGCCTCACCAAGTCTGTAAAAGGCTGGAGAAAGTCAAAACCATATTGCATGCAGGAGGCACGCCAGGGAGCCCCATGGGCCTTGCCCATGTTCAGGTCCTTTGTGGCAGCCCAGGACTTGTTCAGGGCGATTTCCAGGTGAGAACAGGGAGTAAAAGGCCACACCAAACCACAGATGAAGGGAAGGGGGGGAAAGGGAAAGGAAAAGGGAAAAGGAAAGGGAAAGGGAAAGGGAAAAGGAAAGGGAAAGGGAAAGGAAAAAGGAAAGGGAAAGGGAAACAAAACTGTGTCGTGGTTTACATCAACCTAGACTGGAAAATATAATTCCTCCTGTACATCATCGCAAGCCCACAGGTGTTAGCAGGCACACTGCTGGCAGCACAGCACAGCCTCTCTGCATGCCGTCACTTGCTGATGCCACAGTCCTCTACATCACTAATGGACAAGAATAACAGAGAAGCAAACTCCCCCATGTCCAAGGTCTGCAGTGAGGAGCTGAGCAAGTCCTCCTTGGCCCCACAGGTCATCAACAGAAGCCCTGATGCACAGACATAAGGAGTTTCAAGAGAGTGCAGGCAGGATCAGCAGAGACATTTCTGCCTCTTTTTCAGCCTCTCCTCCCTTGAACTCGGGAATGTAATGCCAAAGGAGACCTTGGGATATCACATCCTTTTTGTCCATTGTGGGGCAGCACTGCCTTTTCCTTGCTGAAGCGATGCAGCTGTGTCCTCTGAGCAACAGGCTCTGCAGACCTTCCAAGGAAACTGGCCGTTCCCGGAGGTTTGCATCTTCCTTCGCAGAATTTGTTGTCCAGGCTGCAGCTCAGATCACAAGGCAATTGCCTTTGTTGGCTGGGTGGGAACGCTCACTACCAGGGAGAGGAGGAAACTCAACAAATTTTAATCGCAGTTTGGCTGCCAGTGCCAAGACCAGGAAAATACTTGTTTGCATGATTAGAAACAAGATGTGTTACATACACACAGTCTCGTCAAGCAATTAATGCCTGAGAATAGCAGAAAATAACCTTCTGGCTGAACACAATGCAAATCCCAGGGGTATGACTTTCTGGCGTGATTCTGCCTCTAGGACACTGATGTTCCCAGAGCTCACACAAGGGGTTGGCATCTCAGCCAGATTCCTGGTTTGATCAGGAAAATGAACATGTACTGGGGAGCGAACAAGCCCTTAGCAGTAAATGCAGCTGGAAGAAAGAGGGAGCCTGTGTGCATGAGGTGTAGCGCTGTTTGGTGAGGGACAGTTTTAGGTCTCCACCAGGAGCAAGTCAGTGAGCGTCAGTGAGCTGCAGTGGTTCAGAGGAAAACAAAATACAGGTCTTCGTGTCTGTGCAAAAAGGCACCGAGTAGAGGCTCAAGGCAGCCACAGACCAGGGTTAAAGCACTGCTCCCCTTCCAGGAGGGGAAGCTGGACGTCAGATCAAGGTGGGAGCTAGGTGAAAGCTTCGGGATTGCTCTTTGAGGAACTCAGACTGCAGCTTGCCAATGGGTCAGGTCACAGAACAGCCCAGTGCTTAACACGGTCAGGAAGGGTCATGCACAGTGTTTTCACCGGGCCTGCCTGTAACATGGATAAACCCGCAGCGATAAGAGTCCTGCCACCAAATCCCCACCAGATCTACAGGGATCTTTGCAAAGGATAATCAAACGCAACCTCCCTCTTATGGGTGGGTTAGAAATGCAAAGCATCTATACAGCTGAAGCGCAATTCTTTAATTTCTGAGCAGTTACACAACTTATGACACCAGCTAAAGAACCACATGTGTTGGGTCTCTGTCCCTCTCCCTGTGTGTGACTCTTTAACATTAGGGAGGCAAGTGCTTCAGTTTTTACTTGAAAAATTTTTAATGCACTGTCTAAAACCAGCCTTTCCTTGTTGATGCTGTCTATTTAGATATCTTTTGCAGCTCATCATCTGTCACAGGAAATGCAGCACATTCAGTTTTTTATACTGCAAGAACTGGCAACACCTTCTGCTTTCTAAATCTTCCAAAATAAGTTGCATGCATCTCCAGATATCTTGCAGATGAGCTAAAAATAGGGAAAGACAACCTCTGAATTTAATTTTTTGCTTTTCATTTTTTTCTTGGATATGCTCCCTGTGTTGAGCAGTTGCACTTCCCGTTAGGTCAGCCACTAGACAACAGTTTTCCAAGAGCCTGGAAATGAGAGAAATCCATAAAACAATTCCACATCCATCAGCATGCACTCACTGAAAGGTCTGCCCTGGAAGTGGTCTGGGTTGTGTCTCTCCTGTCTGCTTTCTTCATAGTGATATTTCTCTTCCAAAAATCTTCCCAATCTGTCTGCTTTTATCTGCTCCTGCTACTTGCTGAGCCTCTTCAGTTTTCTCAGGCTGCGCATCCCTCAGTGTCTTGCTCCCACCCACTGCTGAGATTAATGCTGTGTAATATTCCAGAGCTATCACATTCTGGTATTGGAGCTCATTTCCTTCTTTCTCAAAATCAAATTTTAATTAAAAAAACCAACCACACAACTGAAAGCCTGTCTATCTGAGTGCATACACAGATCTAGGAGCAAGTAGTGTGTGGGGAAGAGCGCTAATTAAGGGGAGGCCATGTCAGAAAAAAATGGGTAGTCTTTGTGACGTGAAAAAGGTTCTCCATGTTATTTGGGTATAGATATGTATCTTGTATGAGCCCACACTCCCTAGAGCATGGCAAAAATCTGGCCTAATTTGAAGCACCCTGGTGCTTTGGATTGCCCTCCACAGGTTTCCTGACCAGGTCAGCAAGAAGGCAGGGACTGCACCAGCCCAAAGCCTGTTTGTAGGTGGAGGTGGAGCGGAGGAGCCATCCTGCTCCATGGACATGCTGTTGGCGATGAGCGAGCAGCTCAGGGCAAGTCAAGTCTGGCTGGAGGCTGGTGGTGCTGTGATTCACCCTGTGGGCTGTGTGCCAGCTTGGAAACAGCCAGGAAATCAAATTCTCACACTTCTTAGGACACAGGCAGGAGGTGGGTGGGAAACTGGGCAAATCTCACTAGTGAATAACTGCAGAGTCAACCGTAGAGTCTCTTGGCCCATCTGTCTCCAGCACCGGCATGGGTATGGTGGGAGATGGGCACCCTTTTTGTGTCTGTTCCCAAAGAGGCTGGATCTGCCCTTCCTGTGCCCCACAAGAGGAACAGAGGATTTGGCTCCCTCTGCCCAACCCAAGGGCCAGCTCCCGAGTGCAGCAGCTGACTCCACCGCGCACAGATAGAGAAGAGACTTCCTACCCACACTTGCACTTCCCTTTGAAACAAGTGTTGCTGCTTTGCCTTTCAATGGAATAAATGCCCTGGTAGTTAAAAATGTACTTGCATATTATGTGATGGAAGAGTGGGCTAAAAAGGTAATGATGACTAACTCTGGTGTTTCAAACCTAGGTAGCTGAATTCCCTGGAAGAGCAAATTAGGTGGCATGTTGTTACTGGCAACTCCTGGAGCAGCCTAGTTGGGTACATGGCACACAGGTCTCCTCACCCACAGAGCAAAATGCCAATTTATGTGTTACAGAATGATGTTTTTCCTCCTAGGAAGGGCAGTCTCTGTGGGCTGGAGCTGATTAAATCTGCTCAGCTTCATACCTTTTGTGGGCAATGCTTGGATGGACAAAGCCCTTCTTCTGTGCCTTTCTGGAGAAAGAATAAATCACCATATTCCTGCATGTATTGAACGCAGCTGCCAGCCATTTTCAGTTTCAATAAAGTGAGAGTGTCTAAACTTTGGCTGGCATAAGAGTCCAACAACAACGAGGTCAAAAAGGAGAGAAGCATTCTGCACGTTGAAGAGAGCTGGGATATTTGCCAAGATCAAGCACAATTTTTTCTCTAGCCAACCAAGGGACACAGAAGATTTTCCAGATGTTGTTGTCCAATTCAGAACAGTTTGGCCAAAAGCAATATTCTGGAGGAATTCACTCTGATCTGCATTTGGATTTTATTTTTAGTCAAATGGTCTGTCCTTCATTGCAAGGAGGAAAATACCATACAATTTAAGTGCAGGCATCCACAAAAATACTGCTTGGAGACATAATGCAGTAAGAGCTATCCCACCACTGATTCTCCTTCATGTTGGAGTACAGCCATAGTGCCTATCATTGGTTTGTATTGTGTCCAATAAATTTCAGGGTATGGAAACATTGACCTCCTGTCTAGTGGGGCTCACTACCCAGCACCCTTTGCCCAAGCCTGGCTGATGTAGAAGGTCACTTTTCTGCTGCCAGTGTTTTGAGTCAGGGGAAGGCAGCAGCAAACAGCTGGCCATGCGCTTTGCTGTCATGGTCCATGTGCCCAGCCTGACCTTCTCCCTGGCTTCAGGCTTCTCTGCAGAAACACTCCC
Organism: Patagioenas fasciata; assembly: GCF_037038585.1. Taxonomy (NCBI): domain Eukaryota; kingdom Metazoa; phylum Chordata; class Aves; order Columbiformes; family Columbidae; genus Patagioenas; species Patagioenas fasciata. Next base: position 53,270,436 of record NC_092524.1, on the reverse strand, counting down.
TGCTTGTCATGGGGAGCAGTTTTACAACAAGGCCCCACCACCTATTACATACAGCAGCCATTTCTGCTGCATGCCTGCGGTCAACTTCCCCACAGTGCTGACAAGAAAGCATGGGCTCTGGAATTGGTAGGAGGAAACCAGAAACACCTCTCAGCTTTCCATGTGAAGTCTTCTGGGACATGTCATGTTGTCCCAATAAAGGCTACAAACCCAGGTCTCCCCGATGGCCAGTGATTTACCCCAATGCAACATCACATCCTGCCATAGATCCTGCCCTGGAAGACTGGCATGTTAGGCCAGCTCAGTGTCATTTGACAACATAATGAGGTCTCCTCAGAAACACGATTTCAAAACAGATTACCTGAGCTCACAGATAGATGAGCTGCCCTCTGGTCACAAAATCATCCTGCTTAGGGGAAATCTGGGCACAACAGCAGTGCACAGGGATATTTCTACTTAAAAATGTAGTATAACCCAGTCTCAGGTTTTTGTCTTTTACACCTTTGCTAGATACCAGCTTGCTAATTGCTTTCTGTTTATAGAGGGTCCTATCATAGGCAGACGACATAGCGAATGACAAACATTTAGTAATGCCCTTGCAGAGGCATCCAGCTGACAGATGCAAAGTAACCATTGCCGGCACTTGGTGATGCTCAGTGGCAGCTCTCTGTGCCCATGGCTCTCAGAGATACTGTGTCCCGCTTGGCAGATCAGACCACATGCAGATGAATGAAAGATGAGGCTTCAGAAGAAGGACTACAAGTGTCCACTGGACATTTTGTCCAGAACTTGCATTACACCCAATTCTTCAGTAAGCAAAAGAGATGTAGTTTATCATAATTTTATTTTCACTTAAAAAAATAATTTGGAGCCTCCTCTTTCATTCCCTAATAGTACATTAACTGTAGGTATAGGCATTTTCAGATAATAATAGTCTTTCTACTTTTCTATTGCAATGCAATGGAATAATATAAAGGTTTAGCTAGGAGAAGAGTTTGACTTCTCTGTGTAAAAGCTGTCACAGTGAAAATAAAAATAAATCCAGCAAACGACACAGCTGAACAAACCCACACTGCTTCAGCTGCAGCAAGGTGAGTTGCTGCACTGTGACAGCACTTGTTGCAATCCCAGAGGATGCACCACTGTCATGTACGCAGCAAGGAGCTGCCAGTATTTACCAGATTTGCCCTGTTATCCACAGCTGCTGTTGTCCTCTCTGCATCCAAGAGGCTGGAGCACCAGGGCCATCAGCCTGCCATGTGTGGGGCTTAGCAGGATGGGAGGCACAAGGCCACCTTTAACAAAGTAAGAATGAACATGCACAGCTGGTGTTATCAAAGCTCTCTGCTAGCCTTGGATAAATGCATCTTGCAAATGCAGTAAGCAAGAATCCATAGAATAGAATCATAGCATCATTTAGGTTGAAAGAGACCCTCAGGATCATCAAGTCCAACCATAACCTCACTCTAGCACTAAACCATGTCCCTAAGAACCTCGTCTAAATGCCTTTTAAACACCTCCAGGGATGGTGACTCAACCACTTCCCTGGGCAACCTGTTCCAATGCCTGATAACCCTTTCTGTGAAGAACTTTTTCCTAATATCCAATCTAAACCTCCCCTGGTGCAACATGAGGCCATTTCCTCTTGTCCTATCACTTGCTACATGGGAGAAGAGACCAACAGTTTTGTTCCTTACTCACATCAGTTTAGAGAGCCAACGGTATATCAGCATGTATAAAAATTAACATTGTTTTAAATTATTAAAAAAATACAAGGTATATAATAATATGAAATGCACATATTACCTGTGTATGAAGTACATATTACTTATATACTTCTGGAAGGCACTGGTTTAATCAAGGGCTGAAGAGAGCTTTGGGAAGCCTGAGTGAAGGGTAACATATAGAGGGAATTCGGTCTGGCAGCCAAAAGTATTCAGTGACAGCATTGACATGTCCAAGGCAATGAAGACACATATTTCCGAAGTGAAGACACATATTTCCAATGTGAAGACCCCTCAGATGTGCACGTCTCCTCTAAATCAGACAGAAAGCTCTCCTTCCTATCTTTCCACCCCACATCAAGAGGGTAGTATGAGCACCAGCAGTGTTTTTGTTATTACCAGGGCAGCTGATCCCTTTCTCCCTATTCAGGGTCTCTCCCTAGCCAGACATGGCATCCGAGCTGTGGAGGCCCTCTCCCTGCCAGCACAGTAGCAATTGCCGCTGGAACCTCCTAGCACAGCTCCTGGCCCAACTCCAGAGACATGTGTGGAGTCACCTCCTCCCTGTACCCTGCAAGCGAGCGCTGCCTTCCACTGCGTTATCACCCCTGAGCTTCCTTCCTCTCCGCACTGAAGGGTGGAAGCGCTGCCTCAAGAGCTGCTTACAAGGCACACACACGCTCAGCTGTTGAATCCTCAGCCATTTCCTCCTTGGTAAGCTGGCCCAAGGGCTGACCCACTTCTTCATGCAGCTCTTGGCCACATCCCTCCGTGGCGTCACTTACAGGAAAAGGACTAAACTTTCCCTGTTTGCAAAATGGCATTAAATCATAGTTGCCTTGTGTTGTTAATCAGTTTACTAAGCAGTAAACATTCAACTTGCAGCAAAACCAATAATAATTAAAGCTGATGAAGTGCTTTGGTCAAGCAGGTGTTGCTCAGGCACGGTGACCTGGCAGAAGCTGTGCTGATGGGGGGCACAGCCTGCAGAGGTCTACACTATCTTCCAGGACTCAGCCCCACATCCTGCGGCTGCAGACACTTTATTTCTCACCTTCCCAAGAGCCATGAGACACACAGTAAGGGATGGACATGAAGCTGAGAGTAGCCCAGGGTTCACAAAACATCCTAATGATACCCTGCAGCTTCACCAAAGGAGGCAGCTAGTGGGGTCCGGGGAATGCCACTTTTGGGAGCATTTTGCAGGCTCCTGAGGGAATCGGGGCCAGGTTTCAGTCCCCAGGCAGCTCAGTGATAGAAAGGCAAGAGGGAGAGGATCATTGAGATCTGGAAAGAGGCAGGAAGGAAGTGGGAGTGCAGCTTCCTGCTCAGGATGGTGAGGCTTGACCTCTGCTCAGTTTCCCTATGACTAAAATGATATTTCTTAAAGCAGCCCTCCTTCCAAAGCCAAAAAAATAGCAACTGTTGAAGCAGAGGAGACTGCTGACTAATACTGACTATTCTTGAGAATAAGTCGGTACAAGCACTAGTTTTTGGATGAGCTAGGCAGGACTGTCAGGGTTACCCCATGACAGTTCTCATGCAGACTGTCTTCTAAAATATGGAAAAGATGACTAAACAGTGCAATTTCAATAAAACAATTTCAATAATGACTGTATTACCATCTACATAAATGGCATTTCTAAGGGATCTGCATTTTCAGTGGCAAAAATTTTTGGAGTCCTCAGATGAAAAGGCCATGAAAACCACCAGCAGAGACCACAGGCCTTCCCTGTGTCTGCTCCACTTGAACATGAGCACATCATTTGGAAAAACATCCTATCCTGATGTTGAGTTCCCAGTGACCACAACCTTTGGCAAGCTGGGGAAAGGAGAGGTTCCCCTGACCATGAAAAATCTGAGCTTTGTTTCCAGGCTGAAGCTGTTGACATGGGACTTCCATTTGCTTTTGCTCTGTTCTCACCCGTCAGTCCAAGGAGCCCTACAACAGTGTGGTCCTGATGAGAGCTTAATTTAGCCAGAAAGATGAAGTTCCCAGTAGTTCCCACACTGAGGCAGGGCTTTCAGTGCATTTGCCAAGCAGGCATTTCACATTGTGCCCATCCTACTGAGCAGTCTCTTTCTTCACCAGGCTCCAACTTTTATACTACTCACAAACGTGATCAGTGCAGGATTCATGTTGTTGCCCTTCAGACCATTGATAAAAGCCATCAAAGATGTGGGATCAAGGACCAGCCACAGAAGGCAACTGCAAACCCAAAAGAAAAAGAGATATAAGTCCCCCACCCACCCCACCCCTTCCCTTCCACCCCCTGTGAAAAAACATTTTTCTTTTTCCATTCTTCTAGCATTTCCCTAGGGCTCCTAGAGATACTGCAAATCAACACCTTCTGTAGTTTCCTCTCAAAAGCATTTCGTGTGACTTCTGGACAAAAAACATTCCTTATTGTCACGCAACTTTTGCATCTTCATCTAGCTTCCTCCATAGGCCTTACCCCGACTGGGTACTCTGTTGAGTGTTGGGATGGTACCACTGATATTGATAGTTCAGTCCCGAAATAAGTTAAAAAAACCCCACAAACCTTGAAGAAATGCCTTATTTTTCTTTACTTGGCTCTTACAGAATCATAGAATCATTTAGGCTGGAAAAGACCCTTAATATCATCAAGTACAACCGTTAACATAAGACTGTCATGTCCACCACTGAACCATGTCCTTAAGCACCACATCTACACATCTTTTAAACACCTGCAGGGATGTTGACACAACCACTTCCCTGGACAGCCTGTTCCACTGCTTGACAAATGTTTCTGTGAAGAAATTTTTCCTAATATCCCATCTAACCCTCCCTCTGGTGCAACTTGAGGCTATTTCCTCTTGTTACTTGGGAAAAGAGACTGACGCCCACCTTGCCACAACCCTGTTTCAGGTCATTATAGACAGCAATAAGGTCTCCCCTCAGCCTCCTTTTCTCCATACTAATAAAATAATAGAACTATGGTTCAGAGTGGTTTCTCTGTTTTGAATATATGTCTTTGCCACAATCCTGCTGTTACATGGTACATCAATTCACTACGTTGCAGGAGAATTCAGGTGCATTGGTGAGGTGTCTTCTGCAAGCAATGCCCATCCAGCACCTCAGAGGAGGTCAACAGGTGTGGGAGATGCATGCCCTGGAGTTGTGCCAGTCAAGGGAGAAGCCCAGGGTAAGAAAGAGTCAGTCTGACTTGACATTCGTCTGTGGCAAAACACTTCTGGTTAAAAAGAAGCAGATCTCCCTGGGGAGAGCAAATTAGCCACCAGTATCTGACACTGTTTGTCTTTCTCCTGACGGATGAGCCATTTTTTCCCTCTCTTTCAGAGTAATACTTGGCTGTACTTTCCTTTTAATGAGCTTTTGAACCAAAGCCCAAAATGGATCAAAGCCATTGGAGGGAGGGGCAGTGGGACATATGACCCAAACCTTTGCCTTTTTTCTCTTTTTCTTTACAAACAGAAGTTGCACCTCTCATTATTGAGGTTAATATCAACAACGGGGCCCAGTGATGTGCTTCTGGAGCAGCAGGTGACCTGTCTGAACCTCAAGCAGGAGGCTGCTGCTGCCGCCCCGCTGGCAGAGCCTTCCAGAGAGAGAGGCAGAGAAAGGGTGGCTGCTGCCCATGGGCAGCACTTGCCTTTCTATGCAAATGCATCCCCGCCTGAACAAATGCCACAGCTCCTGGGGGAAAAACAGGAAAAAGATTAATGGATGATTCTCTACTACTTGTGTGACACGAGGGCCCTAGTCTCAAGGTGGCAAGATATTGTAGCTGTCAGGAGAGACAGGAGCGAGGCAGGGCAGGCAGGAGATCATGTCACGTCTCCGTTCCTCCTTCTCTGTGTCCCTGAAGTGTGATTAGCCAGAGTCCACCGCTCTCAGCAGACATCTTTGAGATCACTGGGTGGAAAAGCACTGCCACTGCCAGGAGATGTTGCTGCTCTGACAGCCCAGTACAGAGTGCAGGCCTAAAAACCAGAAGATAAATAGTCCTGCAGTTGTAGCCATCAGGGCTTCGCTGTGCTTTTTGAGCCATTTTTGCCCTTTTCCAATAGAAAGCTTTGCCAGGATTCTGGAAACTTGCAGTTCCCTACATGCCATAAAGGGAGCTGAGCACAATTAGGATACTGATGAAGCTAGAAAAGGACAGGAGAGACAAAAACCGTATCATCCAGCAGTAGCTGTAAAAAGCCCACAGGGACCCTGTCCTTCCACCAAGAGACTTGTGGCTGCTGAGGCATTGGGGGCAGTGTGGGTCCCCCAGTTCCAGACCAGGGGAGAGGCACAAACCCCGGGGCTCAGCAGAGGTGGGGAGACACCCAGGGCATCTCCACCTGAGCTGCTGGGGCTCTGCCAACTGCCCTGTGCCAGCATGTGGGGTGACTGGGGATGCCAGGATGCTGCTGGCTGGGATGAGTGCTCAACAGAGGCTGAGTGTGATGAGGAGCAATGTGCACTGTGGGTGGCTTCAGGGTGGGTGACAGGGCAATTGCCAGCCCCTGGCCACCACACAGCCTTTTCTCAGCGTTCATACCAGACATCGGCCTTTTCTAGCACAGCAGGAGCCAACGATCCTCTCACTGGACCTCAGCAGTTTTTGCTGGCTGGCTGTTGCTATTTCTCCAACTCTCTGGAGTCTCCCTGACAAAGGGTGCCGGTGGCACTTCAAGCAGCATGCTGAGGGCCATACAGCTCCTGGGCTGTCGAGGGGAAACAGTGCAGATACAGTGCAGGCTCTGATTTCCAGGAGACCTCTCACAAGAGGCGGTTGCCCTTCACCGAGTACATTTTGTGTATTAGGCTACAAGTGTGACTGAGCAAGAACAGCCCATGGCTGCTGGCAGGCCCTCGGTACGCTGCCCGCCTTGTCGCAGGCTTGCAACACCTCAGTTACACAGACCTGCTCCTGGCATACTCCAGATGGCAACTCAGGACGAGGGGATTAGCTGTATGGAGCACACTCCTACAGAAAAAGAAGGAGCTGCCAGGCTTATTTGTTGGTGATTGTGTGCAGAGCTCTGGAACATGCACGCTTTGTTCTCCCTGTTTCTTACCTTTGAAATGTCTCTTCCCAGCAGAAGACAATCGCCATGCCTTGTTCGGATTCAGTGCTCCTGTTGAAGGGGGCAGGGAGCCGCATAGACTCATATAAATAATTCTCTTCCTCTTCATTTAGTTTTATTTTTCTTAGGGTAAAATAAGAGCCATTTGAGCTGAAATCATAGATCTGTTTCTTATTTGAAGATTTCCTTCCTCTATCCCAAAAGACAATGATTTAAGGGATTAAAAAAAAATGTTAAAACCTTACATCTGTTCTCCTCAAATATTAGCTATGCCAAGCATCTAAATACAAAAGAAATATAGTCAGGTTCTGCAAGATTCAGAGTGTGAAACACACGGAGGAGAAACCCAGCACACACTAATGGGCATTCCCTGGAGTTTCTGACTCATGGATGCGTTTGGTACTGTCTCTGCAGGGCAAGCAGCGAGAGGAGGAAGACAGCCACTAGCAGAGGTGTCTGCAAGCTGACTGCAGAAGTCAGCAATGCCAGAAGACTGGAGAGTGGCTAATGAAGCATCTCATTTCAGAAATGACAAGGGGAGACTCCAGGGAAATGCAGTAGTGACCTACATAGAGCAGAAGGACAGAACAGAAAGTCCTGGAGAGGTGAGGACAGCCAGGAGGAGGCAGAGGAATTGTCAGGGCAACACAAGAAGACTCTATCTGAATGAAATAGGATGTAATGAAGCAAAGGAAAACATCTTTTCTGCTGTGAGATAAACAGGCAAGATGCACTCTGAGATGTGCTAATAGCTGATGTTTTGGTTCTTTCATGTTAAAAAAAATTAATAAAATTGGATCTATGTTGGGAATTGAGGTCAACTACAGTGAAATAACACAGACATTTTGTGCAAAACAAAATGTGGGGAATTTTTTTTATCTATTCAAAGGAACATAAAAATGACCCAGAATGTTTTGTTTGAGCCTTCAAAACAGTAAGGAAAATTTCTAAATAAAGTATTGCTTCAAATGAATATTTGAAAGCATCTCAACAAAATACTTTTATGTTTTAAAAGGCTTTTTCAGGGTTCCTTCCCACTGAAGAAATTTAGTAAAATTGAGATTAATTTACTAAATGTGTTGCTTTACCTTACTCTACATATTTCAGGGGAAAAAAAAATCAGCTGCAGCCAGCAGCTGTTTCTGGAGTTGACATTGTCTATTTCAGCTCACAAAGCAAAACAAAAGTATCTTGTCTCAGTTGAGTTAATTATTGTGAAAAACAACAAAAAACTAACCTATTTCTCAGCAAAGACCACATCTGAATATTCCTGATGAACACAGGCAGCTGGAGGGAGACCCCATTGTGACAGACAAAGCACCTGCCCTGTGGCGGAGGCAGTGGCCCTGTGTCAGTGGGACCACTGCGGCTCTCGGGGCTGGCTGAAGCTGGTGGGGGAATGCAGAGCAAGTCAGTTAAGGCAGGAGTGACTACTTCTCTTCCACTGTGAAACAGCAAGTCCTAAAAAAGAAGGAGCTGCAGACAGCAAAGTCTTAAATTACCATGGCGAGCTTTGCTGGAGAGTGTCTCTAGTCCCATTAGACAAAGCTTGTCTGCAGCTGATTCACAGAAGGTCACGTCTGCTAGTCCTGCCTGATTCCTGAACCTACTCATCTAGTCAGCGTGGCTGACAGGGCTGAAAGAGTGGAGCTGGTTGAAAACATTTGATGTAGCTCTAGACAGGCAGACTGATTTGCAAACTCAAAGCATAGGAGAGACTGAGAGCTATTGCAATGGATTACAAATTAGCTTGGAAACATGGATGTGAGGCACAAGGAGGCAATCTGGCTAGAGCTGGGTGGGTGAATATTCTGACGAGCTTTCCAAACTTCTCTGCCTCTGCCAGTGTCTGTTCCATTAATAATTCACTCTGTCAGTTGTTACCATTTTGCAAACCCAAGTAACCCTGCACACTCAGCAACACAGTATTCCTGAAGCTCTTGAGGTATGTACACCCACATACCTTTGAAGTGTGACTGTACATCAAGTTTGATTTTGAATATAACTGTGGTGCTGCTCTGGAGCATGGCAGATCCATCGGGAATGCCTGCAAGAGCCCAGCCCCAGCCTGTGACTTAGCTGGACTGGTTTCTCACTCCATCGATGAGCTCAGGTATCTCACACTGCTGGCAGCCAGCATCCCCTGCACTGCAGGTTACCACACTCAGCTCACCGGCAGCAGAGCAGGGTTACAGCAAATCCAGCTGAGTGCTCAGTAGGATCTTCTGTGCTCTTAAGCAACTGGGCAGGCTCCAGCTTCCCTAATCTGTGCTACTGCTGGGTCACAGATTGGTCACTGTCTCACAGCCACAGGCCAGGCCTTCTTAAGTCGTTGCCTTCTTGAGGCTGAGCTCGGTTTAGAAACTGAGGCCCCGGGAGTAAGAAAAGCCTCCCCTGAAGGTCAGGGTGGCCCCTGCCAAACCCAGGGTCTGACCAGCACTGGGAGCCAGATCTCTCGGAGGCAGCTGCTCCCTTCAGGCCTTCAGCTCCTGCTGAGCTTGGCAAACTTGCCCTTCTGTGAGAACCAGGGAAAATGTTTGGGAGCATGCTCATGATGTGGAATTCTGAGGTACAGCTGCAGCTCCTCAAAAAGGAGGAGGAGCTTTGATTCTACTAGCCTGGTTCAGCCTGGTTTTTAGTATGTTTCCCTTCTTGCTGCCATGAGCCCCATGGCTTTCTGCTTCCTTCTCTCCCTGCAAAGGGACACACAATTTATCTTGGGATCCCCAGAAAAGTTCTATCTGCCCTTTGCCTTGCTCTTCTACCTTTTCTTGCCCGTCTTTCCCTTTGTCCTACATTTCCCTTTGTCGAGCAGGTCTTTTCTTTCTGAAAGTCCTATTTATTTGGCATGAGTGAAACTGGGGAAGGCAGGGGACTGGGAGAGGTCTCAACTGTTACAAAAGGCAATAAAGGGAGGTGTGATTTTAGGAATGTGGAGACTGTAAAAATCTCTATTGCTGGGTAGATCAACAGCTATAGAGAATTCAGAGAAGCTGTTTTTTCACTGATTAGAAACCCCTGCAGTATGACTACAAAACACATCAGTGTATAGAGAAATCACAGTGAAACATGAACATGTGCTTTAGCTGTGGCACTGTGCAGAAGTCACAGCAAGACCTTTGTTACAAGAGCAAAGTGGAGATCATGGGCACGTTTCTCTGAAGACTTTTTGCTGTTATTGCCATGAATTTCTATCCAAGCTATCAGGACTGTAACATCTATCGACATGTTTAGTGCCGTTGGTGATAATTCAAGTAGATAACTACAGATCGCGCCTGACTATAGGTCTGTCTACCATCTAGCCCTTAGAGTCTCCAGCAGTTGTCAGGAGAGGAAAGAGCAAAACGAGGTGTGGACAGAGCAATCCCTGTGTGGCAGCAGCCTCCCAACTTCATTGATGTGCAGTTTGGGAAAACTCTGAGCTGGAGGCTGCTGCCAGGTTTGATATCTGATAGGCTCCAACAGACATACCCTTCCTGAAGTTGTCTAATCACTTTCAGAACTTTTGCCCTCCAGAACAGTTCATAGCAATGAGTCTCACAGTTTTAACATCAGAACTATACTGTGGGGATGGATTGTGTGGGGAAAATAGGCTTCACTTTGTTTGTTTTATGTCTGCCAACGGATAACATCATTAGCTAACTTGTATTGCTAGGACTAGTGAATAATCATTTCCCACTCACTTTCTCCAGAACATCTGTGATAATATCAAATCTATCAACTCCACCTCAGTCATCTCTCATTTATAACAAAGAACTGGAGGCTGTTTGATTCACCATGCAGAGAGTTGTTCCCCGTGTGTGATCACCCCAGTTACCCTTGTTATAATTGTTTGCCACTTCTCCTTGCTGAGTTGCATGACCACAGCTGCAAGCAGATGCTACTCTAGCTGCCAGAAACCTACGGATTTATGCAATGGTGTATTAGTGTTTTTTATCTAGGTCCTTCTCTACAAATATCTGTGTATTTTTGACAGCTACTGAGATGCAGTTTTCAGAGAAATACCCACTGTGACCCAAAGATCTCTTTCCTGAGTTTGCTCTTAAACTGTCTGATGTTAATCTTTCCTTTACCATGCAAGGTAGATAGTCCTATTGACAAACTGATGTGAGAAATTGATTCTTAAAGGTAACAGCTAGAAAATGCAGTATTAAAGCTCTCTTTGGCATGAGAATGGCATTATTACATAGAACATGGTAAATCTTGGAAGCAAACTCTTTCTTTAACCTTCTTTTTTAATGGGAATTGCTAATACACCCAAGTTGTTTCTCTTTCATCAGCTTCATATCAAAACGCAGCTTAGGCTGACGGCTGAAAGTCACCACTGATGGTTGTGAAATGAGTTGCTAATTTTAGTCCATTTCAACACTCTCATTAGTCCAGCTGAGGCACATGCTGAAATCCTGAAAAAGACAAGAAATGGAGTGGCAGAGAAAATAAATTGTTCCCGCTACCCTAAGGTTACATCTCTGAAGGAAGGAACATCGAGGGTGGGAGACTCTGTACATGCTACATCCATGGTGTTTCTATCTGTGGATACAAGGAGAACACCATGTAGTTGCTACACCTTTCCGCAGACTTATTATTCACCAAAACCCAAGAAGAGTAGAGCTGAGGTCCCTGAGTGCCTTACAGGTGCTCCTAGACCCCAGCAACCTGTTTTTTGTCAAAGCTATGGGATGGTTCAAAAATTATGTTTTTTCTTTCAAAAATCAATCCATCCTCTTCCTAGGTATTAATACTAAGCTCCCATTTTCCTCTCAGCTTCATTCCCAGCAGGAATAGCATAATCTTCACTGGTTTGCAAATTGCAGGCAGCTCCTCTACACCTACTCTAGCTTCTCAGCTCTGTTTTCCATACTGAAATTTCTCTGGAGAAAGGACGGGGGAGCTTCTTTCCCCAGAAGGAAAATTTAAAAATGTTTGCCTGATAAAACTGACAACTGTTGCATGGTAGTTTAAACAAAAGAACCCTACTGTGGACATTTTCTTCTGTAGTGCAGGGCAGCTTGGAAAGCTGTGTAATGTGTCTTGACAGCAGTACAAATCACTAAAGGTCAAGGGCTTGGGGATTAACCACATCCCCATACAACAGACTGATACAGAAAGGGCAGGACCATGAGGGTTCAGCTTTAGAATGAAAGACTGTGAATAGACTTGATGAAAACAGATTTGTGGAAAGGGGGACTACCAGCCCCCACCCTTGCAGCACTCAGACAGGTTGACAAGATCACAGTGCAGAGGCAAATGTGGTGTTCTCCCGATTATCTTTTAAAACAATCAACATCTGGTTATGGGGACCTTACTCCTGGGATGTCTTTTGCCTTTCTTCTCAAATTTGCTTTATCTGCAGATGCTCCATTCAGCTACAGATTTCCGGAGACCTTTGCCATCTCGAAAGCCTAGATCAGGTTAAGAGGTGGGAAGTCCCACTCAAAGCCGATGTTCATCCACAGTGACAGGCAAGCTACTTGATTCTTTTCTGTGTCTGTATAAAATGGAAATAAAGAATGATTCTCCTCTCTCGGAAATACTTCTAGGCTTAATGCTTGCCGAATTTATTGCAATTATAGTGTTATAATACATGAAGCATCATAAACCAGACATCTTGAGTTGACAGTTAAGGTCTATTTCTGGCATGCTATTGAAAATTACTGCTGAAGGGATAGTCTTGCCAGTGGACATCTCCATGCTTTGGCAGGACTGAGACAGACGATATGGCATGCAAAATGCTGTCAACTTAAATCCTAATCACTGGTGGGTGTTTTCATCTCAATCCCATTAATTCTGTTCTTAAAGTAAAAAGCTGGACCACAGCTTGGGAAGGTGATGATTTAAAACAAACAAACAAAAACACCCCAAAAAACCCTCACCTATCACAGAATGGTTGAGCTTGGAAGGTACCACTTGAGTTCATCAAGTCCAACCATCCTACTCCAGATGAGTCAGCTACTTCAGGTTGTCCAGGCCTGCGTCCAGTTGAGTTCCACAACCTCTCTGAGCAACTTACGTTGGTGTTCGACCACCCTCAGGGCAAAAAAATGTTTTCTTGTGTTCACAACATCTCATACATTTCCGTTGGTTCCTGTTGATCTTTTTTTGTTAGTGGGCACTACGGAAAAGAGTCTGGCTCCCTTGTATTCAGTCCCTTCTGTTGGTATCTACACACTGATAAGGTTCCCCACAAGTCTTCTTCAGTGAAACATTAGTTTAATGAAGTCTTTGTATTTTAAAATCTGATTTAAAAGCATAAAGTTACCCCTCCAACATAAGCTGTGGGACTGGAAAACTCGTAGCTTCAGATTTTTGATCCCTTGAGAAGAGATGTATATGAAGTATTGCTTACATAGTCACATTAACACTTAAAAGGGTTTTGAAAGAGAGGATTTTTTGGCTCTTTTACTTCAACTCTGTGATTGTAGCATGTGTCAACTGCATTGTCTGAGTTTTCTGTGGCACGCATGCAGAGCAGACACAAAACACCTCAGTTCAACCCTTCCTCTTCTACATGAAGAGAAAACATCAGATTGTTTCCTATATTAGAGATCCACTGAGAGGAGTCTGCACCAGAAATGCCTGTTGAAATTACTTTCCCCCCTCCAATCAATAGAAATATTTTTCCCTGGAATCAGCAGCAATGACTCTATTGAGTATCAGTGGAGCATGGAAAGGACAATGAAGCTTTCAGAGGACACTCTTCTTTTAGCTGTACTCACTGGGTAATGAACAAGTTAGCATTCTTTACCAAAGGGCAGAGCACTTTTTGTAGATCTCATTTCAGTAATTCTGCTGTGATACTTGTGCTCGTTTTTCAAAAAAAAGCAAGACAAGTAAAAATACTATGGGCTGCATAAGCCTGATGAGTGCACTGACAGGAAGGATGTCACTGAATGCCACTATTTATTAGTAGCATGGTTCCATGAAAGAATTATTGTGTAGGATTTTTGTTCACTAATTATGTGCTAAATTACATTAAATTATCACAGTAGTGCCTCGTAATTACAGTTATTATGAGAAACACCAAACAAATGAGTAAAGGAGTGACCTCTTTCATTCGAAAATAGGCAACATAAGTCTCTTACCAATGCCAGCTTTCTGAATATGCAGCATTAATGTCAGTTTTCATTTGTGATTTGCAATTGGAAGGACTTATTCAATTAACTTTTTAAAAACCCACTGCTCAGCAAAGGTCTCGCATGTTTAGCTTAGACAGGTATGCATAAAACTGTTCCCACTGGCTGTCAGTCATTTCTGCCTCTGCCTTCCAGGTGGCCTCCCTTTGCTTACACAGTCCGTGGTGCAGCATTCCACAAGCCTCCTGGAGACAAATCTCAGAATTTGCATTTTAAAAGCTGTAATAAAATTACTATGAAACACATTTAATATGTTTATACTTGATGTTAAATATAAACACAATATTAAATTATGTCCAAAATTTAAAGCTAAGACCATTCTGAAGTTTTTATGAGATTCCTGGTTTACCTTAGATGCCAATAACTAGAGAACCAGATTAGAATTAAACTCCTATTTGCCTACATTACATTTCTCACACCTTCACCTTTATCCAAAATGCTTGATACACGAGTTTGTCAAACTTCAGACACCAACTTAAACAGACTGAAAATATAACCTGTTGTGGTAATTTTTATGTTCTTCTGTTCCTTCAAAACCTGTCAGCAAGGTTCTCCCATTCCATACCTCATCCACAGAAGGGTTAAGTCGTCACACTTCTAATTAACGAACCAAGGTGGAACCAGCCATCATTTCTAGGCGTCTCCTAACACCGGTTTGCCAGACACAGGCGCAAAGTATGTTACATTTCCATTCTATTCAATGACCATTAGTAACACAATGCATAGTTTACCGGCAGATTTGTTTCAGGGAATTGCGAAATTCCAGTGAATGTGTATTGTTCCTATCACTGAGATAAGGTTAGGTCACATGGTGGTTACTAGCACTAATAAAAAGAATTACCATAGTGCTTGAGACACATCAATATGCGAGCACTTGTTATTTCAAACACTCAAACATAGACACTGAAATGGAAGTTGTTATACATTCATTTAGTGCAGGCACAGAAATGCTTCTATTTGATTGACCAGGCATCATTAACAAACAATTTGAGCTGCAGCTAACCAGACAGTGATTACTGGTTGACTAAGAATCTAACCTTGAAGAAGCTGACTCAGCACAAGAGAAAAACAGATGAGCTGAGCTCATCAGATGACGTTTTTTTAGGAAAGATATTGCAGAAAGAATCAACTAGATCAAAATCTAGCCAGACTAAATATGTTCAGAAATAATATATACCGTATATGGCAGGACTATTTTGTATATTAGCTGAGGGTTTTTTGAGAATCAAAAATGGGATTTCATGGTATGGCTACTTTGGGATTTTGATATCCATTAACTGAGTCCTTTCAGCAAATATCACAGAACCTACACTCATCTGATTCCAGGGAATATAACTGTTTGTATTCTTTAACGACATTTTAGTACAATAATAACTTCCAGTTACAGGGCAGCTTTTACCTCAGTGCTGTATAATCCATATGCACATAGGTGTGATTTCATTCATTCTTAAAACATAGCCCCCTTTTAGCTGAATATGTTGGCTATTCAGACAGCAGAAATGTGGAGGCTGTGAAACAAGTCTGGCATTTAACAGTATACATTGGAATTTGGTGAAGATTTGAAGGCTAAGTGTACAGTATAGAGAGCTTAAATAGAAAGCCAGCTGCCTGTACTCTCAGAGAGGAATGACTGTGCTTGCATTTTATTTTTTATCTACTTCATTAATTGTCAAAAAGACAGCAAGTCTTGAATGGCACTGCCCCTGAAAAGCATGTTGAACTGAATCAAAGGAAAGAGGATCCAATACTGTTTCCCTCGGTGCCTGATTTACCCGTTCACAGCTCATTTAGCTACAGATCTGACTAATTTTGTTTAATCCATCAAGATCAGAGCTTTAATCCAATGGCTCCAATCCATTTTGATATATTATTGACAGAAAGGTGAAACCTCCTTCCTCCCTGTCTGCTTCACCTGTACAATATTCAAGGTATTTTGTGGTCACTTTCTTTAAGTCATAAGTATCTGTGATACTGTTTGTTTGCAGGAAGATCTGCCTGAAGCAGAAAAGCTATAGAGTGACCTAGACCTGAGCAAAAGACTGTAGCTGAGCAATAGCCAGGGTAAGTGGTACAGTTCCTAGGAGAATCCAGCACGGAAGTTTTAGTATCTACTGCTTATTGGTCTGTCTGAGCGATTTATTTTAGCTGTACATTTTATCATCCTCACAGAATCCCAACTGGTATGTGTCAAAAATACATCCCTGTGGCATTAAGGTATTTTGTCCTTTTATAGGACTGAAAGGGAATTAGACTTTTAAATAACAGCTAAATCGAACAACTTCACTGGCATACTGTGAGATAGTATACAATACTCCTTATGTACATGCACATAGTTTTTCAGCTTTCTTATCTTATGTGTAGTGCGTCGCTGCACTGAACTTGGCACACCAAACTACTTCTCCTTCCAGAGACAGTCACTGTAATTTCCCACTCAGAGTAAGTAATACATTTAAATAGATGTTATTCTTGTAATAAAAGATGCTACTGAAAACACACCTGGTATTTCATTATCATAATCATAATGAGGTGACCCAGTCATAACCCCTCTAAACTCCATCTGACTCATCACTTTCTTAATTGGTTTCATCTACTCCAGTGCTATTATCAACAACTTTTTATGAAGCACGGTTCAGAGTTACCATGTCACTCAACACCGTATTGCTACATTATCCTGATCTAAACATGAATAGGGTTCATCCTTCATAGCCTCACAGATCTACCTGCCTGTTTTCAGGTCATAGTCAGATTACTCCAACATGTTGTGTTCCATACCTTCTTCAGACTGGAGTCACAGGTAACTATTCTGCTAACAGTCATGTGGAATAGCTATATACAGGGCCTCTTCTCAAGCATTTATAGTTTGCACTTCCTGGTTAGTAGAACATTGTAAGTTAGAAAAATCCCCCCAAATCTATTTTTGTTCGGCTTGCTGCTGTCTACATCAGTTTATTTGTTCAATTTGAGGAAATAAGGAGTTCAAAAAACTTTTAAAGCAATCCTTTTTCTAGTTTCTCTGGGTATTTTTTTTGGTTGGTTGGGTTTTGGTTTTGTTTGTTTGTTTGTTTTGTTGGTTTTGTTTGTTTGTTTGTTTTTACTAATAGTCTTAGTCCTTCCTGCTTGCTATCAAATTTTTGCTAAATTCTTCCTTTCAACACCCATTGTGCTGAAGATCACAGGTAAGCATAACACGGACTGCATTTGTCTACATGTAGTAACTTCTTGTCAGATAATTATTTGCTAAGAATGACCATCACTAATCTCATAATGGAAGTGTTCTATTGCTTGAAACATGGTCAGGAATATATTTTTTATGATCCATTCTGCAAAACCAAAAAAGACACTACGGCAGGCAGGCGGCAGATCTGTTGGTGCTTAGGTAGCTGCAGAATGTTAAGAAGGGGAAACCAGCTCTCTCATGCAGCGCTAGCAACCCCCCTAAGTTACCCAACAGGTTATGTAGTGTCTGAATTTGAGTGGTTGCAAAGCAACAGCCTCCAATGGGTAGCCTGGAAGTACTGCAAGGCAGGTTTCTTAAGGATCTCAGTGTCTGATTGTGCTGTGATGCCTGGGTTAGTGCTCCAGCCCAGAGGTGGGTCATTGCAAGCAGGGTCAACACATGCCACAGAAAGGAATAGGTGAAGCTCACTGATATGTCTCTGCCTTATTCTGCTGATAAAGGTCACACCCCCCTTTTTGTCATTTACTACCTTTGAGAAGAGTTGCCTGCTTCTTCGTCCTAGGCTTGTGCCCAATCAGCAGACATTTAAGGGTAACAGAAATTACTTCAGCTTACTGAAGAAAGACTTCTACGCAACACGAAACTTGAAAGCAAATCATGCAGAATAGGGACAGTCCATTTCTTGTGATTTTGAGAAACTGCTAACTAGTAGGGCTGTGTAGTCAAGGCCAACTGGAAGCTCAGGAGGTAGAAAGTAAGGACATCACCAGAAAGTAGTGCACTGACAACTTGTCAGCTGAAGCATGCTGATGTGTCTCTGCTTGTGGACTGACTTATATTTTCATAGCAGAAAAGACTCACAGAGATGACATTGTCCGCAGCTTCAGGTCTCACTACTGCAGCATTAGTTTCAATAGCTTTAACTGCTGTTGAAACTCCTTTCTCTGTTCCATTGAGGAAGACACTGATCTGCATTTAGCTAGCAGGTTTTAGGCTACTGTTACAATTTATTCAGGGTTATCTGAGCTTTTTAAAATCAATAGTTCAAAATTTCCTGGCTGGAAAATATCTTTGTCATTTTCACAAATAATATCAACACATCATTAAAAACAAACAAACAAACAAACAAAATCCCCTTGAGAACTTGACTCTTGGATAGATTTTAATTTCCAGTTCCCTGATAAAGGTCCAAAGCAGGTTAAAGGGAACCTCCCTACCCACAGATAAATGGTAGGTGAATTACACAGTAATGGTTGTATTTAAGGTTTGAAGACCATCTATTCTGGAACATCCCTATCTACAGTAAAACACATAGAGAATTACTACCATAGTTTAGAGTAGGAAATTAAAGAAAGAAATAAGAAATAAGCTTTCTTCCAATTAAACGAGGCAAGGAGGGTAGTCAGGAAAGCAAAATAAAACTACTCTTCAAATTTGTTCCGACATCAGGCCTATTGATTTTGTAGCTGTGACCATGCAAAGCCAGAACCATGGCAGGGACAACCAGTCAGCACTGTGTGTGTGTGTGTGTGTGTGTGTCTGTCTCTGTCTGTGCACACACCATTTTAAATGTCACATCCCAAAGACAACAGGCACCTACAACACCAGTCCCTACAAGCACCACACGTGACAGTCATGTAGGGCAAACTCAAAGCACAACTGCTAAGGATTTAGACAGTGCCCTTCTTTCCTCCAGTACTTTCTCACATCCCCCTCTGCCTTCGCCCTTCAATTTTCATTTATAGTTGTGCAAACTGGAGGTTAAAAGCTCCTGCGCACTGCAGGAGAGATTCATATTCCTTCACTGCCTAAGTGGCAGCAGGGGTTTGAGTGAGGGAACTGGCAGCTCAGGGAACAACTGGTGAATTGGCAGAAGCAGGTTGGCTTGCTGAGAGCTGGAGGCTTGGGGAAGGAGAGGTTTGCTTCAACAGGAGGAGATTTGGCCTCACCTTGTGCAGCTCCTACCTCTTTCATTTCTTATTACACAGATTCACTGACTTTTGATCTTGCATGAAATGCAGAGGCAGCTTTGAGGATGCCAGGGCAGTCACAGAGCAGTGTCAACAGCTAAGAGGGATTCCCAGCCCTTGCAAATCCTGGCTGGCCTGTGGAGGAAACACCAGTTTTGACAGTAGGGAGAGGGAACTACTCCAAGTCTATAAATACTTAGGATTTCTCACCAGTTCTTGTCTCTTCATTCCGCAGGTCTTTTTCCTCATGTGTTCTTGTAGCTTACACTCTCTATGTTGGACTGATTCCCAAGGAGTGGCCTTTCTGCAGTTGCAGTGTTGTAGCAGCTCTGAAATGTTAGTCACCATTTTATCAGTGTTAAAATGTTCTCAAGACAATCCTTTTAAGAGAACTGTCACTCAACACACTCTCTAGTAATTCTCTCTGTTATAGTAAGTCAGAAGATTAAATAAAAACTTCCATTCATGTTACTCATCTCACCTTTTTCTCTACTCAGGACTGGAGAGAGTCTGAAGAAATGTGTCCCAGTTGTAAGGTGTTTACATTGCAACAGTTCAGTAAATCTGTTCAACTTCCAGTAAGAAATGCCTTTGTTTGTGGCTCTCTTACAACACTCTGAGTAATGTTTGAAGCACTCTGCAGAGATTTTTCTGATTTTCTGATTTAACTGATGCCATTGTAAATCAGGAACAGCTCCACTAAGCTTATTTTATGTGAGATCTAGTTCACATTTGCATGCAGTGGTGATGGGAGCCTTATGATTACTTAAGTAGAGGAGACACATGACAAGCCCTATAAAAATATGACAATTCAGTTATTGGAGAAGCAGGTGCTCATGTCATTTTGACTAAATTGATAGTCCAGGTTAGACTCTAGTCCCTCTGAAATCTCTAAGGGTATTACTACCAACACAACCAACTCAGGATTTCACAGAATATATATTTACTAGGGGCTGCTTGCTAAGAGAATTCATACATGTTTTAAACCATTTTGAAGTGATAAATGATTACTACCAAGAAAAAGTTCAGTATTTCTTTCTACAAGGAGGTGAAGTCAGCATTTTACTAGATTGAAGTGGCTGCTTACACACGAATAATCTCCTGTTGCAACAGCATTGCTTGTGCCTGCAGCAGACAAGTCCACATTCCCTCCTTTCCTTGCCTCTGTAGCATCTTTACTGCAGAAAAAGAGTTTACACTTAATAATGCCATAATTGCAGATACCATATCTGTCTATGCCAGAGGCAGCTGCTGTCAGAGTGGAAGGGGGAGATGAGAAGGAGGTGACAAGATCCCACACTACTCCGCAGAATATGAATGCCAAGAGGGAATTTTTATCTGGGACAGTTCTTCAAAGAGAAAGGCATGGAAATTGAGAAACGCAATGAAGAGGAACATGAGAGACAAGAGAAAACATAATTCAATCCAAATCTCACATAAATGCTTTGCGTCTATGGCTACTGCTTATGCATATCTGCTTTTCCTTCCATAGAGAAATTATGTGAGAGAGGAGAGCTAACCTGCCTGACTGTGAGCATAGGCAAGCAATAATAGTCCCAATTCAGATGGGCTTTATCTTCCGAAACTGAGTAGGGAACCCTTCCTTCAGTGAGGCATCTTTTGTAATTTGCCCCTCTCATTTAGACCATTGACAGCTAGCTTGGATCCTTCATATTCAGAATTAATTCCTAAAGCTTTGTATGGGTCTGTAAAGTTAAGCACACATTGAAAACACAGTGAAAACTCCAGTAAAAGAGTAAAAATAGTTGAGTGACTTTTTATAGGACCAGAGAGCGCAGTTGTAGAGAATCCGTGTGTGATCCAAGGAGACTACCATGCTGCTTTGTAACTGAGGGATCCTTCGCCAGGGTCTTATCCTGCTATGAGAAAGCTTTTAATTAGCGTTTGTCACTGCCTTTCAGATATGCTATATTATATGCAGAGCTGTGATGGCCTCTTTGGAACAGTTCACTGTTTCAAAATATATGCTTTCAAGATAACTGGTCATTTTGGTTCCACATGTGTCTCAACTGAAATACCAATTTGAATATTCCTAAAACCCAAACATTATATGCTGTGTTTAATGGGGTGGGTGACTAATTACGTGTGAGAGAAAAGAAATTACAACCTGTCATAGAAATCTGTTTACCATTATCAAAAACAACAGAGCATCACAAAATATTAGTCAGCTTTCAGTGTGACAGTTCAATAGTGGCTAAATGGTGATAAATGTGCCAGTGCTGGCTCACCCTGACAAACTAGACTGTTCAGGTGCTGAATTAGATGAGTGACTGGAGAAGGAGGTTTTCCAGTTACAGACAGTTACAAATAAAACAATTTGTATAACAACAGGATATTGTGAATATAAAATTACCAAAATATTTTTGCCTCTCCAGCTACAAGATGTGAGACCATTAAAATGGAATATACACATTTCTTCACACAGAGGTGTCATAGAAGTTACCGTCCCTTAAATACCCCAGATCACAATCACCAGATTAAAACATCCGGTTTACTTTCAGTGATTTTAGATCACAAATTTCGCAGGACACATGTTTGGGTGTGTTTTATAGTTAGCTCAACAAGCTTAGCTATACGTACTGCTTACTTTCTTACTTGGTTGTGTTTTTCTGTTATGTCTAAAACACAAAACCAAACTGCTCAGTCCCGATTTCTTTTCTTATTTGTTACCATACAGTCATTGTTCAAGCTGACAGTACTTCTGATGTTAAAAAGCCACAAAACTAGATTTGATTATTGTCCATCTAGAGGGAAGCTGGGGAAAACCTGAGGTGTTTAATACAGCCCATGCCCCTCCTGCCTTTTATGCCATGATCCTGGTCCCTCACCTTTGCAGGTCCAGAACCAAAGGCAGTTTGCTGAGACAACATGGCTTTTTGGGACGTAGTGAGCTGCCCTCATAGTGCAAGCAGGCAGATGTGCTTTCGGTTTGCAACTTAAAGATTCTTAATAAAAGTCTAAATGATTAATATGTTTCCACCCTAGCTATGGTAAATATTCTACAATTAAAAAGATGTATCAAAGCAAAATTGGAAACCCAGAAGAGCAAGTGGCAAAGTGAGTCTATGAAGGAGTTTAGTTTATATGCTCCACAGCATTAAACTAAAATTAAAACTCTGCAGGGAACAGTAACTGACATAACTGTATTTTTTAATTGTTAGATACACCAACATATTGACTACAGGAGCCTCAATTGTACTCAGCTTGCCCTGGCTGTTTGGAGCTCAGTGCTACCTAACTTGCACATTCAGTGAGAAAAATGAGGTGTTTCTTTCTGAAGCAGGTGATAAAACTTGAGTAAATTTAGACTCTTCTGTATATAAGGTGAGAGCAAAATCTGGACAAAAAAAGGAGCAAAGTGTAATGCTCAGTTTGGCCAAGTTCTGCAATGGGAGCTCAGCATAATAATAGAGAAGCATATTTTGTCCCAGGTAAATAATAACCAGTATCTAAAAAATTGAAAACTCACGATTCAGACTCAAGTAATGATTGCCTCCAAAATCACTGAAGTTATGCTGGTTTCATGTGACTATATTTTGGGCAGGATCTGTCTTCTGAATTCTTTGTCCAGATGCCTCATACCCTTAACTATCTGTCAGTCCAGCAACTTAGTAGATATCAACTTCCAGGTCTGCATATCCCTTGGATCCCACCTCAGCCCTGCCCAGACCTTGGCTCTTACTCAGTCCCCATATCTGCCTTTCCAGCAAGAAGACTTGAGGGATTCCTCATGGTGTCACCCAGACAAGTTAGGGCTCGCTCTGCATGCACATCTGTGGTGTCTATCCCTAGCAAGATTAGTATATGGCACAGCAAATCTGAAATCGCAGAAATACAGCTCAAACAGTTCATGTATTTTTGGTGATACATTGCTAAAAAGGCAGTGCTATCTTTCAGGCCTGAAGTTCACTGAAGTTCAAGCTTCTCAGCTAAATGCCACTTTAGGGGCTGCATTGCTCCCACAGGGAAGTGACGGGAAAGGATCAAAAAGGACACACACTGTCCTGTTCCTTGGCAATTCTCCTATAGAAGCCAAATCCTCACCTGATCCTACATAGGAAACAGATCAGCCAGTGAGGTGACACATGCTGCTCAGTTAGTTGGAAGAAATAATGAATGGCTGGTGCGAATGATCACAAGGACGTGCAGAATTAATTTTAGTAGTTGTATAATTATGAACTGGCATATTTCCATGGTATTTCACACACTCACAGAAGTGATTCTGGCATTTATAACACTAAGAAAGCATCCATGATAGAGTGAGACCAAGGATGTTCAAATATAAGGCCAGAACAGTATGGTCCCACTGTCCCAAATTGACTCTACTATAAAAGTGACTCCACGAACACGTAACTCCGACAGTTCAGAGACATCAGCAATGCCTGAGAAGCATAATGCACTGAGTTAGGCCAAAGAAGTTTAATTTTTCTTATATTTTCTTTTTGTGTTAATTTGCTACATTTTTCTCTTATTCTGCCACCTTACTTTGTTGCAATTCTGGCTAAATTCCAGTTAAGTAATTCCCTTTCGCATTTCTCATTTCTTCCTCTAGGAAATGAAACAGCTGTAGACTTCTACCAAAGAGAAACCTACTGTTCTGATGATGGATTTCAGAGGTATGCTGTAAGAAAAATCATGCTGGTAAGGAACACAAGTGTAAGGAAAAAAGAAAAAAGCTTATGTATATGTTTCTTTTTCTTCAGTTTAAACGCATTTAGCTTATATGGTATTGATTATTGTTATCATAGGACCAATGATCTTCTTTCCTACTTTACAGTTTTATTTTAATGGCTTTCAAATCTACAAGTAGTCCATAATCCTACAGTAAGTCACTTGGAACTGGTCTACTGAGCTGTATTAAACAACAAAAACATGATGACCTCTATCAAAAGCCTTGGGTAAGGCGAATATTATCCAAAAGAAGTTGCAAGGGTTGGTCCTGATTTAGGGGCCATAAAGTGGAGAGTTTTATATCAGTAAAATTCTAGCAGATTCAAAGGGATACTTTTGAGTTATGCTAGAATAATTCAAGAATTACTCACATCTCAGATTTTTCACCCGAGGAAAGGAGAAACAAACCAACTTGGAATCCACAGTTCACTATATTCTGAATTAGAGTAGTCCTTGGAGTAATCCAGTCTAGAGCAATGCCAAACCTTAACACAGCATTATAAAAGAGAAAATACCTATGCACTGCAGACCAGTTGTTATTCCAGTTACCTACCTGCTGAAGCATAACTTGCTTTGTTATTGCAAGGTGACTCATGTAGGTGCTGCTGGTATACAGAGATCATAGAATCATTTTGGTTGGGAAAGACCCTCAAGATCATACAGTCCAACTGTTAACCTAACACTGTCACTGAACCGTCTCTCTAAAAACCACATCTATGCATCTTCTAAACACCTCCAGGGATGGTGACTCAACCACTTCCCTGAGCAGCCTGATCCAATGCCTGACAACCCTTTCTGTGAAGACTGTTTTCCTAATATCCAATCTAAACCTCCCCTGGTGCAACTTGAGGCCATTTCCTCTTGTCCTATCACTACTCAGAAGAGACCAACACCCTCCATGCTACAACCTCCTTTCAGGTAGTTGTAGACAGCGATAAGGTCTCCCCTCAGCCTCCTTTTCTCCAGGCTGAACAGCCTCAGTTCCCTCAGCTGCTCCTCATCAGACTTGTGCTCCAGACTCTTCACCGGCTTTGTCGCCCTCCTCTGAACTCTCTCCAGCACCTCAATGTGTTCCTTGTGGTGAGGGGCCCAAAACTGACCACTGCCTCACCAGTGCTGAGTATAGGGGTATGATCACTTCCCTAGTCCTTCTGGCCACACTATTTCAGAAAAACAAAACAAAACAAAACGAAAAAAAAAAAAACAAAACCTAGAAGTCTCACTACATTAATTCTTCAAATCAAGTAAAAGGGATTCACAGGCTACAAACATGACTAGTTGACATGCAGTTGCCTGTAGCCAAAGTGTTGGAACAGATCACTGTTAGTGCTTTGTCTTCACTGTGGTGAGATGCATCTCCCTTAGGCAAATGAGAGCTCCCTGGTTGTACGAGCATTGCAAGGCCAACCCCAAGGCATGTGGGATCCCTGACACACCAAGACGCCTTCCTGCACATGGCCAAGGAGCTGCTGGGAGCTCCATGGGGTCTCTGTGGCTCAGGGCTGCCTTCCCACCTGGCACCGCTGTGCTGGGCACCTGGCTTCTTCCACACCTGTTGCACAGCTGGTGGCAGTGGAAAGAACCAAATGCCACCTCAAATTGAATGGTGAATGTTGGACTGTTCTTCCAAAATTAGGATTTCCCCTACGTAAGCTGCCTTCTTGATTCTCTGGTTCATATAAATTGTTTAGGTTACTTCCTCAAACATGTTCTGCAAGGGCTTTCTAGCAAAAAAAAATTCTGTATGTATGTATTTATATATATGCATATAGACGATTATAGTGAAAGTGTGTGGAGCAGGGCTGACTTATGCACCCATGCATTGGCTGCTCCATTCAGACCCTGTTGCCAAGAAAAGAGCTCGAAACCAGGCCTGCTTCCCTGTTGCCATGGCAACGCAGGGTGGAAAGCAGCATCTCGTACCAGGCATGGTGCTGAGCCGCTGCGAGATGCTGCCAGGAGCAGTGCCGGCTGTGTGTCACCCCTCAGGCTTCTGCTGCTGCCCTGCTGTGCCAGCCACCACCACCACTTCTGGGGGCCTGTGAGTGCCCCAGGCTTGCCCCAGTGTGGAGCTGGAGGGAAGTGTGGCAGCTGCCTGGGAGGACTGGTGGGGATGGAGAGGTCCCAAGCAGCTGTCCTGATGCCTCCTACCTGCACTGCCTTCACGCTGACCCAACCCAGTGGGCTTTGTGGTGTGGGGAATAAATTACCCAAAAAAAAACCCCAACCAAACCTAAAACCCAAAAGTGCTGGCAAGTTTTCAACCCTAGAGGCTGAGCAAGACTGGACTTTCTCTGAAATAATTAGTTTCCTTGCTGCAGCTTTGGCAGCTAAGACGAATGCATTTTAAACAGTATGTAGGTTCACTCAAGTTATTTTTTACTTCCTCCTCTTACTTCTGAGTAACATCTGACCACAGTAACGGAAATTTAAAGCCTTATGTTGTATTTGCTTTGAGGTTTGTGCACAAGTCTGAAACCTGGGCAAATAATGAATAAAAGCTCATGCACTCTGTATTACACCAACCTACTTCTGTGTCCCTGAGAGTCTGCAATGAGAGTACAGATGATTACTATAGCAGCATAAGACTGAAACACAGTGTGACTAGGTGTAAATACCTTCTTAAAATACCTTCTTTAAAATTTGAATATTGCTTCCTTCTGTGAACATGTCAGGGTTTGGATGGTCTGGTATTAGTGGACAAAATGAGTAGTGAAGTGAGAAAACACATTCTCACAGCTACCTTAGGCACCACTGCAGAAGAAGCCTTTGTAATGCAAGAGGTGGTCTACAGAAAAGTGTCCCAGCCATCCAGTGACTAAATGGCTCAAAAGTTAATGGCTAAATTACCTGCTCAAAGATAACCAACACTAATGCACTACCTGTTCCTGTCAGCCCGCTCTTAGATCTTGTTAGTTCTCCAACCAAGGAGCTCTGAAACTGAAGCTCAGCCCTTGTTGAGCCATGGAATCCACCCAGGAAAGACATGCTATGAATTCCCAGGTGCTGGACAAAAAATGATAAGGAAAATTTAGTACCAAGGAATTCAGCTGTAAAGCACAGATTCAAAGGATTTCATTAACTCTGTCACTTTGCAGAATATTTAGTTTATTTTCTCAGGCATCTATATTTATTCCTTATTTCATTAAAGTCATTACCTCATTTTCTTGCCTCTGCTTCTCCATGCTCTCCCATCTCTTCTTGGCAAGGTCCTTCAGCGTGCTCTCAAACCCCCTGCAGCCGAGGCTCTCTCCTTCCCTGGGGTTGTAGCCTACATCCTGCTCTATTTACACCAGCAACTACTTACTTTGTCCTCAAACACAACTTTGCAAATATTATCTGGAGCAACTCCTTTGTTAGAGGAGGAGAACACAACTGTGATCTTTGCTTTACTGCTCAAAACCAACAAAGTAGTCCTATAACACAATAACTAAAAGCACGATTTCCTAGGGATTTGTGCCTCGTGGTTGGGGTATCTCATGCCTAGTAGGCACAAAGTCTGAACAGAGCTGGCTTAAATTGCAGGAAATTCATGGTTGCTTTTTCCTCTGTGAATTCTCTGGTGTATAAAATTGGGGGCTTCACAATGCAATCCATCTGTGTGGAGACATTACCAGTGTCTCTCTGCTCTACATGTATGACAAATCTAGTAGGGAATTCACAATATTTAAATTCAATGTCAATCACGCCTCACTGGCTGCAGTTGGACATGGATTAAAAAGCTAGAGAAGGTGGATCAAAAGACAGACACTTACCTGTCTCAACCTTCTTCTACATCTAGCTGATGTCTAAGTTTGTCAGCTCCTCTAATGTGTCCTAAAATAACAAAACCAAAACTTACCAGGGCTTGATAAAGGCGCTGGAGTAATGGCACTCTTGTGCTGAACTTCAGTCATGCCAATATTGTTAACCTCCCACCAGAACTTTAGCTATATTTTTTCCAACAATTGTGGATATTCTTCAGAAAAAAATCCGAAAGTGGGGTTTGTACTCGCACAAAGGGCACCAAAAATGCCACAATCATTTTCTGATCAAAATGGTCAACTCTCAGTTCCTAATATTATATTTGAACCTGAATTTGGCAGGAGGAGAGAGGAATTAATCATGAACTTGAATCTCTACAAATCACACAGTTGACCTTAAA
Organism: Patagioenas fasciata; assembly: GCF_037038585.1. Taxonomy (NCBI): domain Eukaryota; kingdom Metazoa; phylum Chordata; class Aves; order Columbiformes; family Columbidae; genus Patagioenas; species Patagioenas fasciata. Next base: position 53,242,534 of record NC_092524.1, on the reverse strand, counting down.
ATAATAAAATTTGATGAATAAAATTGATAATTTTATATTATTTCCTGGGTTCTGAGCCTTCAGCTTTTAGCCTTACTTTTTCCATTTTCTATTCCATGATTATCAAAGCTAAATCTCTATCTTAAAAAATAAAAAAAATTCATCAACATTGAGTTCCAAGCAAATGTATGGATGGCTTTGCCTAGTACATCTGAACAAAAGTCATCCTCTTAGATATCTAAATATAGCAGAAGAGTCAAGAATTAGAAAGTGATTTTCTGATGAAAGATGCTTTAGCTGTTTCTGAAAACAGACTTCTTATGAACTGTCCTTTGGCAACCAAATTAATTTTCAGCTTCTTTCTCGTGCTGGACAGACAGCTAAGAACTGATTGTTTAGTCACTTTGAGAAACCTAAGTTTTAAAAATTCCTCTTTGACTGGCTATCAGAGAAGATTTAGTCTCACAAATCAGGAGATTCTGGCTCCAGTGAGACCTAATCATTCCCTGCCACTTTACAGCTGTATTTCTGTGCCTCTGTTTGGGAGGACTGTTTTCCCTCATATGTGTAAGTTCAGTTTGCCAAATAGGGAAGTTCAGGATACACAGAGTCATTCTTTCATTGCAAGAGGTTTTTGCACCCTTTGTTTTAGATATAAAAGACGATAAAACCTAACCAAGGATCACTGACAACTGTATTTCACCAAGGGACCTGTGCTGTAAATGCCAAATCTATACATACAGAGATTTTTTCCTTAACCTAAGGATTACTTGCATGTTTGGTTGCTTGGTTGGTTTTGGTTTGTTTTCTTTGTTGGTTTGTTTGTTTGTTTGTTTTCTTTAACTGGTAGAACACTTAAGTGCTAGATCCCAACTCTTCAACTCTTGACATTAGACAAAAGTTCAATACAGCTAACTGTCAACCGCATCTTAATGCAGCTTCTTCAGTGAACAGCACCTGTTTCTTGGTTTCTACCCCAGTCCATCATCGTTCAGTTACTTTTGTGAGAGAAAAAAGAATAAAAATAAAATATTTAAATGCAAAGTACCATCTGTTAGTAGCTGCTGGCTGCCCCTCGGGCAGAGGAACAACTCTGACGTGCAGTTAGGCACTCATTTGCCTGTCATGACCTACACAAGGCTCATCACAGGAACCACACTTACCAGGAATCACAAAATTCCTGGTAAAAGGCTAATGAGATTATTAGAGCTATGTAATCTTGTCTCCTGAATAACACATCTAATACAATTCGATCCAGATTATAACCAGGTTAGTAGCCCACCCTTCCATGATGTTAAAAACGCATCTGGTTTATCACTGGGCATCTCTTCATCAAGCACATTTACCATGACTATTTCTTCCCTGATTCTTCCCAAAACCTGCAGATTCCAAACTGAGTTCTTGTTTGGTGCCATAATCAGAATTGACCTGCTGTTCAAATCTGTCTCTTTGTATAACAAGGTTAGGCTTTTTGCCTTATGCTCTTCGTAGGAAACCACATTTAGTTGGCTATCACTAATGACTACCAAGGGCCTTCTAGTAACCAGAGCTCAGGTTTCAGTCCTTTTTCTAATAATTTAAAATCAAAGGCAAAAGAGACTACAGCAGCTGCAGATTATATCCCACCTGCTCACACCTTCTTTGGATGTTTAGGGATTAAGGGTAATCCCTTGCACCCCAATCAAACTCCACATTGGGCTAAACTACAAAAATAATCAGTTAAACATGTTTAACATCTTTTCTTGTATATATCTTTCTCAATGCACTATTGAGAATTGTTGATAACATACAGTGGTTAGAATAATACAGACTGACTCAATGTTGAAGGGCATCAAAAATCTACTTAATTTCATTGCTTGAGTTCAAGAGCACAGACCCTTAAATGGGTTTCACTATAAGGTATCAAGCTGTCACCCCACTTTCAAGTAACTGTATACTTTCAGGTGCCACACTGAAAAGGATATTTGCCATGTTTGAAGCGGGGGGGAATTGTAACAGAGATTTGCTGCGAAGAGAAGTGTGCAAGTAGGTCAATCCAGCAGGTCTCACAAAGGAAACAACACACTTTTTTGGCATGAAATAATCCTCCACTTGTAAAATTGACTAAAGATGACTTAAAGTTACCACTGGTGACAGGGGAGCTATCGCTATAGTATTACAGTGTTCCAGCATCCATGGCTCATATGGCAACCCCTGATGACAGCTGGACTGGCACAGTGTCCTGCTGCATTGGCTCCAGTCTTTCCTACATATTGGGCATGAGTAAGCAAAGCTGGTAATATTGAAGTTTCACTCCACTTCCCTCTTCCTTCGTCTCCTACAGAGCTACATAACCAGGATTCGGGCCAAAGGGAAGACGTCTGTATTCAGCAGCAAAAAGGACAAACCTTTTTTTCCTTTTGCTGACACAGAGTGTGACCAAGAACACCAGTGAGCTTAAGAAAAATCCCCATGAAAGTTGCATAGATGCAAGCAGAAAAATGAAGAGCGTTTTCCATCTAGCACGCAGTAAGCTCCTCAAGGAGCATAACACCACACTGATGTGGTGTCAAAAGTGTGGCAGCTCCTCTGCAGAGGTACTTGAGTGAGCTGAATCAGTAAATTTTATTTAACTGACAGCTCTTCCTACATCACCATATCAAAGTCAAGAAACAAGGCTTCATCCTCATCTGACTCTCGACAAATGCTGGCTGTTGGCATACTACAGGCATGGAGAACTTGAGCCAGGGTTTGGAGGAGCACTAACAAAATTAGTAGCATTTCAACAATATCTGATTTTCAGAAAGAGCTGAGTTTGTCCTAGGAAAGTGAAGCCCCTGAGCAGGAGCGATCAATGGCAGCGATTTTTTGAGTTTTCTGTCTGGAAGTTTGCATACTGGCAAATGGATTCTCAATGTTCAAATTTGGTCTTTGAGGCCGCAGTATGGTTTACTCAGTATAAACTTGTTTTCTGAGCGACCCATTGAGACTCTTTGCCTCAAAACAAAATACGAGATATAGTCCTCCATATAGCCAGGTTATTCTGCTAATAGACTGTGCTGTCCCACCAGCACTTGAATCTATTTCTAGTAATTTATTTATAGGTGAAAAGGCAGCAAAATTGTCCTCCTAGCTCAGTTCAAAAATATCAATTGGCTATAAATGTTCCCAGCTTTCCATCAAGGGATTTTTTTTCCCTCCTTCCAACTGCTCTGCAGTTAGTGCTATCTTGTACTCTCTCTCTGGATGTACCCATTGCAACGATACGTTGTCAACAACAAAGAAAGCAAACACTGACATGCTGTTCTCCACCCCTTTCCTCTATTAGGAGAGAAATGCTGGTTATAGATGGGTTAATTATTACATTCAATGTTTTTCTTCTGAGAAGCAATGACAGGTTACTCTCAAGACTGTTACTGAAGATAAATCCTTAGGGCTCTTCTGCTTACTCTACAGCTCCAGGTCCTCAAGCGGCTCCCTCCTGAGCAGCCTTCCTGAATGATTTTTCAAACACAACTTCCTTAATTTTGGTGAAATAATTTTCTTGCTGGTCAGGAAAGTTTTGAGTTTAGTTGTTTATTTTCTGTGTTTAGTTGTTTTATGCCTCTGAACTGATGGCTTGCCCTAACCAGTGCCGTTTTTGAGACTAGATTCACATGACACTTTGCAAAGTACAAACTCTCTTCTGAAAATTGTTCTTTCTCGCTTGTTATTTCTCTTCAGGCAAAATATAAAGTAATTCATACTGCAAAACTGCATTTTTTTATATACATGACACACAATATTAATCTTACCATATTTCAACACCTAGAAATGGATAATCTGCATACCGCAAATGATTTCCAAGGCAGAGTGTAATCATATCCATTAGCAACTTTAAAATCCATTTTAACTTAAACTGTCTCCTGCCCTTCCAAGTAGGCCCATGTCTTAACTAAACTGTGCAGGCACAGTCATTTCTTGGCTTCTGCTCTGGCTTCATGAGTGATCTCTAAGAGATGGTTTTGAAGAAGGAGAAAAACACAATCTAAAACAATTTTAAGTGGCTATCCATCGATCCGGTACAAGTTCAGTAACGTTTTCCTTAAGACTGACCCACTTGATTATATCTGATAGTTCATTATTAAGAAGCAAATGTTTTTCCTGCCTTTACCTGAAGCAGGTATTGGACATACGTGCCTGCTTCATTTTATAATACCTTACAAGGTGCAGGGCAGTGGGAAAAGAGGCTCTGCATCTTAAATTACTACATTTCCAGTAACATTGAACCCACAGGGGTCACAAATTACACACACCTTGCTGACAAGCTGCTGCTTGAGTCTCTGCAGCCCTGTGGCTGGACATGTCCCATGAGAAAGAAGGGGCAGCTCCCGTCTGCACGGCTCCCCAGCCCTCGCACCATGCCAGCCTGCTGTGCCATGCTGTGAGCAGGTCCAGACCCATCCAGCTGCCCAACCCTGCTGCTGCCCAGCAGCACAGACTGGTGATGGTGTTTCCATTGTTAAAGCACCTCACGTAACCAGCCTTGCCATAGAGAAATGTGGCGTCACACCTGACCCTCAGCCTCAGCATGAGCCATCAGCACGTCCATTTTCTCCACCTGTTCCAGCAGCTCAGGGTCAAGCTGGATCCTGTATAGGACTGAAGTGGCCCCATCGCAGACCTTGCTCCAGATCACAACTGGAAATCACCATTTCCCCCAGTGAAGGAAGCTGCCCTGGCATGTTGTGCCCCCCACACTGTCCCCAGAGTACCACAGTGTGCCTGGGGCAGGCTCCTCCACAGCCTGGGGAAGAAGAAGAGCCACGTGGGGCCACCTGGCAATAGCTCCCCAGAGATGCCCTCTGTGCCTCTGACAGAAGGGAGGCAGGAGGGAAGGCAGTGTGGCTGTGGTGGTGGCGGACAGAGGCCATGTTGGGTCCTCTCTGCTGCTGCTGCTTGCACTGAGTCACTGCATTCCCACCCCTGCAGTGACATGTTTCTTAAGTAGATGCCTGGGAACATGTGATTTCCATACTGATGAGTCTCCCTAACGCAGCCTGCCCCAGCTCCTCTTTCCCCTCACATTAGCAGGAAACTCACACAAAATGAATTATTTAAACCTGTGTTAACAGCACCTCAGGAAGAACTGCCTCCTGTGCCCTCAGCAAACACAGAGGGCAATGAGGCAAAGACTTGGCTGTCTGTTCTGCGGCCTTCCCACACGGGTCCCCAGCCTCTGCTGTGCTGGCTGGCAGAGGCACGGCACCGCTTCCCAGGTTTTTTGAGGTAGAACAGAAATGCAGTTTTCTCCTTCTCTTTGCTTTTTCAGCCCAGCTCCTCTGATTGCAACTCAGCCCATGGGGCAGACACCCCCTCCAGTGATAGCACACAGCCATGGCCACCTGAGCTCCACTGACTCCTCTGACTTGGCATAACTCCTCCATCTTCTCCTTCTTTTCTCTTTCTCTTTTCTTTTTTTAGGCATATGAGCTTTTAAACACTCACCTACCTGTGTTTTTTGACAGGACAAAAACTAACATACCTTTTGGTTGTATGTTGTCTATGGAAACTGGATTTTACAGATGCTTGTTTGGTTACAAAGGACACTCAAAAAATCCACAATCACAGTAATTTAACAAAAAGGAGGTTTTCTCAGTTTTCTTGCACAAAAAACTTCTGCGTGCTCCTGGCTTTCTGCCATAGATAACCACTAATTTGAGTTTTTCCACTGCTTACAGTACATATTTTTGCTCACAGAAATCAAATCGTCACTCATGTTCTTCCCTTTGGCCACTGCTTTGGGCAATTTCTGCTTAAACCATCTTGCTCAAATGTCAGACAAATAAGGCAGCAGAGGACAATACTTTAAAAATACTCAGGTTCTTTTGGATATGAAGTAACATCAAGGAGAATTTCAAAGACAAAATGCTTAGAGGGGAGCCTTGTTCCTGCATGTAGAAAACTGGAGTGCTCTGATGGGACACAGGTTGGGTGGAAGGTCTCCACGTCCTGCTAGAGTGAGCAAAATTACTGAAGAAATGTTTCTGGTGTGGTTTTGACAGTTATGAGTAGGAAATGCACTTCTGTGAATATTCCGTATTGTAATTGAAATGAGTGATTTTTGTGAACGCTTTTGACCATGAACCTTTTTCTTGAATATTCACTGAGAATGGGAGGAAAGGCATGAGCATTGTTTATGGAAATTAATTTAAAATCTGAGTGATTATGCTTGGCAATTTTTTAGTGTATTCATTACCTATTTGCCATGTAGTTTTTTGTTTCTAATGTTGGCTTGGTTACCTAAAGACAGAAATAGATGCAGAGCCACTCACACTGTGTACCAATAGTTTAGTTATGACCGTAACTCATAATTAATGTTACATGTGATCCCTCTAGATTTCTTCTTTAGTGAGTTTGCCTCAGTCACAATTTGAAAATAATTGGAAATCCAGCCAAACAGTGGCAGATTCTGCCCTGGGTCTGGTCCCAGTGTACATTTCTAAAGGCACGTGTGGACTGGAGCTGGGCAACTAAGATACAAGAACAATCCCTGCTGTGCCTCCAAGACTGATGCTTTTTGAGGCCCAGCAAAGATGACAGGGATGAAAGGAAGGGCAGTAAGAGCAGAAAATACTCTGTAGCGTATGCTGCTCTGGAGGCCGTGGGCTGATTTGGGCTGTGGAAACTACCCTGACGCATTCCAGTGGCTCTTCAAGTCCCTGATATAGCTTGAAATCCTCAGGCACACTGGTGATTTAAACTTCCGCCAAATCCCTAGGCAATGAAATGATTACCCTAAAGCTTCTTTGCCTCTGGAGATGAAGCATGGTCCCAGCTCAAGAGTCTTCTCTTACAGTACTGGAATAATGTTTAAAAGAACTAAACAGAAATCCCAGAGCATTTGAGCAGATCCTAAAGGACTCAGACATCAAGTTAGGACAAAGACAAAGCTTTCTGATCTTCTCACTCTATTAAACTGCATTCTTTCAGAGCCTGAAATAGCAGAGCAATGCCTGAGGGTACAATGGTGAGGCCTCTACTGGGATTAAAATGCATCAGTTATTTCATTATTTCTAAAAATATTTAAAAGAAGACTGATCTCAACACAGCTTAGTATTAAAGAGGCAAAATAGAATGAAAATGGTACAGGTTTGTATTTGTGTTTCGATCTTATATTTTTTTATTAGGTGTATCAGAATACATATTGTCTATATTTCTCTTAATTCATTATCCAGAGACAATTAACCTCTTTAGGTGCCAGTATAGTACACTGGACATCACAGGACTGTTTAGGCCTGGTTACATATGCTTCAGACCTGGGTTTGTAGGAAACATAGTCCAAAGACGCTGCTGTGAGGAGGGCCACAGAGTCCTAGGATTGCATTAGCAATAATAACAGTAGCCAAAAGGAGCCCATTTTGGCCTTTGTTTATTTACTTCATTTCCAGATAAGACTTCTCATAAAGAATTCAATACAAAACTAACAGACCATTGTAAAACATGGCACCAGAAGGAAGATTGCACCTGAAAATATGTGCCTTACTGAACTTCCCATCTGTTGGTTTATTTATCTTGTAATAGGATAGGAATATCTGCTTCTCCTAGTGCCTGGTGAGGTGGTCAAAGCCATTAAAGACTGGTGTGTGTCTCAGAGAAGTGTCTGGGCAGGGTAAGGTGAGCTGTAGACTGCTCCTGCCCTGGGAGCTCGGTATGGGATGGGAATGGACCAGGAGTCTGGCCCCGTGGTGTTAGCATTTTAATTCACTTCTAGACTTTGGCCACTCCTGGTCCCATTTCCATGTTGTGCACAGTTGTCCTTCCCTGCAGCAAGCAAGTGTGCAGCCAGGCTTTGTGCTTTAGTTTCTCTGAGTGGAAGGAAAAGAACATGGCATGGCAAGAACGAGAGGTTGAATATATTCTAGAGGGCAGGTAGTGGCATTAACTGTAATGCCAGAGGTAGACTTTTCATCCTGAAAGGACAGAGAAGATTAATTATATTTTGATATGAATGACAAAAATACCCACGACTGTACTAGACGGGATTAAAAAACATTTTAAAGGGCAATTAATTCTTATGGTTTTAGTCTAGGCTAAATACTAAGTAGAGGTAGGAGAAACCTCCCCGACTGGCAGATTATTCCATAGCCATTCAAATGCATTTTCCTATGTTTTCCCCTGCCATAAGCGATCTTTGAATGGGGATAGTCCCAGAAGCAGGGTACTGGCTAACACTGAGTCTGCTGAAGGGTGAAAATCCATATTCAGAAAACCAAAGGGAGGGCTCATTATTTATCTGCTATTTCTCTCTATATTGTACTGTTTGCAAGTCCAGCCACACAGTTCAACAGGCTGGTGGGCATACATTCACATGGGCACGTTGGTTACTGCTTAAAGTCCCTCAATAACCAGGGATGAACTGCACACATTTAGAAAGGTTAAACAGGTCTGACTGCTATTAGCCTATCTGTCTGTAATGCGTTCTGGGATTGCAAAAAATGCAGAACATGAATATTTATGTATTCTATCACACCAGCTATACATATATATATTCTCGGGCTCAGCGGAGCTTCTCACAGGTGGATGCATGCATACAAGGAGAAACACACAGAAATGTGGAGCTCCTTGAACTCAGTTCCTGCCTTGCACATCTGCAGCTCTAGGGAGAAAACAGACTGAACCTGTTTCCGGGTCTGCATCTCCCGCTCTCCTGTAACTGCAGCCTGTGACATGAGCATCTGGGCACTGAGGGGCATCTCAGAGCTCTCTAGAAACTGAGGCATCCAAGATGGGTAGTCATTTTTGAAAATCCCAACATGGGAGGAACGAGGAATACAGCAAGACATAAATGTAGAAAAGGAATAGAAACTGAGACACCTGACTGCCATACAGAAACCTTCTGGTTCTGAGCTGAAAGGTCCTTTCCTATCAAGATACTCTCCAAAATTATTATGGTTAGGACAACTTGCTACATCCTCAATAAGGTTGTGCAGAACACTTTTAAGCAGCTCCCTGATTATTTCAGTGTTTGTCTGATTTTACTGAGCTTCTCTGAGCTGAGAGGGAAGAAGCTGTCTCCCTAGACCAGCATGGAATTATATGTAGCCAGATCCTCTGCAGCGTCTCCACTATGACTTTGGTCCTGTTGCAGACACTTCTATAATTTCTTTTTTACTGTAGGTCTTCGCTGGGGACTGTGGTTGGCTCCAAGGCCTTTTGGCTGATGGGGATCCCTGAGAAGGGGTATTGTGCAGGCACAGTGTGCTCCCCCTCACAGTGTGCACTACCCAGTGTGGTGAGATGTGATGCTGGGCTCAGTGGTAACATGTGTGCTGTCCTCACATAGCAGAGGTGGGGATATGGCACAAAAGGATCCTACTGTATTTTGTGTCTTTCTGGTGAGGATGGACCCCACCATTCACAAAGCAAGTTGTCCCCAGTGAGTAAACATGCAGGTTAAAGTATACAGCATTAGCTTACAACAGAAAATGATACTTCGAAGAAGTACTGAATAATTAATAACTGGGAGCTTGTAGACCTCGTATAGTTTCCACCTAGAAAACCCTAACCTTTTGGGTTTCTTCTGTCTGTGAACAGGTTTAGCCTGAATCTCTTGTGAACAGCTTGTATCCACAGGGAGCCTGGCACAGAGTGCTAAGAGAAGTATTTATATCACTTAGTGGCACTGTGCATACACTCTCCACGCACTTTGAAGTTTTCATGTTAGCTGCGGGATGTATCACGTCCCTTCTACTGCTTCTGAAAGGCTCTGGCTGATGCTTGAATTCATAATGATTACATTATTAATGTTATTCTTAGATTTTCCCTAGTGGGATACCCAGTGTTCCCACTAATCTCGTCATTGGCAAAAAGCTGCAAATATAGGGCTAATGTTCTCATGGAGACGGCAGCAAGAAGTGTCTGCTGCTGATGGAGGCGACGGACAGACTTGTCAGTCCTTGGTGCTGGAGGATTTCAGACCATCCAGCCCACGAAGGCTCACAGGTAGGGTCAAGCCTCAGCAGATCCCACCTTCTTCAAAGAAAATCTGGTATTTACATGTATCTCTTCACCACAAATATTTTCTTATCACCTTGAATGCAGTGCATCAGTGTCACTGTCCACTGAGAGACTGTCACTTCTCTGCTGAAGAGCAGGAGCTTTTTTATCAGGGAAGAACATGCCAGAATATATTACTGGAGATGGGTAAAACTACCATAAGCAGATTATTACCACTCTGAAATGTGACCTGCACACCAAAAACAACTGCTAAACTTAGAAAATTGCTTTGGATATTTAATATCGGTGGGTAGTCATGACCTCAGTTGTGCATTTCATAGGTTAAAAGGCTTTACTGCTGCCCAAATGTTCCTTACAACTTCAGGTATTTGATGCTAATTGTAAACTCAGACTCTACTAATTATCCACAACTAAGCCTTTCAAAGCACCCTTCACTGTCAATCCAATCTGCAAAGCACATCTTCAACTTCAAGCAGATGAATAAAATTAAAGGATCCAGTATTAGGAGTGTTTTACTTAAAGTCAATGGAATTGGTCATGTACAAGATGCAAGAACCAGTTTACTGGATCTCTTCTCCATCATGGATCTCCTGTTAGTTTTGCCTCTTTGTTGTTACTTCTTCCTACAAGCCATTTGTCTTGTAATTCTGCCTCTTGTCGAGGATAAAGTCCAGTCAGCACAATCTAATATTTCAGGTTCTTTTTGTGTTTAAAAGTCTCAGTTTATTATAAGGGCACTTTACTAAAGAAAAAAAAAAAAGGTTGTCAAAACCCCTTAATAACTGGGTATGTCCCTTTCAGCATATTTCTTTCTACCTGTCAATTGGGAAGGATAAAATATGGCAGGTTTTTTTTTCATTTGACATACAACAGTCTCTGAGTGATTTGTTACGTAAATTACATTTCCTTTAAGTTCAGCTTTAAAGTATTTAAAAAAAAAAAAAAAAAGACTAAGTAACTATTTAAATGAAGAAGAAAATGTACAGGCTTGTGGGAAATACTATTCAATGAATAAGACCCCGTAGCAGAGCAAGTATGGTGTGGTGCAGGGGGGTATTAAAAATCTGACCAGAAAGGCAATCTTCATCATGTATTTTTAATTTAAAACCACCAAATTTGGAGTATAACAGGAAAAAAAAAAAAAAGCTCAGATCACACAGTCCAACCACAATAAATTAAGCTCACAGCTTTAGAAATATCTCTGAGTCTGTCCTAAAGCCGTGTTACTAATAGGTTGTTGAGGAAGGTGTTTTTTCTGAAAAATCTTTCATGAACCTGCTGCACAAGCCCTTTTCAAAATAAGAAAGTCTGCTTCCCTGAGGACACAGGCATTAGACAGCACTGCAAAACTGCACATTGAGCTCAGCATTATCCACAGCCCACTGACACGTTCCCCCCGCAACATGTTTGCTTCTTTGTGCCTGCTTAATGCTCTCCCCAGGATGTCTGTGCTGACAGTGGGGGATGAAGGGAGGCAGGAGGAGGCAGGGTGCAGTGTATGCCCTAAATTTGCTATTGTTTCCACCAGAGATTGTTTACTGCCAGGGTAGTGCTGTGTATGTGAAGCTCTACTGTGCAGAGTAGACAAGGCTCCCAGTAAGAGCAACTGGCAGAGATTTAGTTTCATTAATCATAACCCATTGGTGTCAATAGTAAAACTCTTTCTGACCCCAGTGGAGCCAAGATTTCAATCCAGACGGCCTAAGCCTGATCAAAGCAAGACTACGTGAGACAATGTTGAAATCACCAGCAGAAACCAGCTGACTATGATTGCTTCTTGAACAGATGAAAGAAATAGTGAAAATTTTGGGGTCAAAGCCTGCAAAAGTGAGAGTTCAGTCTTGTGCTCTGTCAGACTGGGGATTCATGAATTTCCACTCAGTCCTGCAAAATGAATGATTGTGTGGCATTAGGTAGATTATTTAACCTCCATCTAGTGTAAGTTTTCCACCTATAAGGTGGGAATAGTCAAATCTGAGCACATAATTAAATGAGAATGAACATCATGGCTTGAGCCATGTCTGGTGTAGGTGGAGGGCTATGCAGAATTTCTTCAAGCCATGTCTTTAGCCAGTACCCTGCTGTTGAGATTCAAATTCTGCAAAAGATACAGCTATAAAATAACCATGGATTCCAATTTGTAGAGGAGGCATCTACGCACATACTCAGTGTTGGACTAGAATTCAGGCAACATTACATTTGTATTGTTAGCTAATCTGCTCTTCACTTAGCAGTTAACAAAATGACATGCTAGAAAGCTACACTTTCACTACTATTGACTTTCAGATTCTTTTCTTTCTGGTTCCTTTTACCTGCGTAGTCTAAATGTTTGAGACTGTGTGTGCAGGAAGGAACTGCAGCTGAGGAGAATGTTAAAAACACCTTGACAAGCCCTGATTCATTATTAACTTTTCCTTTTTATTTGGTACAGAATTGTCAAAAGTGAAAGAAGACTAGAAGTTAAAGTTACGGATTTAAACCTCCATTTCTGTCTTTATTAACACACCAGGTACAGATTTTTGCACTACAATGGTCCATGGTCCACTGAAGTGAAAGCTTTAATGGTGTTCAGCTGGAGCCCTAAAGTATGTATTTTCCACTCTTTACAATAGACATTTATGCTCACAAGCAGGCAACGTTCTTGTCTTCCCATCTGTTTTTGTTTATCAATAAAGCTCTCCTGTTTGATAGTTTAGGAATGACTGTGAATTCCACATTTTCCTTGTCATTTGTTTTTTGATCTGAAAGAGGTATTTTATCTGGCGCAAAATAGACAGACTCGGTTGCTGTCAGTTACATACTAGTATAAATCCTCCAAATCTCACTGAAGCCCGGGGCCTGTTTTTTCCTGCCTTTACAACAGTGTGATTTCACTGCTGTTGGCGCAGATCTCTCCCAAGCTGCAGCAGGGTCACCAGGAGCCCTGCAGGCTCGGGTACCACATGTGAAGAGGGTTTCTCTCTAATCTAAATCAGATGCAGACGAAGATTAACATCACTGACGGCAGCTAGATTATACATGCACAACAACACCCCAGTCAGTCACTCCAATCTACACCAGGCACATAACAATACAGCTCTGTCAATTATGCTTCAGTAATGTATTATTAAAATCCTTTCTATAGCACACAAAGCAGGAATGAAAACAGTATGATGTGCAAGGGAATAAAAGTGTTAAAGATTTACATTAGCTGAATATTTTAATGAATAATCCTGATACTAGAAAATGATGGCAGGATCCCTTTTTTCCCCCCAGAGCTTTGAGCCCTCCATCTTAGTCCTCCTTTGTTAACAGCACTAAAAAAAGGGAGCGAATACCCAGAAGTAGGTCATGATTGCTAATATCCAAGGATACCGTGTTTCTGTGGTTACCTTAGTGCTCCCTCCCTTTCTCCCCCTCTCTCCTTTTCTCAAACTGAAGCACAGCCCCTGTACCACTCCACACCAATGCCGCATCACCCACTTCAAAACTGCTGCTCCTAATTTACACCCACATTACCACACAGGGTCTGCACTGCAGCTCTGAGCTCAGATCGGGACCTGTGATGCCCCTGCAAAGAAACCCAGGACCTGCAGGGTGCCAGGGGCTGGGTACCACACCGTGTCTTTCAGGCTGTCTGTGCGCTGCCATGCTGCATCAGCACCTTCCCCAGATGATGGACAGGACACAGAGGCAGAGCTGCCAGAGACTGGCACCCTGGGACCCATGGCTCACCCACACCTGAGGCAGTCCTGGGCAGGAATAGGTGGGCTGTTGGGTACAAAGACATCCCTTCACCCCACAACAGCACCTACAGTCAATCAGAGAAGTGGGGCAGGATTCTGCGGTGTCACTGCATCCCTGATGCTCTCACGTGTGACTGAAGGGGATGTTTCTCTTGCACGCGTTCCAGCTAGGGTGACATAAAAGAGACAGAGGCTGCGGACACAGAAACAGAGAGGCAAAGCTTGAGGCATAAACACAAAGCAAATCACACCGTGGCAGCTGTGTACAAAACGGGCCGGCTGTGCATTTGAAAGCATGAGAAAGGAGCAGGCTGTGCACAGAAAGACAGGCTTCTTAGATGTGACAATTTTAGCACTGATTCATCACGGGGTAAATTTGCCACAAGTGGGGCTGAGCCACAGTCTTTAAAGGGCTCTGCACTGATTCACGTTTGGGCAGGCTTTCTACTAGCCTTTTGCTCAAATAGGATGTTCTTTCCCCTTTTTTTGACAGAACCCAGAGGGTGGTAGAAGTTGCTGAGACAAACAGCCTGGCAGCTGCAGTTCATTTGCAGCAGTCCTATAAAGTACAGTTACTATTAAACTCACTGGCTCTAAATTTGAGACATATTTGCCCTTTTTTGTCACTGACACTGAGGTTCATGCCAGCCAGCTCCCTTGTTAGACTACTAAGGGAGTGCCCCACAGCAATGGGAGATGCTCTGGTCCAAAGAAAGTTGTTTGCAGAATTTGGATCAGAGTTCCTGCTGGTGCATAACCGCACAGCCCGGCGCTGGATGTTTTAGGACCATATGACCAGAAGGAATTGAATTACTGAATCCAGTCGTGATTGTAGACTTCATGTAATAGTTGTTCAGTCCAGAAGAGTCCAGACATTATCTACTCTACACCAAGCAGTTCCCACCACCCTATCAGCCACTCTCTAACAGCACTTGCAAAAAACTGTGTGTCAGTTTTAACCGTTTTAAGTACCTGCTGAGTGCCAGATTTAAGCAATTTTCCACTTTGTCAAATTAACATTTCTGTCCAGTTTTCACCCAACTTGTATAACCTTCATCTCTGCCTTCCTGTTGCGGTCAGCCGAAAAAAATACCCTTGGAAGACAGTCTTGATTGAAACTGAGGCTGGGTTTTAACTTTTAATTACAGTTATTTAACATATGAATTGGAGGATCTCCAGAATTAGGGCCAACTGCTATGCAAATGCATACAGATTCATCAGCTTTCTACCTATAAGCTGGTGAAGAAGGAAGTGATCGAATAAAGTAAACAGAGTAAAAAGCTTTGAGCTCTTGTATATATATATGTATATATATATACATGTATAATAGGCTTTTCTAGGAGTTCTAGGCAAAAAAGGCCACCAAATTATATCACAAACCCTCAGCTTTCACCCAATATCATTTGCAGTGAATCACAAAATATGTGTTCGACTGAACCTTTCAGAAAGGAGTTTAATCCTCATCTAACATATCCAGAGATCAAGAATTTGGCACTTAAAATTTGTTCAGTCAGAAATAATTCCTTCTGTTTAAAAAAAAACAACCAACCAACCAAAAAAAAATTATCCCTACTTTCTCATTTAAATTTGTCTGCTCAGCTTCAGTTTGGAACTATTGTTTCTTATTATGCATTTCTCCACTAAATTAAAGAGTTCTTTACTACCTGGTGTTTTCTCACCATGAAAGTACTCACACTGTCATCAAGCCACTTTTCAATCTTCTTTTCGATAAACGTAACAGGTTAAGCACTCTGAGTCTTTTACTAGAAAGTATTAGCTCAGATTATAATTGTAATTTTCTCAAAGCCTTTTTGGAAATTCCTTCTGCAACCTCATCATTTTTTCAATATTCTTCTGAAAATGTGAACACTTGAGCATTATCCAATAGTCCACTAGAAGTGTCGCCAATGCCATTTGCAAAGGAAAAATCATATTACAGCAAATTTTTATTCCCTTCTCTACTCATCCAAGAACCACATTTATCCCCCTTTTTATATTAACATCTGTCAGCTATTGAGTTGCCAAGCCAATTCTTTATGGAGATTTATTTGTAAATTGTCCAGATATACTGATTAAAATCGTTAGCTAAGTCACAGGCATTGTTTGACATCTCCAGCTCCTGGAAGTCAAGTAGTCATTTCAAGGGTTTGTTTTTCCATCCATATGCCTATAACATACAGAAATGCAATTGTACGTGCCTGGCCATCTGTCCTCTCTGAGGTCACACGGTCCCCTTTCCCCACTATACCCCAGCGCATCCCAGATCTGTGTTTTCCAAACCTGAACACACAATCTTTAGTGCTAATGCAGCTTTGCAGTTTGCATGGTTCTGGCATTACACTCAGTCTCTGCAACTCAATCAAGATTTCCAGAGAGGAGGCTACAGGCTTCCCTTTCACAAAGCGTGGGGTAATCCTCCGAGCCCAGGAGGACACTGTGAGCAGGGAAGGAGGCACCTTTCAGACAGAGAAACACTGCAAAGAAATTGGACACAGGGCTAAAATGTGCAGCAGCAGACAAAACAGGCAGGAGGCAGGCAGGCAGGGAGGATCTGTTGTGCTGGCTGCCTCTTTGAGCAAATCCTGCTTTTTTCCCCACCATCAGCCTCTGTTCTTCAGCTTGTCACTTCCTATTTCACCTTTTCCTACATCCTACTTTCCCCTACAATGTCCTTTCTTCTGCTGCTTTTTATTTCCAGTCAGCTCATTCCCACTTAAACTCACCCTCCCTGTCAAAGCTCTTCATGGAAACAGCATTTCCTCTGCTGTTTTCACACATCTCTTTTGGCTTCTGTGTGTCACCCCCTTGTACGTTGTCCTTCTCCAGGAGATTCAAATGACTCTGGGGCAGGGACGACCTGGAGCCACATTCGACCCAGTCCCTTGTGCAACTGGGCCCTTTTGCTTGCTAATTTTTTTTTAGCCGCTATGCTAATAAATGTGACTAATCGCAGTAGCACTGTGATGTCTAATAGGAGAGACTGATGAAATAATTGTGTAGCAGGGATGAAACAGCCAGGCTGATGGCAAAGCAGAGCAGGCATTAGCTGTGCCAGCCTTACATAACATTGCAGGCTGAGTGAGAAGCACCCAGAAGGAACTCACTCCTTATCTCACCCCTTCCTCCCCCTTTAATACTAAAAAAAAAAAAAAAAAAAAAGAGATAAATTTCCTCCACTGCTGCTGCATGCCTGGGTGTGGGTCCCTCAGCTCGCGGTGGGGTGGCAGGGAAAGCCACTGCTCTGTGCCAGCTCAGGACTTGCTCCAGCTCTGATCCCACACGGTTTGCTGGGCACAGAGTCAGGTGTCACTGTTAAAAAAAGCGATTCTCTGCCTTCTGATTCATTATGGCTTTTTTCCCATCTTACCATGGATGTGAAATATAATTTGAGTTTCAATATATGGGTGTGGGTGCCTTCTCTTGTTAATTAGGTATAACCCTTGCCTGGTACTGACACTTATGTCTTTTTAGATGGCTGATATCTACCAACCACCTTTCTGGAAAATTATAAAAGAGCCATGAATATGAGAACAGGGAGATGGACAGATGGATGGACGGATGAGGGATGCCTCTATTACAAGGAGCGAGCACAGAAAGCTTGGATTAGGGTGAACAGCTGGTGCGGATTCAATAATCAACTGCTCTGAAAGAAAAGCCTATTTTTTCTCATCCCATGGCATTAGAGAACAGGATACCAGAGCTGCCAACCTTACAATTGAAATCTGCCCACACAGAATAGCAAATTCCCCTTGGCTTGCATTTAAATGCTCCTGGCTCATTATAACTCCATACAGCCTTTAATACATACATGTGGTCTGCATATTATCCTGTGAACAGAGCACTGCACTGCCTCTCTCAGCATGTCTCTGCCTTCATTTCAACACCAAAGGGAGGGACAGGGTAGAGGGAGAGAAAAGAGGACAGGGAGCTTATCAGGTTTACAGCTGCTGCTGTGAGCATTGGTTTGATTCTTGTTACTGGTCAGGATTCATTTCCACAACAGACAGCAGGTTGGGGCAGTGAGCATCAGTTCAAAAGGTTTAGGAGGTTGCTCTTCAGGACAGCCCCCTGGGAATAACACAGCCGGCCAAGGAGCCGGCTCGCAGCTGGAAGCTGTCCAGGCCAGCCATGGCAGGAGGAAGGGCTGTGGCACTGTCGGCTGTCAGCATCCATAGCAGAACGGCAGAATCGCTACATAAACCTCTGTATGAAAAACAAGGAGGCTTGTTGGCTGTTGATTTTCCCAGATATTTTGGTGATGCTGAACATGGCAGGGTTACCATGACTTTTCCCAACCCTGTCAGCAGCAGTAGCTATAAGCCGTTCTTCTTCCCCACGCTGACAGCACTCCTCCAGCTCAGCCAGGGAGCCGGCCCTGGGAGACGAGATAAAGCCCCTCTCTTTGTTTGGGCAGTGCCTGAGCCTTCTTCTCATGCTGCAGGCCTGCCCAGGTGCCCAGGGATGGGCTGTGACCTACAGAGCAGAAGTCCACCTGAACGTGATGGTGACAAATGGGACAGCAAACTGCTGCCAAGCTGGGACATTTTTCACTTGGTTCTGCCAGAACTGAATAAGAAGTGAAAGGCTTGACACATCATGCTTGATCCCATCAGCCAGCCAGTCTCCTGGCTTTTCAGTCAAAGTAGAGGAAATGTTTTACTTTAAATACCTCCTCTCTTTTGGAAGATCAGATCAGAACTCTTGTTACCAACCAATTTTGATCTGTAACAGGGTACTGAATATTCAAAGGGAGAGAACACAAAAGCTCGGACTGCAGGTTTGCAGCCGAACACCCTATTAACAGTCACGTCATATTCCTGCTTATTCAGTGGCCTGTTTTTTAAGGGAAAACACGGCTTGTCCCTGCTACCCCAAATGCAAGGAGAAGAATGGAAGTGGCTGCATGAAAATGTGTCAGCCTGGGTCCCTCCTGTGCTTCTTGCAGAAATAAAAGGAAGATATTAATGCAGATGATTTTGTTACATAAATACATGTTGCATCAGGGCTATTTTTAGCATTTGTGGGGGTGTGAAGAACTTCTCCAAGCTGCGTATCTATTTCATAGGATTCAGCTGAACCGAGGAAAAGGACAGAGAGTTTTAAGGTAAACTATCAAGATACATTTTATTTAAGCCCACACAATTCTGTACAGGGCTCTGTATGACAGAAAAATGATTTCACTACCACCTCTCTGGCCTTAGTAGTGCTTTTAATGTTTTGTAACAGAGACACCTCTTAATATAATTGCATAAAATTAAGTACAAATTCATCATCAAATTTCGAATAATATGTCTGCCATTTGCCTTCAGAGAGTTTCAGTTTCTCTAAATTCCAAAGGGCTGCAATGTTCAATTAAAAATGAATTTAAAAATTCAGAAATGTAATTTTTAGTTTAATCTCAAAGTCGTTTAAGATTCCAATAGATAAATTTCTAGTCAGGAAAGAGCACATTTTTGAATGAAAAATAAAATCTGGGGCTAATTTAACAAATCAGGTTGATAACATACAGAACTTCTCTTGGTTTCTGAGCAGATTTCTATCATCCCTTCCACTTCAGTCTCATGGCCGATCCATCCCTGGGGAGCGAGCATGGGAGCATGGCTCACTTCACCCTCCCAAAGTGTCCATCTGTACAGACGGCAGAGAGCAAAATGTGGCCCTTGGCACAGCCATGTCAGCTGGAGACATGTTACAACCAGCCTAAATACGGGTCCAGGTTCTGCTGTGGGCATAGGATGAGCATGGCTGGGACTGGCATGAGCAAAACTGGATTTGGGCTTCCTTCCACACTGGAAGTATCCAGCAATCAGTGCAGCAACAAGATCCTCTGAGGGTTTTTGCCCATAAGTGGTTCCAAAAGCCATTTTTTCATATTATCTCCATGGCCATCTGAGAACATTTTCCTTCTGGAAAGCAGTTTTGGGGGACTGTGTTTTACTTACAGGAAAGCATCACCAGAGGGAAGTTTTCATGGGATTAACTAGTGCTGCAGTTTTTGTTTCTCATGCTTCAAACAGATCTGATTGTTTTGAATGGAAAAATTAAAAAAAAAAAAAAAAGAGGACTGAGAAAGTTAACTTTTTATAAATCATCTGAACTTGGCAATTTGGCTGCTTTCCAAACACTCAGTATTGCTTAGAGCTCACCATGCAGACTACATGACAGATCCTAGCTGGGTCACTGGTAGCTACAAGGTGCCTGAAACTAGAGAGAGGTGCAGAAGGTTATGGAGGAGAAGGGTTACCTATATAAGTCTAATTTAATACTTGGCACATCCATGGCAGCCTTGGTCCAGAGTATTTTACAAACATGGTAAAGAATGTTGGTCTCATTTCATAAAATCAGACAGAGATATGAGTCCATACTTTGGACATCTCACAGTTTAGGAACTCAACTTTTCTGCCACAGGGGTCAGATTTCTGAAACCAACATTTTAAATCCACTCTTAATCTGCTGCCACCTGTGAACTACTGCTCTAAGAGGTTCATTTAAACCCGCCCAACGAACCGGTGGTTTAAGTGGAAAAGAAGCCAAGAATTAATTTCACTGGTTCCAGTAGTGCTTTTTTGGTGGTATAACAACAAGGAAGACTCAGAAATGCACTGTGCCCCCCATATTTGCTCCTCAATACTCTATTCCCTCATTCTGTTGATTACTTTGTCTTGGATTTATTTTGGAGACTCAACTCCAGATGAAAACCTATCCTGCTGTTTAGGGAAGAAAGGTTTAAAATTATTGCTCAGCATTCATCAAAGTAGACAAGAAAAATGCAATTTATCATAATAGTAAGGAATCCTGGGTGACCCCTTAGACTCTAGAGTTCAAATTTGGTCACAGTGTTAATCACAGAATTGTAGAATCCTAGAATAATTTGGGTTTGAAGGGACATTCAAAGTCATCTAGTCCAACCCCCCCTGGCCACGAGCAGGGACATCTTCAAGTAGATCAGGTTGCTCAGAGCCCTGTCCAGCCTGGCCCTGAATGTCTCCGTGGATGGGGCATCTACCACCTCTCTAGGTAACCTGTGCCAGTGTTTCACCACCCTCATGGTAAAAAATTTCTTCCTCATATCTAGCCTGCATCTCCCCTCCTGTAGTTTAAAACCATTAGCCCTTCTCCTGTCATAACAGGCCCTGCTGAAAAGTATGTCCCGGTTTTTCTCATAGGCCCCTTTTAAGTACTAAAAGGCCACAATAAGGTCTCCCCAGAACCTTCTCCAGACTGAACAACCCTGACTCTCTCAGCCTGTCCTGATAGGAGAGGCCTTTTAGAAGTTTTTTACAGTTGCTTTTGCAACTGTGACTAATTTGTATTGACCAAGCTCATAATACAAGAAAATTACTGTTTATTCAGGATAAAAAGTTACTGTTCACAGCTTTTGTTCATCCAGCATTCACACCTTGCTGCACCCATTCAGGCACCTGTAGATGCTGCTGATCTGTGTGCTCAGGTGGTATCCCAGTACATATTCTGGCACACCACCCACAATTTTATGGGTGAAGTTTTATATCGGTCTGGACTCAACTTGACTGGGGTCATGCCTCTGCCTCACCCAGGAATGGCCACCTTCTTAGAGGTTCTCTATACATAACTGTGTTGTATCGCTGTTAATATTGAATGGGAAATCCCACAGAATCACAGAATGTTATGGATTGGAAGGGACCTTGAAAGATCATCCAGTGCAATCCCCCTGCTGGAGCAGGAACACCCAGATGAGGTTACACAGGAAGGCATCCGGGCAGGTCTTGGATGCCTCCAGAGCAGGAGACTCCACAACCTCCCTGGGCAGCCTGTTCCAGTGTCTGTCACCCTCACTGAGAAGAAGTTCATTCTCAAATTTAAGTGGAACCTCTTGTGTTCCAGTTTGTACCCATTACCCCTTGTCCTATCATTGGTTGTCACCAAGAAGAGCCTGGTTCCATCCTCCTGACACTCACCCTTTATATATCTGTAAACATTAATGAGGTCACCCCTCAGTCTCCTCTTCTCCAAGCTAAAGAGCCCCAGCTCCCTCAGCCTTTCCTCATAATGGAGATGCTCCACTCCCTTCATCATCTTTGTTGCCCTGCGCTGGGCTCTCTCCAGCAGTTCCCTGTCCTTCTTGAACTGAGGGGCCCAGAACTGGACACAATATTCCAGGTGTGGTCTCACCAGGGCAGAGTAGAGGGGAAGGAGAACCTCTCCCGACCTACTAACCACCCCCCTTTTAATAAACCCCAGGATGCCATTGGCCTTCCTGGCCACAAGGGCACAGTGCTGGCTCATGGTCATCCTGCTGTCCACCAGGACCCTCAGGTCCCCTTCCCCTACACTGCTCTCTAATAGGTCATTCCCCAATTTATACTGGAACCTGGGGTTATTCTTACCCAGATGTAAGACTCCACAATTTCCCTTGTTATATTTCATTAAATTTTTCCCTGCCCAACTCTCCAGCCTGTCCAGGTCCCGCTGGATGGCAGCACAGCCTTCTGGTGTGTCAGCCACTCCTCCCAGCCTGATGTCATCAGCAAACTTGCTGATAGTACACTCTATTCCCTCATCCAAATCGTTAATGAATATATTGAATAATACCGGCCCCAGTACTAACCCGTGAGGCACTCTACTAGATCCAGGCCTCCAACTGGACTCCACCCAATTGACCACGACTCTCTGGCTTCTTCCCTTCAGCCAGTTCGCAGTCCACCTCACTATCCAATCATCCAGATTGCACTTCCTCAGTTTAGCTGTGAGGATGCTGTGAGAGACTGTGTCAAATGCCTTACTCAAGTCAAGGTAGACCACCACTCTACCATCATCCAACCATCTTGTTATGTCCTCATAAAAGTCAATGAGGTTGGTAAAGCACGACTTCACTTTGGTGAAGCCATGTTGACTGCCCCTAATGACCCTCTTATCCCTAATATGCCTTGAGATGGCACCAACGATAAGTCGTTCCATCAGTTTCCCAGGGATGGAGGTGAGGCTGACCAGTCTATAGTTACCTGGGTCCTCCTTCTTGCCCTTTTTGAAGACTGGAGTGACATTTGCTTTCCTCCAGTCCTCAGGCACCTATCCTGTTTCCCAAGACTTGGCAAAGATGATGGAGAGCGGCCCGGCAATGACCTCAGCCAGCTCCCTCAGCACCCTTGGGTGCATCCCATCTGGACCCATGGATTTATGGATGTCCAGATTGCCTAACTGCTCCCTAACCCAGTCCTCATCAACCAAGGCAAACTCCTCCATTGTCCTGCCTTTCTCTGGGGCCTCAGCAGTACGGGACTCCTCAGGACAGCTTCTGGCAGAGTAGACAGAGACAAAGAAGGCATTCAGTAACTCTGCCTTCTCTGTATCTTCTGTCACCAAGGCACTCATCAGTGGACTTACATTGCCTCTGGTGTTAAGTTTTATCTGCCATGTATTTGAAAAAGCTCTTTCTGTTGCCCTTGACCCCTTTCGTCAGGTTTAATTCTAAGGAGGCCTTAGCTTTCCTAGTTGCCTCCCTACACCCTCTGACAACAGCCTTATATTCTCCTCAAGTGGCCAGCCCCTCCTTCCATGATCTATAAACTCTTCTCTTCCACTTGAGCTTACCCAGCAGCTCCCTGTTTAACCATGCTTTCACTTGTTGCACACAGGGAACATGCCTGCTCCATATTACCTTCTTTTACCTGAATGAGGCTAAGCCACAGATCTTAGAAGGGGCTGAAGTGCAAGGATCTGCACAAGTATGTTCTAGGGCAACATCATAGCCAGGCTGAGATTATCTTCTAGCAGGGGGAGCAGCAATAGTTCTTCTGCTGTCCTCATATGGAAAGCTTGACAAGTTTTAGGCAAATACTAAAGAATTAGGTTTAAAGTAACAAAACAAAACAAACACAAAGAAAACACAACCAAACAAACAAAAAAACCCCCAAACTCGTGCTTCAGCAAGAGGGCATGAAAGCCCTGCTGAGTTCAGACCTGAAATATGGGGTTGCTGATTCAGGAGTTCAGATAGACTTCAGAGAGGTCGCAATCTGTGGAGAACAATAAAACTGCTAAAACTATGCTTTACACAGGCTGACTGCCCAAAATCGAGATTTCTCTTTCTGAAGGAGGAAATAAAGTTCTTTGGAATATGCATCTTGAGACAAAGAGTAAAAATCTTTTGTGGTAATAATGTATTCAACATGAAAGAAAGTAAAACAAAGGAAGTCTTATCATTATGAACACTTTAACCTGGTTCCAAAGAAGATATACACTGGAAAGAGATATCCAGTACCAATTATGAGGACAGCTGAATGGAGAAAATAACACAGAGACAGGTCTTTCCTAACTTTTTTTTTCATTAGAAACATAGAGTTTCTCTGAGACACCTGTTTATTCCAACTGCTTGTCACACAGCACCACAAAAGCACTTTTCAGTGTGTGACAGCTGAGGCTTAAGAGAAGTTTTCAAAAACCGAACTTTACCAAAGAAGTCATAGTGGCAAGCAGGTTAAAAATTAACAGGACCTGTAAACAATAAAACCAATGAAATAATCCTATTAGACTTCGCCTCTGCATTACGAAAGAGAAAGTAAGGAAATACAGAAAGGAGGGAAAATGGCTGGGAAGCAGGAATAGATCAGCCTGGGATTTTGTGAAGATGTCACTGAATTCAGTGTCTGTAGCGGCAGTTCCAGCTGGGGTACAATGCTCCTGGGCCAGCTGGCAGCCACCACTGCGGACACAGTGGTACCCCCTGGCACCAAGCAGCTCACCAGGGTGTTCTTCTGCAGTTACAGCAGTAATGGAGGCATCTCTGAAGGATGAATCATCATGGATAAAATTTGTATGCAACTGTGGAAATGCCTGTTCTCTTCCACCTAAATAAGGTGCTCAAGTTAGGTGCTTTAAAGTTCTTGTGTTCCTCTGTGAATAAGAAAGAGAAATGTGGTACTTCAGGAGGTGGTTGTGGCTTTGTTCCTATGGCTATTTCTCCTGGGAGCCAAGCAGACATCTCCATCTTCTCTCTATCCACATCATCTCAGGTAAGTAGTTGACAGTGAAGCAATGTGGTGAACAGGGTTGGTGACCCTATCTGGGTTAAAAGAAACCCTGTCAAAAAAAAAAAACAACAAAACAACCAACCAACCAACTAAAACCCACAGATATTAGATAAATCTCATCAGTTTAGTGAAGGAAAAAAACAGTGCCCTGATAGTGGGAACATTTGCTCTCCAGAGACATAGATCATTGTCATGGGTTTACATTAAGAATACAGATGTGCACAACAGGTACTGGAACCCTCCTGCAGAGCCTTTTCTCAGGGACCATGAGAGTTTGAACGGCTGCATGAGCAGACACAAAACGAAAAAAATAAAGACAGGTAAGTCACAAATCCATAGTAAATCTATGAGAAGTGGAATGACCTTTGCTCTTCTTCCCTCATCTCTCATCCTCACAAGGAGAGAGAAAAAAATTGATTTTCCTATGTTGTCTTAGCTCTTTATCAACAAACATAATGGACTGTATTTTGTTGCTGTAAACCTATTGCCAACACAGGATATATTTATTTGTCCTAATGTGCTGCTTTGTTCACAGTGCTCTACAAAAAATACATTATAAGGACACAGTATCTATTTAATCATTGCAATATATTACATTTCTGCTCAGTGATGTTTCAATATACCCACTCAGGAGTTTAGAATGGAAAGTTTCCTGAGATAAATGTCTTCCTCATTATTCTCATGTATCCATACCAGACCGTTACCCTAGACATTAATATATATGTATAAACATGTGTTGTTTGGCTAGTGCTGCATACGGCTGTATGCACGCATTTTTGCCTGCTCAAATAAGACCTGCAGCCCAGCTGTATTTGATAAATGTTGCCTAACTCTATTTGATAAATACTCTCTTTAAAATCTTTCCTCTGTAACATGAAAAGTCAATGCCCTAATTTTAAGTTGCCCTTTGAGAGTGAGCCAGTATTCAGATGGATATTGACTCCAGGCCTGCTGGTTGTCCTACAGCAGTGTTTGGAAGGCTGCTGTTTTAATGAATGTGCTAACATTTTATACACACACTAATAAAATCAATAGCACTATTTTTAAAAAAAGCATGTGGCTTGACTAAGTACACTGTCGCTACCCTGTCATGCAGAAGTTTGCTAGAAACATCCTTATATGACTAAATTGGTGCATCTGGCTCATTTTTCTACCTGCTTGCCAGAATGCATAATACCAGACTTCAAGGACATTTAAAGTCAGTCTCCGCAGCAGAAAAAACTGTGCTTATTTAAGTTTGAAGCGTGTGTGGTAGCTAGTACCTGAAACTCTCAAGCAAGTGCCATTTTTTTCTGATTTCTGCCCTGCTGTTGGCCCAGAAGAGATCTAGGGGACCTAACACAGCCTTTCACACCAGAAATTCTTACTTCTGTGGTTCCTGAATGAATTGCATGACTATGGGCAGAGAATAAAATGTGTTTATAGTCACTGTTGAATAAATTAATCCCTGCTCTTTTGCTTCTTGTCTCCAGTAGGCAAACACACTGAAAAGAGTCTAAACCTCAGATCTGCTGCAACCCATCTAAGTGACCCTCTTTTCCAAGCCACTACTGAAAATACCCAGTCCATGTGAGTGAACAGGCCAGATACCTGTAAGGGAGAGGAATGTGTGTAAGAAGCAAACCCAGATGAAGTCCAAATGCAATCTATATTCAAACACTTCTAGTCACACTGACTTGATTTCAGCTCTGAAAATGTGTCTACTCATTAAGGAACTGATTCAATGCTATAGTATGTAGCATAGTATATCCTTGAACTGGAGACTAGATATATCACTAAAGAAGTGAAACAGGTAATATGTTCAATTATGTCTTTCATCTCTGAAAAGTTTCACGATTTAGGATTATAGAACTATGTGAGTCAATCAAAACTAGTTACTTCCATCATGTGAATCTTCAGTGCTAGTTAGTTGCCAAAAGTGGCACCAAACTTGTAAGAAAGAAGATAAACTTCATGTGCATTTGTATATGCCTGAACCAGGCATGGGTTGGCTGAAAAAGAAGTAACACAGCTACACTAGAGGAAAAAATTGGATTTTAAGCGACAAAAAAATTCCCTTTTCTTCTAGTTTGATCAAGCACTGGCCACAGTAGGAAAAATATTACTTTTTTAAAAAAAAAAAAAAACACAACTTTGCCATATTCCATTTCAACACTAAATTTCCAAAATAAAACATAATATTGCAAGGTTCACACAGCACATAGCTATCCTTCTGAAGTCCTGTAGAACTGACCCAGAAAAGACAGAATATTCTTATCAGCAATTCAGAGGTTAGCCACTAAATGGAAAGTTTGATAATTCAAAGCCTTTCAAAGAATGTTTTTTCACACAATGAATAATTACACAGGGAGACACACTGTCCCAGGCTGCTATCCAAGTGGAGAATAGAATCGAAGTGTAGATTCAAAGGGAGACTAGGCACTTTAATGGGTTAAAAGTACATCACAAGCACAAACTCAGGATTTTGGAGGGAAAATAAATCATGTTCCATGTAATATCTCGCCATGGGGGATTAGGAATGGTTTTTTCCCTGTTGACAGATTACCACCCTTGGCCTTCTGTGCTGTTTCTTTCCTTGTCCTCCTAGATGCCTGGTGAGTGTCCCTCCCAGACAAAACACCAGGGTATCTGGGTCGCTGCCACCAATTCATTGCTGCAACTCCTGTCTCTTCAGAACACTCCTTTCTCTTTCAAAAAAGGGGTAACTAAGAGAACACAGTTTTAACAACTGGTTCTTGCTTCTCTTCCATACACACTATACCCATGTGAAAGCCCAGACTGAAATCTCGGGCTTTGCTACCAGTGGCAGTGAGCTTAAAGCCGTAATGGCAATGCCCACTGTTGCAGCAGTCAGCCCTGACCTGCTGTGGTCTTGCATACCTAAATGTCATTATTGCCATTTTAAAAAGACACAAGATAAAACATAGATGAACCAAATTTTCCTACTTATATGTATCAAGCGAGGAACTGATGCCAGTGTTCTTGAGTCTCAATGAATTGGTTTAACCCTGCCTTCCCTCCTTCAGAGACACGATAAAATTAGACCAAAGTGGCCTCTATGCACTTATAAATGTCTGATACTGGAATCGCAGAGAAGAAAAAGTCTATTCTGCCCAGTTTGCATAAGCAGTATCATGTAAACAGGAAAGAGTGGGAAGGCAATCTCCGCTGCAGGCCTTTCTAATGAAATCGTACTTGTGAAACTACAATCCAACAAGTAATAGTCAGGAGAGCATGGAAAACTATCTATAGATCCACAGCTCATTCTGATCCTACATTATTTAAACTGAAACTGTAGCCTCATACAAAAAGTCCAGAAGCCGGTAGCTGGCAAGGTGCTACATGCTGATGCCACATGAACGATGGTCAGCAGAGAAGCTAAGCAGTCAAGTTTTGAGACAGCATTGACCAAGTCTGGACAAGACCCCAGAAGGTGCGGGGAAGCCCATGGAGGCAGAACTGCCATGAATGTGATGACAGGATAAAGCAGCAGTGAGGTCTGAAGACAAACACATCTATAGCTTCACTCAGATCATTTCACCGAGCTACCACAAAGATTTGCTTACTTCTTCCACACGTTCTTCTGTCTCATATTATTTAATCTGCCTCACTAAACACAGCCTTTCTTCAAAAAGTCACACTACCACAGGCTGTTCGGTGGCCTGGGCATCACGTCAAGGTGTCTAGCACACAGATATTAGGTTAGCTTCTGCACAGGTATTCATTAGGTCTAACCTGATAGAGTACCAACTATTTTTTCTCTTCAGCTGACATGCTTTTCCACATACAAGTAATATAAATGTGCACATTTCTGTGCAGATCAGTAGACAATATCACTTTGCAACCAGAACATGGGCTCTGCTGACTTTTCAAGCTCCCTTCCACTCCTCAGGCAGTTAATTCAATCATGATACATTTTAAGCAGATGATTTCCACCACGCTGGACCATTTCTTCCTTTTTGTATTACATGATCCCTCCAACTACACAGGATACTTTGGCACCTTGCAAAATTTTGATATGTGTATGGATACATCCTGCAGGTTGTAATGATACCTCTGGATTATGATAGTCAAGGATGTTCCAGAAAGGGAAGAACGTTATTTATAGGCTCAGATTTTTATGAGAAGTACATCACAGCTAGTAAGTATTTCTCTAAGATCTGATACTTTACCCACTGCTGTAAGAGAACTAATAATACCAGAAGGCATTAATATGTCTTACCCAAAGTCACAGATCTGATTAAAGCATTAAGAACTTTTCCTTCAGGCTCTATTAAGACCCTTGGTAGAGTGAAACACCTGATAAAAGTAACAGCCATTCAACACAATGGGCCAACCTCTGGGCCTGATAATGAGTTGAGCGAAGGGGTTGTCTGACCAAAACCAATGCAAGTTCAATGTGTGTGCATGTGAGGGAAAAAAACAGCAAAACCTGACCAAAGAGCAATGGGTGATGTTGCAGAAATAGCCCTGAGAAGAAGTCAGCAGGAAGTTCTATGGGCACAGAATACAGGCAGATTTGGGCCATGAAAATGGCCTGGATGTTTTTTTTTTCTATTGCAACCAGACAAACAAGATTCTGTGTTCTTTAGCTGTAAATAAAATTGTTTTTGTTTAAGGTTAAACTTTATCAGAAACTTCCAAAGGGTCACAAAACCAAAAAACTGTAAGGGCTCCGAATATTCACTAGCCACTCAGAGGGACCACGGTGCCCAAAGGATGCCTGGTCACATCCTCCTGCCTGTGTTAGAGGCACTTCCAGCTGGTGGCCCCTTACCCTGCTGCCTGGCAGTGAAACAGGTACCACTGTAGGATACCAACCTGCTGATAGGTTCTGTGGGACTGATGAAGCACGGGCTGCGTTGGAGTGGCCAGGGCGACAGCATGCGTCTTGTGCTCCGGTACCGCTTGTGGAATCCAAAATCTACAGGAAAAAAGAAAGGTGCAAGGTTTCCTGTAGATGAGATGTTTTGATTTGCATACATGCAAGTGACAGACACATTGGAAGTTTCCACTTTGTGTTCTGCTCTCATCTTAATGAGTATTAGCTGATTTTTCTAGCAAAGGAAAACCCACAGAACACTGATCAAGAGAGAGAAACCGCAATAGTTCTAATATTCCACTTCACTCATTTGTTAATACTGTATTTAGATGGTTACATATGTAGGTGCATATAAAATCTAATGGTAGGGTTTCAGCAAAAGGAGATAAATGCAACACTCTGATAATTAAGTAAAGCTCCAGCAGGAAGCAGGATCACAACCAAGTTGAATTATGCCACAAGACTCCTTAAATCTGTTCTCCACAAACTGTGAGCAACACAGGGATGCTGTTGCTCCTCTTCATCCTGAACCCATCTAACTTCAGATTCCTCAGGCTTGGCTGCTCTCTGGCCAGCTCCCCTGTTTGTGAACATGCCCCTTTCGGTCTGGTAAGAAAAAGGGAGTAGCTTTCTGCCAGTTTAGCACGCTGAAATGGTTGGGCACCAGGGCTAGTTAGTGATGGAGCTGTTTGCGGGAGGAGGCAGGGTCCCATAACCAGGATAAGATAAAGGGCATGGCCATGGCAACTAGCTGATGTATGGCTGAGGTTCTTGTGAGTTATAGACTGAACTATGAAAAACAATATCTTTCTTTCTGTAAAATGAAGGCACTAATGCCAACTAATAGAGCTGTGGCAAATTTTCAGGTGACTGCCTGTGACCTAAACATCTGCTGCAATAGTGCAATAGAAGAAAAAGTGACTTGGTTTGTCTAGCATCTAAACTACTTGGTTTTGAATTAACTGACCAACTTCTTGCCAGACATGCTTGCTTTTTACAGAATAGCATATTCTGAAAACCAAGCAATTCTTTTGCAAGCTGTAAAATACAGTCACTGCAAGTGGGCACCTGTGCAAATGAAGCAGCAAGTGCCAGGAACCATTATACCTCCTGTCAAAGAGTTCCTCTTTGTATTTATTACATGCTAAAACAAGCCGCTCTCTGCAAGTTGAATTTCAGAGCCTAGAAGTGTAGGATGGAATCACACACTCTGATGGTGTTGTGACACTGTTATGGGGGAGGAAGCCTGACACTGTGCTGCTTCACCTTGGAGCAGCCCTGCTCAGCACCAGAGGACTGGACTCCAAAACTGATGGTTACTCACAGCAGGTGCCAATGGCAGGGCAAGGCGCAGCTGCCCAGCAGCTGCTGGCACCAGTCTCCGAGGACATCTCCTGCTTCCCCTCAGCCAGTGCTACCGGTTCAACCTCTCCATTTCCAATTAAACAGAACATCGTGTTTACAGTGATGTTCATTATAACTATACATGTATTTTAGACCTTTCTTCTCCACAGAAACATAGTTTATGCAGGCATTTGGACATTTCAGGGCACCCCATGCTCTAATTAATCTATCTCTGAACAACATTGTTGGGCAGATACTGTGTCACCAGCCACCCCAAGCAGAAACCAAGGAGAACCACCCATGCACTGAGAATGCAAGGACTCTGCTGTGTTACCAAGGCACCATGGCCTCCCACAGTCCCTGCTCCTGTGGCCCGAGGGCCAGCCCCATGCTGGCTCTGCTTGCACACTTCAACTGACCCATTTAGATGTACCAGAATGGGATTCGCCTTTGCCTTGTTCTGCCAAATGGATGTAACAGCAACAGACAAATGCACAGACAGGATTTTCTGGCCTGTCATCCGAGTAGAAAAAGGAACAGGAACAAAGAGAAGGAGAAAGGAGAGTAACAGAGAAAGTCAAAATGAAATCAAGCAGGGGATATAGGGGGAAAATATACCTTCTGGGTCTTTGGTTCAGGTTCCTCACTATCACAGCAAATTTGTCATGTAAATCTCCTTTAAGCTCGATCTCACACTGGTTTGCCTTCTTCTGAACCCCTCTATTCCCATCGGAAAGCTATTTTGGAACCCCACTCCTCTCATGGCTAAAAGCCTTTCAATTTCCACCCTAATTTTATTCATAGCCATATGTCCACCTGTTCTTGTGCCAGCCTTATACCATAGCTTAAATAGTTCTCCCTGGATGAAGTTAACATCTCAGTTCCGGTTTCATGCTTAGCTTAAGCTGAGTCTATGCGGGAGCTGCTGCCAAACAGACATTCCCTCACCTGCCTCCAGTTGGGGGTATGGGCACGTCCTGCTTCTCTCTCTGCTCTTGATGATGTGGTCACACTTCCTCCTCCATACTGCAGTAGTGCTCGTGCTATTGCTGACTTCATGGTCAGTCAGTCTCAGAAAAATCATCTAGCTGAAAATTAACTCAGAAAAGATCCCTGATCCCACAGCTATCCAAGCATAGGCATTGGGCTTAGAAAGGTGTCAGAACTGTGCAGCACAGGCAGAGAGAGCTCAGAAACCCCTGTCCTAACAGCCTGGAAGTTGATTGGTTTAAATCAATTGTGAATCCACATCCAAAGAGAGCAAGACTTCACTCTTACCCTTTCACATCGTTGGGTAATAAGTCACCCTTCTAATCTCTTCTTGTCAGATAGGCTGTCCATCCTCCAGACATCCTCTGGAAATGTTCCCATTAGAGATAATCTCTCTGGAGCAGGGGATGACCAGGTCTGGACATGCTATTCTGGAGGAGACCTCACCAGTGCCCTCCTCAATGGCATTCATAGTTCTCTGCCTGGGTTAGAAAAGCCATACCTGATATGTCCTGAGGCTGCAAGGTTTTTTCCATTGATAAAGAGAAAGCAAAATTCAGAAAGATCCAATGAAGAGAAAGAGGACACAACTGTTATCTGGGATGAAAGCAGAGCCTGGAGGTCTCTGTCGGCCCTGGGGATTCAGGGTACTGAACCCTGCCATAACATGCTCTTAGCTCCTCTGCGTTCCTCAGAGAAGTTCCTATATAATTAAGAACCTTTCCTTGAGTAGTGGAGTGAGCACCCCAGTGCCACAGAGGTAAGAGGAAGTGACGCTGACAAACGAGGCAATGGCATTGCCCTAGCTAGCGGTTTCCTCACATCAGACAGATGCTTCTCTCGTCAAGCAAAGAAACGTTTAACCACGTACACATGTAGTCAGGCATATGTTTATGCATGTTGTTAACTCAGAGTCTACATATCCAGTCAGATGATATTTTTTAAAATGCAATAGGTAAACAAATGAAACAGATCTTAGAAGAGTAATAGGAAGAAATGGAGAGAAACTTTCTCTACAGAGAAAAAAGAGGGAAAAAAAAGCCCAAGGACTCTTTAAATTATTTTGCATTTTGAACTCCAACAGGCTATCTGATCCTTGGTGTCTGGTCCATCATTGCCCTCTCTTGGGAGAGGGCAGCACAAGTGACAGCTCTCCCTGGGTGCTTTGTTTTCAGGAAGGATGTAAAATTGCCAGAGTCCCTCTGAGAATTCAACACTGAATCATTTCACACCTGATGACAATAATGTGTACAGGATGTTTCCTGGTCAGAAAGGCATCCCTTTGCCTAGCAGCTGAATCCTATAACCCGTGTTGCAGCTTTGACACAGGACCATCATCCTAGGAGCTAGAAGACAGGGCACACCTGAGGCCACAGGCTGGCAGCACAATCAATCTCCAGCCTTCATCTGCAGGCACTTCCTCTGGATCCCTGTAATCATACCTTAACACCACAACCACATCCTTCCCTCCTCTCACCCTGCCTCGCACAGAGTGGTGAGCCGTCAGAGAGGGGTGTCTGAGTGCTGGGCAGGGCTGCCATGGACAATCAAACTCCCTGGGGTGTCAGGTGATGGCTGGGCTGGAGTGACCTATACAGCCTGTGTACCGCCCATCCACAGACCACCTGGGCTTTGTGCATGTGAAGAGTCTCACGAGAGGGACACCTCAACCATCTGAATAGATGCAGTGAAGCTGTTCTGTATCTGTCTGCAAATACCAGTTAGTCATCTGGGGTTTATGGACATCTTACTCTGGATTGAAAAAGATGGCCTGTCCCACTGCTGTTTTGCCCTTTGGAATATCATTAATCTTCCCCTTAAACTACCTCTGCTTGGTTACAGAAATAAGTATTTCATTAATAAAATCAGGAAACAAGTAGGAAATAAATACAAGTTACTTTTAATACTGTTTTAGAAAACCCTACAAATATGTAAACGACCTAATTCTTAGATTAAAGGCATATTAGGGAACCAGAGGGATATATAATTGCTCTGCTGTCTGGATTAATTGACGGAGTAACACTCAGAAGTAGTGCTTGCCAACTGCATACATAAACCTGGTTTATCACATCCCCAACAAAGTAGATTATGTTTTTGTGGTGCCCTTATCCACATGTTCAATCAACAGAACCGCATTAGCTTCTTCAGTGACCTTCATATTAAACAGCCTTCCAAATTAAACAGCCAGGCATTAGCCCCCAGCTCCAGCTAAGGTAATTGGCTGTGGTGCAAGTGTTGTGACCTGGGGCAGAGCTTCATGGTGTTGTCAAGGTCAATTATCTCAAAAGAGAGAGGAAAAGCCCCAGCAGATGAGACCTTCGCCTTGAACCTGCTGTGTGTCACCAGGAAGGTTCAGCCGCTCTGAGAGCTTCGTGTTGAACCATGGTCCTGTCAAGAGTGACATCAGACAGAAAATGAAACCAGGAATTTCCCTAGTGCAGCTCTAACTAAGCAGTTAAATGTGTGAGCTAAGACGAAGGATGCGTTGCTGCAGCTGTGGGTTTGAGGTCCTGGTCCTAGTCAGAACAAAGGCAAAGGTACACATTGAGGCTCAGTGGAATGAAGCTGGAAACTTGTCATTAGATCTAGCAAGATTTTGTCCAGTGCTGAAGGACTTTACCAGTTTTAGAGGTCGTATTAACCTGTGTTACAGCAACCTGTCTCCTTGATCTCATTTGGCATTTCAAACACTACCAAATCTGAGAGACTTCTGTCTTCTGTGTTTTAATCCACCTGCCTCTGTCAGCCTGTGGCTTCCCCAAGGCAGAATTCAGTTCCAGGAGACACCCTCTCAGAGACCCTTCCTGCTTATCTGAACCCTGAAAAAATGGCAAAAGAAAGATGTTCTCTGGTTTACAATATTTTGTTGTGCATTAGCGAGGTATAAATTTTAACTGAGATAATAATGTTCAATGTTAAAGTTTGTAATTATTGATGACTATCCTAAGACAGAAATCCCTAGATATTTTAAAACCCTAACCATGTTGTCTCAGCTCTGTTATCCATAGAGAATATGATACAGCTATGTAAAGCTTCTATAATTGCTAAGTGTACTCAATTATCTCTACTAGTTTTGTCCCCCCACACCCTACTCTCCATTCATCTCAATGTTCATTAAATATTTTAAGTTTGTTCATGCATGCATTACAAACTAGCACTTCGGGGAAAAAGATGGTTATTTTATCTAGCTCAATGTATGGGCATGAACATACCACTAATCTGTGCAGAGCTACAAGACATCTTCCCTTTTTGTGTTACCCTCCTTATTCAGGAAACTGAAATAAAACAAAACACTTTGGAAAATGGGTCATGGGAAGGCAGGGATTTCTATAAGGAGCCTGTGGAACAATGTGCGCATTTGCTCTGTAGTGGGCTCCCATTGTCACCTCTTCCCCAACACAATAGGGGCTTTGCAATCGGGGAGACTAAATGGGGAACAACTAAATGGACAGTAAAGATGATGATGGTAGTAAGTGCAAGAACCTCCTGCTTCTATTTCTTTCAAAGGCTTGTGCACAGTAATTCATCTCCATTGTGATATATGTAGGGTATATACTCATGATATGCTTGCTAAAGAAATGCTGGCTATCGTCAGCAGAGAGGTCTTCATTCCACAAACCCTTCAGAGTTCAGACAGTAGGGGCATCCCTGAGTGAGAAGCAAACCCCCAGCTCTTTTGTTAACGAAGATTACAGTGAAGAATGGAGGGGATGAAAGCCTGGCTGCTCACCCATTGACAGCGATTCAGGGGATTTTCCCTTACAACACTGGAGTACTCAGCTACAGCTAAGATTCGTTAGAACTTTCTCTATAAACCATTTCAGAGGTTTCATAAGTGGGCTGGAAAAATTTGCATGGAGATAAACCCTTCATGTCAGGTCTCAAACAAATGTAAAAAGGACTATTAAAAATGTGTGGAAGACCCATATATGAAACCACTAAAACACTGCAAATACACATGTGAAAAAGCTATATAGCTAGATGCTGAAATGGTACACATTCAAAGAGTTGCAGAAAAGTCAGATTAAGTTAGTTTACCCCAGATGATAACTAAAAATTAACACATTTTTTTTCTGGTGTTTTTAAGACACTTTATACCAATCTGAAGCAAAATAATTACTTTCTTTTAAATTCTATGGGATGACTCAAGAAGTCTGGGGAGAGGTGATCAGTTCTTGTCCACTTCCAGAGGCCTTTTTCCCCAAGGATTTGACGTGACAACCAACAGCAATGGTAGTTCTTCCATCCCTTCTTCCATTAATCTCCTCAACAAATCACAAGCTATGACATTCTGAACACTCCTATTGCTACAAGTGGAGAAATAAAAGACATTGTGGAAGTATCACTTTTCAGACCATTCATCAGTCCTCAATATATTTTTGGTCTGGGGAAAAAAAACCAAACCCTACATTAATTCTTCTTTCTCCTGGCCTTTTGTTTTCACAATTGTTTTGCTTGGAAAAGACCTTTAAGATCACAAAGTTGAACCCTTAAGGTAACACTGCCAAGTCCACCACTAAACCATCTCCCTAAGCATCACATCTACATGTCCTTTAAGCACCTCCAGGGATGGTGATTCAATCACTTCCCTGGGCAGCCTGTTCCAATGCTTGACAACCCTTTCCGTGAACAATTTTTTCCTAATATCCAGTGTAAACCTCCCCTGGCACAACTTGAGGCCATTTTGTCTCATCCTTCACTTGTTACCTGGGAAAAGAGACGGACACACATCTTGCTACAGCCTACTTTCAGGTAGCTGTAGAGAGCAATATTGCTTGACAACAAGATCTGGTTGAAGTTCTTTTACCAAGAATTCTTTGAAAACCATAAAAGGCATCTTCCTATTTATGAAGTTGAGCAGCAGTAGCAAGACAGTGTTTTTAACCTGTGTGGTGTCCTCGCCAGCTACACTCCGGGCTAACAGTGGTGGAGTGTCTTTATCACCAAAGGATGCAATGGTGGCCCTGTGTAGAGCAGACTTGCAGTCTTTGCCTTTGAAGGCATGGATCTGAAAACTGGTTTCACCATGGAGAAACCAAAGATCACAGAGGGGCTGGGATATCTCTTTATGCAAGTCAGCCCCTCTGAGGAAGAAGGGAAACCATAGGGAAGCTGACAACACTGCAAACATGCTACCTACTGTGAGCACTAAACCTGTCTTAAACAGAAGAAATTAATACCAAACACCTCATTTAAATGGCATCTCATCTGGGACAGAAGCCAGGAATTATAAATGTTGGTTTGGTCTGCTCATCACTCACATGACTGTGCCTTTTGTTTTTCAGTGATGAACAACAAGGATAGAAAATCAGCCCCAGCTCTGAATTTCCTTGGTTTTGTCAGTTGATGTCACACCCATAACATCAATCAAGGTGGGGAGGTGGCGGGTGGGGGGAAGGTGTGTTACAGATAAATGTCGACAAAGCCCTGTCTATTGCCTTTTAGGTTGCTAGGAAACCTGGCTCTGTAGCCGCCACAGAGATATCTCGGGCTAGGGGCTTAGATAAGCTCTGACTTGTTTTGATTAGGTGAGCTTTATTGCAGAAAAGACAGCAGCACGCTTGACATGGTGGAAGTATTACCTGCTACAAAAACAATGGCATGAAGATCATTTATTGCTCACAGTTGCATCCATAGGAGGACACTGAGAATTCCTTTCTAGCCCACCAAATCACTTCCCCAAGAAAAATCCACACCTCCTAATTAAGGTTTCCCATGGTCCCCTAGGACCTGAGGCTGCTGCTGCTAACACCTCTGTATTAAATGGTACTGTGGTGAAAAGCCACTATTAGCCTGTCTTAACTTCATATTTCAGGAGAAAGGCAGTATTTGTGGTCTAGTGGACATAACAGATAACTAAGAATTAGATTACCTGTGTTCTTCTCTCAGCTGTGCAACTTCATGATTGTGCTTAGAAAATAAGTCTGAATGAACTATACCTGTGGCAGATATTTATGCAGCCTCATTAATGGAGGGGGCAAAGGGACAAGAGCCTCTCTGCTGTTGCTTGTAGCGACCTGGGGACTGCTCAGGGGTGCTGAGGCTCTCCTTCCTTCAGACCAAGCCCATCTC
This sequence comes from Patagioenas fasciata, assembly GCF_037038585.1. NCBI lineage: Eukaryota > Metazoa > Chordata > Aves > Columbiformes > Columbidae > Patagioenas > Patagioenas fasciata. Next base: position 53,204,615 of record NC_092524.1, on the reverse strand, counting down.
TGCCTGCTTATGCTATGCTGATGCAGGCATTTGGGGAAATGATGGAAATGCCATACCCTCCTTGGCCTACCCTACTGTAATCCAAGCACCTTACTTCTTGTCCTGTCCATAGCACATATAATGAACAGGTTATCCGTTCCTACCTGCAGTGATCTTTTCTAGATTTGAAAAAAATTATCTTTTCTCTAAACAGTCAACTTTTTCTTTAAACGAAACAATCTAAACTTTCTCAGTCTTTCCTCACAAAGTGTTTTTTACTGAACCACTTTAACTCCATGGTGTATTGTCTGTGAAGGCAGGGTACATTTTTTACAAGCTATAGACGAAACCAACAGTATTGAGGTGAAAGCACGGGTCTGACCACAGGCTTAGTTTTGATGTACCTGTGAGCTATGCAGTCTCTTTCCAAATTCCTGGTAATAGCTTGGGATCACATAGTCCATCCTTTAATCAAGAAGGAATGAGGCAGACATGTCTGATGATGTATAGGGTTGCCAGGGGGTAGTTGTGTGCAGCTGGAAAAACCAAAACTGCATGACAGAGACCCTGGATACATGCTGGGGTGTAAACAGACTCAAGACTTTCAGTTTGGTCTAAGTTTACTTTTACACATCTACATTTAGTGAAGCTCCCAGCTCAATGAAGTACCCTGATGTGACAGATGCAAGTCATACCAGTCAGAAGAGATAATCCAGCTGGATTGCTAATGGAGTTTAAAAAGTCTCTCCCTAAATTCATGCCCAATTACATGAAAAGTTTCATTCATGCAAGAAGCGTAATCAGCCAGTAATCATAGCATTGTTAAAGAAATCTCTGCTCATCAGTCCATCTCAGGTAAAGCTATTACAGGAGTTAAAATGTGATCCAAAGGGTGAAAACCATCAGGCTCTTTCCAGCTAATTGGGAAAGCAAGTTTCAGAATAACGAGCTCTGCGCTGAGGACTCTGCAGCTGAAGTGTTTCAGTTGGGAGAGCTTGGTACAAACAGGTACTTTCCAAACTATTCAGTATATAGGTTAATATTAACATTAGGCACCGCACATTTAACTCAACAATCTAGGAAGCAATGGTCTGGTATGCTTCCCTGCACCCATGATTAAGCCTTGGGTTTGTGTACTGTGTTCAAATACACCACTATGTACTGGGAGCCTGTTACAGAGGAGACAAAAAGCCTGTTTACACTGTCTTTGCAGCTCACACCTGGAGCAAGCCATGGTCCCCTGGCTGCCCTGTACAACTTGACCTGTGTCCCTCAGGAGCACGCAAACTGTGACCACACTCTGAGAACAAACCCAGCATCCTATCAGTCTCCACTGCTGTTTGCAATTGGGGGTGAGTATTCCCCTGCTACACCAGCACGGGGGTTAGAAGGCATTTGCCCCATGTGCAGCAGAGGTCCACACTAGCATCCTTCTCATAAGGTGATCAAGCCCAATAAATGAGAGCAGGGGTTGTTGCAAAAATACACTGCCTGCTTCTGCTGTGACCACATCTGCTGCCATTGCCTCTTCAGGTCACAATGTTGGAGTCCCACTACAGAAAACCTCATACATTGGGGTGCAGGCAAGGCCAGTTCAAACTAAGGCTATGAACACACAGATGCCTGTTAGAGCTGATTTTGGCCAGATGGTGTTTGTGCACTACTGTTGCCCCAATTATATGCCTGCCTCTTAACTACCAGCCAAACTGTGATGTAAAAAGTTGTTATATGGAAGTGCTCTTGAGGCCTAGATGTCATTGTTGGCAAACAAGGACAGGAGGCTGCTGGTGGAAAAAGGCTGCTCATGTGTATGTGTTTTTGTGCATGTGTGTGTGGTACCCAAGGTGTGGAGTGAGATAAGTCTCTTTTGTCCTGGTCCCTGAACTGTCCCTCCCTGCTGAATAATGTCCTAAATCATACAAGGTATCTTTCCTAAACATAGGTTGTACCTAAACATAACTTCTTACTCTCTTCTCTCCAGTAAATATAACTTAGGCAAGACACCTACCAGAGCTAAGGCAATGACAGGGGTGTGGCCTCATGCTTGGATCCTCTCCACTTGTTCCGAGCATGACAATAAAGCTGGAAGGCACGAATAAATGGCCCTAGAATCTCGCACCTTTTGCAAGGTTTGCCAAGGTCCTAGACCTCTCAGACTCAGCGTGATGCTCAAGTCCCAGATGCCAGCGCAGCACAGAGCATACTGTTATGGCACATCAGTCCCCAACTGGTGTAGCTCATGACAGAAATCTGTATATCAAGCTGCTCTGGCATCATGGTTGGCATCAAAACTCTCAACATGTGCAGCTTTGTTTTGATGAATCTGAAGTTAAATTACTCACTGCTGCAGGCTAAACCCACAGCACGAACTGGCCTTGGCCAGTTCATGGCATGTAGACATCTGGAAGTCCTGAATTTCTTTTTGCACCCAACAAACTTTCAGGTTTTTTAATTACTAGGTTCAGTACAAAGTTCTGAGTGGTCAAATAATGAGAGGATTGATTTAGAGCTCCTCAGATTTGTACTTTTCATGCCAACTAGGGACCTTTTAAGCACAGTTGAGTGACATTTGTGTGTATGAGCGTAAGCCTATAGGTGCTGGAGAATGCTATTGGGAGTAGGGACTGAATGTGCCCAGGTCTGTGTAGGTAGCATCTATAGCATGTGGATGCTTTTGAACAACCTGCTCAAATGTATCCAGGCTTCTTCACAAAGGTAGCTATTTAGCTTGCTTCAGATAGGAGCTGGGCTGATATGGTTCCACGTAGCTGACCAGGAGACCAGGGCCACGTGGCAAACCTGACTACAAATGAACTGTGCAGATGCACCCAGAGCCATGGATTGTGTTCACAAGGTCTGAGAGGAACAAGTACAATTTTTCAAACTGTGCTCTGCACAGTGGCAACTTTGGCAACTGCATTCATGCTCTTACAGCTCTGCAAACAGATACTTGGAAATACCCCAGATTCACTTGTCTACCTCATGAAAGAAGAGAGAAACCATTCAGGCACATGACAAACAATTTCTCTGATTGAGTAATGACACTGTGTCTGGCTTTAAACTCCACTGGTTTGCCTATCTTGTTACTGGAAAACTCAGAGTCTGTACTCAACTGGAAGCAGTAGAAATGAGTTATTGATCTGTATATCATCCATATACTGATGGCATCTCAAACCAATTCCTCACAGGGTCCATGAGCAGGTCTTGCACAGGTTCCACTGCCAAACAGTGATCTTGCAGCCCAGCCACCTCATCACATTTCTTTCCCCTTTGCACTCCTGTTCCTGACTATTCACTTCCACCTCATGTGTGCACTTAGACACTCATTGATTACACCCGTGAGCTCATGCAGCTCCATAAGCCAAAAGAAAACCATCCATTTTCTTTTTGCTGAGTTAGGGTGAGTCTGACAAGCGCCAGAGCTGACACAAGGTAAACAGCAGGCGAGCGCAGCTGGAAGTGCAAGAAACCAGGAGAGAGCAGGACCTCCTTCAGCGGTGGTGAGCCATTAAATCAGCTCATCCTGTCTTGCAGGATTGTGTGCCTCTGTTTTGGCCACACACTGAACAGATTTACTGACAAGAAATAGTCTAGGGAATATTAAGCAATTTCCCCTTCAAAAGTTCAGCATCTTACAAAAAAGGAACCCTCGCATCTCATACTTTTTATACGAAAGCCCATGGTGAAAACAACAAAACCTTCAGCTCAGTGATACAATTGTCTCTGTCATAGTTAAAAGGACCGTGAACAACAGACTTGCTTTACTGTTTGTCATGGATCATCCTCCAAAATAATGCAAACTCCTTGGATTCACAGAAGCACAGAAAATCGGGTTTGTCTGTGTACTCTCAGATGTGTTTCCCAGCCTATTTACCAAACACCTCACCTAAAGATCTCCAGCGGCAGGGAAGTGTGCTGTCAAAAAGGTCACAGCTCTAAGAGGTGATGTACCATGCCCATTGATTCAGCTTTTCCTTCCCTGACTTGGGTATTATAAACATGGCTCAATAGCAGGCCACATAGCTTCTGAACAGTTTCCACAGGCCTTAAAGATGGTATCTGACATAGAGTAAATGGCTAAAGTTCAACTAGTGAAGAATTTACCCAATATCAAAATAGAGTTCTCCTCCGGGATGCCAGCCAGACCCATTCAAATTGGTGAAAGCATAACTAATTTCCACGCTTTTGGTGTGCTTGCTATTACTTCTGCCATGAGGCTGAACTTTTTAATGAGATTAATGATCCATGGGTCACTGTGATCAGTGATTGATGAGGTTCTCAGCAAAATCAATTTACTGTTTCTTTCTACCAAGGGTTGCTGCCACTCTACTGCATCCCAAACTGGGTCACAATTAAGACAACGTATTAATAGTTTGATCTGGTTTTCTCTGACCAGATGCTTCAATTCAGTGCCGGCAGTTGAATACAGTTTTGTGATAACCTCAAGGGAGCCTAATGGTAGCAGTACATTAAACCACTGATGCTAATCTGCAGGATTGGGTATCAGGGTATGCAAATGACTTAAATTAGATCTTGTTTTCGAAGGGTATCATAAGCTGTCCCTTGAGCTTTATTTGCTTCTGGACATGATTTGATACATTAAAATTTAATATCAGCCAGGCGTGGTTCACCTTCCTCTGAGGTAAAGTGCTTATAGTGTGACACAGATCTTGTGCCTTCCTCATTGCTCTGCTAAAGAAATACAAGATCCATTTTCTCTCTCGTCTTCCCTCTCCCACTGCGTTCCTCCTACAATGTTTTAAAAATCTGACAGTAATGTGAAAAATAGTTGTTGTAGGGCTCTGTTCTAGCTCAGTGACTCCCGGATCACGTTTCCTACCTTGATGTGCCAGTGCTATTGGGAGCTGAACAGCAAGACTGTTTCTACTGCTCTTCTTCACCCTCGTATTGCCCTGAGACAGTTGCTTTACCTTGACCCAAACATAAGAACAACTAAGAAAACACTTTTGCCAGAGTCCTGGTCTTGTGCTGATCCCGTCGTCTGTTGGAATGGAATCTGGGGTTATTAGTCAGCCCACTGAGAATATTTGCTCCATGCAGGCCCTCAGAACAGTTCATAGCTTTGCAGCTCCCCATGCTATTTGATTGATGGTGTTCCAGGTGACCTGGGACATGACCACTGCCAATATTTAAGATCATGGATTTTAAAGGTCAGTAGGGACCACTAACCTTCATTATAATAGAAGCCAAATAATTTAATCCAGTAAATCCTGCCTCTAGTCCATACCTTGCAGTTGAGTTGGAACATATATTTTCAGAAGCTGGTCCAAACTCAATTTAGAGATTTCATTTTAATGAGGTATCCCACTGAGCTCTCTGTGCCTCCGTAACCCTTCCTCTGCGCAGCGCCACGTGTGATGTGCTCACATCTCCATTCTTACAGTTGAGTTTTGCTTAAAACATTGCTGATTTTTGTTAGAGCAGCATTATTTACTGAGGGCTGCCAATGTGTTCTGCTTTGCCTAAGTCACGGTTTTATTATGTAAATTAGACAGATAATACTGTCCATAAGCCATACTGCATGATCAGATGGCAGACTAAGCTTAGTGAGATAGAGATTTCCTTTTTAATTAAAACTGCAACACTTCTGCGTGGTGGATTAACACTGAAAGGGTCACTGGAGGAAGTGAATTAAAGTAGGATTTGAGTGATGAGAAAGTGGTCATTTTTTAAGCAATTTGACAGCATAACAACTGTTTCACTTTCCAATGTCTTCCTTGGAGGACTCCTAAGACTATATTATCTTTCATTAACCCTTAGAACTCCTTACAGGTAGTAGAATGTCAACCTCATTTTATTGGTGTGAAAACTGGGATGTGGAAAGTTAAAATAATGATTAAATTATATTTGGCCTCTGTTCCATGATCTTCATATTGACAATGAGACTTTGTTTTTGGAAACACCTTGTGCCCAGGGTTCCCACCAGTTTCTATGAGAGTCAAGGGATATTCAACAGCTCCAAAAATCAAGCCCCAATAGTTCATTTTATGTAAATCTTGTGGTTTTTCCCCTCAGACAGTGTGTGCACTCAACAGTTAAGCTGGCATATGAACACAGAGCTTTAATTCCCACCATACCCAGTTCTGCTGACCAGCTTGTCCCAGAAGACTGTGAGTAAGCAGTGCTGCCACAGATGTCACACTTGCACTGAAACACCCCGGCTTTTCAATGAAAACCAGCCTAGGGTATTTTATTTTCCCTAAACTCTCCCAAGCTAAAAATTCTTGAATCAGACTGATGTGAGCCCACCTTCACATAGGCCTCAAGATGAATTTCTCCCTGTTAGACTGTATCTGCTGTTCAGCTGCATCTGTTAACAAAGCCAAGTATAATGGATGGTTAACTTCAAATCTAAAACTTGCACGCGAATTCTTTTGCTTAATACTCTGCAATTAGACATAAGCTGAGTAAGGCAGACTGCAGTGTTGTATCACTAGGAAACACGTAGGGAGAAGAAATCTGAGCCATTCTAGTTCCATTAAGAAAAAAAAAAAAAAAAACAGCTGAGATACTTCCCTTTGTATTCTTCAGGTATGGGAGAAAACCTGAATCAGCTGCTCACAAAGAACAAAATTACTATAATTAAATTTCCACATGTATATTTACAGCAGTAGATTAGAAATGCCTAAGAATTCTTAAGCAAATACATTTTCTTCCAGGAAAATCTGTCTATTGAAAACAACAAATCCAGTGTGGTTTCAGACATTACAAAACAGACCAGTTATTTGGTAATAAACCTCAATAAATAATTTGAATAATTAAATATTTCTGTGCTGGCACAAAGTGGGGGGAAAAGAAAAAAAACAAAAAAAAAGAGAAGAAAAGCATAACCCTGTAAATGGGATTACTAGGGGGGGAGGAAAATGAACTGAATTCATCACCTACAATTTGCTACAAAAGTGATTTCACCCTGCTCAAGCTTCTATGTGAGACAACCTAGAGAAAAACCTGAAAACCCTAATACTCAGGCTACAAAATCCTGGAAAGGGGGCTGAATTCACTTTGAATACTTCAACAGCAAAACAGCATCCTCAACCTTATAGAGGGCGTCTGGGCAGAGGCGTGGTTAGCTTATAACAATAATGAATAAAATTATGCTTACCCCATTGAGTACCTCCAAGGGAATTAATTTTTAGTTTTATAGAATAGCTGTGAATGAAAACCACATTAAATAGCATAGACCACACTCAAGACTAGTACAAGCAATGCTGGCTATCCAGACATTTAAGAGGTGAAAAGAGAGCCCTAAAGGTGTGTGTTTTGCCCCCAGCTCTCCTCATATCCCATGCTACAGAAATCCGTGAGCTTGCAGATGTGGGCAGGCAGAGGGAGGACCCAAGCACCACCTGCGATTACTTACCCCCATCATTTTATGCCAGTAAACTCTGCAATGCAGCAGTGAGTACTCTGCACTTGGGTAAGTGTTTACTTGTCTCTCAATGTCTGTGCCAGGGAACGTGTGCAGGCAGCAGGGAGCTCTAATAAAGCAAACTCTGCAGTAGACTGCAGAGCAGGCTGATTAACAGTGTCAGTGGTACCGGGGAGTGTGGCAAAGCACTCTCCCTCCCCTCCTCCACCCAGCCTTAAACCCGATGGATCAAAGCTTTGGCCAGCATCAGGTGGTTAAAACACAGTTCATTAACTCATGGTGCTTTCTGTCTGCTCAGTGTAGAAAGGCTGCAGGAGTTGCTTACAATGATCACATACTAAATGCGTTTACTGGAGTTCGAAACAGCTTGTCTCCCTTGTGCTAAGACCTCCCTTTCAAATGATATGAATTAAGCAACTTTAATACAACAGGCAAATGGCATGTAATCAGTGATTATAGCAGTAGGCAAGGACGTGATTTCCCAGAGATTCAGTGAGCAGGAGATAAAAGCAAGACCTTGTCTTCCCCACCGCGGTTTTGCCCGGGGCTCTGAACTGTCCTGCTCTCTCAGGTCCCAGGGGTGGCCTCTGCCTTGTGCTGAGGTTTCTCAAGGGACATCTGAGTTGGGGGGAGAAAAAGTTTCCCCTCCCCTTCTGTAACAAACCAGCTGGGGAAGGAGATGTGTTTCCCCAGCCTGGTTTTCAAGCCAAGGGAAGGCAGAGTGACGCAGTGATACAAAGTCATTGTCACCCCAAACACCCCCATGGAGCAAAGCGAGGGCACTCAGTGGGCTCAGGTGCTCGGGGTGGGAGTGAGTGGAGGTGATGGAGGGCAGCCTCCAGCACATAGCAGGGGCTGGGGGCCCACCACGAGTGAGCACTCACCAGGCAGAGAGTGATCAAAAAATTAATTCACCCAGCTGTATGTTGTTTACCAGAATTAGATGGAAATCAAATTATTAAACTGTCCCAACTCTTGTCCTCATGCTCCCACTCAGTGTATTTGCTTTTTTTCCCTTCTGTCTTTTCTCTTGCCCTCCCACATGAAAAAAACAAAGTTATTTGTTTGTCTTCCTCACAGTCCTTTATAATGCCTTGTAAACGCATTACCCGGGCTTCTGGGCCAAAACCCCATTTTACAGCTGTAGAAAATGCAGCTTTGGAGAGGCAGGGTGACTCAGTCAGGATTTTATAGCCAGCCCACATCAGAGCTGGCACATTTGCTTTGGCTCCTAAAATGAACCTTCTTTCACCAGCACCAGAACCTTCTGCCAGAGTTACCATTGCACTGAACTTGCTATCTTTAGCCCCTTGGCCAGAGTCATGGATGTTGTGGGATGTAAAGCCGAGTGTATATTATTGTTCTCTCTGGCTTTGTGCTGGTGAAAGAACAAGCACAAAGGAGAGATAGAGAGAGAGGGAAAGGAGGAGAAAAGGGGGCACCTTCTTGTATAAAAGGCACTTGAAATCCCTTATGGAAAAACTCCATAGAAGTGAATAAATTTGATTCTAAAAGCCTATTGAATTTTAAAGGGAATGATCTCCTTCCTGCATGGTTTTCAAATACCATATAGACTGGTGCAGTGTTAGAGCACCTAAAGAAAAGAGATCAGTCTGGTTCAGTGCTATGGATTTATTTATATAAAACTATTGCTTTCATCCACTAAGTACCTTATGGAAAATGCCTAGGGAAAAGGTTGAAAGCATAACTCAGAAAACAATTTTGGTTGGTTTGGGATTTTGAAGTGGTTGCAGAGTAGCAAGCATTACTATTGCTTTCTTCTGATTCTCAATGGTATTTTATCTGTTTGCTTTGTTTATAGACTTTTCTGTGGCAATTGCCACTACAGTGTTGGGCACTGAATTTCTAAAATAGTGTGAATGCTTGCCTAGATGTTTTTTGAGATGAGTGGCTTGCCTGAGTATTTATCTTCCCTACACATGGAGGAAGCTGTGCTCAGAGGAAGGCTGAGTGATTCTTCATGATCATCTATCTTGCTGGATGAAAAAGCAGTACCAAGTGAAACAGCAATATGTATTACATCATCTAAAGCCTCTTAGGGGAGGGAGAGGGCTGCAGAAGGCAGCAGTGCGAACAGAAGGACTTTTCCACATAGCTGCTGCAGGAGGCAGAGACTGTCAGTCTGCCAAGAGAGGGCCACAGCTGTGCCAGATGTGCAGTGATATGAGAGCAATGAAATTCAACATGGCATTCAGGTAGACTAATTCCTCCACACAAAATTCAGCAAAAGTGTTCCCAAATCCTTCTGCACATATGTGCATGTGCCTAGGTATGTTACATAAAACCAGTGTTTTCCCTGGAAGCCCAGAGGAACCATTAAATGAGTGTGTGCACTGCTGATGATGGACACTGGAGTGCCCAAAGGCAGCTTTGCTATGATAAATTTATGTCAGCTTTTATATGCTATAACATCTGGGCCCAAAATTGGAGCTAGCAATCTAATAAGACAGCTTGGTTATGAGCAGTCACTCCAATGTCTTGACCCTGATCATCTCTCCTTTTTCAGATGATAAAAATCTGAACCCTCTCACTTACAAGCCATTCATTTCAGCTACCCCCAAGTTGTGTTATCTTACTGGCAGGGGAGAAGTCAGCACTGAGAGTCCTGGATGCCAATGCTCAGCCACAAAAAATTCCCTGGTGGTGTCGAGCAAATTGTGTGTCAACATGTTCTGTTTTCTCTGTCCTGGTGAGCGGGCCCTTTGTTGCTGGCACATATGTGATGGGACGCCCAGTCCCATCCCTGTGGGGATGTCCCCATGATATGCCAGGCAGATACCCCAGAACTCCCGGGCTTTTTCCTGGGCAGATGTCTGGGCTGGGAAAGGCCAAGCAAGAGAAAAGGGGAGGTTTCCTGGCCCCTACCTCTCCACTTGCCCATTCATGCAAGGCTGGCAACAATAAGCCTTTCATCTCTCCAGGCCTTTGCTAATCAAGCCATAAAACATGGGGAGCAATCACTCTTGCCTCCAGCGAGGCTGGGAACCTTTGTTCGGTGATGCTTATAAAAATGCTGTGGCTGAAAGGCACTGTTGAAGGGCAATATTTTAATTAATTGTTATTGTTCCTCTGAATGTGTGGAGGGAAAGGGCTGTTGCGGGTGGTAGGTTACATGAACATCCTGCACCACTTTGTTTCCTTGTGTGCTGCAAGACTTCTCCCATCCACCATGACAGTGCACAGCAGCCTGGGCTCACCAGGAAACTTCAGAGTAAAATAACATATTGAATCATTAGCAACTTCTCACCTTTTGGATGACATTTCCCCACATGCTTGTATGTTGTTTCCATCTTATTCTGGGCCTCAAGGCTGGCAGACACCCAGGCTGCTGAGCAGGGCTGAGTCCAGCCCTGAGCTGTGGGGTCCACCTGGCATCGCAGGTCTGTACAGCACCAAGAGCAAGTCCTGTCATGGGTTACCTCCACCGACACAGAGAAGTGATGGTAATAACACTGTAACACGTGAGTGTTTCAGGCTTTCAGGTCGGGTCCCAAATACAGCTCCTGCTTGCAGGCTGCCCCAGCTTTCCCAGTGGCTTTCAGCTCTCTTGCAGGCAGTGGTGGTGAACACATCACCTGGAGCTCTTCCCGTTCCCAGGCCCACTGCAGTGCTGCCATGGAGGCTGCCCAGATCTGCAGTGAGTTCAATTAGGTGAGATGAGGACTCTGTCTCAAGCATTATTTTCTACACTGCGAGTGCTCAAGATGTCTGGACTTCAGTGAGTCAGGGCTGGGTTTTAATTAATGATGATTTTTCAAGGTTATTAATTAACCCTGTTAATTCCACTGTTCCATTTCTTAAAGAGAAAACCTGAGTGAAAGTTTCTGGACTCCTTCCTGCACCAGGTTTCCCATCCGCAGCAAGAAGCAGCTGCACTGTCCTTGTGGGGCGGGTTCACGGGTTTGTGCTCTGGCTCTAACCGAGGCAGGCACACTGGTATGCATCACTCTTGTATTTCCTTCTTTTTCTACCTTGTCGGGTTTTATGAAAAGCATTGATAGAGCATTTGCCAGCTCCTTTCATGTGCTCTGACAGAGCCACTGTGTGTCCCAGTGAGAGCTTCTCTTCCCACCTCTTTGCCCCTTGGATGTTTTGCTACCTGCTTACAAAAGCAGGGATTTTATTCTAAGCGTGCATATAATTGTCTCACTCTTGGCAAACTCCAAAGGATGTCTGTGTATCTCATCATACAACCTGACACAATATCCTTTCCAGATGTTCCAGATAATGTTCTGTTTCATTAACATGTTTCTCACTAGTGCCAGAGACCAATAGAGTTGTAGGAACAGTGGCTAGACAGTGCGAAAGGCAGTAATGAGATTTTTTTTTTTTAATGTGTGCCTTTGTGGCATTGAAGAGCGTTATGTATCATCTCTCTGTGCATCTTCCCTGCTCAGGCTGTGCTGTTGAACATGTTCTGACTCCTGCATCAGCTACACTGCATTTTGGTTTAATCAGTCTCCTACGATTTTAACCCTGGCAGCCTTTGAAATCAGGAGTCAACTGGAACAATAGGCAGAATTTATACTGCAGTTTTCATCTTCACAGAAATTTTCAAACAAGAATGAATCAATCTTTAACGTTCCCTTATGCAGGACATGACAAAAGACGGCAAGGCTGATTTTATGGGCTAGGCTCAGAAAACCTGAGGGACTTGCTGAAAGCCACAAAGAAAAATACGGCCTGCACTGTAAAAAGAACAGATGAGTGTGTGATGCCCTGTACTACTGGATTTTTATATCTACATCATTTTCCCAGACGCCACTCTTACATTGCTAGGAAGTTTATTTTCTGTGTCCTACCCTGCATCACTAACAGCAGAACCAGTACATTTGCTGCCACCTCACTGTGTCAATGATGCTCATTGATGTAATACATTCTTTCAGTGGAAAGGGAGATTAATTATTGGAAGTTATAGGGCATGTGATGACCCAGTGCCTGGTAATGCTGAATGCCTTGGTGGAGTGCAGGATGTACTCAAGGCTGTACACAGGGAAAGGTCTTTGTGTGGAAAATGATTCCTCAGGCATTGAAAACCCGCTCCCTCCCTCCCCCATCATTACAAAATGCTATCAAGTGGTTTCTCCGTGCTGCTGAACCTGCTGCTCCCCGCTCCCGTGTCTCTCTTCTTCTGTTAATCGAATAATTTGCAGTTTCATCATTGAACCATGACGTATCCTGATTTCAGTCTAATATTAATACGCAGCTTTCTCATTTTACAGACCAGGGTACACCCACACCTTAGAGATTATTCTGAAGTTTGGATTATCCTTTCCAAACCCTGTCCACAGAATGTGGGAAAGTGGGATAATCATCCATTTTGCTCTTTAGGAATAATGACAGATTGGGAATAAGAGATTTCTGTTATCTATTACTGAGCTGGATCTGTTGTGCTACGATAGCGGGCCTGAAAGTTTGGTTAAGCAAGTAATATGGTCACATAAGAAATCAGACTGATAAAAAATGGTTAACAAATGTGAAGGACCACTGGAAGTTCTGAAAGGCAAATATGATCTAACGTCTGGGAAAACATGGAAGAAACCTGCTGACTGCAATCCCACCTCTGACACCAATATGCTCCTTGAGCTTGGATAAAACTGTTTTTATGATTTGCTGTAACAAACTTTTGAAATATTAGTTAATTTTTCTGTGCTTCAAAGGTGGGTTATGAGATAAAATTGTTAACCGTGTAGAGTGTTATTGCCATGTAAAATGAAGAGTAGATGATTAAAAAAAAAAAAAAAAAGCTTTTGGGTCATTGAGAATCCCTACAAAACCAAAAACGCTCCCCCAAAGGAACCAGAGTGTGCAGAGGTTTGTAGCACAGCTTCTGCTTTAAGCTTGCACTTGGAGGCAAAAAGGACCCATGCAGAAGAATGCAATGGCCTCTCTCTGACCCCCTGAATATTTCCTGAATATTCCCAAAAGATGGGTGATCAGGAAGAGCCAACAACATCCAAAAACTGCAGGTGCATCTAATGTTCTGGTACAAGTGGAAATAGCCTGTGAAGGGCTTTGTCAGGTCTGTTTTTCCTCAAGAAATGTGACCCCTTATTTTCTTCCTGGCAAAGAGAATCACTCTAGAAAAAACACGGAATTTAACAAATGCTCCAGAACAAAGCCACATAATTTTCTAGAAACTAATGAATCACATACAGTCATGCTTCCTTTCATTCTTTTTATTAGTGCTCACACCCATGGTCCACCTCACTTAGGTTTATTGAAGATCAGAGACCCTGCTTTAACTTCAAAGCCAGGGGTATTAAAAAGACTCAAAGCTGTCAGCAAATCCTAAAAGAACAGTACTGCTTTTCTCCATTTAAATTTTCATTTGCTTTTATTATTTTTCCCATTTCGTATCAAAGTCGTGGGAGGCAGTGATGCCTTTGGACTATTGCCCTATATCTTTTAATTCTGCCTTTTTATTTCCTTTCTGGCCCATTCTGGAACAGGAAAACAACGTGGGTGGAAGAAGGGCAGCTTCCACCACTTTGTTAGAATGTCTTTTTTTTTTTTTTAGTTGAAATGTCTTGCGGAGGCTCTCGTTATACCTATTAATATACAACTTCACACCATTCTTAACAGCGTTCAGCTATTATTATTCTAGATTCAAATCCATGCACTTTTGATTTAATACATTAAACCCATCTAAGTACCCATATATATATTGTTGCTAGCCAGTCAGTAGCCAAGTAATATATATCTACCTCAATGATGTTTTAATGATGCATTGTTGTAATATATCACCAAAAAGATAGTGCTCATGTGATAGATTGGTGCCATACATCACTGTAGTGAGGTGTTTTTTATGATGTATAGCCCAAACAACATCATTGGAAAGGAAGAACAGACACAGAAGAAATGGTAGGTTTTCATTTACTACATTTTAAAAAATACTTCTAATATTCTTAACACAATAATAGATAACGTAGTCTGAAGTGGAAGAGACATGATATTAAAAGAGAGGTCTGAAGCAGATATTTCACGTGCAATTCAGTGGGTCAGAAGGCATCATGCAGACTTCAAAGTTATGTCCTGTATCTATTTACACCAGTAGACAGAAAGGAAAGTAAACTGAAGGAAGGATGAACCTAATTTTTGTTTTCAAAATGTACATGCATCTGATTAGAGAGGTGAGGCCTCTTTGGCTCCAAGCAGGATGCTTTTGTGGTACAAACCCCAGATGACTCCAGCTGCGTTCATCCATGAAACACTCCCTTGCTGAAGGTGGGAGTGGAAGGAGGTATTGGTTTTGATGAGGTATTTCTTTGCCTTCTTTTTTTTTTCCAGTCAAGTTATGCTGATCCACCAGAAAATAAAAAAGTTCAAAAGGAACATGGCGGTGTTGACAAGGCATAACTTCAGGCTAAATGTCGGCTAATTAAGAAGGATTGATATCTGGGGGTAAGGCTCTTGCCAAAATCCATCTGGCTTGATCCAATTCTTCTGCTCTTTGGCTTGGTGTGACCAGCTGTGCCCTGATACACATGCTTGTTTTGTCAGGAAAAAGAGGTATGGAGCTTCCAGCTATTCACCCTCTAACTCATAAACAGCTGGGATGCAAAATTCCAACCTATGTTTTTGCAGCCATGAACCCATTGGTTTAACCTTTGCTGAAGCAGAGGGACATTTGACTGCAGAATTGCACCCTAAATATGCTCTTGCAGACAGCAGGTGTGGTATGTACAGCTCAGTGCTTGGATGAGACCTGGAAGATGTGGAATTTCAGCGTATCCTGGTGGCTTCTGTGCAGACAGTGATTCAAAATGGCTGCTGAAGGCTCTGATAACCAGTCACGTATAGCAAGGGTGCATATTGGGGCAGCAAGAAAACGAAGGGGAAAAAGGAGACAAAAGTGAGCCGAGTATCAAGCTGGTGAGGGCAGCAGCAGCATGAGCTGTACCTAATCACATGCCAAGTAGGACTTTTGAAAACTGCCATGGCCAAAGCATTTCTTTCATCCTATGGCTGAATATACTCAAGTGCAAGACAAAAAAAAAATTACATAAGCCACCTAAAAACTAAAGCTGATGTGCAAAAAGCGTTCGTTTCTTCAAGAAAAATACTGCTGCACATGAAATATGAAGTGCATTGCATTGTCTGCTCACATTTTTCCTATATGTGTTCTTCACTGACATTAGCTGGAACAGTGAGTGAACAATAAGGAGAAAAATACAATTATTGGTATTAAAGAAGAAAATCCCTGTTCATTGCTAATATCCAGTTATGTAGTTAACATGTATCCAATGTAGAAAAAAAGCACTAAGTAGATATTGTACTCCAGGCAGAAAATATTAGACTTTAATTAAATGAAGTAAACATCTCATTTAATGTCTATTTTTACAGACACTAATGAACAGTATTGCTGAAGGGGAAAAGGAAATAGGACAATGAATAAGGTAAAATGTATTCCTTAACAACTCTGATCAACTCAGCTAGAAATCAGACCCCATATTTCCACTCGGCTTTTTAAAAACTCCGATTCTAATGCACCATTGGAGAAGATAGTGTTATTTATTTTAGGATATTTCACACTAGGAGAGAGAAGCTCTCAACTGCAAGTCAACCTTGAAAAAGGTATAGAGACATTTGAGCACTAAAGATCTCAGTTTTAGAAGGTGTTTTTAGCTTCTGCTTACTCTTTTCAGGCAGAGTAGCCTACCTTTTATCCCACCTCTTCCCGAGGGCTGCATGGTGAGATTTGTACTTCTCGTGTTCCCCTTTACCTGCGAAATTCAGGCCAAAAGGCATTTTTGCCCAAAGCCTTTCTGGTACACTGCTGGGCCTTGCGAGGTGCTGTGTTTTCCACATCCATCGTGAGATGGAGCTTATCCCCCTCTCACACCTGGTGCCTGCGGCCCAGCTTTGAGAAGGGCTGTGCTCCCCTCCCTCCCCACCCACTGCCTCCTGTCTCTTCCTCCTTTCCCCATTTCCCTTTCACACCCTCCCTGCTGATCTCAAAAAATGCCGCCACACAAGGAAGCTCCCCAAAGCTGCCAGGTGCAAAATGTAGGTCTGGACCAGGACAGAATTCCTTCATGACTCCTGGGACCTCCTCTGCTACTCCATCAGCCTTCACCTTTGCTCCTCGGCTGTGGGAAAGATGGTTTTTGCTGTCTGTATACTTTTCCCCACATCGCCCCCAGCACTGTTCTCTGACAATGGTTTTAGAGCTTCCAAGGTGCTGGTGAGCTGTCTGCAAGGCTGAAGAGCCCCAGAAGCTGTGTTTATCCCAGTGCTCTGCTGCAGGCACTCAGTTCTTCTCTCTCTGATGTGTTGCAGCACTACTAGCTTCAGCCCTGGGTTTTGATCAGCCATAACACCGCTGTACAGCACAGCTTTCATCAGAGCTCGCTTGTACGGTTGCTGGTTATTTACAGGAGACCTTGTCTTACTGTCATGCCCAATGTTGTTTTTCTCTGAAGCATCCGATATAAGCCATTGCTGGAGGCAAGACGCCCGGTGTGGGTGATCAAACCCACTTCGCTTCTGCCCTGGAAACCAAGATCAGTCATGGTTTACAGTCCTGCAAGCCAGATGGTTAGCAGGGCTGTTGAATTAATTTCTTGGTCTTTCTGTGCATAAATCCAATGAAATGCTTTTACCTTCCTACAGCTGGCACATGTGCCTAATAATTTGATCTTTTGCATTTTAAATATTTATTCAGCATTTAATTTAAACCCCTGAGACTAATCCTGGTGCTTTGACTTAGCCCTCAACTAGTTTCACTGAATCATCTCTATCGCTATTCAGTGATCTTCAACAAATTGGCTTCGTATACTAGTAGGGCACAATCTTTTTTTCTATTCGTATTTTGGGACTATTTTGGAAAGAGCTACTGGTGATTTTTTTAAGTATTACAAGGCATTAAAGTGTTGTTTCTGTCTTTTAAATTATAGATGGTCTCCATAGAGACACTGAAGTTCTACATTGCTCTCTTGAATTGCCTGAAGAAGTGGCACTTAGAATTACATTCGGAACAATGCTAATTAGCAAATGCTGAATTTTAAACAAGCTTCACAGCAAGGTTTTTGTCTGATAGGAGCAGCAACCAGCAATTGACTGACCAAACTGACAAAGCTGAATTACAGACAACATGCTATTTAATTATTCATTAGACAGTTTACGGAGTTAACTACAATAGGCACCATTCCCTTTCTGAGGAATCACCAAACCAAGCATAAGTGCCTTAGAAATCCAGCATAACAAACAGTCAGACAGAATCAGCAAAATTAAATGTGTTTCCCAAATCACACATTTATTGAGGAGAGGAGAGGCAGAAACAAACCTTTGCAGCCATTTGATGAGAATGCCCCAGCATATGTACAGAATAGAAATAATTTGTCAGGAGCCCCATCCTGCAGACAAAGGTACCACAAGAGACGTTTGGTGAAGGGAACCATTGCTGAACTGAGAGGAGGCCAAAACACTCATTCCCAGAGCTCCCCACAGGCCCCTGACTCTGCCATTTCTGCCCAGAACCATGGGCTGGGGTGTCTCTGATCCCCATGTGTGTGCAGGGGCGCAGGTCCCCCAGCTCCCCGCACGCCCACCCCACTCTTGCAGAGCTGGCTGGGAGGTACACCTGGGCAGATATTTTGACCACAGCGGAGATCAGAAATTGCCAGTAGCAGAACACAGAAGCCAGATGTTGGTACTAGAACTCATTAACCTGGCATGGTGAAAGTAAGGAGAAAAATAAATCTTTGGGGAAGGATAAGACCTTGTCACTTGCAGAATAAGCCATGGTCAAAGGAGATGATTGCAAGAAGGGGGAAGATAAGTGAATCCATGCAGAAGCCACAAAATGTAGGGAAAGATCTTGGATAGACTCCAACCTGAACTCAGATACATTTAGAAAACAAAAACTGGGAAATGCATGTTCATTCCACTATTAGATTTTGATCTGTGTATTTCTTGTGCTAGATAAAGCAAAGACCACATCTGTTCCAGCAAAGCCAGTGACTGAGGATGATGTTTTGCCTCTCCCAAACGGAAGGAAACTGAAGATGAAACACCACTCACGTGTGGAGACCCAGAGGCAGGAGCTGCACACCAGTCCCTGTGGGGAGTACTGTCAGGGGTGCTTCAGGGGGTACTCAGGTGATTGTAGTTACCTGTGGTCAGACCAGCAGACTTGATGTCAATGACTGGATGCATCACAGACCAGGTGGATAACTTTGGGCCAAGATTTGTACTTCGATGAGGACAGGCAGATTGTTTGCATGCTATGTACTTCCCCTGGAAGGCAGGGCAAATAATGATCGATAGCACTGCAGGCAGGATGGTTGTAAGTGTATGTTGATGTAACTGATGTTTGCAGAGACCGTTGGTCCTTAGAGGGAAAAGTGTTTTAAAGAGTATCAAAGTGATAGTTCAATTTCAGTAGTAAAGTAGTGTAAGACCTATGAGGAGAGGCTGAGGGAGCTGGGGTTGTTTAGTCTGGAGAAGAGGAGGCTTAGAGGTGACCTCATCACTCTCTATAACTACCTGAAGGGAAGTTATAGCCAGGTGGGGATTGGTCTCTTCTCCCAGGCAGTTAGCAATAGGACAAGGGGACATGGGCTTAAATCCTGCCAGGGGAAATTTAGGCTGAATATTAGAAAGAAATTCTTTACGGAGAGAGTGGTCAGGCATTGGAATGGCCTGCCCAGGGAGGTGGTTGACTCACCGTCCCTGAAGGTTTTTAAACTGAGATTGGACATGGCACTTAATGCCATGATCTAGTAAATGGACTGGAGTTGCACCAAGGGTTGGACTTAATGATCGCTGAGGTATTTCCCAACCCAGTCGATTCTATGATTCTGTATGATTTTGTAATCTCTTAACATCCTACATCAGTCTTTGTTGTGAATTTGTTGCTTAAGTGGAAGACAATGAGAGGTCCTGAGATGATTTTTGAAAGCACTGATCTGTGGGGCTAAACCTTCTTCCCTTAATGCACTCAATGTTTCTGTAACTCTCTCAAATGCTACCCATGCATTAGACACAGCACCACTGCTGATGAGTTCAGAAATGGAGAAATGAGCAAATCAGTAAACCAGACTTCACCTCACACACATGTCTCTGCCAGCCCTCCAGGATGGATGTGGTACCTGCAGATGCTGTTCGGCACCGCAACCAGCCTTTACCCATCACCTGCTCTGTGTGGGAGAAACACGACAGCAAAGCAGGACAACTTCAAAACCATGCACGCTCCTTTGGATGGAGTGATGCATTACATATCAGGTATTTGTATAAGCGGATTATGTTTTTCAAGATGAGACAAATGAATGATTAGGATGAACCTTCTATCTAATCAGATGGAATTAAATGTAACTGGTAATGTCATTCACAGCTATGGTGATGCTTCACCTATCTACCTACATACAGGCTAAACCTTAATTTAGTATACTAAAATCTATCTGTCTACAGTGGTTCACAAACTGTAATCAGTTCTTTTCCTACTACTGCTTTTTCACGTCAGCAATCACTGTACTTGTCACAAGCATTTGAATAATCTGTCATAGGAGAGACCTGCCCTGCAAACAGTCTCTATACTCTGTGGTTCTGGCAAATAATACCTGTGCTGAACCTGACCACAAGAATGATCTGTTCCTGTGTATTGTCTTCTATGCAGTGTCCACCATTATTATGGTTACATGTCCCAAAACTCAGAGGAGGACTCCCTTCCCCTTTCAGACTGCATATTTTATTCTTGTTAGTTTTGTCAGTGGCACAAAAAAGCTGGGTGCTGAAACCTGCAGACTTCTTGTTTTTTCCCGGCACTGAATCCCACACACATCTCAGTGAGCAATTGGTCTCCTTCCGTGTGTCCGTTGAAAATGGCACTGTAGGAGTATACGTAAGGGAAACCCTGAAATAGGACCTTTTAATTTGACAAATGGAAGGTACAAAGGTGCTGGGTTGCCATTGTTGCTGGTTAAAACAGCTGCTCTCAGCAAGATCCAGGCACATCAGCTGAGTTCAGCATAATTATATAGGTTTGGGTGAGCACGCAGTTTCTCCTAGTCACAAAATGGGTTCATAAATGATCATGCAAATAAATTTAGAAATAAGAACCTGTTGTTTACCCATAACTTTCTCTCTCCATTTGTATGGTACCAGCTATATGAATACCCACTTCTCCGATATGTGATTGCTTTCTAATCCAGAGTAAGGTCGTGCCTCGGGGATGGCATGCACAAGTGGATTTGCCCTGCTTCCATGAAAAGATAATCAGACACATTGTAGTTGCCCCAAGTGCCCAAACTCCCAATGCTATTTCAGGTTCTGAGATGTTTGTGGAGAAAAAGAAAAAGGCCACATGAAAGAAGGCATGTGAAAGAAGGCATTGGCACACTGATCTGGGACCACTCGCTGAGCTTGTGCTGTGCTTACATTGAAGCAGCCTTGTTTGGGGTTGTGCAGCTTTGGGTAAAGCAGTCCCTGTCCACATGAAGCTTGTGGTGGGCAGGGGGTTTGGAGGACAGGGTTCCAGGAGACTGAGAGAGCAAGCACAGGAAGGATGTGTCACCACCGGGGTCAAGGGCTCTTGCAAGCTCTGAGGATTTTAAGGGTATAAAACCCCACAGAGTCTCAGAGCCCTCCTCTGGTATTTCCCAGGCTAGGAAAGGAGGGATCTGAGGTAGGACCACTTGACTGAATGAGATGAACAGAAGTGGGAATGAAATGTTTATTGAATAGCTGTATTCACTTTAATGCGTTTTCCTGTAACCTAGGAATAGATTAGCAATTGCTTCAGATCTGATATCCAAAGAATGCACCTCTGGAACTGACCTGACTGCATGGGTTCTGGCTGCACCTCTGTCTGCATGTGGGTTCAAGCACTTTGGTCTGTCTCCAAAAGTAATTTGAATCCAAACAGTGCTTGTTGTTTTATAAGAGTGACTCTAATTACCAAATTAAACAGAAATAAGAAAAAAAATGAAAACGAGCAAAGGAATTTTTAACTGGAGTGTAGCCTGTTTGACATTTCCATATTTATTATTGTAGTGACTCATCACTTGAACCCATAACTTCAATCTACATTGGTCCAAAAACTATGAAGCAGCAGCATTTTCTACCAAAGGCTGTATTAAAATACATTTCAAGAGAGCTCACTCTCTCAGAGCTGAAGATGTCTCCTTAGACTAATGTTCAGCTTCTGTATTTTCTGGCTTTTGGTTGATTTATCCATACAGCCACAATATCGCAATGCTGCAGGGTTTTATGTTCCATTTCCTAGCTTTCTAAAGGAAACAAGAAAAATAAAAAGGTAATTTAATGCACTCTACAATTACTATTTAAGCATTACATCATCAGAAGGCTGTCACTAACAGTGGTCCCAATGACAAGACAGCATCACCTAGCAACTGCAGAGAAGTCATTAACCCTTTTGTGAGTACCACATCCACCACTGAAGTTGGAAATATTTTGCAGGAAACAAATGCATATACCCAAGTGCCTGAAAAATAACCAGCTTCTTCCATTTTGTGATTATGGTGTGAACATTTGGCCCTGTAATTCTGAAAAGATGCCAAATTCAGTTCTGTGAAAGAACATATGAGGACCAAATGGTTGTGAAGGCAGCTTCTGAGAAAGAAGGGAAGTGTGACAAATCATACTAGTGCTACGTGTGCAGACGCAGGGTGAGACGGTTTTTTTTCTCTAGCCTGAAGAAGGATGACTGGTCAAAGTATTACCAAGAGTCTCAGGAGGTTTACAGTTACTTGCACAGTTCATGGGTCTTTGCAGCCCTCCAGAATATCATCCAATGTTTTAGGGGATATGTTACATTCATCCCATATTCCACATAGCAGAAAGAGGTAAAGTTAGCAATACAGTTTAAGTAAGGTTTATGTGACAAAACCAAAATTAAATCTGAACTCTGCTGTGATTCACATGGGAATGAGATGGAGCACCTGCAGGGCACCTCCCAGGCCCATGCCCTCTCCTGACAAATGCTACCAGCCCCTGAGTTTGTGCACCTCCCAGCAAACTTCTGGGATTGCTTTTCCTGCAGGGCTGAAATCTGCAGTTCACACTGAGAAACAGAACGAGGACTTCCCTTGCAGCTGCAGCTCATACAGCCCCATGCCAGAAGACCAGCAGCAGAAGAGAACACCTCAGGCAGGAGGAATCTGGAAGAGGCACCAAGAACAAGGTCTGTACGCTCAGAACTAAACTGGCTGCCAGCAGGGCAGCATCTCCACTGACTGTTGTCTTCTTAGACACCTGTCTTCAGTTTCAAGAGCATGCCATCTTTTCCTGTGGTGGTCTTGCACACAAGGTTCATGTCCAGAAGGAGATTGCCAGACACAGACAGAGGTCAAACCCTAATGTTTTCTGTGTGAATAAAGTGTGGAGGAAAAAATCTGTGTGTCCTTCTGTTCCCACCCTCCAGCCGCTTCACTAGATGGGTTTCCAGGCCCTCAGAAAGATATCCATGGTGATGTCAGCAGGCTCTGCCTGTCTTCAAACACTGTCTTTTATTTTGTTTTAATGCAGATGCACAGTGACAAACATAACAGCCCAATTTGTAGATCTTTTCTTAAATTGCATGGCTTGCAGTAGCCATGAAAACAAGCAAGCCAGGAGATTGAGGAAGTGTGAGGAAAGAAACAAAAACCCAGAAAAGAGCAGCAAGAAGAGCACAGTATTTTCTTTTCAAGTTCAACAAAGATGGTCTGGACAAACATCACCCTAATTGGAGCAATTCTTCAGTATTTTATTCCAAATAAATAAACTGTCCAACTCTGTTATAGATGATGTTGCATATTTGTTTCAGTGATCTTTAACTGGGTAATGGGACTGCACTGCTTTGTGTGTTTCCATTCTAAATGACTAAAACAAGCTTTAAAATTCCCCCAGAAAAATACGATGTCCCACTAAATCAGTACTCTGATATGATTACAAAAAGGCTGACTTTGATTAGTCTGTTACTTTGTCATAAGCAATAATAATATAGAGCAATAACTAGCCGGCATGAAAGAGCAAGCATTTTCAGCAAAAGTGCAGAGAAGCAGATAGGACCTAATTTGTGGTCTGCAAAAACTCAAGCCAGCCAGGAGCTGACATTCTGTCTCTCACTCACTTCGCTAGAAATCTCTCAGCATCTCACAGGATCGCCGAGCATCTGGAAATATCAGCCCCATCAGTGCAGTTCCAAGTACTCAGTGTCCACATCACCTGTTAACATAAATTATAGTTGGGAGGATACAGTATTTATAAGACCTGGTCCAAACACTGGTGAGCACCTTCACTATTTTACCAGGTTAAGAAGGCTGCACCCACTCAAACCATCAATGAAAGTATCATCACCAGTGCCATGAGGATCAAACCATGTGCAATTATTTTGCAATATTTTTGTATCACAAAATATGTATAGACATTAAAACCACCAGTCTTTTTGCCTACAAATACTGCTGATGCCTAGGAATTTACTAAACTATCCACAGAGCTTTGTGAACTATCTTTAGGACCTGAACCAACTCTCAGACACTGATCCTTCTTTGATGCTATGGCCACTTTTATAGCACGCAATTCCAATTGTTTTTCTTATTTTAATTAAGCAATTTCTTAATAGCAACAAGACACTGTGTGCATTTCACTATGAGGAGATTATCACACAGCAAGTTTTTAAAATTCATTTGATCCGTGACATCGTGTCCCCTAACACCATTTAAGTAGGCCCTGGATTTACAGAACAGCACTGGGTTGCCTGCAGCAGCCGGACACCTCAGCCCTTGCACCTCACACAGGAAAACTCATTAGAAAACCAGCATGAAGGGGTGGAAATGAAATTAAAACAAAACATGGAAACTGTTTTTGCAAACTAAAAAGTTGCCCGAAAGAGGGTAATTCCATTAGTACATCCACTAACGTAAGGCAAAATTGCAACTCTAATGGACACTTTCAGCAGAAATCATAAATTAACAATGAAGATACTGGTCTTTTCAAGTGCCACATGGTTCAGTAGAGAACTCACAACCATTTAATGAACAATTTGTTAAAGAAAAGAAAGTAGCAATTTTTTTGCCTCAGTTAAAGTCAACAGGATTGCATGTATAAGTCAGCTGTAACTCAAAGTGACAGTCTTGTAATTTTAAATATTCATTGAAATTCTGCATTAATACATGCATTGTTCTAATGGATAATTTTATTGCCTGTGAGTGCACAATTCCCTTTTTTTCAGGATGCACTGTATATTACCTAACAACACTGAGAAAACGTACACAACTTCAAAATGGTGCACTGTAGGAAATTTTTAAAACTCAAGATGTGCAACCAATGCTATCTCAGCAACTTTACTCAGAGAGGCAAACTGGTGTGGGAGCGATACATCCTCTGTTCATCAGGGGAAGCCAGGACTGCCTAAGAAGGAGGCCGTATTTTTCAAAAATATTCACCATTCGACAGTTCCTGATCTCTTTTCACCCAAGCTATTGTTGGCTTTGAAAACCTGATGTGCTGGATAGTCTGCAAGTTATGTCTTAAACTACAGATATTGTTTTATTTAACTTTAGATTAAACCTAACAAAGATAAATACAAAATGCAGTGTCAGACAATGAAGTGATTAGAAACTTCCCTTTTGCATATCCTGGCATTTGTTGGCTTGAACACTTTGCATTTAATTTCTTTGCTTGTTTTCTTCCTAAAGAAAGAAAAAATTTTGGGGTGAAGGCAAAAAGGTGACAGTCAAACTGCTCCTAAATATTAATTTGGAGAGTGGCCAAACCAAACACATTTGCTCCAAAGTTGTTGTTTCTATTTTTGTTTTATTTTCTAAATTAGGAAGATGTGAGAAAAAGAGATTGCAATGGTAGCTGGTTTTCATTCTTGACCATAGCAGGTACTGGCAAGATCTCAGTATGATTTATGGTCATGCATCTTATATTTCATTCCCTTATCTTTTTAAATCACTTGTGAATAATTCAGAGAATGGCTGGGTAACAGAGTTTGTGCACCCCTGAAGACTGAAATCTTCTAATGACCCAGTAACAGGTACAGCCTGGAAGTGCTAACACCAGGTTTTCTTACTCCACCTATCCACGGCCCAGGGCTCATCCCTATGCATGAGCCCTTCTCTATCCAGCTCCCAGTTAGTTCTCAGCTTGTCCTTCAAGACATCCAGTGAGGCTGACAGTGAATATAGTGTTAATAAGAGGCCACTTGCCCTGGGGGAAGTCAACTGTCATTATCAAATTGGTCCAGCAAAAAAATTAAATATTTGGCATATGGTAATAATATACCTGTCACTATTGCCTCAGACCAGGCTTCAGCGTCACCAAAAAGAGGCTAAAAAATCCTTATTGAGCTCTTCTTATTTCCCAATATGTCCCCCTCTCTGATCGTTAGCTCTTGAGCTCATTGACCTGAGTAAACACTTAAAAACCTTTGTTAGTTATCTTAAAAAAGATAAACTTAAGAATGGCAGAAGCTGACTTAATCATTTGGATATATGGAAATAATGTGATAATGTTTATATGCAGGCAGGCAGTTCACTAATAGCATGACTGAAAAACACTCGGAGGATTTTAACTGGTAAAAAAAAAACCAACAGAACAAGGGAGCTGTACAAGATACCCAGAATTCAATGGATTTGATTGAAATATCTTCTGCTGCTTAGTTTGCTGTGAGCATAATGAGCAGGATCTGTAATTGCTAAACAATATTAAAAAACTATAGCAAAATGCAAACCAAAAAATGAGGGAACTTTTCAGTTAGGGAGACAGACTGGATGGTGATAAAACACTGATTTTGCCATAAAACTCTTCCTGAAATATACTAGAATAGAGATTTAGCCTCACTGCAAGTGCCATTATGAAGGTGGGAGATAGGCTTGGAGTTAGCTTTTGGGAGATTCAGGCAATCACACTGTCTTTTTCCTTTGGTACAGCTTGAGCAAAAATTAGCCAATTCTTTTACTCTCATGGCTACTTACAGAACGGTGACTCCACAACTACAGCCTTCTGATGCCAGGAAACCTTTAATTCACAACACAGGTTTACCCTGGGCCTCTTCCTACCCATTTGTACTTCTAGAATTGTCCCTTAACTTAAATGAACCTTCTTTTCTGGTATTTGTTTTCCTGATAATATTTATAGAGACTAACCATAAAAGTATTAAAGATGCTCGTATTGATCCAGAAAGAAAAAAAAGGAACAGCATGTCTGGCACACTATGAACAACTGGGGGGTGGGGAGGGCTAAAGGTGTGAAATTTCTCTTTGTATCTGAATTTCAAACACACTGCATTTGCAAGTGAGAGGGGAATGGGGGGTGTTTTGTTAGATTGACAAGACAGAGGTCACAGACAAAGTTTAAATCTGAATTTGTCAAAAGTTTGGATGGGCTTCAGCTGCCAATATTTAATGCAGATTGCTGCATACAGCCCACATCCATTTGTAAGATGTTTCCTTTCCTGTGTTTCTACCCTGGGAGGCACTGATGGAAGCTGACGAGCTGAGACCAGTTTCCTCCAGTCCCTCCAGCCTGCCAGCATGTCAACATCCCATCACACTTCACTGGGGTGGGCGGTCGGGGCGGTGTGTGCAAACCGGGTTCGGGTGAGCTCCCGGCCACGCCATGCAGGATCCGGCCTGGCAGCTGCTCTGCTCCCATGGGTACGGGGAGGTTTCAGTTGGGCGGGAAAGAACTGGCTCCATGGGTGACTTCCTTGTGAAGGGCAATAAAGAGCATGAGTAGGGAGCTCACGCCAGCCTGTTGGCTCCAATAATTTTATCGACAGTAACAACAAATCTGTTTCTCTAGCCCGGGCCTGTGGAGCAGCCAGAGGATCACTCTGAGGGTGTGATCCCCAGTGGCCAAAGCATTGTGTGAGGCTCTCCCAGCTGCTTTAAGCAGGGTTCATCACCCACCTGTGCTGGCGGGAGCAGCAGAGCACTCAGCATGGGTTGCAAAACCTGATGGGGAAGTGGTGAACACCCTGCGGGAACATGAGCCCACATCTCAGGTGGGCCCGCAGCATGCCCACCACAGCAGTGTGCCCACTATGGCAGAGTTTCCACCACAGCAGGGTGCCCACCATGGCAATGTGCCCACCACAACAGCGAGCCCACCACAGCAGTGAGCCCACCATGGCTGCAAGTCCAAGCATCCCACAAAGGGCAACAACAAGGATGCCCAGCAGCCTACAACCCTTTCTGGTCAAGCAGTCTCCAGCCATTGCTGCAACACAGCGAGTCTTGGCCTCCATTTGCAGGGTGGTCTGCAGAAGCATGTATTTGAACTCCAGAACTGAGTGTGCTCAGCCCACTGAAAACAAGGATGTCTTTTTAGCAGCTGGAGTGCCGCCAGACCAGGAGACTGAGTATTGTCACCTGCCATAGCAGCACCTGTGAAGGGGAATCAGCAACCACAAGTAATTACGTAGGGTGAAGTTAAAATCATCACTCCTCTGCAGACCACCAAGCAGGCATTGTTGCCATTAACTTCTGCTAACTTCTTGCAGGTCACATCTGAACCGACGAACTTGGGCTGGATGGTTCTGCACCGTATTCCTTTTTCTAGACCATTTGCTACACTGTTCAAAAAGAGGGAAGTGTTTGCTCTTGATTTTGTCACTAAGTGTTAATTCGGGACCCATTATACATTCTTTGTGGTCTCTTTTTCACTGGTTTTAAAACCAGTGTGATTAAATAAAAGAATAGGGCTAGAGGCTAAAGAAAGGAGCTAGAAAATATCGTAATGTATTTTAAACCATTCCAAACTGTTCCAGGTACTCTTTAAAGCTCCCATCTGACAGTTTTCAATTAAACAGTCCATATTCAAGCTCAGTCCCCTGTAAGGCTTCGGTCCTAAACTGTGGTCTGCTAATATCTTAAAACTTGAGGAGAAATGCATGTGTGCAATGGCTGGATAGAGAAAACACCCTAAAAAATCCAGCACCTAGCTTGGTAATGTGGACTACAGCACAGGAGACAAGGTCAGCTTTAAAGACCAGACAGAAAGCCAAGCCACCACTAGAGTCACTGCTGGAACTGGAAACACAAAAGGATTGTGTCCCACTCCTCCCAAGTCACAGCCCCTTAAATCCCTGCTCAGCTACTACCTAAAGACTATGGTGTTGAAAACTGTTTTCTGAGCTCTTGAATGTGATTGTAAGCGCTTTGGCTTCAACATTTACATCCAATACAGCCCCTGCCCCCTTGGGATCTGTGCAGTAGGGTCCCAAGTCTCTTTCCTGATTGTTGGGGCACGTAGACCTGGGCACCAGCCTTAGGTTCACTGACAACTTCACTATCCTGAATTTGGCACCACCGACACAAAGCTTTGGGATGGAGCTTTCCACTCTTCAGGGAGCCTAAGAGATGAGAGATGCACTTGCTGGTGCATGTTGTTTTCCTCTGCACCAAAGTGGTGGGAAGCTGTCACCTTCCCACCTTCCTCTGCGCAAGGTGGGAAGCTGTCACCTGTCCCCTCCATCACAAAGAGCAGCTTGACCACCATGGATGGCCCTGCCAGCACAGCCCTTACTGCAGGCAGGCTCGAAGCACTGACTTCCCTCACAATGGAGGTCCCTTTCAGCATCCCAGAATGAAGCAGTTAAACCCTAGAGACTGGCAAGGGTGTGAGGCATGATCCCAGGGCTGACCACAGTGATGTCTGGTGACAGTGACTGCGTGGTCCTCAACTGCTTGTCTTCCATACAAGTGGGCACAGGCATGGCACCAGACAAAGCTTACACAGGGGAACAGCAGCAGGTCTGGTTGTCACCTCTTCATGCTTTTTACCCAATGTCTACATTAAATGGGTCCCTCCCCGAATCTTCTCCTGTGCATTGGTTCTTCCTCTCTAATCCACGCAGGGAGTCTGGGAGCTTAATGCAGGTCATGATGGCTTTGCTTCTGCATCATGGCTGCTATAATTTGTAGCAGTTTGCATTCCCAAGGCCATTTGCATGTTTCACCTTTTTTCATCTATTTTAGATCTTCCCTCAAACACTTCTGCCCCCACTCACCTCTCTTCCCTGCAGGGATCCTCCCGGAGCTGGCTCTACAGAAATCTCTCATCATCCCTAGCAGAGCTCTTCTATGCAAGTGCTTTGCCGAACACACTCATCTTTTATTCCTCTGTAAGCCCATCAGTCCATCTTTCCTGTCTTTGCTTATAGCAGTAACACCTTTTTCCTTTTAAAACTTTTCTTTTTTTATAGAAAGTATAATAAAAATTAAATGAAAGCACAAAACCTTATTTTGTAAAACTTGGTCTGACCTACATTTCCGGAATCAAAGAAATTCTGAGCTAATGATGAATCTGCCTTGTTCAGCTAATCCTGTCTAATTACCAGAGTTTATGGGCACTGAGCTGGTAGTGCAGAAGCAGAACATGATGATCGCAGAATGCTGCTTTTGCTGCTTCTCGTTGAAAAGAGTGATTGATTTTTTTTTTCTATTTGGAAACATAAAATTGGAATAAAATTTGCTGTAAGGTGATAAATTTGCAAAACAGATCAAATCCAAGACTGAAATATTTAACAGCAACCTGTTCACTCAGAGGCAAGTATATTCAATTTATTAGAAAATCTGCATGTAAAAAAAAAAAAAAACAAAACAAACCTTTGCCAATCCAGTAGAATAAGACTGAAGAGACCAAATAAATTCCAGAACTAGCAGTCAACAGTGTGCAGCCAGCAATTGCTCTGAAAAATTGTTCACTTTTTTCACCAGTTCAGCTATGTGACCTTAATGCCTACTTCAACTGTTGTTGTATTAATTGCTCAAATAAATTTAATCTGGAATTTGTTCACAACAATGCCTTACAAGTTGTAAATTACTAAAAATACCTACATAACCTCTGGGTAATAGCTTAGGAACTAAAGCTTCATGTGAAATCCAGTATTGCTTTAGTAATTAACAATCTGCAAACAGATTAGTATCATACTTCATCCCTGAAGTAATATCATCATTTGACTAGCAGTGTAAAGTCACTTGGACATTAATCATGAATAAGAATCTGCGTTCTTCCCTATCCTTTTTAAAATGAAAAGCACTAAACTACGTTCCATTATTTCATAGAAAGCAATGTACTGCAAAAGTCTGAAAAAAAGTACTTAGCTATATATATTTTATTAGATTTAACTTTTTCATTTATACATATTCATTAATGGCAATAGCTGTGATATGAAGATGCTTTTTGCCACATCAGAGAAGGAAGGTTATTTTTCCCCAGAGAGTAACTGCCTACTGTATGGAAGCAGGTCTAATGTGTCTAACTACAGAGTACTAAAATGGCATTTTACAACTATTGCCTCATAAAACTTCAAACTTCCGTAATAATTTAATATCAGAGCAATCAAACTTTGTATGACTTTTTCTGCAGGCATACTTCTGCAATTGAGAGCTTCCTACTTGTACTTTTTGTGTGGGGGTACTCCTGCAGTAGTTTAGCAAATAGTAACTGATCTAATCTAGAGCTGCCTACGAACAGAATTAAGTTCAGTGAGGTGCTCTTTGTCAAACAGGTAAACTGTGGCTCAGGAAAGCAAAGAAGAGATGGAGATTAGCATAGAAGGGAAGAGAGAGGGAGAGCTGGTGGGAGAAGAGGTCTGGGAGGGATCCCAGTGTCTTGGGATAGTCTGTCCCTGGTCTCACTTCCCTCGCTGCCTCAGAATTACATACATCACACACCACATTACAACCCCAAGTTCAATATTTGATGCATTGATCTCTGCTAGGAACGACCCACGTGCAAAGACCATCCCTTAAAAATCTACCACATTTTAGGCTCAAGATTATTGGATGTCAATGGTGGGTGAAGTGGCCACTTACATGATTCTGCTCAGGAGAAATGGACAGCAAAGCTTTTCATGAAAGCAAGAAGGTATGTGTGTATATATACAGCAGAGTGTGGTGCACTTCACTATTCCGAGGCAAAAGCAGCATTTCAGGAAAGCAGTGAGGTAAGCACTGCACCCTCACAGCTGTGCTCATGGCCAAGACAGACTTCCAACAAGCTTACTGCCCCTCAGACCAGGTACCTCTATCTTGAAGCTCAGGGATACCTGCTCTGTATCTTTCTTTTGCAACCACAGCTGTCTGCTCCTGCAAGCCAAACGAGGCTCAGATCCACATCTACAACATGGGGCCTGAGCAGAGCACAAGAGGACTTTCCTCTGCACACTGACTTAAGTGATCGCCCTGTCTTAGGCAGCACAGAGGAGAAAGTTGCTTGGTGAGCAATCAGCAGGTTAGGACAAAAAGTTGGATGTTTATGGGAATGCAGATCTGGAACACGTGTCATTGGCAGCCCTGATCGGAGAGAGAAATGGATGGACTGATGTGCTGTTTTGAGCTGCGATAAAGTTCATTTTCTTCACAGTAGCTTGTGTGGTACTGGGCTTTGGATTTGTGACCCAAACAGTGTTGATAACACAGGTATATTTTAGTTATCATTGAGCAGGGCTTACACAGAGTCAAGGCCTTTTCTGCCTCTCACAACACCTCACCAGCGAGCAGCTGGGGTGCACGGGAAGCTGGGAGGGGACACAGCTGGGACAGCTGACCCCAACTGACCAAAGGGATATTCCAGATCATATGATCTCATGTTCAGCAATAAAAGCTGGAGGAAGAGGAAGGAAGGGAGGACATTTGGAGTTATGGCATTTGTCTTCCCAAACAACCATTATGTGTGATGGAGCCCTGCTGTCCTGAGGACAACTGAACACCTGCCTGCTGATGAGGAGTGATGAATGAATTTTTTGATTTGTTTGCACACGTGACTTTTACTTCCCTGGTTAAACTGTCTTTCTCTCAAACCACAAGTTTTTGTACTTTTACCCTTCCGATTCTTTGCCTTATCCCACCAGAGAGGGTAGTGAGTGAGCAGCTGTTGGGGCCGAGCTGCCGACTGGGCTTAACCCACAACCGCAGAGAAGACAAAAAAGAGTCAAGGACCATGAGGCAAGGAAATCAGGAAAAGTCTGAGAGGCACAAGCTGGGCCTGATAAGGGTAGGGAATAAAACAGAGAGGAAGGGAAGGGGTAGGACAGGCAGAGAACAGGAGGTATGGGTCATGGTTACAGTGGACGGGTGGTAGAACCTAGGACCATCAAAGCAGAGCTTTGAGCTGCTCCCACAGTCCTCAAATCCTCCTCTTCTCTGCAAACCCATGGACAAACTGCTCTCTCCCTGTGTCAAGTTGGTGGAGGAAGCAGAAGAGCTTTGCTTGCCAAACCTCTTTTACACTGAGAGGTCACGGCCTGTGCAGAACCCCAAGGCAGGGGCTGGGATGATGACTCACGGGGGTGTCACCGTGACACCACACAACGGAGCTTCCTGTGCTGGGAGTGCAGTTCTGCTTTCACTCTCACAGTAGAAGATTACAGGATTGAAATAGCAGCAAAAGCACAAAGTTATGCCTTAAAATCAGGAAGTGTCAGAATTGAGCTGCTTTGCCACTTTTATTCCTCTACTTCCCTTCCATCTCCCCTATTTTGAGGTCCTAGCATGAAATCATCCTGTTTATTTCAGGTCCTTCTCTTCCCTGGCGCAAGGGGAGCTGCTCTGGGCATGAATCAGTGTGGTGCAATGAAAGAAATGCTGCGTAGCTGATCTCTTTTCTCATGTTGCAGGAATTAGGCAATGCGCAGTGAGGGATGCAGGGGCTGGATGAAGAGCAAAGCCAACGAGGCCGGCTGTCGCTGCCCTGGGGGACAAGCGCTTGCGGTCCCTGCGTGGGGTCCCTGCGTGGGGATCCCATGTGGGGGGGTCGGCCGCTTGGGCTCAGCTGTCTGCGAGCAGTCGCTGCCTCTAAGCGCATCGGTCAACAACCGCCTGACTTGGAGGCTTAGATTGATTTTCAGACACAGAGGACACTGTTAGCAATGAGGTCTCTTTGTGCCACACGCAAGGCACGATTATGATTCTGACAAATGAAAATGTCTCAGACTGAGCTCTCAGAAATCCTGCTTTGGACTTCAGTGGCTGCACCTCAGCTGCTTCTATTTAATAAGGATAAAGCGTGTCCTTACTTCACTGCATGTCCTAAAAACAAAGCAGTATTTGTGAAGCACTCAGATACTTAAGTGCCATAGGAAAAATTGAAGAAACTAGTAATTCTGTCTTTGGAACAAGAGCTGGGTAGTGATCAGTGACTAGGGTATGGAACAATGCACTCAGAAGCAAGTTGGAATGAAATATTTAATACACTGATGTAAAGATGCTGTGGGTAGTGTGAGACAAGACAATGTCATAATGTTCTGCAATCATATTTGCAATACGCCAAACTGGAGACTCGTTGATAACTTTAATTTGAGCGTGTGTGTGTGTGTGTGTGTGGTCTTTTGTTGGTTTTGGTTTGGGTTGGGTTTTTGAGGAGTTTTGGTTTGTTGGGGTTTTTTTTAATATTTTCAGTGCTTAGTTTTGTAGCCTTCAAACTATTATTTTGCTGTAATATTTTCCATGTGTGAAAGTATTTAATACAGAAAGCAATAACTCGAACTAGTTAATTACTTACCTTCCTCTATGAATTAATTTGATGGAAAATAAATCAGCAAGGCAATTTTCACACTTTAGCTGTGTTTTTTTCTAACTGCGCTATAGAGCAAGGTATCTTCTTTGGTAGCAAAATGATGTTTTACTTATTGGCTTGATTTACTGATTGAATCTAATTCAGCTACATAGGCTGGACAGCATCATGCATGTCAGGGTATCTGGTGTATGTGTATGTGAATTTTTACTTTATAAATATCTAAAGAAACGAATAAGTTTCTAGGAAGTATCCATCAAACTTTATGTCAAAATCCTTGAGAAACTAGTTTTGATGATGTTGTACACAGATTCCTAGGGAGCCAAACACCCTGGGTTAAAATATTTTACTTAACAAAAGAGATCCAGTGAAAACCTATCTGAAATTGTGGTTATATTTGGTCTACTACCAGAATGTCTGAAGGAAATTATTCTTTTTCATGTATTTGTAAAGTTCAGAACAAGCACAGCACTTTTGGCAAGTTCTGAACCACAGCAGGCTATCAACTTTTCCAGGTTGTATATTTTCAGGTATACATAGAGTTAGCACAGGGAGGCTTTGGGGAAGCTTAGGAAAAGCGGAAAAACTGAGTGACAGCACCGCTGCTAGAAAAACTTAATGCCCAGGGAGCTCAAAATCAAATATTTATAGATTTATGAGCAACAAATACTCTGTGAGACAAGACTACAAAGCAGCCCTATGCTCAGGTATTCTTTCTGCTCTCACCCTACCCATTTTTTTCACCATACCATTTTTCAGAATACTTACTACACTGTCAGCATTGTTATTGCCAACTCCACTGCAAACTAGTAAACTGGGGAATGATATTTAATGCCTTTTTATGGCAGTTGGTTCCTATTCAAATATTATGTTCATTTTAAATGCTGCAACTGGTAGAGCAAGCAGGACTTTTGTTCAAGAATCTGTTTTTCAAATATATCATGTTTTGAGATCTAGAAATAATTTAGAAAAAAAAAAAAGTCAGAAAACATTTTGATTCACTTTTAGGTGATTAGCCCAGTTTTCATACTGTACTTCAACAACTAATAATATTAGATGTTTTTTTTTGCCAGGAAATGGCTGCATTATGAATAATTCTTTCAGTATTTCTGCAGATGCTGACTTCTGAGGCAACCAAATTGGGAGTCGCTCTTTGGAGGAGATCTGTACAAGATTTCCCAGTCAACAAGGCTTCTATGAAAGATCAGAAGTCCCCGTGCACAAGGCTGCAGCACTCATTGCCAGCCAGAGCCAACCTCCCCTTTGCTGGAAAGGGCAACTTACAGCCTCTTTACCAGGTTCTCTGGTGGCAATGCTGGGAGACCTGCTTCTCAACTTTATTTCTGTAACATTGCTATACAGTGCTGGTGTCTCTCAGCATCTCAGATTCCACAGGGATCTGGGAGAAATTTAACTCCCTGCTGCAATACACTCCTCTTTTTTTTTTGTGTCAAATGCTGTTTGAGGTTTTTTTGGTGGGTTTGGGGTTTTTTTGTCTGTTGTTGGGGTTTTTTTTTGTTTTGTGATGAGTTCTTTGTGGGTTTTTTGGGGTTGGTTCTTCATTTGTTTTTCTCTGGGAGTTTAGTAGTTCAGTAGCTAAAAGGGCTGTGCTGCACTCTGAAGTGTGCTTTTGCCTCCGCAGAGGGAAAAACACACAGGGAAGCAAGGAGAGAGAGGGTCCTTGTCAGGGCTATAGGGAGCACAGCACAACAGGCTGGACTGCTCTGCTCGTGGTTACTGTCACCAGTAGGATGGAGAGTAACACAAGCATTCATTTATTGCTAGATATCAGCTGTGCTTGGTCATCCATGGGAATATAGGAGATTCTTTTGGTGTCTACCTAGTCAGCAGCTCTGCTGCTTAGTGGGTGTTAGGCCACTTCAGTTCAAAACCAGATTTATTAATATCAAGCTTAAAACAATCAACTATGACTAATATTGTGTGAAAGCTTCCCTAAGACACTGACTGATAGGGGTTCTTAGAAAACATAAAATTATTTAAGTACTTGGGCCTTCATACAAATTTTCTGTAACAAACAACACCAGGAACGTTTGGAACTCCAGATCCATACACAATTCATCATCTTAATTCATTACTTCAAACGCTTGTATTCAGATTTTTTAAAAAATCCTTTCGCATTTTGGAATTGCAATGCTGTTATGTAGAAATCCCCACACGACTTTATAAGGGTTTGTCTTACTGATTTTAAAGGTCCACCTGCTCTATTTGCAAGTATACCATTTACTTTCTTAAATGTCAGTCAGGAGAAACATGGCATCAGCCTTCTTCGCCTTATCTTCACTTAATGGCTAGATGTCTGTGGCCAGAAGACACGTTGTCATCCTGTCGCAGTCCTTTCTGTCAGACTTCACTTTGTCATTAAATTGGAAAAACAAACCAACCCTAATTGGATTGCAGTAAGTGGTCCAGTTAGTTTAATGGTAGGGGTAAAGCAAGCTGTATTAAGTCTTGTTATTTTAAACCCCAAGACTGTGCTTTTAGTTCAGGATGGTGTCACTGGGGAACAAGGATCTGCATTCACATCACATGCGTGCCACATCACGGGGACCATGTTACAGCCTCGTCCCCCTCCTCACTCGCCCGGGCAGGGTGCAGGGGCTGCAGCTCTGTACACTGCCCACGGATCACACCCACACCCGCATTCAATGCGTCGATAAGGTGCAGAGAAATTTATCAGGTTTTGACAGCACCTGTGTTTCTGAAGCTGCACAAATGTGACAAATGATTGGGGGATAAGCACCTTCTACTGCATCAGTAAACCCCCATGTTCACCCCACCCCATTCCAGCAAAGCAAATGCCCCACATCTGGAGATGTTTCGGTGCCTGAATTATTAATAAAATAAGCATGATAATGAATAATCTATGTTAAGCATTTTCTTACCCTTTATTTTTTCATTATGATCAGAAGAATATGATTAACAGCAGTTTAAACTTTAGCAGTACAATTTCAGTATTAAATATAAAACTACACTGCAAGTTGATGTATTTTAAAAATGGTTATGTATACTCTAGCCTTAAATTTATGTATCAAATACAAGTAACTCAATTGTTTCTTGCCTTGACAATTAACATATGTAACAAATTTCAACAAGCCAGACATCCATCTTTTCCATTAAAAAAAAAATAAGCAAGCACACCAACTCTTATTCATAGCAAGGGGGTGTAAAGGTTCAACACTTTCCTGAGTGTTGTGGGAAGCATAACAGGTTTGAGAAAGTCAGTTAAATAAGTGTAATGATAAACCTAAAGCTAAGCTGGAGGACCTTTTGATTAACTTCATATTTCATATATTACTTGCATCAGTTGAAAGCAACATGAGTTACAGAACTTCCATGAAAACAAGCCACTTACAAGCAGGTGGTTAAGCTTGATCAGTTTATTAAAAGGATTATATGACACGGTTGCCTGCAATAGCAGGGGACTGGATCTGATGACCCAGGAAGTTCTTTCCAGTCCCGTTTCTAAGCCATGCACCAAGTGTATCCAGCCCACACTTTCACATTTGGAAAAAGCCAAAGCCACACATACACACACACTCACAGGAAAAAAAAAAAAAAAAAGTAAAAAAAAAGTCCTTGATGACACCATTTCATTTCTCTAGATATTTACTATGCAGAAGGGAACAGAGCTAAAGTCCTGTACAGAGGATACATTTACTCGAGGTTGATGTGGTACTGAAGTCAGTTAATAATTAGATACCTCCAGGCAGATTCAGTTACAGGGCATACCAACACGGCACACTGCCAGACAATTTCTAATCAAGCCAAGAACCTCTTGCAGGAGTGAGGTCTCTTTGCTAGCAAGCACAGAGCACACTAAATACGCTAAAAGCAGCTGTTCTTAAATGAACTACCCTACCAACCGTGAGTGAATGACAGATAGATGGTAAGAAGCATTTACCTACTAGACAAGATCTCTCTGCACACTCAGGCAGAAGTAATTAGTTCAGAGCAGCAACCATTGCTCCTACCTTGTCTGTCTCTTGAGCACGTTCTCTTTAAAAGCTGGTCTACAGAAATCAGTACATCCTTTCGCAAGCACTACCAAAGCAGCAGTCTGCAGCTGCCATTCAAGACTTCCAAGTGGTAATCACCATCATCGTGGCCAGTTTGCTAAGACAGCATTCACAGCCATAGCAAAAAGCCTTTGCAACAACTAGAGATCTGAACAATTGCCTACATTCAGCCCATCTAACTTTTAGGCACTTGGTTAAGGTGTCTGGGTCCCTAGTCACCCAGAACCGCACCCCTCCCCCTGGGAAAAAAAAAAAAATAAAAAAAATACGAAAATAAAAATATCACTGAAGGCAGATGGTCTCAACTGCCTTCTGGAGGTGTCTCTTGACCCCCACTGAGCAAAGCTGCATCTCAGGCAACCAACTTCTTAACACTGGCACCTCAGTTAGACAGGATGAATGGAGACTTGTACTCTTCCAAGAGATAGTACCAATACTCCCCCAAACCAAAGGCAATTAAGCAATTAAGGTTTGCAACTCCAGTTACGTTTGGAAACAAACTTACAATCAAGTAAAGAAGCTGTAGTCCCTCCCTCCCAAGCATAAAAGCCTTCCACATGGAGGCTCTGCTAGTTAAAAAAAACAAAACAAAATTCTTCTTTCAAACAAAGAAGAGTGGACATGGCTGCTTTGCCACTCATTCACAGGGAAGCTGAAGGATCAGAGAACACTTACTCAGAGACTTGGAATGACTAAGCACTGCTAGTGCATGCAAAGCAGAAGTAACAAGATGGATTTAGATTAACCCTAGTCCTCTTCTCTACCCCACAAAATTCATGCAAGTGTTTGAGAAGATAGTCAAGACATATCAGCCTCACTTTCCAAAAAGGCTGTTTATCTTGTTTTCTTATTTTTTTTTTTAAACACACTGTAAAAGAACTATCCTTCTGTTTTCTTTCTGCAGGTAAAGAAATGCATTTTTGGCATGTTTGAGAATCGTAGATATCTATGAAGTCCACACTGTTGAAGTTCTCTGACTAGTTTCTATAACCTGTCAAGAAAACATAAGCAACCTATAC
The DNA here is from genome assembly GCF_037038585.1 of Patagioenas fasciata. Classification (NCBI taxonomy): domain Eukaryota; kingdom Metazoa; phylum Chordata; class Aves; order Columbiformes; family Columbidae; genus Patagioenas; species Patagioenas fasciata. The sequence goes on along the minus strand of NC_092524.1, from coordinate 53,165,697 downwards.
ATGTTTGCCCAGTATTGACATGCATGCTCAGAGCTCTCCACTTTAGTGAAATGAGGTGTTACTTCTGTGCTGATAGTTGACAAGTCAGCATTACACGACTTTGAGACCAACTAAATTAACATTGTCGTAATATGAAAGGCAAGCACAAGTTCATTTATTTATAGCAAAGGTCTTGGGTTACAGGAGGTCAGTTCTTGCCATCTTGAAAAGATAGGGGGTAACTTATTGCATACATGTGCATTATAATTTAGCAGCAAGTCATTCATAGAAACACTTCCCTCCTACTGCTTTTTTGGTTTATCTCAATTATATATATATATTTTAGCTTTACAAAGCATTTAACACCACCTTTAAGTTAATGGTCTTTTATTGGAAAAAAAGACTAGCATTTACAACTTGGAATGGACATAAATTGTAATATCTTGAACAGCGATGTTGATAGTTGTGCTGAAGTCCACAGGCTACTCCGCCAGCTCCAAGTCATGGTACAGAAGGTTTTAAAAATATGAGAGTCCAAAGATGCTCCCTCGGTGAAGTTTTCTTTTAAAAATTTTGCGAACGGTAACAGCCCGACACGCGTTTCACTATAGTGCAATGCAGACAATGTTAAACCAGTATTTTAACACAGACATGCCATCCATAGTTAAGATCATCGTATTTTTGGAGCACACTGCTACGTACAGGAGAACCATTCAACCTTTAGGGCATTTTCTCTAAGTTTTGCATCCTTCAACCATTTTGCTGCATACCATCCTGAGGTATAAACCAATTTTAAAGTAAACCAGCTATGACAATTTATACTACAAATTGAACTAGAATCCACTGTCAAACAAAAGAGTGGATTCTTTTACTTTGTTTTTTCCTTTTAATACAAATGTCTGACTGTGCTCAATTGTCAAGCTGCATGCATGAAAAACTGGCCAGCCCAAACAGTGTAATAGTCATTAGCAAATGGAACTTTTGAGTTCACTAAGTGCTTCCTTTTTTTTTTTTTATTTTCAAGGTAGTACAATTACTTATATCGTAAAACTGATGTTTAACTTTATCTTTTGGGGACAGGACCACCAACCATTACATGCAGTTTGTGGACAGAAGGTATTTTGACATTCAGTTTTGCTATACAGAAACAGAATGAATAAATGAACATTTTTTTTTGCAAGAGGTAAGTAAAAGATTCAATTTGATTCTTCTAGAGGAAAAAAGGTGTAAAGGAGGTCTCTTCACTTTGCAGTCATCATCTGTACGAATTCTGAAAAGATAAAAAGTCTCTGTGATTTATTGTCTCCATAGTACTTCAACTGATAAGTCGCTTAAATACACTTGACATTAAAAAAAGCCCCTTTCACTGCATTTCAATTTTTGTCCACAGAAGTGGACTGAATAAACTGGTGTCCCAAGTACTAGAAATGTATGCCCTATGCAACTGGCTTTCACTCCAGCTGGGTAATGGATTTGAGTCAAGACAAACATCTTTTTACCTTCATAGTTGACTTGCCCATCCCCATCAATGTCTGCTTCTCTGATCATTTCATCTACTTCTTCATCTGTTAGCTTTTCTCCTAAGTTTGTCATAACGTGACGTAGTTCTGCTGCACTGATATAGCCATTGCCATCCTGTGAGGAAAGAGTTGTACATGATCACAATCAACAATCCTGACATTGGTTAACTCAAACTACATCTAGGTTTCCAGTAACTCCTTCTGAACTAGCCTTATGGCACTTGGGACAGACATACAGACCTGGTACGCTGTACCACCCTACAGTACATAACAGTCCCATTGCCTTAGGAAGCATGTACAACTATTGCATTGGAAGAATAACTGCATGCTTGATTTGTAGCTGTGATAAGGTATTTTAATGCTTTTAAAGACCTTTCAAAAATAAACCCATAAACAAAATGGGGGGGGGGGTATTTGCCCCCACCCTTTTTTTTTTTTTTTTTACGTTTCTGCTGCCTAAGCACAGCCAAAACCAAAACACCAGTTTCCACACCAGCAAGAATAAAGACAGCTTTCTCTTCTGTGTAACATTACCTCTATAACCAAACTGCACGTGGCTAGGTTAGGCTTCTTGTCTAAGACAATATGGAACAAACCTTCAAAGAAAGCATTTAAATTCCACTCATAAGGAGTTGTGAAGAGCTTTGTGCCAAAAAAAAAAAAAACACAAACACCCCACACCAAAAAAAACACAAACACATGGCGGGGGAGGGTGAGGGGGGAGAATGACACTAAGTCAGTGTTCTCATTAGTAGTATCCAAACCTAGAGCTCATCCCTGGCCATTTCAGAAATTGTCCTCTTTCATCCACAGAAAGAACACACTAGCTTAGAGCAGGAGTTCATACAGACATCACCAGTAGATAAGCTATCTCAGTGTCTTTAAACAGAAATGTAGTCTGCAGAAATAAGTCAACAGGGTAGATAAACTACTAATCAAACAACTGACCATTTCCTCCAGCACATTTTCCAGCAAAGTACTAGAGTCTGCCACTTTTTTCCACAAAAGCAGAAGTAGTAAGGCCTTCCTCCACACATGTGCATCAGCTTAGCAGCTGCACCAGCCGTTACTCAACACTATTCTCTTGTACCATCTGTCATATCCAGGCAATTCAAAGAGGGGAACCCCTGTTCTAGAATTAACCTTCACCATGTACACACAGGTATCCTTAAAGACAGACGGAGCTGAGCTCTGTTTTCTTGAAAACAACCTCAAAGTCCACATCTTGAAGAACTGAACATGCAGTACTTCATGTCCCTTTAAATACTGATGACATCTTAGTTTCAAAGAAGTATAAAACCTTGTGCATCCACACAAACATTTCCCCAAAGCCAGAAGCTACAGAAAATCCCCACCCCTTCACTACACCCAATCTCCCCGAAGAAAAAAAACACACCCCACAAGCATCAAGTTCTGCTCATCTCTGCTCCTAAGGAAAGGTCAGAAAGTTTTCCTCATGGATGAGACTGAAGCTTAGATCTGCTGTGTAAAGCAGGTAGAACCAGCCTGCAACAGTCTTGGTTCTGTTTCCAGAACAGGCCCTGCTCTCTCTCCAATTCCTCTGCTTCTACTAGGTGACTTTTTTCCTTCTAGACAAGAAGAGAGAAAACACTGAGGAAAAAATGGACATCATTACTGCTTCTAAAGAATTGTACTTTTATTATTAATACCTTGTCAAAGACTCGGAATGCCTCACGGATTTCTTCCTCGCTGTCTGTGTCCTTCATTTTTCTGGCCATCATGGTTAAAAATTCAGGGAAGTCGATAGTGCCATTGCCTTAATGAAAAGAAACTTCCAAAAATTAAACTTCCATGCTTTTCTTCACATGCACAAAAATCTGGCATTTGATTTAGCCACAGACAAGATTGACAAATCCTCTGTAAACTATCCTTACAGAAGAACTGGATCTTCTTGCTCAGCTGCTACTGCTGCTTTTTTTACTATTAAGAGTGTGCAGTGGCCACTGTCTCTGCACTGCTTCAACACAAAAAAAAAAAAAAAAAAAAATCAACTGTTCTGCTCTCTCCAGGTCAAGCCATATCATTTCCAACCCAAGTTGCAAGTAAAATGTCAGTCTGATGCTTGAAGGTTAACCAATACTAAGATTTTACTTCACATCACTCACCAAAATTAATAATTTAGTTTCTTTAGATCTCCCCATTCCTGTGGGAGATTTCAGAAGGGAATGTACTATAAACCTGACACTACAAATCCAGGATATCTAAAAATCTGAAAAAATTACACTTCACTGAACTACTCATAAATACCTGCTCCTTGTTGAAAAAAACTCAACTTATTTATCAACATGTATTATATACCACAGAAGTAATGCACTATTTTAAGGGGCAACAAGAATCTGCCAATTCCAGCAACATGAGAAAAGCTGCCATTATTTGGTATTTCTAATAAGCTTAGCAGTAGGTGTTCTTATAGGTATTTCACTGCAAAACTGAAAATCCCTGGTAACACCCAGGTCTCATCCCTACGATTTTTAAATTCTTCATTCAAAGTAAGGATTGAAACTTCAGGCTGCTCAAAGCTACAAGAAAAATGGCATGGTAAAGAAACACATTCTATAGAACAGCAAAAACTAAATCTGTATAGTTAGGATTCTACCCTATACGCTGAAATAAAAAAAATGCATTAAATAGTTTACTGTGCAACTAAGAATTACCCACTGCTTGAGGGAAGCATACAAACTGATTGGGTAAGTATAGCAAAGAAGCTAAATATGTGCAGTTTAAGAAAACCTCTGCAGCTTCAGCATTACACAGCTATTTATCATTACAGCCAGCTTAGCTACCAGCTAAATCAGAGTACAAGTCTTGTACTCAGCTTTGAAAAAAATCCTCAATGAACACATAGAATAATAGCAAAGCATTCTGCCATAAACCAAGTCTCAACAGATGGGCAGGAATATTTATCTGAAGTCCTCAGTGTTCTCTCATTTTTAATCTACCAGCACAGCATTGTGGACTGCAGCCTAGAGAAGTCACTAAACAAAAAACTCTACATAGCACCAAACTCTAAAGTTTTTGAGTAACTGCATCCAAGAGGTAACAATTAGGGTCGACTTACACTTTTAAGAAAGAAGTTGTAATTAACGTAGTCTGATAAACAGATACTCTTGCCAATATACTTTAGTTCTCATTTTACAGAGATATTAGAGAAAAAAAAATATCACTATCAAAACCTTGACATCACTGAGCGGGGGAAAGCATTTTTCCTTTTATAACTGCTAGCCTGTCTGCAGTCTCAGAAACAAAATGTGCAGTTACCCTCTCTGGCATCCATTTAAAGCAATTCTGATAGATGTGATGCAGGAAGATTTTTCTGCTTTTGCCTCCAATCCCTCCCACCTATTTATTAGCAATCCAATACACTACATTAGTCTATATAGCCCCTCCCTGTTGTGTTTTTAATTCTTGGAAGTTCAGCACTATTCCACTCCTAACACATTTTTGGCTTTAGACGAAACCACAGACATTAGTACAGCTATTAAGACCAACACGGGCTGATGAAACATGCCTAGAAAAGCTGGGTGGAAATGCAGGTTAACAGCAGGTCAGGGCAAGTCAGATAGCAATAGGAAGCCTGGGACCCATGAAATATTTAAGACAAACAGCATAACTTTGTCTCTGCCCATCCCCTTTTTTAGATTCTCACTAATACTGCTGACATCTGAATGTTTTGCAGAGAGCAACCAAAAAATGACACATCTCAGTTTAGATTCTATCAAGTATTTTAAAACCGCTTCAAGATAAATGCCATAGAATCTTTTCCATGCAGTTCAAATTCAGGTGTGGAGGTCATACATACTTAAGATGATCACAGCACTAGTAACTACTTTTCCAACACTTACCATCAGCATCTACCTCGTTGATCATATCCTGCAACTCTGCTTCTGTTGGATTTTGACCCAATGACCTCATGACAGTTCCCAGTTCTTTTGTTGTGATAGTACCATCACCATCTTTGTCAAATAGGGAAAAGGCTTCCTTGAATTCTAGAGGCAGAAACAGTCCCACTGTTTATTAACATCACCAGCATGAGAAAACTGCATACTAGAAATGCACTCCACTGACAATGCATGGTACAATTTTACAAAACGTTTTCTATGTATTGAGAGAATTAACACTCAAATATTAATAAAATTACTTACAGTACCAACATAATTCACATCATATATTCAAACTTATTTCATGTGGCTATTATCTGCCATTACAACTATAATGCAGTTCAACATCATCTCGCTTGAGGCACAGTTGCACCACTAAGAGTAGCTACTTGGGAACCCACTAGGTTCCCTTCACCACTAACAGATTTACAGGAAGTGTTGTCATTTACCACTTATTTTTAAGGCAGCAGAAAATAAGAATAGGTGTCAGCCACAAGTGACTGGTCTCCAGAAGGTCAAATAATGCTCCTTCTCCTAACCAGTTTGAATTACAGACACTGTTCAAAGTTATTTAAAAAACATTGGCCTATATTAATGTGTAATAAATCCATTTTAGGTTTATTTGTTGCTATTTCAAGTTTATTTTACCTTTATTAAGAATAAAAGAGTATCTACGTCTGCTTTGACTCCAACAAGTTCACTTGAGTCTAGCAATTATTTCTGTTTGCAAGAAATCTAGAAGAACTTGGCTCAAGTCTGAAAGTCTAAAAAAAATCATTATCTGTAGTCCAAGGAACAAGCAGTCTAAATTAAGAGGCAGTGAACCAGTAATCCTCTGCAATATTTTTTAAAAGTTAATGCTTTTTAAAAAAGCATTAGTACAGATTTGCAATTGTCACTTTTTTCCCCATTATGTTTGAGATAATACATTTTCTTACAGTCACAAGGAGTGAGGAAAAACAATTTCTCATCAAGTCACTTACCAGCAATCTGTTCTTCAGTCAGCTGATCAGCCTACATGAAGAATAGAACATTTTAGAATACTGTTTACCTCTAGTTATGTTAAGCCATGAGACACTTCCTTTAGACTCCAGTAGTGATTTATCATCACTTTTACAAAGCCACATTAAGTCCCTGGAATTCTGCCTCTGCAAGAAGATTTCACTCACCTACACCATGCAGCTGTTTCCGAAAGCATATAAGCCAACTTGTTTTGAAACCACATACGAAGAACCAGACCCACCATCCTTCAACTTGGAGAATCCAGTTTGGTCAAGTGAAGGACACAGGGCAACTCCTTGCAATTGGTCAGAGAGGCACAAAATCCATAATGACATGTGTTTGGGGTGTCACATCACATCAAATGTCATTTCCAGCAGTACAGCAACCCTAGTACTGCGTGGGGGTATTTGCACATTAGCAGGCTAACAACCAGTGTGCCACCTAGTGATCTAACGCTACTGAAGCGAACATCGTCCCCCTCCATTACAGCAAGTATTAGCTAACTGTAAGCCCAACAGAAGGCACTGTGCTGTGATATTAGAAGGAATCCCTATTCGCTATTGTTGAGATTTTTGCCATCTCTGACAAAAAAGGCAATTTTTCAAGCATCACATTATTCTTCAATTCAGCCAAGCAGTTTAAGGTGCCTCACACTGATATATGGGTTGTTTTACACATAATTTTGAATGTCAATATTTAAAATCCCTGCTTATGACCTTCTGTACATCAAGAGGCCACTGCTGCATCCAAAGGTACACAGCTCAGAGAGCAATTAAACTGGGCTTTCCCAGAGCTTAACTGTGCTAACCACATCCTTCCAGAAGCCTCTCCCTTCTGCATGAAGAGACTATCACAAAAAGCTCCACTGTTTGGACTCAAGGGAGCTAACCAGTTCGTTATGGAGAAAAACATTTTCCTAGCAATAAAAAAAAAAAAATCTGGATTTTACACACCTAGTCATAGATACTAGAGAGTACAAGCTACTAACCCCTTTTAAAGTAATTTTATTGAACAACTTTCACTGAACAGAGAATTTTATAGGTCAGAGAAAGCAGACATCTTGTAACCCTTTGTCCTAAAATATCATTATTCAAGTGTAACAGCCTTTCAACTGCAGTAATGAGCAACAAATACAATGGAGAATTAACAGGCTATACAGTCTGTTAAGCCCTTGCACAGCGGAATAGGGTAGGGCTGAAAGCCTGTTGTATATGTTAAGTGGCATACACAGATTTCAACAGTAAAGAGGTGTTAGGATTGGAGGGTTTTTATGTTTTAATGTCTGTATGCAATGATTAAACAACTTCCCATATGCAAGGTGGGTTTGGGGAGGAAAGTGTAGAAGCGTTAACAGCTAAAAACAGGATTCAAATTTACTAAGTCTTATTTAATGACAGCAGAAAACTTCGGTTCAAATCCAGTTCAACTTTTGCACTCGTTTTGTGATTTTCCAGAAAACGCGAGGGTTTTACCAAAACATTATCTAAGGAATTTACATAACAGACTCAATGCCCTGCAGAACAGGAAACAGAGCCACACCTCGGCAAAAATCTCCAACCCACAGCCCCATTAAATAGAGCTGTTCCTAAAAATCGGATTTCGAATTAAAAAAAAAAAAAATCCAAAAAACAAAACAATCCACAACCTCGCACACAGCGCCATGCCAGAAGCATATAGCCCTAAACCACCATGGTGCTCACGTTCCCGAGCAACAGGCACAGCTACTGCCTGCTCTCCCCAGCCACAGGACAAAGGGTACCCAGAGCTGGAGCCATCACCCCACCCAGCCAAGTCATCAAATCCTGTCCTGGTGATGTCAGCCTTCCCCGACGGGAAGGGGAGATGGAGAGACAGAGCCGAGGAACACCCAGATTGCCAAAATGCGATTAGAGGTCAGCGTGCGACTGTTTCGCAGCTCTCGTAGGAAGCAAAAAACGGCCGGGAAAATCCCAACCCTTCCTCTTGGCCTCTTTTGCGAGGAGTCCAGGCTGGCACTGCGGCACCCGGGGGATGAGCGTGGCTGCTCCCAAAGCCCACCGATGCGTTCCAGACGGGGAGGCGGAAGCTGGCATCGCCCGGGCGGGGCACAGGAGGGCTCGCAGCCCGCCAGGAGCAACAGGCGCCCTTCCCGGCCGGCAGCCACCCGCTGCTGCACTGCGGCCCCGTCTCCCCTCCCTCCCCAGCCGCACCACGTCCTCATCCTGCGGCCAGGACGGCGCCCGGGCTCCGCCGCCAGCCTCCCCCATCCCTTCCCTCCCCTCGGCGGCGCGGGTAGCGGCTCTTCCCCCGCAGCCCCCGGGGAGGAGAAAGGCTGCGCTCGCCACCTCCCCGAGCCCCCCATGCGGGCGTTGGGCCGTTGCCAACCGATCAACACGCGCTGCGCCCCGGTTCCCCCACAGCCGGGGGGTGCGCGGGGGCCGGGGAGGAAGAGGAGGAGACATGATGTAATGCAGACACCGATGGGCTTCACCGCGGCTGCTGCGTTTTTTTGGGGGATGGGGGGGCGAGGGCGCACTAGCTGCAACGCGGTGCCCTCCCCCGGGCCGCCCCCCCCCGCTCCCTGCGCAGTGCAGCTGGTGCCGGAGCCGAGTGGGATCCTCGCCCACAGACCCGTGCCCCGCCCGGCACAGCCCCCGCCCCGCAACGCGCCCTGCCCGGCGAAGGGGCCGCGGCCCCGGGGAGAGGCGCCCAGCCCTTTCCGGAGGGGAGCGAGCGCCGCATGCGGAGGAAGGCGAGGCGGGGCCGCGGCGGGAGGGCACGGGGCCGGGGCGCCCACACGGCAGGCCCGGGAGAAAGGGGAAGGAAGCGGCGGAAGAGGCAGGGCCGCAACTCTGCGGAGCTCCCGCGCAGCGCGGTGGGGGAGCGTCCGCAGCCACCAGCACGCTCACCCCGCAGGGACCCGGGCGGGAGGGACTGCGGCTTCCCGCCGCCCGCTCCCCGCGGGCCTCTCCCCCATCCCCCACTCCTCCCCGGGAAGAGCCCAACAACGCCGATCCGACCGTCCTCGGCTCCGCAGCGAAGCTCCGGGGAGCCCCCTGCGCGCCAGCGCCTGCGGCAGCCCAGGCGCGCCGCGGTCAGTCGAGCTACCTACCATGGCGCGACGGCGGCGGGCCCAGCGGCGGCTGCACGAACTGCGCGACCACGAGCGGCGGCGGCTGCTGCCTCCTCCCCAGCGCGGCTCGGAGAAGTGCTGGGGTTGTGAGCCTGCGCCGCCGCACTATATATGTAGGGCTGTATCCCTCCGCCAGAGAGGGCCTTCTTCTCTCCTCCCCGGCGCGGTATGTGTGAGGGTGACTGCGGCGAGCGGCCCTGCCCCCTCCGCGGCCCGGCCCCTCCCCCGGCGGGCACACTCCCCCCGCCCCCAATGCCGGGCCGGTTGCCCCAGAGGCACGGCCGGCTGCCCGCTGCGGGTGTGGGGCTGCGGTGGATTCCAGCCGAGCGGTGCTCACCTCCCCCCTTCCTTCCCCCCTCATGTTCCTATCCCCTTCCCCTGCCTCCTCGCCCCGAGGTAAGCGCCGCCAGGGGCAGGTGGGTGAGCAGCCCCCCCCACCGGAGGGAGAGGCCCCGCTCCCAGGGCGACACGGCTGCAGCTCCGCGGGCTGCACGGCTGCCCCTCGCTCCCGAGCCGCGGGGCGAGGGCAGCCTGGCCGCTGCAGTGGCCATTTTCCGGCGGAGCCCGCGGAGGGAGGGCGGCCGGGCCGGAAGGGAGAGCTGCCCGCCGCGGGTCTGCGCCACTGCGGGGACCCCGCTGGCTCCACGTCGAGGCCTCTCCCCATCGCCCCGTCGCTCGCTAATCCGGGACCTCGGGGATGAGGGGAGTCTCGGCAGAGTTGGAGCTTTGCCTTTTCCTTTTTTTTTTCACTAGACCGCATCCTCGCTGGCGGTGCAGGGGCCTGCGCTCCCCCGGGGAGCCCGCAGCGGTACCGGGGAGACAAGGATGCCACGGGAAGCTGGGGGGGGGGGGGGGGGGGGTGGGAGGGTGGGCGTTAATAAAGCATATTCTTCGGGAAAATCTGAACGATAAGGGTGGGTACGACGACACAGACTGTGAAGCTGGTATGTTGAAGTGAGCATAGCTGCCTTTTTTTACTCGTAGGGCTTTTGTCAGGCACCAAAATCTAGATGGTAAAATTCAATCCAGAATCAGATGGACTGTGACTGACGTGTCACTTCAACCCCTTCTCAGCAGAACAGCTGTAGCCTACAAGTGAGAGGCTGCAAAAGCATGTCCTGATGTCAAATGTTTTTCTGGGTTTAAAGATTTTGACTATCAACTGATAACCCAGGTAAATACTGTAGCATGCACACTGTACCTCCTTTAGTAAATGGAGGCACAAACATGGACCCACACGGGAATAAAGGATTTTGGTTCTGTTTGTGACAGGTACCCTTAGATTTTGAGCTTCCTTATAGTTCAAGATATTATTAGTTAAGGTTTTAGTTTGGGCCTCTCTCTGGATTGGGAGGATAGTATTTCCAGTGTGGTCATAATTCTGATGATCTGCTTGCAGTATAGCACTAAATATTTTAGAATAAATTTTTCTATTTTTCTGTTTTTGAAAAACTCTGCCTACTTTCAGTGTTTGAAATAAAGACACAATCAGTTGGGTTCTCTTTGTTTAACAATTTCAGTGGCTCTACCACTGGAGTTAAAATTTATTTGCTTGCCTTTCTGCAAGATAGTGATAGGTTCGCAAACAACAGTTACCTGTTTACAATCTAGAAGGATTTCTCATAGCAAACAAAACAGCATATTTAATGTGTCATAGTTTGGTCCCCAAACCATCCTAACATCTGTGTAGGAACTAGTATATGAAATGGTGTCAGAAAGCTGATTTGCAGCTGGCTAGTCTGCAAATGATAGGTTTATAGACAGCTTCCATTTTAGGTGCGGAATGCCCAGCCTCCTATTTTTAATATACATTTTTTTTTAAACTACGAAGCAGTGACGTTGATTTTTTTTTTTTTTTTCCCCGTGGAAGAACACACAAATCTCAATTTTGTTTTCCAACCAGACCAACAATTTTAATCTCTTATTTTCCCAGTTTATTTTTTTTCTGTAAAACATGGCACAATGTTTGATGTGGGCTACAGGAGCTTTTGCTTCGATAAGTGCATCTTGGAACTCCACGAGGTTCCCAGGGATGTGTGCAGAACAATGTTCATGTATAAATCATTCACCTCATTGTGCTGGTCTCACACAGGTGAAGATCTCATTATTGAAACACTGAATTCAATTTGAATATTTGGCTAAGAAATTTGTACATCTATTTCACAAAGATAAATTGCCAATAAAACCTCATGGTCTTTGATCAAAATGTTTCTAACATGGAAGGCCGAAGGTATTATCAGGAGAATAATCTTACCAACATTAAAATGTGATGGTTTAGAATATGGGTGCCTTATTTCAGTCTCTTTAAACTTCAGTGCATGCAATGTGTTCTTCCATTGATCCAAACTTTCATTTGTTAAAAAATGAAGGGAGTGGATTTATCTATTGAGGAGAGACTATGAGACTAGTAATTAAAATTTATTTAGATTCTTTTACAAATTTATCAGCATTATAGCATGTGGACATATGTGAAGAAACTTGGAAATGTGAAGTAAAAGCCACTCTGTCACATTCAATGAATGATGCCAAAGATTAACAGGGCCTTTGAATACAAGAATTGCTGTGCATTTATTCCTTTTTTTTTTTTTTTTAAACTTTTTGTGCCTCTTGCTAACTCTTGATGGTTCACATCAATAATTCATTTATATTAAAAATGGAATTTTAAAATAAAGTTACTTTTAAAGTAGTTTGGAATATAGTTATCTTGCTTTATTTAAGAAAAGCTTCAGGATGATTAATTAAGGTGCCACAGTAACATTCTGCAGCAGTTTCTGTTAAATTGCATCACTTTGTATTTGAAAATATTTCACAGCTAATGCTCCAAAATAACATTCTGACTAAGGGGAATTTTTTTCCTAATTTGACATACGGCAGTGATAAATGTAAACAAAACAGAATACTAATGTTTTGCTGCTTATTTAATGTAGAAAAAACCCTCATCTGAACTGGCATCTGCCTGCTCCTTGTAAATTTGCTTCCACGCAATTGTACAGCTAGATTTTATCAGTATTCTTTGTTCTCTTAAAATTTACATTCAGTTGTGGGAAGGCAAGAAATGCCCCTGTCATTCCGATGACATACAATGTCAAGTGATGTGCCAGGATCTTCTACAGTCTCATTGAAAATCTCCTGGATTTCAGTGAGAGTGGGACTAGGCCATGGAATTACTCAGTATTTGTACCTAAAACCGTAGAGCCTGGCCATCCTATAGCTACAGAACTTTTTTATGAACAGAGGGCTACGTGATAGCTATTAAGATTAATTTCTGACTGGATAGATTTACTGTTCTAGATTATTTTACTCTCCATCTGTAGGCATGCTTTTGTTGATTCTTGTTTAAGCTGGAATATTAACAAACAATTCTTTTGTAAATTTATTCATTGCAGTGAAAGACTTGCAACCATTCTGCCTAGTATTAAATTTCTAAATTTTACCTTAATGTGACAGTAAGGTTACAGTGTTGGTCTCTGTTTCTGCAGAGCCTTAACATGTTCATTCTTTGGGAGCAGCCTAAGATACATGGAGGAATTCTGTTAAGAACCTGGCAAAATACTAAACCTTATCACTTACATGCAAGGTGTGCTTTTCAACCTTGGCTTTGTCAATATAAGCACTGAAGAACATAACTTCACACATATCAATTGCTTTCTCATACTATATACACATAAGTTAAAAAACCAAAACAAACCACTTCACAGACATGCCCTGGGAGAAAGGATGTGAGAACAGATGGACAGAAGTTTGTCATATCATTTAATGCACAGCTGGGAGGCTGATATTATGGCAATAAGCATAGATAACCAGTATATAATAAGTTAGAAACATAAGAAGCCAAAATCAAGTATGTATGTGTGTGCAACATCTGTGCAACTGAAACAAATACATAATAAGTTTTCAGTTATATGTGTGAGCTACTCAAACTGGGTTTGAATTTGTTGTCTTGCTTTTCAAGTCAATTGGAATTCTCTTGGTACATCAGAAAATAGTTTTTTGCCCTCTCTATAAAATTCTGTTCTTATAGGCAATGCTTTTAGGGGAGACCATTTTCCACAAAATTAATGTTTCTAAATGCCATTGGCAGCTGTGAAAATCTAAGCCAGTATCCTTACAAAAATGCTCCGTGAGCTTCACTAAGATTGCAAATAAGTGGGTGGAACTCCATTGAGATAAAATGCTAGAGCAGAATTGAATTTTACCACATTTATACAAGATGCGAAAATAAACATTGCTTTAATCTTAACATTTGAATTTCCAGACCCGGTAGCTCTTTTAAAGGGGAACATATGTGTTCCTGTAGATTACTGCTTCTTTTTTGAGAGACAAAGAAAAAAACACCCAAACTCCCTAATCTTTTATATTCTCATTATTTCTTTATATTTCCTCATTCCCACTGGTGTGTAGCAAAATCACATGCAATTGTGGATTTTCACTGAGCATTGTTAGAAGGCCACCTGTGTAATTAAATAAGAGTAGTTGCTACGTACGTTGAGTATTCGTTGTCTTGTAAAGTTTTAGATGCTAGCATAAAACTAATTTAGCTGTTGGTTAGAACTTAATTATTTATACATTGCAATTAAATTAATGAATCCTTTTTTTTCTATATAGCTACATAAACTGGCATCCTTGAAGCCAAATAATTTGAAAAGTTTTGTCTTTTAAACTTAGGGTGGTTTGAGTTGGGAACCTTGAAGATCCTATCTTAAAAAGACTTGCACAGATGGCAATTACAGCCCTGCTCCCATACATAAACTTGGTCATATATCTTGCAGATTAAGCATTATAAAATGATTGTTTTAAACCAAAGTGCTTTTCCCTGCCTTTTTGTTGTTCGTGGTGGTGGTTTGTTTTTTGTTTGTTTGTTTACATTTGAATGTAAAATAAATTTAAAAAAAATAACAAGGTGTTTTCACAGAGTCTTAAAAAACAAACCTTACTTCATAGTCCTATGAGGAGTTCTCTACAAATATTGGAGTATGTGAAAACAGAATTTTCCTTCTCACTTTTTGTAATTGCCAGTTTCATAGAAAAGTAAACATTGGATGATTCATGATATAAACAGAAGTTACTCCTTCCATTTTTCTATTGTTTATGTTTTCTTATCGTTAGTGTTTTTAAGGACGAAAGCCAGATTATATTAACTATTTTTCAAGAATCAAATGCAGAAGAGGACAGAATATTTATGTATGTGTCTGCTAAGTATTTCAGATTTTTACATAACATTGCTAAGCATACCTAGGTCATGTTTCTTCACTGTCAGATACATGTGTATGAACTATATTCCCTGATGGTGATTCCAGTTAGTACATCTGTCCAAGTAATTTATTTTTACCACAAATGCATTTTTATATATTTTATATGGAAATATATGTATGGGAACAGTCATTCTAATGACAGGAAAACTGCTGTTTCTAATTTCAGTAGGTGGATTCCTCAAAATTTTCAATGAAACAATATAACAAACAGGAAAACAATTCTTAGTAAGATTCACCTTTTTAGGAATGGCTTGAGTTTGCATTTCATTTATTAACAATAAGCTGGAAAACTGAATGGGCCACAAACTGGTTCACTTTATAGGTTCAAATTTTTGTCTTGGAACTAATAGATAAAAGCCAAACAGCTGTTGCTGTTAGCTAAAGATTTTAAACCAATATATAGCTTATAATGGTATAATAAACTATGGTAAAGAAATATGCTTCAGAATTGCAGTCCTGAAGAAAGGTTGGAAATCAGTTTATTCAGCTCTAGTAACATTGTTTCTCATTTCAGTTTTTCCTATTTAACATGGAAAAAACATCTTCAAATATACTTAGGATTGGTTTTTTACATAATGGAAATTATTAAATGATCCGTTTACATTGTTTTTTACACCTCTCCTTCATCCAGGAGTAATTTGTTTTCATCTGAATGTTCCTGAGGGGCAAACTGGGACATCAATTTTGCAATTAAAGTCCCAGCTAAATTTAATGAAAATATATATATATATTAGAACACATATGACGTAGTATGCTGGTTTTAGCTGGGATAGAGTTCATTTTCTTCATAGTATCTCAGATGGGGCTATGTTTCAGATTTGTGCTGAAAACAGTATTGATAATAAAGGGTCATGTTAGTTATTGCTAAGCAGTGCTCACACAGTCCTCACACAGTCAAGGCCTTCTCTGGCTGTCACAGCTCGTGCCAGCGAGCAGCTGGGCGTGCACATGGAGCTGGGAGGGGACACAGCTGGGACAGCTGACCCCAACTGACCAAAGGGATATCCCACGCTATATGACATCATGCTCAGTATATAAAGCTGGGGGAAGAAGAAGGAAGGGGGGACATTCAGAGTGATGGCATCTGTCTTCCCAGGTGACCGTTGAGCGTGATGGAGCCCTATTCTCCTGGAGATGGCTGAACATCTGCCTGCCCATGGGAGAGGCGAATGAATTCCTTGTTTTGCTTTGCTTGTGTGCGCGGCTTTTGCCTTAGTTATTAAACTGTCTTTCTCTCAACCCATGACTTTTCTCACTTTTGCTTTTCTGAGTCTCTCCCCACTCCTACCAGTGGCAGGGGGTGGGGCGTGGGGACTGAGCAAGTGGCTGTGTGTGGCTTAGTTGCCCGCTGAGGTCAAACCATGACATACAGGCAGACAGGTATATAAAATCCACAGATACATCCTTTAATAGCAAAGTGTCCCTTACTTAACCCCAAATCATTAGTTTTGTAGTAGGTCTATGTTAAAAAAAATTTATTTGGGTCAGGTAAGGCTGTCGTAGGTCTTCAAGCTACACCTAGAAGTCAAAAATTCAATGACCCCACATATGCAGTTTAAGGGTAATCATAATTTTAAATCTGAATTGTAGTTTCCAGTACAGATTTTCAGCAACCGTAAACACGCCCTGAAGTCAATAAATCCATGTTAATTTCCCTTTCTTTCACACACCTGAAATGAGGAGTTTCTATCAGTGTGTCAGATTCTGTGGGCTAAGAAGCTACAAGATCAAAACCATATGAGTTAATGGATGTGAAATACTGCCATCCAAGAGACATCCAGTATTCTAATCCACCGTACTATGGAGCTGGGCTGAGGTGAGAAATGTTATACATACATCCCAAATTACAGGTGCTGAAAGCCAGAATCATTGCCAGCAATACTCTTCTTCATTTGTCCAAAGTACATGAAGAAAGCTATGGGACTATTACACTTCTTTGTACCACTATTTTGTTTGTGCCTCCATCAATAATAAACCCACCTAATAACGAAATAACTTCTCCAACTGCCTGATCACCATTGAGGGAGAAAAAAAAAACCTAAGTTTTTCAACGACCTTGAAGAGAAGATACATTTCTAGTATCATTTCCAAGAAACTGTAAAAATAAATTCCAGTATCCACAGCTTATTGCCAGAGAGCCAACAGACTGCCTCTCCCTTGGGAACCTGGCATGGTGGTACCTAGGAAATCCTCTACTGAGGGTTCATATTTTTGAAAAGTCTTTCAGTGAAAAGAATTTTTAAAAGAATAGGAACATCTGATACCTCCAGAATATAGGTTCTGATATCTCCCTTTAGGTTTCTCTTTGATCCAGTTCTTTGTCTAGAAATTCAGGTTCTCACCTTTGGGGGCACTAGCACACATGAAGCCCAGTCTCGTAAAATGTCTGACCCTCAGAATATGCATGTGCCTCCAACCTAAAGCATCTCACATCGTTATTGAAATTCCAGAAACAATATCAAGAAAATCCATCTTTCTTTGTAAACCTGGAAAACAGAGCTGTCCCATGGGGCCTGCTATTCTTCCCAACATTTTTGTGAGAGCACAGTTCATATCAGCTATCTAATTAAACCTCTGTTCTGCCTGCCTTATTCTGAGGCTGTGAACTTCTGTGAAATAAGAATATTTCCAAAATCTGGTCTGTCCCAGGCATCTAGCACTTTGTGCACACCTTTCCTGGCAAGCAGCACTGACCTTCCCTGTAGTATGGCTATTTGTTATTATTTTTGTGGTAGCAGAAGTATGCTAGATGCTAATGAAGTACTTATATTTAGTAAGTGCACTGTTATGTGCTGGCTGTGAAGCTGTCAGCAGCGTTTTTAAAGAGCACAAGTGTAATACAAAGGTGCATTGCACCGAGAATGGGATTCTTACGCTATATAGAAGGGAATTACATTTAACGAGTTTATTTTGGTTAGCCTTCAGTTTAGTTTCGGGTCTGCCAATACTGACATCATTTTTCCAAGCAGGGAGCACCATCGAAGACTTCACTGCATCACTATCCTTGGGGTGGGCCTGTGTGTGGGTTGATGCACTGCTCAGCACTCCAGATCATTTCACTTTGGCATCCATTCTGCTTCTGCTGTTTCTATCTCCATATTCTATTTTAGGTGCTTAAAGAGCACCAATCTCCTTAACTAAAATATAACTGAAACAAGATATTCAGCATCAAATAAGCAAAAAGCAAAAGACTTAAAATAGACTATTTTGTTATTATTATTATGGGGTTAAATCACTTAAACATAGATATCTTCCTACACTTCCTCCCACTTCTTTATCTAGTTTGTCTCATCTTGTTCTCTCCTCAGGGACATACTGCTGTCCCACAGGCTTCTGCAGAAAAAATGAACTGTTTTGTGATGGGTCCCTGGATGCCAAGTAGTCATCTAGCTTAGTTCTTGCAAAAAAAATGTTATCATTAGAATTTTGGCTGTCCTGCAATCCTGACATCAATCCCTCAGCCTCCAGCAGGGCGAGGGAGCGTCCTTTACAGAGCGAACCTCCTGAGATAGCCTTGCCAGGCCCTTTTGCAGGTGGTTCCACCTGGATGTTCAATAAAGCAAGGGATCTCACAGTGCTGTCCTGGGCCAGAAACAGCAGTGTCATGTTGGCATGACAACACAACAACATCTGAACCTGTATTTCAAAGAAAGCGTATTTATTACTTGTCCGTGGGCATGGGGAAGGGGGTGGATTTTTAACCAGGCACCCCAAATGAAGAATACAGAGGAGTAATAGTTGATATGCTGGGGACTCAGTTTGCTACAAGAGTTCTAAGTAACTTGGTAAGACACCAGGTTTCCTTGTCACCTGCCCCTTGCTGGGGGACTGGTGTTTCTCCCAGGAGCAGTGCAATCAGCAGCACCCATCCTGCTCGTCACCCTCAGAGGCACTATGGCTGACACCACCATCGACTGCAAGCCACTGCAGGGCTTTCAGCTGTGTCTCTAGCAAATGCCATTTGCCGGCTTGGCAGAGACAGCTCCGCGGCTCCTCTGGAGCACTTCAGCATTTGTCTGAACAGAGATTTGGCTCGGCGCGCTCTGGTGCCTCTCCAGGCTCCGGCCTCCACGCTGGGGCTGCTGATGGTGATTAACATTATAACAACCAGCAGGAGCCCGGGCAGAACAGCACAAACTCCTTTGCTTTCCCTAAGCCTCCTACAGCCTCCCGAGTAGAACTGTAAAGAAAACGTCTTTTTTTCCCCCCACCCCTTTCCCGCAGTCGGCAGGGCGGGAAGGGCGGCGGGAAGGGTTCGGCCGGAGCGGCGGCCCTTGGCTGCCCGGGAAAAGGCGGCAGCTCCTCGCGCCTTGCAGGGTCCCACAGCTCCACCCGGGGAGAGGCAGCGGCTGAAACGCCGCGAGCAACACTCGGGCAGCCGAGCCTGCCCACCGGGCAGCCTCAGCGGGCATCCGGCAACAGCCAACCGCTGGCCTGCAGCAAGGCCTATATCCTCTCGCGGAAGGTTACCGCGCCCTAGCTCGGCGACATCCGACGAAAGCGGTGCTGAGAGATCTGAAGCAGCACTTTGTCAGGGAGCGTCTGATTGGCTAAAGGGAGTCTGCAATGGTTAGCTGGTAAGAGTCGAGCCCTCTGATTGGTTGCGTTGTACCTGCAATGCGTCAAGTGAAGATGCTAGGCTGCCTGTGCTGGCGTCCGATGTGGGCATGGTGGCGGGGGGCTGCTCGGGGTCCGGCCGTGGCCGCACGGGCTTGCGAGCTCCGCAGGGCCGGCGGGCCCTTCCTGGCAGCCTCAGCAGCCCGAGCGCTAGATTTCCCGCCCCTTCATGCAGCTGCAGCTTGAGGCAATAGCAGTTGGTTGGCTCATGAGCCAGAACTGGCAGGAAGAAGCTTTTCCTCAGTTATCGCTTTAGAGCTGGGTTTCTGTATCAGAAAGCAGCAGAAAAACAAAGCCTCTTTTCTCGTTCTTTCTCCGTAACGCGGGGTGCTAGAGGTGCAAAATGCAGCAGTACGAATTTGCGTATTCTGCCCTTCCGCTGTCAGTGTGAGGAGCGTTTCTTGGACCGCTGCTCTGAGTGCCAGTTTGAGTGACGTTTGGAGGAGGATATGCATGATAAAGCCATGAGTGATCTCCTAAATATCCTGCTAAACCGCTGCAAGATCTTTCAACACAAAGAGATGCTTCTGCAAAATGAGGCCCACAGTCCAAAGCGGCGCAGGGGCCGTGAGGCTGGTCTGCTGCCCCCCGCACGGCTGGACGTGGCCAGGTGTCCTGAGCCTGGCCAGACCTGCTGCAGCCCCGCTGTGCCAGGAGCTGCACCCGCACTGTAACCACCCCTGTGGGGTTTCTGTGTGGCTCTAATTGAAATAAGCATAGAGAAATCAGAAGGAAACAAATAAGAAAGCCTGCACCAGTAAGAGGCTTACAGGAGCGCTTTTGAAATGATGGAAGTCTCAAACCAGCAAGAACTTGCTGGCACATCTGCGAAGCTTGATACAATAACCGTCTAAACGTAGAAGTGGGTTACAGACACTCATCATATTATCAAAATTCTTCAGTATTTCTGTTATTGGAGTGTTTTCATTGCTCTTTTTCAAAATCTCATTCTTGAAGAGTGAGTCAGCAAGAAGTCTGTGAATGTGTCAGGGAGCAGTACTTTAAATAAGGTTTCACTGCTAAGCAGTTACTAAAGAGCATGTTTACATATGAAAAAATTGCACATTTGCATATGAACATAACCAGCCCAATTTCTTGACTCTAGTGGAAGTTTTCTTCCTAACTACAGTTTTCAGGATAACATTCCTGATGTACTCTTGGAAGGTAATTTGTTTCCTTTATTCTGTTTGCTCACTAGGAAGTAGAACACCTTTTATTTTAAAATCATTGTGATTTCCTTTTCACAGCCTTACTCAGTACAAACTGCTTTCCTGCTGGCATGAACACTTCTTACTGTCTTTTTTTTCCAAAGAATTCTTTCAAAATTTAAAAATAATCTAGCCACTTTTCCTCGTAGTCCTAGCCAAGTGGAACAAGTGCAATGAAGCCTTTATGGGAAAATTATATGCCTGTGTAATTATAATTATAATGTTTAGCAGTGAAGGTTTGCTAAAGTGAAACATAAAAATGAGATTGCAAGCTCATTCAATTTCTTACTTGGTCATTTAAAGTATGAGAGTGTTTTTTAAAAATTCACATTTGAAAATCTTAGGTCTAAATCAGCTCAAGGTTTTAAAAAACGGGAAGGAAATGGATATAAAGCACTGGCAAAGGCATCACACAGTATTCTCCAGAACAACCTTGAACACTCTATATTAGTCATCAAGCCAATTTGTTGTATTAATTTATTATAATGACTGTACAAATAATAGAACTACATTAATGTCAGAGAACTTGAAAAAAGCTTCTAGAAGTGACATCATCATTCAATGGGAAATAAATATACCAATTTCAGGGTTAACGAGTAAATCACTGCTGCCCCAAATAGTCTCCTGTAAAGCAGACTGTTTAAAAGATAAACTCAGGAGCTTTATATTGTGTTCAGGACAGCAATTCTAAGAATTAGCTTACTTTGAACACAAGTTGCTAGAATCAATCAGTGGGAATAAATACCAATTAGATGTTTATTAGAAAGAGCTGCATTGATAAAGTTCAAGTAATTCCAAATCAATCAACTCTGAGTGATAATGCCACATTTTCTTTTTTTTACCAGTGCTCTATGTAGGCCACATCCAAAGCCATCAATAAGTACAGGAAAGGTAAGACGGAGTAGTAAGCAGAGTTTGTTATGGTTCTAAATACATCACATTCAAAACATTCTGCCTAAAAACTTGCACTATCCATTTAAAGCAACCATTTTAAAAGCAATGTTTTTACAGCAATGTCATTACATTAACATCTGTTAAAGATATGCAGGTCTGCCATCTTATGGAGCCTGAATGGTACTACCAAATAACAGAATATAGAACTGCATGTTCATATTAGGAGAATAGTTTGAATTTTTCCTTTTCAGGTAATGTATTCTTTCTTCAAAAACTTGCACAATTTTGACTGATTGTTTCTATTTGATATGTATATTTATTGCATTTATGTGTGCATGCTAGAGAACACCTGTAAACACACAGTCAAATAAAGACATTACAGTTACAAGTTCAAACATGGAAAAGCTGGGAAGTTTTAAAGTTGAAGTTGTTTTTTTTTACATTATATGACAGCCATGAACAACATCATCATGTGCTATTTTTTGCTTTGGGACCACTGCCTGATGCAGCGGTCAGGTTAGATGGAGCTATTTAGTGAATAGCTGTTCAGAATTCTGTTTAAGCCTCTTTGTTTGGAGTGTAACTATGCTGTATTTGCTGCAAGCTAGTAAAGCCCTATGCTAAAGACAAAATTAGTAATTTATAGATGGGCTTTTCTGTAGTTGTTAGAGAATTATTCTGAACAATTTTGAATGAAGTTTGTACAGGCCAAGGCAGACAATCATCATGGAAATTTTTAGCCCAAGTGATTAAAGTTTGGCAAAGCTGTTAAAGTTGCAAAAATGATGCTCTTTTGTTTGGTTGGTTTTATTATCTTTTTTTTTTTAAGCTGATGTCAGATAAACTTGATAAGTGACTTTTGGGTCAGCTTAGAACAAATGCATAAGAACACAAGAGTGTTATAATTGGTACAACAAGTATTATATGTTATTTTCATTTTAACTTAAGAAAATTTATCTTTAGGTGAAAAGGATTCCTCAGGAAGACACTATTTAGTTTTTGAAAAGTTTGAGGTGAATTAGGAAAGTGGTTGATCTAAGTGGTTGTGATACTGTCAGATACTGTAGTGGAGCAGTTAAACAAATTGTCCAGCATTCAGTGAACTTTTGCAGAGTGTTACCAGTTGCTGGAAAATCTGGTAGCACCTGGCATCTAAACTTAGGTGGATGTCTGATTTCACCGAGTTGTACCTGTACTAGAAAATAAATTATATTGTCTCCATATAGTGTCATTTGCAAATATTCACATCTACCCTGATAATCTTGCTGGGAAAAGACAGTGAGCACAAATTGCCACTTAGATTACTGTCAGCTGAATTTGATGATGTGAAATACTACTTACCACCACAATAAAAGCCTTAGCATAATTGGTTTTGTGTAAGAACCAACCGAGTCTTCACCTTTTCAGTTATTGCCCACTTACGAGAAGGGTTTTCTCCCCCAATGCATCTTGCTTGATTGTAATACCATATTTTCATATGTGTCAGAGTCAAATAGTCTCTGACCAAGTTCTTTTAAATACTGCACGTGAGGTTTTAATGTTTAATATCAAATTTATTTATTTGATATATTGGGTATTACATGCGATTTTGATTTAGAAGAGTGATACAGCAATATACTGAAATCACAACGAAAGGATCAAATAGCAGTTCCAATACACAGATGAATCACAGTAAAAGCATCATTCTTGTTATGGGTCTGTGTGCTCACCATGATGATTCTGAGC
Organism: Patagioenas fasciata; assembly: GCF_037038585.1. Taxonomy (NCBI): domain Eukaryota; kingdom Metazoa; phylum Chordata; class Aves; order Columbiformes; family Columbidae; genus Patagioenas; species Patagioenas fasciata. The sequence goes on along the minus strand of NC_092524.1, from coordinate 53,142,489 downwards.
ATTGCCAGTCACCAGGAAGGAGTATGTGGTTGAAGCCAGCTCAAACCCGTTGCTCTTTCCAAAGTGCATGTTGTTGGTTGCTCAGTTTCTGTACTCTGGTTTTGGCTGAGCCACTCCTCCCCTGCCGTGTTGCTCTGGCTAGCTCAGGAAGGCATTATTCTCTACTAGTTATCTCAGAGAAGGCTGTTTATACAATGTGATGACCCGCTGGTACAGCCTTATATCTAAAACAAAGGTTACCATCCAGCCTCCTTTGTGTTAAGTTCAGCTTTAGGATAATTGGTGGTTTTTCTTTAGAGTCCTTGAGATAATTGGTTTTTTGCTCATCCCCTCTGAGCTTTGCTCCAGTGTATGGGGTATCTAGGTTGATTGCAATCCACCCCTTCGCTCAGCCTGGCATTCAACAGTTATTAGTGTTGCACAGTGAGCTTGATACAACAGTGCTATGAATTACCAGCCCTCGTGCCTGTGCATGCTGAGGGTAAGGGCATATGGGAAAATTATTATTTACAGCTTTGCTATGTGATTTAACTTGAGTAAATCTCGTGTACTATTTGATTTTTCAAGTAACAGGTCAATATCAAGGTTACAAATCACATTACAGTGGTTATTAACAATACAGACATAGAATGTAACATTAGTTTCAGCACATTGGTAGCTTTCGGTGACAAACTTTCAAAGATATCATACCAATGATGTTCAGTAAGGCTGATTCATTATTATCATATACCATTTTTACTTGTCTTTCACCTAAACATTTTTCAGTTTCAGACAGATGTTGGGTAACCTTGGCATTTTGTTTGAGAAAGTCATCTTATGGATCAAAGGTCACCCCACGTTACTGATATCTTAAATGGCATGAAATAAGACTTATTCTGTTCAGTCAACAAGAAGTTAACTTGTAAATATAATTGGTTATTTGATCAAAAACATATGTCATATTACAGCAGCAAATGTTGCCAGGTCCAAAGTTTACATCATCTTTGAAGTGGATAGTACTGACAGTGGATATACACACATCCAAAACCATTGCCATATACTTATATCTCACTACTGTAGACATGCTGCCAGATGCAGATACCAGAGGAGTGTTTCATACTGCATGATTCTGGAGCTCTGGGCATAGTAAGGCAGGTCCATCCTCAGCTTGAGCCAATAGGTGTAGTGTTTACTGATTTCATAAATGTCATGTATTACAATGCAAACAATCTCCTGCTACTATAAGTATGTGATGTGAAAAGGCAGAACCTCTTAGAGACAAGACTCAGGCATGTGTTCTTATTGTCAGTATTCCCACGGTGATAAGGTAACCCTCTATTTTCCTGCAAAAGAAGACATCTAGGTCTCAGACATGATCCAAGCCTCAGTTATTGTTAATTTAGTCCCTGTACTGTCTACAGAATTCCATGCTCCTTTTCCTATGCAAAACTTTATTTTTAAAATGTGATTTCTTATCAGATTGTATTTCTCTGGGCAAGAGAGAACTAGCAAACCATCCGTTTAAACCAGCAGTGATTGCTGGACCAGTCACAGCTTGGGTGGGATTCACATTCCCTACACCACTGTTTCTACTCCTGTGAGGATGTATTTCCAGCCTTCAGGTGGTCACTTTAAAATACTAACATAATCTAGTTGACAAGTTTCTCTGAGTAATTTACCTTTCCGGAGACTGGCAAACTGTTGTCCTTTTGACAGGCACTGTACCATTGTTTGAAAAAATGGCATGTGTCTACAGTATGTATTGCCAGAGCTTTTGTCACAGGCCATCCTCTGCTTTCAGTTCATTGAAAAAAATCATAATTCCCAATGTGTCCTAGCCAACCCTGTAACCACTTACTAGCCTTTCTGCCTTGAGTTTTGCTATATCTTTATTTTAGCCAAATGATCAGTGATCTGATTCCACTTTCCCTTAGGGGTTTTTAGTTTTTGGTGAGGAGATAGATGTCCTGCAGATATGCACTTAGATTGGTCTACATTGTAAATCTTTCCAGTGTGTTTTTCCCCATAGGTCTCTACCATTTACTTGCTGATTGTTTTTCACCCAGTTCTCTACACACTGTGAACCAAACTTCCTTTGTCTTGCCTTCCCATGGCAGCGCATCATTTATTGGAGAGGAGGGCAGATGAGAGTATTTGATAGGCATCCCTATTTGCTCTACACTCTCTGATAATTTGTTTTCTCTATTTATCACATCACTTGTCGCCCAGTAAAGTATATACAGGGCCCATTGCTGCACAGCAGTTTCCTGGGCTACCATTAACGGTAGCGGCTTACCAGTTAAAATTGGTTTTAAAATAGGAATGGGCACACATAACTTGATTTCTCTTTCCAAAATTAATGGCTTGGTAATTAGCAGCCCTTCATATGCAGCTAACAGCACTTTCTCAAATGGAATGTAGTTGGGAGCCTCACCATGATTTAGAGCAAAATGCCTTTTTACCATTCACATCTTATTGCCATGATTGCTATTGATATCTCTCATAACCTATGACTATATGAAGTGTACTTGGATGTGCAGGCTTAATGAGTCCCATAGATGGGTTAGTAAAATTTAAGCATTAAAAGCATTTAATGTTTCATTATGATTTTTTTCCCAATTCCATATTGTGGGGTTTTTTCAGCAAATTGCAGAGATCCCTATAAAATACCGAATCCAGGAATGCGTGACTTCCAAAGCCCAAAAGTTCCTAATAAAGCTTGTAACTCCTTTTTATCAGAAGGTTCTTGAATGCTTTGTATCTCTGCTAATACAGATTCTGTAACAGTTTTCTGTCCTTCAGTATATACCTGAAAATGCAGCTTCTTGACTCGGTCCTTGCTGTGTCAAGTCAGGAACACTAATATTTAATTCTTCTAAATGCTAGACAATAGCATTCATACTCTTGGCAAACCATTTCCTCATTGTGTCCTTCAATTAGAGTATCATCTGTATATTGCAAAATAGTTACTTCAGGTGGGAGGATGACTGATTCGAACCCTTTAGCTACCATGGCATGGGTGATGATGGAGCCATGTTTAAAACCTTGGCGTAGGTAATGAAACTATATTGTCTTCCACCCCAAGGAAATGGAAACTGCTGTTTGTCTTGCTCTTGTATTGGGATCATAAGGACCATACCTTTTGTGGTTAACACTCCCACCCACAGAAGATCACGTTCGTATCTACTGTGCTAGGAACAGGGCCAGCTGCTTTATTTAAAGCCCTACAGTCAATAGGCATGTGCCATATCCTCTCCGGTTTCTTAAAAGGCCATACTTGGATGTTATAGGGTGGGTGAGTTTTTTCATGGTAACCCATTGCTCTAATTGTTTGACTAATTCTGTCACAGGTTTTATGGCAGGAGTTCTTCCATTGTGGGTGTGTGTTGGTCAGTCACAACATGTGATTAACTTCCTGAGTGTAAATTTTAACTTGTTTGTTACCTATTCTAGTATAGATTCCGCGACAGCAAAACAGAATAATACAGAGCAGGGGCTCCCAGGCTTAATCCACTGGAGAGGGGCAAGGCTTTGGTGCAACTGGTAGCATCAAACTTCTGTCCCCAGACTGGTGTGCAGGAAGATATGTGCTTCCACATCTGCTCTCTGATGCCACTTCTGTACCTGTGTCCATGCATCACATATTGAAGCCTCAAATTTTAAAATTTTAATTTGCCTCCCTCATCGCCACAGAAAGAAGCCAGTTCCCTTCCCTCATCCACCTCCATTCCATCCATGTCACATTTCCTACCCTGACTTGCTCCCAGAGTCTTGGAAAAGGTGGCTCTGGCTTGGCTCTTACAGAGCGGCAATAATGGTAGAGACAGCAGCAAGTCAATGCCCATCAGCTGGTTGGTGTTAACTGCTCATCTTACAAAACTCTAGGTGTAGAGGAGTTTACTCCTGGGTTACACATGCTGATTCAGAGTAACTGCTCTATGCCAGAGTGTATTGGAGACACAAGGAGACTTTGCAGTGTGAATGGTTAGTGGCTACTTGGAACTATTTTTGCGGTGGTGATTGCTCCACAGCTCAGGTGAGTATGTATCTGCTGCTTGTGTCATTCCTTGCAATTTAAAGAGTGTTAAAAATGCAAAAATAATGTTGCTAATGAATAGAATTATGATCTTGTCTAAATCTGAGGGCACTTTAGAGCTTAAACCCTCACTTTGTTCCTATGCTTAAAATGATGACAAGATGGTCCTAAATAGGAGTAAAAGCAGAATGTGTATCAAGTTTTTGTGCAGAACTGCATTTAAAAAAAATAATCTGACTTCAGTATATTGAGAAAAAAAATCTATAAACTGGTGTAATTACTTATGCGTCTCATCCTTAAAATGGTTGTTACTGATAAGGCAAAATGGCAAAAAAGTAACTGAAATTGGCATCCACCCTGCTTGCTTCAGCTCCCAGATGGCAGGGATGTCACAGGAAGCTCAGAGGTTGACACATAAAAAATACTATTCTGGATCAGACTTGAGATGCCCTGGGTCAGTACTTTCGACAGCTATGGCAAGCTCAGGTCTTTGAACAAAGTACTCGCTGCTGGTAACAGGAGATAGTCTGTCTCCATAAAAGACTGTATTCTAAACTGTAAGAGATTTTCTGAAATTTGAAGCATGACATACAATAAGGCTTCCAGAATTATTGTGAACAACCACAGCTCTGGCTAGTTTGTTGTTCACGTACATTTTTAGAATTTACTGGGTTCTTGGCATCAGTAAGTTTCTGTAGCAATATGTTTCACCATGTAGTTACTCACTGATTTGGCAAACAGTAATCAAGTACATTATTTCTACAAAAATTATACAAGATTTTATGTACCATTACAAAGGAGGCAATGTTTCAGCTGTCATGTTTTGTCTGAGAAATCAACACACAGTAAATTGTCTTCAGCTGACTGTATCTTTTAGCTTAAGAAATCATATTGGGATTCTGATTTTAATTTGCAGTGTCAACATGTCTTAAATTGGATGCTTAGTGTTCTACTCAAATGTGATGTTTTCTGGGTTTTCTAATAATTTAAAACCAGCTTTTTCTAGTTATTTCCAGCTTTCTGAATTCTGTGTATTTTTTTTTTACCGGCAAACATATAAAAATATGTATCATTTAGTCCAGAATTTGTTTTACTCCTGATTAACAATAAAAACCTGCACAGATGGCTGCAAAACAGAACCTTCAAACACAGCCAGATTTGTACATTTGTGCTGATTTCTTGCTTAAGGGAACTCAGTTCAAAATGCTGTACTGCCAAATCCATCCCTGCAGTAATTCTCTTGGCTTCAGTGGATGGCCACATGGGATTGCCTGTGATATTTGGCTACGCTGAGAGATTCTGTGCAATTCCAAAGGGATTTGTTTGACAATACAAAAAAATGAAGTCTGAAGAGCATGCTACTGTGTTGGGTGTTGGACAGTTGAACCATTTTGTTCAAAGTCATGGCCATGAGAGCCATTATCCATTCAGAAACCACAAGACATAATCAAAATCTACTTTGATTTCAGTAACGGGCAGTAGAAAATGTTGTACCCGCACTGGGTCACAAACAGGTGCAGACAATAGGAGGGTCAAACAGTCCGGCTGGTTTCTGAGGACTTAGAAATAATTTTAGAACTGAGGAAGTGATCTGGAAGCTGCTGTAATTCTGTCTGTGTGGCATCAGAAATGCTGGAAGGAAGATTTTTAGAATACAGCTGCCTACAGAGACCCTGGGAACTACAGATAAATAAATTGCTCTTACTCATCTGAATTTCTTTGTGCTCCATAAATCAGGATGTTTTACCCATTCTTCCTAAATAAAGGGGATCATATCAGATTTAATAAATTTCTTTTCCTAATGGAAACAACCTTAAAATGTGGAAAGCTGATTGACTCTTTAGGCCAAAAAGTATTGACATTGCTAGAGAATATAGTATCACATAAGAATGCAACATAGATAGGAACAGGCCAACAGCCTGTTTGCCTTCGCTGATATTGCTTATATAGGGCAGACAAAGCACACAAAAATGAAGTCCCGCAGCTGCAATTTAATGAAATTGTGCACCTTATCTGAACATTTGCAAAGAATTGAAGTAGTTTTGAATTTTTGATCATCCGTTAAAGGCAAAGTGATAGCTATTGCATTAGAGTAAAAATACTTGTGTTCTTTTGGAAGTTGGCTTGCTTTTCTATGGCAAACTATATTATTTTAAAATAATCCAAAACAGTAAACACATTTATGGTGCAATGTAAATAATACAGAATAATCAGCTGCAAATCTACAGTCTAGTGCTAAAATGTACTTTCACACTGAGAGGTGATCATTTTATTGTAGTAGGAAACTCCTGTGCTTGTAAGCTTTGTGTTAGCACTGTAACAGACAACCAAGAAACAGTTGCCTTACAACTTTAGCTGGATCCTCTGTCATCCAGCACTGTCGGGCTGGAGCTAAGCCCAAGACAGAATACTTCTCAACATCCTACTCCTAATTGTAATGTTTCCTGTTTTCTTTTGCAAGCAATACTTTATAGTGTAAATGCCTTACTGGGGGTTTCACCTATGACATTTTGGCCTTTTCATTCTGCTCCTGTACTCTCCTCCAGAAACCGGCCAGGCTTCTTGCTGCTGGTGTTTCAATGTCGTCTCCTTGGTTCCCTGTAGGAGAGTTTGTTGGGTCAGATATCCGAACTGGATCCGTGTGTGTGTATCGTATTCACCTGACCTACAGGGCCTGTCCTGTCCCGCCGGTGGGGGATCATTTCAGCTGTCCCTGCATGCAGTCGGCTGCAGTTGGCCTGAAGCCCAGCGGGGTTTGAGCTGTTTCGGTGCTGTCTGCACTCTGTCTGTGGCTTCTGGTTCTGGGAACACGGTGAGGAGGAGCCTCGGCCATTTCTTCGGAAGCAACTTGGATCAAAAGAGCTCTGGCTCTGTGTGAAAGCACGTGTATTGTTTCAGGCCAGGAACAGTCTTGCAAGAGACACTGGTGCAGTGGTGGGGCTCAGCTAATAACTATGCTGGATGCAATGTAGATAATCTGATCATAGATAATTGACAATTGGCTTAATGGGTGTTACAAGCTTGCTCTCAGTTTTGATCTTTCATAGGCTGTTACTTTACTGCTGTTCAAGCAGGATCAGCTTGAGGTATTCCTGCTTCCTTTTTGTTCCCTCTTCTGTCTGTGGCATGCCACCCATTCACTTGTGCTAGCACAACTTTTCAAGATCAGTAATTATGTTTTTTAATCCAATTCGTTCCTTGACGTAGTGCTGACAACCTTTTAATAAGCCTTATTTAAGAAGCCCTACAAGCAATTGTGTTGGCACAGTGGAGGGGCAGAGGGGGTATTAGAAGGCTTTAAGCTACTGTTGCCATTTTTTATTGTGAAACAATAGCCACAGGGCAACTCCTGTAATTCCACTAATTCTAAAGCTGTACCGTTGTAAATTAGAAGTAATCTCAAATAAAACAAGGCTTCCAAGATCACCAAACATGTTTGCTGTGAGAAGGTGAAATATTAAAATATCAAAAATGTTGGTAGGCAGTTGGAGATTTGAGGGAAGGCGTTTTATTCCCTGCAAATATAATAATTTACGAATGGCATTAATAAATAGAATTATTTTAGCACATGAAAATGGTATTCTCTTTGTTTTAGTACTGAACAACCACATAGAAAACTGCAGGGCTACAGAATTACAAACCACACACAGTACTCTCTGGAAAACTAGATGGCTTCACCGAGCCATGTGCCACTGTGCACTTCATGGCTTGCTGGGAATGAAAAACAATAGAGCCTCGGGTTTCCCAGTCATCTTTGCCAGTGACTTCAGTGAGGAAAAGGCTACAAATAGAGTGGCTGCAGGGGGCTCTCTGCCCTGCAGGCGTGGTGTCACAGGGCCAGAAATTGCCGAGAAATAAATCCCTGGTTGTCCTTGCTGCTGCCTCCTCTTGCTCCACCCCACTTGTGGGGAATGAAAACGATACGGGGTGGGGGGAGACACGATCATCGGGCTTCAGAAATCACATCTAGGAGTGGCATATGATGGGTCTAACCACGGTTTTCCATGAAAGGATGAGAATCCTTGTGTGCAGAAAATGTCATCAGAAAGGAAAGGAAATCCAAACAAAGGGAATAAATACAGAGCAGGCACTTTGCCAGGGAGCAAAAAAATTCCCTTGATAAGCAAAGGGAGCTGATGAGCTGTTTCCTTGACAGGGAAGAAGGATGTCAGAATCTGCCACTGGAGAAATTTCCCACCCAATCTTGCTATAAAAACACAGCTGGCAACCCCAGGGAAAGAGATCCCTGAACAACAGAGAAAATACTGTATTTCTCTTGACTTGAGAAGAACAAATTCTATCACCAGGAAACTCTCTGGCTACAGCTATTAATTTACAAATGGCATTCAGCAGCTCTCATTTTCTAATTCTAGCCTTTCTTACTGCTTTCCTTCCTCCCTTTCCTCTTTAGTCTTTCCTTGCACCCCTCCCCAACTTATCTATGTTCCCTACAACTCACTGAACATACTGGGCTGATTATCTGAATGTGCTTATCTCTGGGATTGTCTGCAACTGCTAGTCCTATTAATTTACCTTTCTCCAATAGTTATTTACTGAATAGCAATAAAAAGTAATTACTTGTAGCAGCCAAAGAAAAAGCCCTGATCTTAGCATTTTAAAATAGGATGCTTTCTATACTAGGTCTTAAAGTCTTCAGGTTTCATATTTCAGTAGTAGCACTCTAGTATGGGGCGTCCATTAATTATTATGGCTGTTCAAGCACTTCTATAATGTTAACATTTGAGCTTTTTTCCTTTCTGGTATATTGTTACAGATTTGTTTGCTCACAAATTTGGGAAAACAGCTCACAAACCCAAGGTACAGTGTTCTATAAATGAACTCAAATGAACCTCGCAGAGCCTGCTTTATGCAGCTCTTCCTAAATGAAGGCTGCTTTGACAGTGTTTAGAGATTCCACAGTTCATAGGAGGCTACTGTAGGCTTCTGCCAAAGGCCCTAACATAGTTTGGGGTGGAGTGCAGCTTCCCCTTTTAGTGTGCAGGTGCCAGAAGCTTTTGATTTAAGCATATGGTGTGCTTTCTTCATTGAAACAGCAATATGCTCAGCTCAAAATAAGTACTTCATTCTAAAACTCATTGGCACCCTTTTGGCAGCAAAGATGGTAGAACACCATTTCAGTGTTATTTGGATTTTAGGACTTTGAACAGTGCTAAATATCAGGAATCAATGGCTATGATTCCTGGGAAATACAGCTGCAGTGTTCTGCCGCTTCCAGTGCAAGACTGTCTACTGTAGTTTGCTATACTTTAAAGATTAATGAAGTTGTTCTGAATACACTGATGAACACTAATAATAATTTCTTAGTCATTGATAAATTACATAAATATGTTCAGGTATGTATTTCTGTGTTAGCTGCATTTCTATTAACTCATATATGGATTTTCTGTATTTTTTAACATATGATTTCTAGTTCAAAATATTAACCTAATGTAATTGCTAGGCTAAATTTTACAGAGAACAACTCATATCTAATGTGGATTATAATGAAAAGTGTAGACAGAAATCAATGGACTAAGGCTGTTTATCAAAGTAAAATGTATAGAATAATAAACTGTCCCTGAAGCATTTTAGAGGTTTTCCATATTTAAATGATACTTTTCCACTTGTACAAGAAATTTTTTACAAATAATACTAAATTATACAAGTTCAGTAGAGTTTTACATTTTTCTGACTCTTTTACCCTTTTCTGTCTTGTAATTCTTTTCACATGATCTCACGTTGCTGTAGAGGAAGACGTTATTCCTATTTCTACATGTTCCTCACAAGTGTTTCTCTGGTGGCTTTTGATCAAGAGGAATAATACCCTTGGGGTACTGAGGTTTTATTTAGTTATTTGCCCAATATTTTTCCCTCAATAAAGCAAAGCTTTTCACTTGCTTGAAAAGGAAAGGAGACAACACTAAATTGAAGTTTTAATTATTTTTCTGGTCTAGTATCTTAAATCATGAGCAACCTTTGTCCTATAAGGTTCTGGGATCAAGCCTCGTAGGTTTCCAGAGGTGCTTAACCTTTAGTAAGATAACATTTCCTTCCTTGTGTATTTTAAGCTGCTCCCTCATAAGATGTCAAATAGCAAAATGAACTATTTTACTTCAAATCTATAGTCAGAAGCAAGATAATCTACAAAACCAACATCCACCAGATGCATATGAAGAGTTCACCTGTTTGAAGGGAAGTGCAGAGAAGGTCCCATTCATTTCAATGGAAGGGGAACTGTGGCTTCATTTGTTAGAAATACAACCAGAACCTATACCTCACCAATAATCTATCAGATGGCTAAGCAGATGTTAAGATAAGTGTAGATGAGTTATAAATGCCATTACTCTTCTTTTAGTCTAATGGAAGGACTCTCTGTATTCAGAAGTTCAGCAACAAAACATGTTCAGAGTTATTGACAGTGGTCCCATACAGATCTGTCTCTGGACTTTGCTGCAGATCAGATACACCTAATTTTTGCTTCGAGCTAGACACATGGGCTTACCTTGTCTAATATTTAATTAATAATCTCTCAGAAACTCCCCAGCTTCTGGCTAATTGGTAGTGTGGTTTGGACCAGTACATAAAGTTACCGCAAATTCCTAATTCCTCTAACAATGGACAGTGGAAAAGAACCCAAGCCCCAACCTGGCTGTGGCTGGAAGTTGGAAATGATTCTTTGGGAAATGACAAAATCAACAATGCAAGATTGATGAACAACATAATATGGACTGTGTGACTAAGCTTTGTTGTCTAAGTATTGTTTTCCATGAACAACTAGTATTCTAGGGGAAACACTTGTTCTGTTCTGTATCAACCTGGACCATAGTTAAAACAGTACTTTGCTAAGGCCTTGAGCAATGTCAGAGAGTCATGCAGGGAACATGCTGCCTGTGACCTACGTGCTGAGGAAAAATTATAGCAGATGACACTATATGAGGGATTGCATCTTATAGAAGAAATATTGTTTCTATATTTTGTTTGTTAATATGATATGTGAACACGAAATAGGATTTTTTGTTTGCACTTCTTTTAGACCTAATAGAATAAGAAATGCTCTCGGTTGAGCATACCACCTTGTATCCTAAATTTGTTAACAAACAAGATCAGCACAATAAATTGAAGAGGTAAGGTCTATTGTGTTTTAATCTCTAGTGGGAAAAGACATGCTAGAAGTACTCCAGTCACTTTGAAAAGGTAATTGAGACTGTGTTATTAGAGAGGGGTCAGGAGAATGCTTGACATATTGACTTGTGGACTGATAATGGATTGACTCATTGACTTAGAAGAATTTGAGGAAGAGTATTCCACATTATTTCCATCATAACATAAAATATTTGTTTAGGCAAACACTGGTTATAGAAATCAGTCTTCTGGTCCTCAGTAATGGAGTCATTCACTACAAGCCCTGGAACACTTTATTTTTTTTTTGCTGGCTATGGGCTTGGGTTTCCACTGCTTGACCTCTCAAGAGTGATTAGATAATTAGCAAGATCTTATCTCCCAAGGCCATTACATTATCTCCCACCTTGCTGTTTTGCAGAGATGTGCGCAGTATTTGAAAAGCAGAGTATAATCACAAGCAGACTGATAAAAGTGAAAAAGGAGAAGATAATCTTTCACACTCCATATTTTCATCACATGCCCTCAGCCATCTGAACCACACATAATGCTGCTTTTGCAAGCTGTTGAGGTCTAGCCTGGACTCATGTGGTTGCTGTTCCTTTGTCTTTCTAACGCCTTGATTCCATCCCAGTGATATGTCCAAGCTTGTATTTCTGAGGGTGGATTTCACGTGCTGGCAAAAGTAATGAAAATAGGTAAGAAGTCCTCTGAGCAAAAAGGACTGACTTATGGCCGGATGGGTAGAAAGTATTTTAGATAATGGCTGCTGTTGTGAAAATGAGCTCAGGGTTCATGAAAGCCCAACAAGTTTGGAAAAAAAATTGATGATCTAAGAGAAAGTGATAGAGAATTTCAGGGGAATTAAAAAAGAAAGTAACATTTCAAACTACTCCATTCCTGTATATGTGTATAAAATAAGCTCTGAAATATAAATTGTATAGATATAATATATATTTTCACTCGTACCCTGATGAAGGTACATGAACATTCAAATTACTCTGGCTTAGGCTATTTTATTGCACAAAGAATTAGGTTTGAATTATCATCACCCTTACTTTTCCTCCTAATACATGTAATGCATGTATGGCTGTTTTTATCCAGCCTTCTGAAGCCAAAAGAACTGCTTTTATGCAGTTACCTGAAGAACAGGTGAAGAAGAAATGCATGGAGGAAGCACAGTCATACCTTTGAGGAAGGACCATAAAAATAAAATTAATATCCATTTTTCTCTACATGAAAATTAAATTTCTTAATGCTATTACAGAGTTTACCAAGTGAACTTGCCCCTGCATTCTCTTCTTCTCAAGGTTGTGCAGCATATTTCTGCTCTTTAGGTTGAAAGTAACAGCACTTCAGTAGAATAATTGCAGCTTGTATAAAAGGACTTTCACTGCTAATAAGATAGAGGATTTCATTACAACAAATATAGAGTTGATTAGTTCCAGTTAATATATTATTGTGACTTAGTGATGCTATCTATAATTTAAGGATGTTAGACTGGTGTTTTTATAGGCATAATAATCCTCAGTGTGCTGAAAGAACACTGTAGTAGTTCAGGACAGCAAGATTCCAGTTCATTATGTTGTAAATTTTTTTCCTTTACTGTGTATATATCAACCAGTTTCAATGCTTGTCATATCGGTTGTCTAGTGACAGCAATTGGCATTCTGTCAGAGGTGACATTGCATACAACTCAAGCATTATACAAATTGTCTGGTAATAAAACTTTTCAGTACTGGTAATGGATACTTATGTGATATTATTTGCAAATTGAAATTTTCTAGAAAACTGGAGGAAACTTTGCAATCTTGATGGCAGCTGAATTAATGGAATTTTGCAGCACAAATGGAGACTGGAGAAGGGAAAATCTGCAAGCATCACAGCTCAGTTGTTGGTGAAACATGGGGATAAGGAAGATTTCTGATGAGGTTCTTTGAAGAGAGATTCAGAAATGCAGATGTACAGTGGAAAACATGAGCTACTAGTACCAGTACAGCCCAGATATTTGTGCAAGTGACAACCAAAGCACTTTTTTTTTTTTTCTTGGTACAAACTGATGCTATTTTAGACTAATATAGGTAGTAGTGATGGGGAGAGAGCTGGTTGTTTTAAAGTTAAAACAGATCAGTCCTCTCTCCATCCCCATCCCCACTTGGGAAGAATAAACAAAGCTGTTTCAACAATTAAAGTTTTGGAGGGCTTTTTTAATACTGTAATAACAAATATTGGTAGATTAGACATAGCAATTGAGATATTCAAAGGGACTGAATAAATCAGAACCTTAAACATGACAGAGACCTGGAATTTACTTAACTCAGAGATGCAAAAAACATGTGGAATTTACATTCCAAGTATGGAAGTGGGATGAGTAACCACCTCACCAGTCAGAGCAAAAACAAAGAAAAGGTCTGTACAGAATGGAGAAGGGAAATGAATGAAGATGTGACTTAAAGACTTGGAGGTGCAGAACTCAAGGAAGATTTACCAAACCGAACCCAGAGCTAAGTCTTGCAAAAGAGTAAAACAAAAAGTAAAAAGACTGTTTAGCGATGTAGGTAGCTCATTGCAACTAGTGTAAAAAGAAGGGGGAGCTACATTCCCCAGCCTGATGAGTAATTTTTGCAGCTTTCAGAACAGACAAAGATGTAGAAAGTCAAAGCTAAGTTTGCTGTTAGAAAAGAATACACAAAGTGAAAAGAGCCATGGCATGGAAGCTAAACTAGGAGAAGTCAGCTTGCTCAGATGGGGAAGCGTTACTAAGGAAAGAACAAGGGTATGGAGTTTTATGGTTTGTGGTAGAGATTTTAATCCATCTGTTGTATTGTGGTGATTCTATATAGCAAGCTTCCTTTTTTTTTTTTTTAAATATATAAACATGTAATATATTTGTAGTTATTCTGTTAGTTTACAGTGACACACAAAGCTTTAGAACAAATTTTGAAAAGAATGAATGCTATGGATATAAATGGAACATGGGATAAAATGCAGTCCAAGTTTACTAAAGGTAGATCATGAGTGAACTTTAATGGCAGCAGAATTTTTATGGATGGAAACCTGGTAGGTCCAATTTATTTTTGTCTCAGTAAAACACTTTGCAATGTAGTACTTGTGAGATTATTAGCTGAAATGGGAAACAGCATAAGAAACATAAGTCAGATTAAAAAGTGTCTAACAAGAGGGGTGACAATAGGTCTGTGCTGGAAATGGCACCCTGAGACCAGAGAGGGATTCCAAGTGAGGTTCCTTATACCAGCATTTGTCCTGATCTTATCTAATAAATGCAATGGCACAAAAATAAGAGCATGCTAATTAAACTTGCTGATGACAAAAACTGAGAGGCCTTGCTTACAATAAGCCATCTCAAGAATTTCTTTCCTAGAAAACAGATGACTTAGCAGCCTAGAGTAACAGAAGTAAAGTTAAATGTAATACAAAATATAAGGCCATGTCCTTAGGGATTAATAATAAGATTTTCTGGTATAATAGGGGGATTCATCCAAGGGAAGTGATAGATTGGAAACGCCAGAGTGTAGTTATTGATCAGGGTCATTATGAGCCACTAGTATGATTCTGACAACTAAATGTCAATGCAGGGCTGTAGAATATTTTCAGTAGAGAATATGCAGTAGGCCATTCTGTGGAGTACCACTGCATCTGGAATACTGTGTACAATTCTAGTTCAGGATATGAACTGAGAAAAGTGCAAAAAATCCAGTGAACTGATCTTACAAAACTTTAAAATTGCTTAATGGAAGGCTGAGTGGCATATGATTACTGTCTGTGTATAGGTTACATCCAGGTTAGCACCCTGGCAAAGTGAGGAGCTATTTTAAGCCATAGGAAAATGCTGGCCCAGACACAGATGGATATAAACAGAGCATGAATGAAATTAAGGACGAAGTCAGGATGTTCCTAAGCATTGGAAAATCGAGGTAAAAGTTGCATGGTTTTGGATATATAAGAAGTTCTGATAATTCAGAATTTTTTAAAATTCTCTAGTCTTTGTCCTGAGAAAGCTTCTAGTAAACAGAATGCTTTGCTTATATCTGCAAAATACCTCCTTTGTCTTCTGGATGTAGTTGTTGTTCACAGCAAAATTCTCAGTAAATGTACTGGGAACAATATCAAGACCCTAATGTTTTGTAATCTATATAGGCATACAGATATATATTCACATATGCATACATGTGTGTACAGCAAAAGTTAAAATACTTTACAAGTCTGAGGTTTATGTCTAAAAACCTAATAGGTCTATCTAGAGCATGGCTTTGAAACAAAGGTTTTTCATATTAATTTTGGTTTTGTTTGTAGTATGGAAGAGTATATACATATTTCATATATTCATATAGGGTCAGTCTGACCATGGCTTTAGTTCAAAGTTCAAGGCCAGCACTGCCATGCAGCCTGAGTAATCAAGTGCAGAAATCTTCTTCAGGTTTTTAAATTATAGAATCAGAATGTGTATTTGAATGGACTCAGTTATTACATATATCCACCACAAACATACCTGTAATAGCTGATCTACCCAGCAAGCATTTGATAACTCACCAAGCTTATCATAACTCAAGATTTTACAGATAGAACTTGGATCAGTAAATAAATCATAAGATTTATTAAGGCACTAGAAAGATGTCCTGACAGCCTTTGTGAAAATATCAGCAGTAATGCATCTCTGAATAAGATCAATTATATGTGTTTACTTTCTATTTAGTTTTATCTGTTGAAGGAAAGATGTTTGCACCACTTCCGTGTCATTTTATGTCCCTGTTTTATTAATAATTTAGACTAAAATTTTATTTGAGTATTATTTATTACATTTTAAGAATAAGGTGGCAGTAAAATTGCGTATTTTCAATTAGCAGTAATGTCATTTTCAAAATCTGTATAGAAGACTCTAGGAGGGATATACATACTGACCTGCTTTGAGAGTAAAATATGATACATCAAATTTAGTAGCAATATTATACAGTATTCTCACCTGAAATACTTAACTGTATGTGTAATACAATACATAATTAAACACCAAAGAGAAAGTAGTTGGAATTTGTTGCTAAATATGAGTCAGCTCATTTCCCTTCAAAAATATAATAGAAGTGCTTTTGAAAGATATAAAATTATTAAACCTTTGTATCAAAGTATATTCAGTTTTGATCTGTCAGTTTTGAGGACCAGAAGAATATTATCTAGACATTTAAGAATAATTTTTTCTCAGAAGACATCTTGAGCTGCCTCTCAAGCGATGGCAAAGCATGAGATGATGGAGAGCTCTGCATCATTCCTTGTGTGAAATGTCCCAGCCATGTCCTGCCTGATGCTCATGGCATGGAGTCGGTGACCTGGGGAAGGAAGCAGGCAGGGAGGAGAGCCAGTGGCACAGCAGTGGTGGCTGCCAAACCGTGTCCAGAGCCAGGGGAGGTTGGTCCTCTCCCTCTTCAAGGGAATGGCAGAGGTGGGAATGGTGAAGGCGTGGGAAGTATAACAGCAGCTTCGAAGGGGAATGGAGTGGGGTGAAGTGCTCCCGTCCTGTCCCCTGGGAGCTGCCAGCCCACACAGCACCCCAACAGCAGGGCAGAAAGAGGAAATAAAATAGCTACGGGGACCTTATCAGGCATCATAAAGTCCCAAACTCGTGATGCTGCTGCAGGAGTTGGTCTCATGGCGAGGCTGGCCACAGCACAGTGCTGAGGCTGCAGCCCAGCGGCAGCGCCTGGCACCTGACAGAGAGTGAACAGGAGCTCTCGCGTTTCTGCCTGCCGAGCGGGTCTCAATAAAAAATTAGCCCTTGGTAAAATTACTGAATAGATCTCAATACATCTGAGTAGCATTGGCATAGACAAAAGGATTTCTTAGTGAAAGAAACCTGAGAAGGGGCTGGGAAAATGTAGAGGAAGGCTGGAAACTTGGCACACCATCAGAACAGGAACCCATGTCACTGGAAACTCTGTTGTGTGCCAGAGGTCTCACTGCAGGGAGATAAAGCTATAGCACCCTCTTTTTACATTCACCTAGTCCCTCTCACTGTTGGAACATGCTAAATAAGTCATATTAAACCCATGTATTTTCTTATTCGAGTAAGCTGCATTCTTACCATCATACAAATGCGTCATCACATGATGCTGGTAGCACTCGGTATGTCAATGAGGTTTGAAAAGGCTGGTCAAGCACAAAGGTGGACGCCTTCTAATCCATCCTGTTGGGGTTGTTCAGGGGAGCCAAAGAAGGCATACATAAATACATCCAGTTGTCCCTCTAGCTCCCTGGTCAGAATTAATTTTGTGCACTTCCTAATGCAACCTCTGCTCTTACAGTCTTACAAAATTTCACAAAACTTTGGGAATGCTTATTTCTTTAAATGAGTGCAATGTAGCCCTTGCTCAAAATGGTTGCCTTTATTTCTGATGTTTTTATTCAAGGTACCCACTGTGTGTACTTCAAATCACACTCTTTATAATGCTGTACTATACAGCTTGTTCTATAAGTTTTCGCACGTGAGAAGAAACCCTCCTTTGTAAAAAGGATGGTCTCTTGGTATCTAATAGAGAGATGGACCTACTCCTAGCAGGAGCTCCTGCACTCTCAGAGTGGAAGGAAGAACCAGCTATAGGATTTACTTCAGAGAAAGCAGCAAGTGTGGAGAAGCAACAGAAAATAGAAAATTATGAGAGATGTGATATCACAGGCTGTGAAGTTAAGGCGTAGAGAGCACGACAGAACAAAACGTTGAGTTTGTGTGGCCAAGAACCAAACAGGCCTGCTGTGGCCTTCCAGGCCCTGGTGAGGGGCCCTGAATTACTGCTGCTTATGGCACCCACTTCACAAAAGCCAGACTCACAAATGCCTACTACAATTTTATTGTAATAAGGAAAATGTTATGGACCCAATGTGAGGGGTTTGATGTCCCTAAATATAATGTTATGATTTTTGTCAAAATACACAAAAGAACTCAATTCCCAAATCTACTGAAAACTATCACTCTCAGATCTGCTTAGGCAGTTCAGTACCTGACTCACCATAAGGCTTTCTAAAGAAGAAAAATCCTTATCAAAGAAGAAGAATCCTTAAAATAGATTATTAATAAGAAACATTATCTGTACCAGACTTTAATATGTTAAATAGGTAGATACAATGTAAAAAGTGGACCAGAGCGTTCTTAAGTAAGGAACTTGTTAGTTCCTCTAGTTGGTTAGTTTGTTCCTCATTGTAAGAACAAGGAACTCTTGTTGTACACAGCTGCTGTGGTTCTGTCTGTATTGTAAAAGGTTTGATGGTTTTCTGAGTGTTTCAGGTACCTTTATTCTAGGCATTGTGTTTTGGTCATGTTCTTCACTAATCCTAAGAAAAGGCTTGGCTCAACTGAGTTGAGGCAAGTAATTTATTTCTAATAATACTTTTTTCCCTGTAAAGGCTTAGTAAAGCATTTGTATAACATAATTAAAATGCATTTTGCAGTGTCTTAAGATAAAAGTTGGAAAATAAAATTTCTTAGGTGTGGAGCTAAATACATTGCAGAAAACTACATTTCATCAGAATGGGCACTGCTCACTCAGTAAGTCAAGGAAATGTCAGTTTAGAAGATTTCACTACATAGGCAATTTCTAATAATGATAAATAGGAAACTGCTTGTACAAATAGATGCAATAATGTAAAAACAATGTTCACAGAAGTTTAACTTCCACTTATGATAATGGGAAACGTTGCCTGCGTTAATGTGATAGTATTGAATGTGGTGGTGTTTGGTTTCTTATGATGCCACAGTAATATATGTATGGCAACAATAATAACACTTTGTGTTAATTTATCCCTCCCTTTATCCATAATTGGAATGAATTTCCAGGGATACAGCGCATAAAATCTGTATTTAGGATTCTTACAAACTCTCTCTTTGTCCATTTGCTTTACTCTCAACAAGCACATTTTCTGTATTCTCTTTGTTGAGAAGATGTTAGTTACCATTACTATGAGCAGCTGAGAGACAATGTGAATGATGACATTCAGCAAATAAACTGAATGCTTTTGTTATGAAGTCCATTTAGTTTATCCTGCCTGTAGAGCATCAATATCTTGAAAGAGCTTTTAGTCTGGTTCCTAGGAGGATAGGGAAATAATTAATTTTCTGTAGAGAGGTGGTAGCTTTCCCAGTGCTGAGGCATGCAGAATAAATTCATTTACAAATTTCAATAACTATCCAAATAAAATTATAACAGATATTTCCATCAGCAGGAGAATTCTGATTCAATTTTCCCAGTAGATTAGACTCCCAATATGAACTGCATGCACATTGGAGTTTTCCTCCCACTGAAAATCCTGCTCCGCATTGCCACCTGTTTTCATGTAATTTGCAGTAATGTAATAACCTGTAACCTCCTGTTAAATTTGGTTGAAATTGGTCACGAGTTTTAAAAGTACCTGGAGAAATTATGCCAGGCAGACAGAAAGACAAATGCTTGTTCAGGTAGCGTAATTACGTAGGTTTTATCTTCTCGGGAAAAAAGGCTAAAAAGTGGCAAGATAAGTTGCTTGTTTTTTTTCTTTTTAAATTGTCTCTTTGGAATTTGGTCACAAATTGGTAATGTGTTTCTTTTAGATTTTTTTTCCCTATCTTCTGTATCAGCTCTAGGCAGATATACATTTCTATGTATTACATACTGCATTTTCCACATTCTCATGTTTTACTACAGAGCTTGATAGATACTAACAAGCCTGAGCAAAAACATTGCTCCACATCAGTATGTGAGCATGCATTTTAAAGCACATTCTTTCCAAGATGGCAATCAGGCCCCACTCATTTGATGACTTCCAGACAGTGTCCATGACCACTACTTTGTTCTGAATCCTCTTGTCTCTGCACTTATATTCTTCTCTCCTGTTGATAAAAATGAATATGATTTTATAGATTAAAAATAAATTAAAGGTAGGAAAGGATGATTAAGAAATAGTTGGGGTTCTGTTGTTGTTGTTTGGTTGGTTGGTTTTGTGTTTTTATTTTTGTTTTGTTTTTTCTAAAGGAAGAAGTCACCAGCAGGATTCATCCGGATCTGACTGTTCAACATCTACAAAAAAGCTGAAAATGGCAGCGAACACAGAGCTGATAAAATCTATAGATGGTGCAAAAGTATTCAGGTTAATCAACTGGAAAGCTGACTGAGAAAGGTCACTCAAATATTTCAGAAATAAATGATAACAAAAAAAATCAGCTCAGTAAATGTGAAGCAGTGTGTATACGGAAGCTAATCCTAACATCTATACACAATAGTTACCTATTACTTTTTGCTTCTCAGGAATGGGCTCTGAAGAGACATCGTAGCTCAGGAGAGGCCAAAGGCCAAACAGAATGATTGGTATTGGGAAACGAGTAGAAAACAAACCACTCATTTGAATTCCCTATAATCCCTAAACCCACTGTACACCTATAGCTTAATCACTGCATGAAATTCTGTTTGTGCAGTGGTATTGGTGTAGGAGTTAGAAAAACTAAAGAAATTGAACAAAGAGAACATTATGAAGCAGCTCTAATATACAAAGAAAAAAGGCAGACTTTTCAGTTCAGAAAGGAGAAGTATCTTAACAGTGTATAAAATTTTGCAGAGAAAGTGAATAGGGATGCTTATTTCACCTCACAATGCAAAAATCAGGCACTGGGCTCGAGACATAAAAGAAATACTGTTTCAGACATTAATTAAAAAATGGAACATCCTACCCAACAAAGTGCAAAGTATAACAGTACAGAAATTATTTTTCCAGTTTGCTTATGGAAGACAGGCTCATGGATGCTATTAAACATGCTGGGCAACTCCGTGGTCAGGAGACTTACGAAGGACTGACTGCAGGAGGTTGTTTCTTCCCTAAGCTCTTGCTAATGGTGTTTGAGAGAGTCTGCCTGGATAGATGGGCCTTCTGACATGCAGTGGATACTAACAGAAAGCAAGCATGGCTTCTTGCAATATTCTGCTTTACACAGCCGAGCATTCCAGTCCCGAAAAGCTGTTTCTGGGGTGCTCCCTCCCAGTGAACCCCCTGAGGGAAGGCAGTGTGGTGGGGAAGGGCAGGCTGGCTCTGTAAACCCCATTCCCTTCCCCCAGCAGTTCTCTCCTTTCAGTCCCTTTAGTGATGGCGGCAGAAGGTGCAGGCTACGCGGAGGCCTGCAAGAAACAAACACCCGACGAGCCTCAGCGCTGAGCCCTTTTTCTCTCAAGAGCCATAGGGCCCCGCCGCCATTTTGAGCGGTCGAGCGGACGAACTACATTTCCCAGGATGCTCGTCGCCGCGGCGCCATCTTGCCCCGCCGCTCCGCGGGGCGGATCGGGCAGAGTAGTGGCGGCAAGCGCAGACATGGCCCTGTTCCCGGCCTTTGCCGGGGCCGCCGAGCCCGGGGAGCCCCCAGCCGGCAAGAGCGAGGGCTCCAGGAAAGGTAAAGTCTTGGGAGAACTCTCTTTCCCCCAATAGTCCTCAGGAAGCCCTTCCGCTTCCACTCGCCTCCATACGGAGCCTCCTGGCTCCTGCCGGCCGTTCTCCGCACCCCGTCGGGCCTGCTCCGGCCGCCCGCCCTCCGACGGCACAGCCCGGCCCGCCCCTGCGTGCCCGCGTTGCTGACGGGCGCTCCGCCCCCGCCGTGGAGCTGCGGGGTGGGCGGTGCTGCCGCCGGGACCCCGGCAGTGGTGCTCTGTGTGCGGCGCCTCTTGGGATTCGGGGGTGCCCAGAGGGGCTCGGCTGCCGGGGCAGCCCCGCCGCCTGGAGCGCTCGGCTCAGCCTGCCTGTGTGCGGGGACAAGCGGCCGTGCGGTGCGCACAGGCGCACTCCGTGCAGGGCACAGCCGGGCTGCTGGGAGCAGAGCGGTCGTGGCTATCGGGGAGTTAATGCCCGTGAGGGGACTGCAGAGAGAACCTGCACCAGGGTCGTCCCCATAGAAATGGTGTCGGCTTCTCGTTTAGAGGTTGTCAAGTGTGTGCAGTTTTGCTTCCAGCTGTCTGCTGGTAGATCGTAGAGTCATAGAACCATTTTGGTTCGAAGGGACCCTTGAGATCATCGAGTCCAACCAGAACCTAAATCTAGCACTAAACTGTGTCCCTAAACATGGCTGTACAAATACTGATCTTTGAGAAAGTGTATGTTAGCTTTGTGTATGTGGTGGAGAAAGTTTGCTTTATGCAGAAAATGAGGGTTTCGTCCTTTCCCTTCCCTTTCTTTTATTTTTTTGATTAATTTTTTTTTATTGCCTGCTGGCCTTGGGCAACTTAAAAAGTGCTTCCTCATTTCCTTGTTTATTAAGCCAGATTTTAGTTGTAAAGGATATTTTTTGGAAGGTCATGAGAGATTATGATTCAGTTTATCACTTTGACTGTCATGGTTGCTGTCTAGCAAGTTACACTTGTATTAAATGACTAAAGAACCCTTCCTGGTGTATTGCCAAACTCTGAAGTATGCGCAACATTTATTAATTCTACTGGGAGATGTTTTGAACAATGGTTTTTGCTTGTCAGCTTCCGTCACCCTTGAGTCTGCTCATCCTAGAGATACCACAGCAAGAGGAAGCTCTAAGAGAATTGTTTACCTAGGCTGAATTTCTTGTATATTTTGTCCAGTCAGTATGGTGAGGTTTTGAAGCTTTTAGCAATATAGGCTGGGATTAGCTGCTTGTTCTAGCCGGTTCTGTGTACCCCCTGGTGGCATTGCAGCTGTTGAGGCTCAGTCTGCCAATGCAGAGAAGTTCTAGCCACACTCAGGAGCCTTTCTGGTAATGACACTTGGTGCAGGGAATAGTGGATGTAATAAGATCCCAAGTTATAGCTTCTAGGAAGAGAGGAGCTGCTCTGCCGGGCACAGGTACACTAAAATTCTCTAGTAGTAAGACCTGTCTTATATTTTAAAACTCTGGGAATTTGGCCTTACAGTTTGTTATGCGTAGTCTGTGTCACCGCAGACCACCTGTCTGGAAGATCAAATTACACAGAAAAAGAGGTTAAGACTGACTTTGGGAGCTAGATTTCAGTTATTAGCTCTGTTTATGAGAGACGCTTTAGTCTACTAGAAGTAGACAATTACAGACAGAACTTTAAGGAACATAAATTGTTTCTTTAATGTGTTATCCAATATTGTACTTTGTTGTTAATGACCACATTTCAGTATAAGTTATAAAAATTAAGTATTAACTCGGAGCCACGTTTATGGTGACATATATCAAATTTCACACGTTCAGCTTGTGAGAACTTGAGAACTTGACAGGCAACTTTGGTATCTCTCTGATAGATGACTCTCTTTCCTCAGAGCTGATATGAAACCAGAGTCCATCATAATACAGAGATCACAGAGTATGTTGTATTTAATATGATTTGTAAAACCAAGATGTCTTTTGCAGTCATTTATGTCTCATACTCTTACAAACCTTCCTAAACCATTTATAAATGTGTTACTTGAAACAGAAGTATTGCTGTATGCTCTTCCTACCCTGCTAGATTGCTGAGTTGCAGCAGCCTCTAGAGTGCAAAGTAATTTTGGATATGGTTCCTTGCAATTATGTTTTCAAGCTTAATTAATTTTTGGTAGAAGATAAATTACAAATTTATCAGTAGCCATACTGAACAGAGCAGTGGTAATAATTAACCCTGCTGACAGTAGTGAGCATTATGCAAAGCATTATTTACAGCCTGAGCTATTCTGTAGGTAAGATGACGCAGTGGTTTTTGCTGAAAACAGATTTGCAGGATTCTGAGAGGCAACAAAAGTCTTTGCATATCTCTTAAAAATTGTCTCTGTAGACATGCACTGTAAATATGTATTTTTTTTTTCTTGGGAAGGTAACAAAGAATGCCATTGTATTGCTTCTATTGTTGTGCTCATGAATGTGGATGGTAGAGCAGAACATGAACAAGTACGTACATCTTATTACAAAATAAGTAATATATTTTATTTTTTATGTTCTTTAAGAACATAAATCTGATCTGTGAAAATGGTAAACTTTTAAAACACCTGACAAGGAAACAAAACAAATGAAAAGGTAGAGTTTTGAAGTTTGGAATGTGTTTTGATGTTTGAACTGGATGTATCCAGCTAAGTGATTCACTGGAGATTATTTACAAGGAGATATGGACTTGCATGTTGTGTAATGGAAAAAATTGTTCAGTTCTTTCCAGAGTATTCGGTCAATTTGATTAAATTGCTCAGAAAATACTGTCATTGGAGAATTCTAAATATTTCCCTGGTGTATCCACAGAGGCATATTGACTGTGCTACAGGGGTTGGTTCTTGCAGTGTGATTCTTCAGTGTTTTAAAAATGTTTATGATTTCATTTCTCAAGGTGAGTTTTCCTTAGAGGCCCTAAAAATAGTTTAAAATGTAAAAAATAAACCTTATTCTGCTTGCACTCACTGTTGTAATCATATTGCACCAAGTTAGTGAGTGACTTCACATCTGTAAGGGGATAACAGATAATTTCAGGTAAAGTTAAGTCAAAATGACATATTGGAAGTCCTTTTCTAATAGCTAACAGTGATAATAGACATTATTTTGCTATATTTAAGGCAAATTTCCTATGGAAATGGATCTCATGGATGCTTGCTGTGCCTTTGTCTACTAACCTACCTAATATCTCTCTCTTCCTCCTCAGGAGTTTTGACTCTTCCAGTCAAATTTGTTGTGGTAGGAGAGAAAAATGGCAAAAATAGAGGAGGTCTTTGAAAAACCTACGTCTGTAGAGACTGTAACGTGAATTGAACTGTTACCAGGATAAATGGCCTTGACAATGAGTGTATGTCCCAGTCTGACTCTTGCCCAGCCAATAATTAAGGGATGTGACAAATTACTGTAGAATGGTCTAGAGAAGCCAGATAATTCTGAAGCTGTGGCAGTGGTGGGGAACGTAAAGAATGAAGGACACAACTCAGAAATCTGGGCTTCAACCTTTTGTGAACTGCAGCATTAATGTATTGGGAGAGGAGGGGAATGAAAATTTTGCCAACTCATACTTTTTATTTAGGAATGTGATTCTGTTCTTAGAAAAACCTCTCAAACAGAGAAATGTAAAGATAATGGCTTTCTGCTCTTCTCACAGTTCGGTAAAACCTTTTTTGTGTAAAGTCTGTTTTGTGCCTCAGGGAAATTTGTATGGTTAGTCAGCCCTGTGTTTTATTGTGTCTTCTAAAACAGCTGGAACTTTACTGCTTGCTTGCTTTGTTTTCTCTGTTCATTTTGTCAGTGTGATCAATAATGCCCTTTTAAAAAGAAATGTATGAGTTACTTTCTATTTTTGAGTCTTTAAGACTGAAGCTCTTAGTGCTGCTAAGGATTTGTATCTCCATTTGGAAGCTGTTTGACGCTGTAGTACCATAAGGCTCAAGGTTACAAAATGTAGCATACGTGTTGCTGTATGCAAAAATTTTTTTCCTAGTTTGGGCTGGTCTGTATCTAAGTTGTTTACGCTGACGAATAATATTGAAAAATGTATTATCTGCATTAATCTTTGGAAGAACTGATGTCATGCTGCTGAAATAAATGAAGAACCTATGTTGATGTGTGCAGCATGTTGAAAGACCTTAGATCAAGATCTTAAAAGTTAAACATCTCAGAGATTTTTCCTGATGGTCTGAATTCTGAACTTTGTCATGAACAACTGTGTGACTGAAGGCAAATTGTTTAACTTCATTCTGCCGTCGAGCTTACTTTTTAAAAAAACGTAACCCGGTGTTTTATTGTCATGAGTATTAGTATATTTCAAGTGATTTCATTCAAATCAATGTAGAACTACCTTGCAACAAATTAATTTCTGCTAGAAAAATAATACTAGTCAATTATTTATTACACATCACAAAGGGAAACAATAATTTATTAAAAAGAAGAGAAGCTCAAGGCCACGGAGAATATCTTTGTGCCTGAAGTATCTTATTGAAGATCTGGACAAAGACAAATTAGATAGGTCTTGTGTATCTTTGGAACAAATATAATAATTTTAAGGCGATCTGTTTGGCTAATAAGTTACAATTTTGTGCTGTTATTTGATACACCTTTACACCAGAGACTCTGCCAACCGGTAAATTTTTCTGATATGTTAGGTGTATCTGGGTAGTACAATGCAAATCAAAACAAAGATGGATTTTCTTTAAGGGAATTAAATGTCTCCTTTATTTCTGTAAGTAAATAAAAGGCTTTTTGCACACATCAGTGGCATTTACTGAAATCTAGAGTGCTCTGGACCATTGCACTCTCTCTGAATTTGTCTTTGTTTAAGGAAGGCGGGCCTGAGTGTGACCAGTGGAAAAACTTTGCAGGGTTGCGCTTTGCTCTTGTGTTCTCTTACACCCCGTCGTCATTACCAAAATGAAGAAATAATTGAATATAAGGATATAAGAATATAAGGAAGCTAATTTTTAAAGTCGAAATCACATTTAATAAATATACCTCAAAAATCTTGAGTATAAAGGAGTACTGAGTATACTGCATGACATATATTGAATTATTAACCAGTCTGATTATGCAGCTGTTTGGTGTATGAATTTATTTAGCTCATATATGTTTTAAATATGTGAATGGTTACAAAATTATTCATGAGAAACATTTGGTACTTCATGGAAAATAGTAAATACAATTATTCTAAGAAGTAATTGTGATTTTAGGTTATTTATTAATACATCTCTTACAGGATCAAAATAAGAAATTAACTTATTGTTGTATAATACTTTATTCCCTAGCAGGGGAAATAATTATTTTGATAGGCAAGTGAAATGTTGCTTGGATATTATCCAGCATAAATCTTTCTCATTTAAGCTCACCAGAGGTTTTGGAAAATTTTTTTGTCGGAGATTTACAGTTTTAAGATCATAGACAGAAACTTAAAATGAAAGCGTTTGTACCAGGGTGGATTAGTTTGAATTAAATAGTAGATTTTTATCATATTTTAAATAGACAAGTAAGGATCATAGTTTTAAGGTTTCATTTTTTATTCTAATTTTACATTAATATTTCTTAAGTGTTTTCCTGAAAGCAGAGAAAAAACATCATGTTGATTTGCAACAAAACAGGATAGTATATTTGCCGTAGGTTTGGTGATTCTGATTTCCAGGCAGAAGGTTACAATAGTGTGCATATGTATTATACAGCTGAATTTTCATTTTTCAGTCTACATCCTACGTTTTGGTGAGCTGGGAAATGGTGCGTGGCAGTGTTCTGCAGCGTGTTATTTGGGGCGTTCATGGGGAGTGTGTTGTGGTCCTGGCAGTGTCATGAATTGTGGGCTGTCCTCCGCAGAGAGTTGGAGGCTCAAAACAAGCCTTCCCACAGGGTCTTTGGTAGCAGGGATAGCCTCTTGGGAAACGGAGCTTAGGTTGATAGTACGTGCTTCTTCAGAGAATCATAGAATGGGTCGGGTTGGAAGGGACCTTAAAGATCATCCAGTTCCACCCTTACTGCCGTGGATAGGGACACCATCTGCTAGACCAGGTTGCTCAAAGCCCTGTCCAACCTGACCTTGAACACTCCAGGGATGGGGCAGCCACAGCTTCTCTGGGCAGTCTGTGCCAGTGTCTCACCACCCTCACGATGAAAAATTTCTTCCTTATATCTAGATCTACTCTCAATTTAAAGCCATTGTCCCTTGTCCTATCAGTACATGTCCTTGTAAAAACTCCCTCTCCAGCTTTCTTGTAGGCCATCTTTCGGTACTGGAAGGCTGCTAGAAGGTCTCCCTGGAGCCTTCTCTTTTCCATGCTGAACACCCCCAACTCTCTCAGCTTTTTTTCATTGGAGGGACGCACCAGCCCTCTGATCATTTTCATGGCCCTCCTCTGGACTGACTCCAACAGATCCATGTCCCTTTTACACTGAGGACCCCACAGCTGGATGCAGTACTGCAGGTGGGGTCTCATGAGAGTGAAGTAGAAGTAGAGAGGGAGAACAACCTCCCTTGACCTGCTGGACATGCTTTTTTTTTGATGCAGCCCAGGACACAGTTTGCTTTCTGGTCTGCCAATGCACATTATTGGGTCGTGTTGAGCATCTCATCAACCAACACCCCTATGTCCTTCTCCTAAGGGCTGTTCTCAATCCATTCTCTGCTCAGCCTGTATTTGTGCTTGGGGTTGCTCTGACCCATGTGCAGGGTCTTGCACTTGGCCTTGTTGAACTTCATGAGAGTCACACAGGCCCACCTCTCAAGCCTGTTAAGGACCCTCTGGATGGTATTGATTCCCTCCAGCATGCTAAATACACCACACAGCTTGGTGTTGTTGGGAGGGTGCACTCCATCCCACTGTTCAGTTTTCCAATTGAGAGACAAGGGTGTTGTGCAGGACAGTGTCAAATGCTTTGCACAAGTCCATGTAGATAATGTCATTGGCTCTTGCCTTATCTACTAACGCTGTAACTGCATTGCAGAAATGTGTCAGGCACGATTTGCTCTTAGTGAAGCCATGGTGACTCTTGCCAATCAACTTATTTTTCATGTATTTTTCTTGATGAGTTTAACTCAGGTTAACAAACTGTTTTGCAGCCTGCTCCATTTTAAATCCTTTTGTGGACAACAGTTCAGCGATATGAGATGGAAGAGTTTTGGTATGAAGAGCTATTTCTGAAAGAAATACTTTAGAAGGAGAAGAGATATATGGCTTGGCAGACAATGAGTTCATGCTATTTAAGGATTAGAGGTCAGTGTAGTCAAAAGCACAAAGGCAAGAGTGTGACAGGAAGAACACTGAGGCAAAAATGGTTGTGAAGAGCACAGAGAACAGGCAGGGAGACCAAATTTGTTTCTTTTGTTATCTCCTGAGGTCTGGCTCCTCAGAGGCTGATTTTAAGTTCTGTGCTTATGCAAAATTACATTTGTTGTTTAATATGTTAGAAAATTTCACATACTGAAAAGAATTATAGAAACGAAATTTCTATGAAAATTGCTATAAAATTTTTAGTACCAGTAAAATTATCGCAAAAAATTCCCCTCCACATCCTATCGGTATCTGATCTTATCTGATGACTGAAATGGCTGAGGTCTAGATGCAGAATGCATAATGCTGACTAATATATCAAAATTAGCATAAATTAGCCTTTTTTCACAGTATTTAAAAGTCTAATCTTATTTCGGTGGTTAGAGAACTGAGAATCCAGTGACACATTTTGACCTTGTATAAAACACTTGGGTAATCTTATCAGTAATGACTGTCCCTGACAATAAACTCATATTATCTGTTATCCATACAGTGAATAAAGTACGTTTTTGTAAGTTTGAATAAGTTGTATTGTATTCATTAACTACACCTTTCATTGAATTATGCCCTTCTGTAATTTTTTCAATTTTACTCTTTAAATATGTAAATGTCTCTATATT
This sequence comes from Patagioenas fasciata, assembly GCF_037038585.1. Lineage (NCBI taxonomy): Eukaryota > Metazoa > Chordata > Aves > Columbiformes > Columbidae > Patagioenas > Patagioenas fasciata. Next base: position 53,113,047 of record NC_092524.1, on the reverse strand, counting down.
GTATCTCGTAATTATAATTAATATATAAAATATGTAAAGATACATTAGATGCTTATATAACATATACAGGCATTATAATTATATATAAAGTTAGAATTTTTACACAGTAAAAATTAACATTGGACAGATTTTTTTTTAAAGTATATAGCAGTTTATGAAACATATTATTTGCTTTCAGTATGAATTTTTAAGCATTATTATATGGTGGGCTTTTTAAAACGTTGATGTGAAGGGAAGATTCCAGCTCCTGAATATTTCACCTCATTACAACCTAGTTTTCTGCTAAATGGAAGTTTCATGGACTGCTTTATGATTTACTCGATTATTACACATGACTTAATGACATTTGCTGCAATTTTAACTGTCTGCTGACTAGATTAACCCTCAGCTTTAAAAAGTACAGCAAGCTGATTTGTACTGATCTCATATTTTTTTTTACCTGCAGAATTGGACTGGCTTAGTAACCCAAGCTTCTCGGCGGAAGATGCACTGTTGCTGCATCAGCGCACTACAGAAGTTGCAAATCTCATCTCTGAAAAACCACCACTAATAAGGTAGACTATACTTCAATATTTTTAAAATATCCTCTTTCTTTTGTCCTTCTTATCTTTTGTTCTGTGAGACCAAAATCAGGAGCTTTTAGGGCTGCTTTTCATCCCACAGTTCAGTATTTAAAAAGGCCTGAACTGAGTCATATATAAAAGTGTGAATAGTGCTTCAATGTCCTTAAAATAATGAGAAATTATACTTATGCTATTACATTCCCATTTTCGTTTTTCTCACAACTGCATTTAAATCTTTGTTATTTTGGAATGGAAAGGGAACTGAGTGATCATGAGTCTTTGTGAGTTTTTAAATGTCCTAAGTGACCCTTGAAATAATGTAAAGTTTAAGCATCATCTTTGATTTCTCTGTGAAAACCAGTTCAAGCAGCCATTTCACAGTTTTTTACTTTCTAAAAAGTAGTTGAAGATGTGAATTAGTGAAATATTACATGTATCAAATTGTGCAGCTGTGTAGAACATGCTGATCGGGGAAGTGGGTGATTACATTCTTTTACCAAGAATGAACTTTAAGCAGCCATGTTTGCTGAAGAACTCGTTTTAACAACTTTACTAGAATAGTTGCTGTACTCGGCATATCTACACTATAACTTGCACTTAGTAATTAATGGAATCAAGTTACAGTTGCCAAGTTCAAAAACTTTGTCACTTTTAATTTGATACAAGATCCTGTCAATGGTCATGATAGAGATTGTCTTTATAATAATAACCATAGCCAAATACGTATTTGTATATACTTTTTCATACCTTTATATGTATTGTGTGATTGAAATGCAATTACTGTTCTGTTTATCAGTCATATATTCTGCTTCTATTTCTTCAGATCTTTTCAGTTCAATGTCATAAAAATAAGAAATTTGCAAATTACCGTTCAGATAGAACGACATAGTAAACCTACCATATTTAATTAATCTTTGAAAAATAATTTGTCAAAAAATAGCGTTCAGAGAAATGTTTGAACTTTTTGCCTATTACTAGGTATATTCTCAGTTCAATAATAACTAATTATTCCAACATTATTGGTGTTTTATTGGGGGGTTATGGTTTGTTTAGGTTTGGGGCAGTGTGTGTGTTTTAAAGACCTGCTAATGGTTCTTCCATGGCTTCTTTTTCCTTAGTGCCCTTAAATTGTGTAAGGCTTTTTTTTAGGTGCCTTGCTTCTGCCATATTAGGAATACTGAGACTTGTCACTCCTTTCTTTCAATAAAAGATTCCAGAAAAACTGTTTAAAAAGAGCTTGTGCTTTGATGAAGGGTTAGAGAAGATCTCCATTATTTCAGTTGATTGTTAACTGTGGGAGTGTATGCAATATATACAATAATATACATGTGTTTTGCCAAAACTACCTGTCCTCTGCGTGATCTCTCAGTAAGTCAGCTGTCTGTTGCATGTAGTGTTTATTACTACATTATACGGTCTGATAAGATTAATCCAGTAGTCATCAAAACTGTTCTGTGATTGCTGAGATTTGAATTTCTAATCTGGAAGTGATTTTAAAGGTATGTGGGTTTTTTTTGTTGTTTCTTATGTAAATCACAAAGAACAAGTAAAAAAAGTACGAATTTTTTTCTTTTGCGGGTGACCCCGAAAGATTTCTCATCCTTTTAGCTTGACCTAAGTTGTCTGAGCAAAGTTAAAAAGTTTTATCAGCTCAGTAATATTCTTTAATTCGGTGATGATAACAGATGGATATTTATACAGATCACACACCAAAATGTCTTTGACAATTAAAACTATAACACTGGCTGTCAGTTGCTCCAAGAGCTGAAAAAAACAAATATTGTTGTTATGTAAGGCAGGCATATCACTTTCGTTATGTCTTGTTGCTAACTCTCTTCTCTAACAATACAGGGAGAATGAAGGTAAAGGTTAAAATGAATCTGAACTTTCTTACGCTGGTATTTCTTTACAGTTTTACTACTTAGACATGTAGAGGGGTGTGTGTGTGTATATATATATATACATATATCTTTATTTTTATATACATATCTACTTGTATATATACATACCTACTTGTTTCCAAGCAGGACTCCTTCAAGATCAGAGTTGTCAGGGGAAAGTGATACAGATGAGAGTCTGAAACAGGCAAGTAAGAAAAGAAAAAAGCAAAAGAAAAAGGATCACCACTACAAGAAGACAAAAAAGAAAACCAAAGGGGACTCCAGTAGCAGTGAGTCAGACCTGGACGCTAAGCACATCAAGGACAAAGCTGCAGGAAGCTCCAGAAATCACAAAAAGGAAGCAGCAGCAAAGTATGTATTTATTAATACTATGCAAGATGTAAATTCATTGTGGTCTTGTCTCTTTTATGAATGAAATTCTTACCACTGGTGGGTCATTTTTTTTTTTTCTAAGCTGTATATGACTAAACCTGCATTCAAAGCAATGAAAATAGAATTAGAACAACTTGTTTAATCATATCTGAAAAGCTGTGACTAAAATATTGTGTGAAAAGTACTGTTCTGCAGAACAAAGCATGATATGGCAGTAATGAAATATATTTTTAAAGATATGTCAAGGCTTATGTTGAGTTTTTGTAAGCATCTTGTTGCCTTTCATGGATCTTCTTTTGGGAGAGTTTGGAGGGGGATTACATTAAACGTTATTCTTAGTGCTAAAGTCTTAGTATACAACTGTGTTTGCCTTGTGATATAACTTCCTCCTTACAGAGTTAACGTTTCCTTTTTTTCATATTAAGATGAAATTTGTTGTACGATTTAACATTTCTTTTATATCCAGCCATTTATTACTCTGTGCTGTGTGCTTCATACTTCTTGCTCATGGTGCATCTATATGGGTATTTTAAAACTCAGATTGTTTTGCTACATCTTATTTGTTAATTCTGGGAGCTCTAAAGTACTGTGTAATTAGTGGAGGTGTCATTTTTTTTGTGGAACAATAACATAGGTATGTGGTGGCTAGCATGATCTTTGAGCAGTAAAAGAGGTTCTGTGGCCACACCAGGTATTCAAGTTTGGCATACCTAGCTGTGCCTTTCTCCATTGGTTGGGTTTTGGTGATTTCTTTTTAAGTGGACTGATCTAGCTGTCTGTGTAAGTCACCTTTCCCCATTTCTCATCCTGTTTTTTGAGCAGCCATTTTGCCTCTTTCTGACTCCCTAGTTCCTGCTTTTTCTTTAGCATCAGCAGCTCTGGCTCTAATTCACAGCATTGCAGATGCTCCTGGGGACAGAGTGGGAATTTGGTGACACTGGGGAATTGTTATGGCTGGATGTAGTCCAGGCAGTCCTTGACTTCCCCAGATTTGCTGCTTTTCCCAAGTCAGAGGAACCAGGAGCTGAGAGCACAGGCTTGTGGGCTTCTGTCTGTGCTGAGGGACCTTTGCATCATTTCCATGTGGAAGAATGGTGGTGGTACTGGAGGTGTTGTCTAATGCCTCTGGCCACACTCACCTCCTTCTGGATGAAGGCCTTGTTGTTGGCTTGTGGTGGCCAAGGCTTACTTGGCTACGAGGAAGCACGGTAAAAGTCACTGTGATGCCAAGACCATTCTGCTCTGCCCAATCAGTCTTGTCTTTGCTGGAAGGGGTTCTGGGCTGAATGGAATGGACTTATGTGCTGAACCTGGTTCATCAGCTGTTTGCCAGACTGGGCCACCTAGCCAGTGCTTTGCCCAGATGAAAATGCTGAAGTTCTTTCAGGGTGTCTGCTCTTACCCTTTTCCCACAAATTGTTGATAACTGGGAGAATATTGAGTTTTCAGGAAACTGTTTTTGAAATGAGAACCACAAAATTACTTTAAATGCAACAGGACTTGTAAAATTTCAGACATCTTCTCAAGACTGTAAAATTAATTTACTAAGTTATGTATTTGTAACATTAATTCAGATTGGAAGTTCATGGTTGTCTACCATTCAGAGGCAGGTAGCAGTTGCCACCTAAGTTCATTTATATAGCTGTAATCCATAAACCACTTTGCACACTGTTTTTTACAGCTAATCAACGTAATCTTACAGGTTATCCTGTTTTTCTTAATTGTAGCATCTGACTAAGACAAAAGTAAATTTTAGAAGTAGTAAAATATGGCTTTTAGATTTTAGTTTGCCAGCCAGTTGATTGATTAAATCTAGTTCTTACCTTTTGTAATCGTAAATCAAATTTTTGGAAGAGCAAAGAGTGCTTGTATTTTGTTTTGATGGTCCTATTAGTGTATATTTCTAGATGATTTTTCCAAGCATGTGACTGACTTTGCCGTACTGGATCATGTACCACGACTTTGAGTAAATTGCATTATTATGAACAACAGAAATGCAATGTTTCGTGGGTAAATGCTGAATCTGTGCACAAATGCTTAGAATATGCTCCTTCTCTTCTACAGCCTAGATAAGAAAACATCAAATCTTACCAGCAATCGCTTTGTTTGGCTTGATGATGTCCAGACTTTCACAGCAGAAACCTTCAGGATAGACAAGAAACCAGACCCTGCAAACTGGGCCTACAAGTCCTTGTATCGAGGGGACATAGCAAGGTACAACATGTTGGTTTCTATTGGTATTGTCACTATCACAGAGTCACTACCTCAAGATTCATTAACTTGAGTCTGGCTGTGAAATTTTTATGTAGAAGATGAAAAAGTAAGGTAACAGAATATTTTATTACAAAATTTGACTTTGCATTAGACATAAGTACTTTAAAAGACAAAAGATGCCATGAAATAATGGGAATAAATTGCACAATTTTTTTTTTTTTCTAAGAATATTCTCTGTGTAGTAGACCGCAGGCATGTGATCTTGTAGAACTGCTATCTGGAGGTGGCAGCATGGGGCAGACTCAAAAGGATGAATTTGAGGGCAGAAATCCCTGGGTTCTCTTGCGGATCATCTTTGGGCGAGTGCCTATTGTTCCATTTCTGTGTCTGAAAAGGAAATGAAGGTACTGAGTATTTTGTACTACATATATAAAGAGATTTACCTGAGTAGTTTGATATCCTTTCAAAAAACCCCGCACAGATACTTCAACAAACAGATTTTATGTTAGATCGCCCAGACATGGTACCAAAGGGTATCTGTCTTATCCATTGGTGCATTTCGAGTGAGTGTAGGTGAAATTGTATATTCAACCTCCTTAGTGGGTTGCTGGTACTATGATGACCCTTCAGAACATTTCCTCGTGTTAATGGAGAAGCCCATCAAAAGGAGCCTACACTGGACTTGTGCATTATGTACGCACACCTGCTTCTTGATGTTCTCAAGGAAAGTTGTTTAGCATATATTAAAAGTAATTATTTGTGGAGGAGGGAGGATTTATGGGGTTTATTTTTGTAGTGTATATGCCTCTGGAGTAAAATTGCCTGGTTACAATCCATTCCAATTTTCTGCCACCTTTGGATTGTCAGCTGTTTTTTGAGATGAAAAGTGTTAGTTTAGCGTTGCATGTCAGTATGTCTGCCACTGAAAGGACATTCTTGGTAATATTTTAAGGTGATATTTTCCTTTCTTAATTCATGGGATTATTGTGGGCTTTATGAACCTGGTCTCTCTTTCTTCCCTCCCACCCTACCCACTTCTTGGTATATAAAATGGATAGAGGCTTAGGGATGCAGAAAGATACTACCAGACTGAACTACTGGTTTCTGATTTTTTTCAGTTTAAAATAAGCTAATCAAAATAGTCTTAAATAATACTATCTGATATTTTTTCTCCAGGTTTGTCTACATGGCGTAAAATTATACTGGAAAAAATAATTTTCCGTCTGCTGAGTATGACAGATGCTGTTGAACTCAGAAGAAGCTTAGTATGATAATAAAAGTTGTGATGGCACTGAAAAAATATTGAAATCAAAGCCTTAATTAAGGAGAAAGTTACCAAATTCTTAGGGTTTTGAAGGTCTATGCATACATTATTTGGGTCAATTTGAATGAAAGTACTCCTTCCATGCTTTCTTTCAAGAGGAGTTATCTTTTCTAATGTGTATTTTAGAAGATGTTTAGTTGTATTTTTCCTTCTAAGGTATAAAAGGAGAGGAGAGTCCTGTCTTGGCATAGATGCAAAGAAACAGTGTATAACTTGGGAGAATTCTGCATCAAAAAAGAAGCAATTGCAGAGGCAACCTGAGCGCTACTTCACAAAGAACAATGTGAAGATACTGAACACAGATGGGATTCCTGTTTGCAAGAAAAGTTCTTCATCTGACTCAACTGCTTTTATACCAGTTTTTGAAACGGAAACTGATGATCCTTCTGGCACAGTGGAGGTAAATTCTCTTGGGATATATGATCCATCAGCTACAGTGCAGCTACAAGGAAAAGGGTGCAGGGCTGCAGACCATGATCCTGTAAATACACAGCAAACAATTCAAGAACCTGGGATAAATATCGACTCCATTCTAATGACAAAAGTGGAAGAACATAACAGGAAAGTCAGAGAAAACCCAAGAGATATTAATGCTTGGATGGAATTTGTTTCTTTTCAGGTATGTGTTCTGACCGATCTCGTTGCTTATTATAAATCATAAATACAAGTTTCCTTTGTTTAGGACTATATGTCTTCTATTGATAAAGAATAAGCTGTTAATTCATCTTAACAAATATCAGCATTCTTCTTGTGATCCTAGTGATGATTCTTCCTAATGTCATGATTTTTCTGTTGTTTTAAGGATGAATTAATGAGAGGACCTAGCCTTTATGCCAGCAAGGGAGAGCAGGAAGTAAGAAGAAAATCACTGAAGTTAATCTTGGAAAAGAAACTGGCTATTTTAGAGAGGGCAATTGAAAGCAATCCAAGTAATGTTGATCTGAAACTTGCCAGGCTGAAGCTTTGCACTGAATTCTGGGAACCACCAGCTTTGATCAAAGAATGGCAGAAGCTAATTTTCTTACATCCCAATAATCCAGAGCTGTGGAAGAAATATCTCCTGTTCTGTCAAAGTCAGTTCACTACCTTTTCTGTTTCAAAAATCAATAGTCTCTATGGAAAATGCTTGACGACATTGGCAGCTGTACAAGATGGCAGCATGGTATCGCATCCTCTGCTGCCTGGGACAGAAGAAGCTATGCTAGGTAAGGTTCTTCCAGTTTCATCTTATGCTCAGAGTGGTCTTCACAGGAGCTGACTACATTCTCTGTAAAAATAGGCTTTCCTATGTATTATGGGAAATTTTTATTCAAAATGCCTGGCATCCTGATTTCTTAGCTGAGAATTCCAACCAAATATGGACATAACAGACGCTTTTCTACCCCAAGAGAGTTTGCGATACAACATCCAGTAAAGTCTAATGTGCTGAGTGGTTTACAGTACAAATGTCAAGGCTGGAGAATTGCAGCCGACAGCCGAGAGATGTGCTTTTATGTTTGAGAAGTGTTTATTGAAAAAACCCACAGTTGCCTGGTGAGAAAGAAACAATTATATTTTGTTCAAAAGTTTTATAGTTAATTACTTTAATCCAGAAAAGAGAAGAGACATGGGAAGTCTAATGTGAAATTTTCTTGAGCATACCAGTTCATAGGTGGAGAATTCTAAACTGTAATATCATGTGATCGTACCTTTTGTATTTATTGTATGCGTGTATGTACTACTTATAATTGTTATATAATTATCCGTGGAAGGGAAATTAGTCAGATGTTAGGATGCTGGACTGGATCCAGGGAAGAAACGAGTTCATGCTTAGTTCTGGTATGGGCTTTAAATTTATTTGGAGCTAAATGACTTAACCTATCACATTTGAATTTTGCTTCTCTACCTTGGGGGGGTCATTGTGATTATTAGTCGATGAATACGCTGAGCAGGGGGAAGTATTAGTGTCACCATGAATGTATTTGTGTGATGCTTTTGCTTTTTTCTTTTTAAAATTTGTTTTATATCTAGAGGAGACTATTATGAAGCAGTCCACATTTCTCCATATGTAGCATAGTCCAAGGAACCTCTATTTTTATCCAAGTCCCTGTAACTCATGTTTGAGCAGTGATGCTATCTTTTAGGCAGTATCTAGTCTGGATTTACAGATTGAGATACTGGATTGCAAATTAATTTCAGGTGTTCAGATCTCCTGTGGTCTTCAGTTAATTCGTTTTGGATCAAGCACTGGAAAAAGTGCTGTAAAGGAAAAATCCTATGCTGGCAGGTGGATATTGTACTCCCTGACTGCTTCTAACTGCTTCTACTGTCTCTAATTTCTAACACCTCGATCACTTTGCACACTAACTGCAATGAATGATTCTCAGAACAAATGTTTTATTGAGCATCTGATTTTTTCACACAGGAAAGTACTTATTTATCTATCTATCTATCTATCTATCTATCTATCTATCTATCTATCTATTTATTTATTTATTTAATTTTGCTGCGCCAAATGTATGTGACTCATTACATACTGTTTGTCAACTGATATAAGCATTATTTTTTAATGGAGTTCCGTTAGCTAGTTAACTATGTTAGATTGATTGACATTTTTCAAAATACTTGTGTGCTGGCAATGTCTGTATAGATAGGTTAAAATGAAATTGGACTTGTCTTTATTTGTATTTCTGATCCACTCTTAATGGATTGTTGTTCTGTATTAAGGTATTAAGACTGTAGTGATTTGTTTATGAACACTGTTGAGGGATTTTATTTGTGGTTGTAGGTTTTGGTGTTTTGTGGATTTTCTTTGTTTGTTTTGCGTGTGTGTGAGTTTTTTCCTCAATTTTTGAATTCAAATGATAGGAGTGGGGAGACTTCTTGATCTGAGGGCTGTGTTGTTGTTGTTTTGGTTGTTTTGGTTTTGTTTTGTTTTGTCTTTTTCAGTGACTCAGCTACCTGATTCTTGTGCTGAATTTGAACTGACAGTGTACTTATGAGGAAGATTACCAAATCGTTTGTTAAGATAAATATACAAAGAGTTTCACAAATTAATAATGAGGTGAATAGCAGTGTAGGTGTATGGTAGGCTTGTATCTTCAACCTTTGACCTTTGATAATGACAAAATGTAAGAGCTAGTTGTAAATAGTGGTGGATTATGCCATCTAGTGTTCAGTTCAGTGCATGGCACTATCTGCTTGGAAATAACTGGGTATTTTTTAAAACATGAAATTTAAGAAAGCAGGTAAAAATTGATTTAAAGTTATAATATTTGTTTTTACTCTAGTTTTGAGATAGCATTTTGTAAGATTTTTAATTTACTAGGATCTGTTAATGTAAAGCAAATGAAGGTAAGCATTCTCAAGTTTTGCTATGGAAAAGGAGTCCTGTTTCTCAATGTATACCTACTGGTTGGGGAGAAACATCCCTGCCTTTTAGGTTAGTTCAGCTGCAGAAGTCTTTTAGCATCATGGACTGAATTAACTGTATTCATGCTGGTTTCAGCTTTTACTACAAAGAAAATGCAGATCTTTGCATTTCTTCAAATATAGAGGGTTGTTTTTTTTTTTTTAATCATGCAGAAATTATATTATTTTTATCTTCAGTTTGGCAGCAAGTCCTGATGAGATATTCTCTACATTCAGACTATTTTAATCAAAATTCATCTGTTTGAAGCTGTGAAACTAGGAAAGCACAACTTTTTCAGTGACAGTTGGATACTGAAATTGATGGGGAAAGTGCCTAAATTGGTTAAAATACTTTGGGAGATTCTATTATATACTTAAACATACTTTGCATTGTTTAAATACCTTTAGAAACCTCAGAGTCTTTGTTGTCAGACACAATCATTGGCTTTGCAGGAAAACTGGATGGAATGCTTAGTTTGTACGTTCTAGCTGAATTCAAATTTTTGTATGCACACATCTGATGTAAATCTGAATACAAATGAAATGAGTAAATAATTTGCCACTTCTTAGGATTAAAAAATAAGCTGCTGATTAGAAGCAACCCTGCAAAGCCAATGCATTTAGTGAAGCAACAGTAGTTTTTGAAGAACTGTTTCCAGAACTACCAATGAATTATTTAAGTCTTGATTTATGGGGTTTGGATATTTTTGAAAGTGAATTAAGATTATGATTTTAAACAATTTGGTTTTTGAGCAGCCAGTGGTTTGTTAAGACTTGAGTGTAATTTGGAATGATGGAATATCTCTGAGATGTCCTTGAACTGCCTAATAATAGAGGTGTTGATAATACCTGTTATTTCTCCAGCTGTTTCATTAAAGACTCTTATTGCAAATATATTAATAGAAAAACTGGGCCTTTCCTTCCCTTTTTGAGCTGGGACTTGAGGCTCCGTCTATAGTAGAAATATGGCAACAATTACAGAAATAATTTGTTGAAGAGTGAGGGATAGGACTCTAACTTCAAGCAATAATACTTTGGTCAAACAACCCAACTTCTCTTAGCTGAGTTCTTATGTAAATGGGAATGAGAGTTGGAATGGAAATTGTATACTACCAACATATTACCAATGTAACTATCTCATGCAAAAATGAGGCAAAAAGGGTTTTTGTTGTAATCACTCATTGTGTGAATGGTAATAATGCCCAGCATCTTCAAAGAGGGCTGTGGCCCTCTCTGACAGATGTTGGATAAACTGAGTTCAGACCATTGTGTGTAAGTTTTATTCCACAACAAGAACAGTGCATGCATGGCATGAATAAAAAAAAGTCACCTGTCTGGCGCATTTAAAGTGGGAGACCTTAAAGTTAATTAAACTACAACAATTTTGACATGGATTTAAACTAGTTACTCTCTGTGTTTTGGATTTTGATACTGTTCCAAAACAATTATGCTCTACAACACTTCATGTGTGTCTTTTATATATTTGTGGACTGTAATAAAATACTTTGCAACAAAATTTATTTGAAATATTAAAATTTTTTCTTCTTTACTTTACAGCTATATTTATTCAGCAGTGCCACTTCCTGAGACAGGCTGGCCATTCTGAGAAAGCGGTGTCTTTGTTTCAGGCTCTGATTGACTTCACCTTCTTTAAACCTGACAGTGTAAAAGATCTGCCAACAAGGGGACAGGTAGAAATTTCCAATTAAATGGGTGCATGTCCTTGTGCATTACAGATAACGCTGTCGCAGGAAAATGTTGGTGAATTTTTAAGGGCGTGGGGAAATATTTTGAATCACAACTTACAATACTTCACAGTTCTTGAGGGTGATGCTTGCATTGGAAAAATGCTTGTGGGTCCTCTGGATAGGACTCATAATCTCTTTCTGTTCTAGACAGTTCTTGCAGACATTTCTTAAGTTCTCTGTTTTCTGTTGTTTTCAGTAATTCTTTGACAGCTACATTAGGAGCACCTTCATGCTTTAAAGTACCTTTTGTTTGACCCATGAGATTCCATTCAGCTTATTCTATTGAAGTACTGTGTCAATTTTTCTCTTCATTTGGTCAGGAAAATGTTGGGTGTGCACCCCAATAATAATCAGGAAATTAATATTTAAAGGGGGCTGTTCCCAATGTAGCATCATCCCACTGGATTGTCAGGAGCTGCTTTCTTTTTGATGGGCCAGCAGTTAGGCAGCTGGGCTACCATGGAGGACAGAAATTTAATTTCCTTTAATTACTTCACCTTCCTCAGCAACCATTACTGAGACTCCATTTTTTGTTCTCTAGATTATGCTTTTGCCCACCAGTGGAGACATCTTTTAGTTCAAATACTCATGTTGTCCTCTTAAAAAGCCAAAAGTTCAGAGTTCAGTCACAATTATCATGTGGGATGGGAGATTTGGTATAGTTACACAGATAAAGCCCGAGTTATACTTCCAGTCATTTGAAAATCTTCAAGATTATCTGTTTTATTTAAAAACTCTTAAGAAGGCAGGATGGAAAGGAACCTCAGTTTAAAAGGACAGTGTTTAGGTTGGAAAGTGCAATTCTTGAAAACAGGAAAATGCCAGATTTATAGCTGATCACACATTCTGCCCTCATACAAAAGTGTTATGACTCAATCTTGAATTACTTGTTTGCGTACTGTTTTCGCAGTTCACTTTCTCACTTGGAGCAAAGAATAAATCCATGAGGAGCAGAATTAGATTTTGCAGTTGCTGTAAGCCCTGTGTTTTTTGATATGTTGATGCTTGTTTTTTCTTAGAGTAAACTTTATTGTTAATATTTGTATTAACAGTCACATTTCAATGTCCAAGCCAAGGCTGTTACACAGCAGCAGCATATAATAGGAGAGAGATGGTCGTTAGAGCTAAGTGTACACAAAGCAGAGAGGAGCTGATGAATCTAAAGATGGCAAATACATACAGGCAGTGACAAAGTCAGGATTAGAACCCTGGACTTCTGATTCACTGGGAAGTGCCCTGAAGTTGTTGACCACCCCGAAACCTGAGAGATTAAAGGCCTCAATGATCTTTTTCCTCGTGTCCTCAGTCCAGTCATATACATCCAACTGTAACATTTTGGTTCGACCGTAAGTATGTCATTGTCTGAAATATCATTCTGTGATGTGGTGGAGCACAACTATCATCCAGGGTGGTGGACCCTGGAACAGGCTCCCCAGGTAGGTGTCACAGCCCCAAGCCTGACAGTGTTCAAGAAGAGACTGGACAATGCCCTCTGACACGTGGTGTGAACTGTGGGGTTGTGATACACAGGGACAGGGGTTGGAGTCGATGATCCTTGTGGGCCCCTTCCAACTCAGGACATTCTATGATTCTAGGATTAGCCAGGTTCTTCAGAGTCCTGTCATAGATGGATAGGAGGGTAGATTTGGTTTCTGAGGGCATTTGGATCCTTTTCCTTGAAGGATCTGTATAGGACATTTGGCACAAAAGTCTTTTTTCTTTCTTAAAAGCCTAATGTCTTTTAGAAACAATCTTTATGTTCATGGGAAGAGGTGATGACAGTTCTGCTGTGCCACAGGCATAGCCGAAGCACTCAGTTATTCCTGCTCATTCTTAAGCAGCATCTATCAAAGTCTTCAGATACAGAAGCTGCACCCAAATAAGTGATCATAGGGTCTGGAAAATCTAAGTTGACACAGGCAGTGTCTGCACAACAGCAAAAATTTTTTTCTCTGTTTTGTTTTGGTTCCCTCTGCCCAAAACAACAGGTTGAATTCTTTGAACCCTTTTGGGATAGTGGAGAACCACGAATTGGAGAGAAAGGAGCAAGAGGCTGGAAAGCGTGGATGCACCAACAAGAAAAGGGTGGCTGGATTGCTGTTAAGCCTGGTAGGCCTGTGTCAATACGTGTAGTTGTATGCCCATGTGTTCTTCTGAACATTTTTATTAGAATATACAAGTTGTTTGTTCTCATGTTTTTGCATACAAGTTTTAAAAAATATTTACCAGGTATAAACTAAATCACACTTCACAGGGAAAAGCACACAATGCGCTAGTTGCATCTAGCAGTCTGAAAAGATCATCATAGAAGTGGGATGTGGTTAATCCCTTCCTTTTGTGTGTGTTCAACTATATTGGTTATTTCAATCGCACATTAATTAAAATGATGAAAATACCAGGTATCTAAAAGCAACATTGCCAAGCTTGGTTTGCAATGTGTAGTACTACTTTTTACTTACAGAAGCTTTCTCAAAATATTTTATGTACACGAGTATTCATAGAGTGCATTTGAGATTGTACTCCCATGTATGAGGTGAAGAACCTAAGTTGCCCTAAAGGATGACTTATTCTTGGATGTTACTTGCAAACTGCTGTTGATAAAAGTTGTCCACAGCCCGTCAGTGTTTTATTTTCTCCTCTATGAGGAAGTTTGAGTACTGACAGTGATTCACTGCTTCAAGAAAGTTTGGAAACCTCCTGCTCCTATAGAGTTGATGTCAAAACCCCCAACTGTGATGTGGAATTTTTCAACTCTATCTTAGGTCTGTTTTATTAACACTGTGTTTATTTACATTTTGAAAGTAGTTAAATTGTATATCAAGTCTGGTCCTCGTATTTGGTGGATTTTTTTTTTTAAATAATTTCATGTGTGTGTCATGATTTGGTTTTAGATGATGATGATGATGAAGAGATAGATGAAGATCAAGAAATAAAGGATAAAACTCTCCCCAAGTGGCACATTTGGCTGGATATTGAATATTCTCGTGAAGCAAGGCATTGGTTACCTTGGAGGCCAGACAAAACCAAAAAGGAAACCGAAGAAGATTGTGAAGATCCAGAAAGACAGGTCACTGTGATATAATAAAACAAGGGGAGATGAGAAGATGAATTATTCTTTCATTTGAAAGCATTGCCAGTGGATATCTTAGAGGAGTAATCCGTTTGTTTGTTTGGAAAAAATTATTTTCTTTGTTTGGAGTTCGAATTTTACCTGAGATTTTGGGCTGAGACTGCTGAAATCCGTGGGAAGCTTGTGATAAACTTTGGAAAGGACTGGCAGGCAAATAGTCTGTCTTTGTTCTGTGATTTCTCTCATCTGTATGCAGAAATGTCACAGAAATCTGTGTTTAAGATGATGTATATATTAAATTAAAAAAGGTTTAGTTGCCTTCAAGTCAGATAGTTGGATTTTTTTTTTCTTCTTGGGAGATAGGTCAAGTCAGACATTGATTTTTCAAATAAAAGTATGTTAAATGGCCTAAGTAATAATATTTTTCAGACCTTCATTGTGTAAGTTTCCTGTGGACATCTTTGACACTCAAGGGCAAATACTCTTGATAGCAAATGTACAGTCTGACTGGAAGAACACATTGCTTGTTTAGCTTATCTTTTTTTAATTTGGATGACATTCTGTTACCATTTAATAGTAATTATAACTCTTATTGACTTGAAAAATGTTCTTTAATTACATGAATTACAGGTTTGTTAATTTTATTTGATTGCATAAATTAATGGAGTTTGTTGTAATTTGGATGTTTTTTAGGTATTATTTGATGATCTTGGACCATCTTTAATCCGTCTTTCTAATCCAGATCTTCAGCGTCAACTGCTGTACTCATTTTTGCAATTCCTGGGAGTTCCATGCACAAGTAAACTCTTTCCTTCCAACCTCTATATTGCCATGGATGAAAATAACATTTTTGACAGTGTGCTTTCTGATGAAAAGCCACTGACTTTTGTTGATTTTCCGCTTTCTGGATTCAGCAGTATTGGTCATATGGACACGATGCTACGAGGGAGACATCACATAGGCCACTGTAAAGAAGGAGAGGAGTTCATACACAATGTTTTCCATGTTCTGTCCCTGCTGTTTACAGGAAAGGAAAAGTGCAGCCTGTCCATTTGTTGGTTACAGTATGAAATATCAAAGGTAATGAGGAATCTGCTTATGATCACTTTTGTGGCTTTCTTGTGTACTAACGTTTATATTGAATTAATATAAATATTGATGAAAATAAAGTCTTGTAGGACTAAGTATTCAAATCAGAAAATGCAGGTTAAGATTGATCTGGGGATAAAAACAACACCAAGAAAAACAAACCCTTTTCTTCATTATGTTACATAGTGGCAAACATGTAACAAAATATTTTTTGCAGTCTTGGATAAATGTTGTTAAATGGTACTTGTATGGTAGACAGAAGTGGATGCAAAGTGGAGGCAAAGTGTGTAATCCCCAATACCACGATAAGAACACCTTATCAAGGAATGTACTGCTTCCTATATAAGTTAAATTTGTAGTGTTATTGAAGGAAAGACTACCTTACCACTTGAATATTGATTTATTGAAGTAGAACAGCACTAATAGATGCCCACAGAAGGATGCGAGTCCACGTTGTCTTCCCAGGAAGTTTCGTATTGTGTTACCTTACGGAGAAGTTCTCTATCTCTTACGCGAACATTACCTGACAAGAAGATCTCTTGTAATCTTCCCATCCAGCCTTTGCATTTGTCTGTCAGCACATTCTCCACTCTGAAAAGCTACTTGGAGGTTTAATTGTGTTTGCCATAAACTCCATCTGACCAGGCAGGATCGTTTGTTTTCCTTTTCTCAAACATTGCAGGGTGGCAGCTCATTATTTGAATAGTTGGCCTTTTTAAAGAGTGAAATTTGATATTGCTTATTGGCAATAGCAGGACTAAGAATGATAAGACTGTAATTTGTCTGTGTTGGAGGTAGCTTACAACAGGCTGTTGTGACAACTTACAATACTCAGTAGCAACATCTGGCTGGTGCTGAAATATGGAACAGAATGAAAACAAATACAATAATGAAATTAAAAAACGCTGTGAGGTGTGTTTTTTCTTTCTTCTCCCACCTCTCTCAAAGTGTGTTCTGTTTTTTGTCCCCTGCAGGTCGTTCAGTGTCTCCAAACAAAAAAAAAGAAGAAGCTGAAAATACAAGGGAGGAAGAGTAAAAAGTTGGCCAAGAATCTCCTTAAAGCACCAGACAACCGAAATGACCTTTCTCTCTGGAAACTGTATGCCTACTTAGAATGGTTGCTCGGTAACACTGACGACGCCAGGAAGGTGCTTGACACGGCTCTTTGCACAGCAGGGACAGGAGGGTTGAAGAGTTCCCAGCTCTGCAGCCTCGGTCTGCTTTATGCTCAACTGGAAGTGGAACTACTAGAAAGTCTAGAAGGAGCTGTTATGTCACGTGCTGTTCATGTGTTGACCAAATTGGCTGAAAGTGGACCCTATGTACCCTATAGTGGACAAGTGTTACCTGTGAATGTCTTGAAAGCTCGTAAAACATATGAGCATGCACTGCAAGATTATTTAGGTAAAACACAGGTTTCTGATCAGGATCGGGTCAGTGATACTCATCAGCTGGTTAACTTGGTTGGTTGTTATGCACTGTTACAGTATTTGACTGTTGGGATTGATGCTGCAGCATTAATATATGCACAGACTTCAGAAAAACTTGAAGCTCTTGGTCCACAGAAATGTGAAAATACTGGAGAGAATTTTGGCATTCAAAATTTTCCCACTGCTCTGGAAGCTGTCACACTGCTCCATACAAATTTACTCAGATTCCACATGAAAATTAGCGTTTATCCTTTGAATCCTTTGCGAGAGGCACTAACGGAGGCTCTGAAACGGTATCCTAGCAACCAGTCTCTTTGGAGGTCATATATCCACATCCAAAGAAAGTCTCACAGTGCTAGCAAAGCACGAAGATTTTTTGATGGTGTCACAAGGTCTACTGATTCTTTAGAGCCATGGCTGTTTGCAATCCAAGCAGAGCAGATGAGGAAAAGACTCATTGAGAATGTCCAGAGGTAATATTTTGCAGCTCCTTATGATTATGCTTTTTTGGATCTGTCTAATCACTTAACAGAGGAGAGAAAATCTATCATTTTGCAGATGAAGAAACTTTAGCTAGGGAAGGTTATTTGTTCAGGACTGAACAGTGAGTCAGTAGCAGAATCCTGAATAGAATTAAAGACCTGGATGATAGTCTCACATCCTTTCTACTGGATCAGATCATGTGTTGTGTTGTGTTGTATTTGATTACTTGCTGCTGACATCAGATGGTACACATTTCTTTAAGTTATTTTTAAATAACTAAGAGACTGCTTAGATGGCCAAGGTAGACACTGTGAGCTTAGAAACTGCTGCATTTTAGTACTACAGCAATAAGGCAGATAATACAGAGCTACACTGCAGTTTCTGACTAAGCTCGCTGCCCTACTTTACTCCTGGATCACAGAACACAGTTGTGGCAGTTTCCATAGTGAGTACTTGAGAATTTAGTTTTCATGTGGGGCTGTTGCTAGGTAGAAGAGGCTGGAAATTTCCTGAATTTGCAGTGTGGTCTGGGTTGAATTTTTTTTGCTCCTGGGAAGGGAGGAAGGGATAGGAAATGTGGGGAAACAGAGGTGTATGTTCTTCTTAAAGTTTAGTCTGTAACTGTTGTCTGACATTGCTTGGAGCTACCAATCCACTGCTACCTAAACATTTCTGATAACATTGGCAGCTTGGTTCTTTGTGTCTGCACATAGCAACAGAGATTTCTAGGAAAATATCTGGAAGCTTTACATAGCTGCCAGCTTACTATAGTCACACTTGATGAAATTATCGGTATACTTTGAAGTGACGGTGCACCCACTGCTTTGATTACCACTGTCTGGCAACAAGCATGCATACATGAGAGTGACATTCCTGTGCTGTTGGTGTGTGTCATCCTAAACTCTAATAAGAATTCCACAGCCACCAAATGTAAAGAAGGATTGTAATTTGATTTACACTTAATTACAGACTGACACTATGGTAGATTTTCATTACTGTTACCGGAAAATGATGTTAAAATTCCAGTGTGATTGTTTTCTCTGCCAGATTTAGTTCCTTTCCATATTCTCTGCTAGCATAGCCTTTCCTATAGGTTATATTTGTGTAGGGACAAGTTGGATGTTGCAAGAACAGAGCTGAACTCCTCCAACAGAGAGATAAATGGCCTATCAGTCATGTATAAAACATATGTTTTTATGATGTTGTGACTAAGAAGATGTCTGTGCTGTGTGTGACTATTTCCTATTGTTTTGTATTTCTACTTGTTTAAATGCATGGAATTCATTTAAAGAAATGAACATGAAGGGTGAAACAGTAGCTTATAGAAGCCAGTGTGAGGTATAATGCTTCAAATGTCTGACTCCATGCAGCATAGATTACATCATTTTTCCTCATGGCAAAGGTTAAGATGAGAGGAAACATGACCTCAAAGACCCTTGAAAGAAGAGGCAAGTTAGGACCAAGTGTTAAGGGTGAGTGGAACAATCTGGCAAGGCAAAGAGGATGCACACAGGCAGAACTGACGCTGCCACGAGTGCTCTGGGCTGTTTCTTCAAGCTCAAGTGTCAAAAATAATCCAGTCTGTATCAGCTGTAGATAAAAATAGGCGCTTCAGTGAAAAACACGTACCTGCTTTTTTGTTAATGCCTGGGCCTTAGGGGATTTGAATCTCTGGGTGAAAAAGAAAAGTATTATTGTAATCACGGTTGAGTTCCAGAGCTGTAATCAAGGCCTTGATCCAAGACCAGTGAGTGTATGCTCTTACAAAAGTGCCAGGAGTAAATTTGAACAGGCTTGCCTGGGCACCATGGGAAGGCTTGCTGACCAAGACTGTAATTTGGTTTGAGCTGTTACGCCAAGCTTAGAATGATAAATTATCTTGAATGAAGGCTAAGATAAGTGTTTTAAGGTCATGTGATAGTGGGTTATAGTACTCAAAGAGAAATGATCATGTCCAGTTGGACAGGGTTAATTTTTCAACATACTAAAAGAATTTTCACAGAAATATTAACTGATTTTTGTATTTAGAAATGTGTTGATTAGAGTAGCAAGTGCTAAAAATCTAGTTTATAACTTTCAGAACTTATAGTATGAACTTAAAAAACCTGTCTATATACAGTGCTATGTGAACAAAGACAGCACATTGACCTGTACCCTGTCTTACATGGATGTGCTCCTCCTGCTTGGATTTAAGGCTTTGTCATTTATTTTTTCCTCTGTTTCAGGGCAGGTGCTGGTGAAATACATTCCACTATTCCTGAAACTGGGTTGACAAATCGGATTATAGCTCTATTTGAACATGCAGTTCAGAGTGAAAATGGTACCCATTGTCCGCTGCTGTGGAGAATGTATTTGAACTTTCTGGTAAGAAGAGAGTATGAGTTCTATTTTTTTTTTTTTTTTTACCATATTTGGAATTTCTCATGAACTCAGCCACAATACTATATTAAAAAAAAAAAAAAAAAAAAAAAAAAGGAATACTGCATGCTGCCATATCTATACAATTTGCAAGGTGTTATGTTTGACTTGTAATGCTCCTTATTGGTGGGAATATTAGGGAAAATGTATTTTGTGTGGATTAGAAGGAGTAATAGCTTCTGACAATGTAATTTTAATATAAATGCAGACAAGTTATTGTGTCTGCTAACTTAAATAGATAAAAAATATGTCATAAGATGTCAATAAATGGATTCCACCCAGCCTTACAGTCTAAAGGTAAGTGGACAGGGGCACAAAATATAAGAAAAGCGGAATAAAATTGTAGGGATTTTATTATTTTTATGTAAGTAAAATCAGCAAAGACAACCTGTATTTATATTTGAGACCTACTTTAGGGTTCTGTAAGGAAATTATAAGGACTTTTGATATTTCACTCAAATCTAGATCCTTATTTGTGTAACATAACAAAATCACAGAATGGTTGAGGTTGGAAGGGACCACAAGAGATCATCTTGTCCAACTTCATTGTTCAAGCAGGGCCACCTAGAGCCAGTTGTCCATGGCAACATCTAGATAGCTTTTGACTATCTTCAAGGACGGAGCCTCCATAATTCTCTGGACAACCCATGCCAGTGGTCAGTAACCCTCACAGTAAAAAAGTGTTTCCTGATCTTCAGATAGAGCCTCCATTGTTTCAGTTTGTGCCCATTGCCTCTGGCCCTGCCACTGGGCAGCTCTGGAAAGAGACTGACTCTCACTTCTCTACATCCTCCCTTTAGGTATTTATATACATTGGTAAGATCCACCCTTCCGTCCTTCTTTTCCAGGCTAAACAGTCCTCAGTCTCTCAGCCTCTCCTCATAGGAGAGATGCCCATGTCCCTTAGTCATCTTAGTGGTCTTTGTTGGACTCTCTCCAGTATGTCCATGTCTGTCTTCTACTGGGAAGCCCAGAACTGGGGACACTGTGCCACGTGTGGCCTCACTAGTGCTGAATAGAGGGGAAGGATCCTCTCCCTCAACCTGCTGGCAACGCTTTGCCTAATGCAGCCCAGGATACCGTCAGCACTTTGCAGCAAGAGCATGTTGCTGGCTCCTCTTCAACTTGGTGTCTACCAGGACGCCCAGGTCTTTCTCTGCCAAGCTGCTTTCCAGCTGAGTGGCCTCCAGCATACATCGATGCATGGGGTTGTTCCTCACCAGGTGCAGGACTTTGCACTTTCTGTATTGAACTTGATGATGTTCCTGTCAGTTCATTTCTCCAGCCTGTTGTGATCCCTCTGAATGGCAGCAAAACCCTCACGTGTATCAGCCACTCTACTCAGTTTTGTGTCATCTGTAATCTTGCTGAGAGTATACTCTGCCAGACCAGCGAGATCATTAATGAAAATGTTACATGAGATTGGACCCAATATTGACCCCAGAGATACACTGCTAGTTACTGGCCTCCAACTAAACTTGGTTCCACGGATCACCACCCTCTGGGCCCAACTGTGGACCCAGTTTTCAGTCCAACTCACTGTCTGCTCATCCAGTTCCTGCATCAGCTGCATGTCTATGAGGAACCCATGGGAGACAGTGTCAAAGGCCTTACTGAAGTCCAGGCAGACAATGTCTACTGCTCTCACCTCATCTACCAGGCCAGTCATTTCATCATAGCAGTGTATTAAGTTGGTCAAGCGTGACTTTTAACCAATTCATGCTCACTACTCCTGATAATTTTATTTTCATTCATGTGCCTGGAAATGGTTTCCAGGATGAGGTGCTCCATCATCTTCCCAGGGATCATGGTGAGGCTGATTGACCTGTAGTTTCCTGGGTCCTGCTTCTTGCCCTTCTTGATAACAGGAGTGACATTTGACTTTCTTCAGTCTTCGAACACTTCTCTCAGTTGCTGTGATTAATCCAAGATTAACAAGAGCGGCCTCAGAGTGACATCTGCCAGCTCCTTCAGCATCTGTGGAGGCATTCCACCAGGGCCCATGGACTTACACATGTCCTTTTTGTTTAAGAGTTCCCTGACCTGATCCTCTGCCACTAAGGGTACATCTTCCTTGCTCCACATGTTCCCCCCGGTCTCTGGGACTTGGGATTCCTGAAGGCCAGTCTTGCTATCAAAGACCGAGGCAAAGGCAGCCTTCCACACCTCAGCCTTTTCCATGTCCTGTGTAACCAGGTCTGCTGTCTCACTCAGCAGTGGGCCCACATTATCCCCACCCTTGGTTTTGTTACGTATGCACTCACAGAAGCCCTTTTTGTTATTTTTGACTTCCCTTGCCAGGTTCAATTTCAGCTGGTCTTCAGTATGTTTTTTATTTATGGTGGGATAAAGAATATGGTGAAAACACTTAATGTGGGCCCCTCAAATATTTTTCTTCTTTCTGTTTTCTCCATATTATAAAAACCTTCTCAGACAAAGGTTTTTTTGATTGACATTGAGTCAAGCAAGGCACCATCCACATACAAATAAAATGCATGGTAGGGAAAGAATAGCTATAGCTTTTATAACTTGTCTTGAATTTTCACAATCTTTTTTAATTTTAAAAGCTGCATATAAAGGTTATGCTAACTGCCATTACAGAATAACATAAAAAAGCAATAATGTTCATTTCTTTCGTAGTTTGCCATGGAGGTGCATAAATAAAATCAACTTCACTTAGGCAGTTTTGTCATCTTGGTTCTTTTCTTGCTTCTCCAAATACACTATGGAAGATGAAAGCACAAACCAGATGCTTGGGACTCATGTAGGAGGAATTTAATTCTACAATATTACTCCTCTGTTCATGTATTTTGGTGTAATAAGTTGGCACAGAGGATCAGCAGTTACCAGGCTGTGAAATATGGAGGAGGCAGGGGAAGGAGAGACTCTTATTTTGTGTTGGAGAGGATCTCTTGTGTGGGACTGTTGCTGTGACCATTTCTACATAAAAACATGCTTGTAAATATTTTATACAACTTTGAATAGGAATGTACAATTGAATTACTATTATTCTTTACAAACTACTGAAATCTGGCGGAACCACCAGGCTCAAAGCATTGTCACCAGCAGCACAAACTCCTGCTGCAGGCCGGCCACTGGGGCCTGGTATTGGGACCAGCACCCTTTAACATCTTCATTAATGATCTGGATGATGACAGAGTGTGCTGTGAGCAAGTTTGCAGTTGATACAAAATCATGTGAAGTGGCTGATGGCACCAAATTCTGCCGTTGGCTTGTCAAGGTCCTTTTGAATAGCCAAGAGCCAGGAAGATGAATGAGGGACCTGGAGCATGTGTTGTACAGGGAGAAGCTGGGAGACTTGTGGTTGTTCATCCTCAGTACATAAATACCTGATGTGAAAGTGTGAAGAAGACAGAGCCAGACTCTTCTCACTTATGCTTAGTGGCAGGACAAGAGGCAATAGCTACAAATTGAAATATAGAAAATTTCATTTAAACATAAAAAGAAGGCTTCTTTACTGTGAGGGTGATGAAACACTGGAACAGGTTGCCTAGAGATTATACAGTTTGCATCCGTGGAGATACTCAAAACTGAACTGGACATCCTTCTGAGCAGCCTCCTTTTGCTGACCCAGCTTTGAGCAGAGGTGGGTGGAGCAGATGGTCTCCAGAGGTCCCTTCCAACCTCTGCGATTCTATGAAAAACTTTGAGAGAGTATGCCACTGAAAGCTCTCAGCAGAGCTGCAAAAGGTGCATGTGCATCCTGGTGCACAGCTCTGATGGCAGGGCTTCCAGTAGGTGAAATGGGTTGCTCTTCAGTTAAGGGAGATCGTGACACCAGAACAGCACGAGTTTCTACAACCAGTGCAACGATATGAAAAAGAGTTTCTAGATTTTTAAGAACAGACGAGGGAACCTGCTGATTTTTAGTAGCAGAAATGAAGTAGTCAGAACAAGAGAAAGTGTAAACTCCTGATTGAAGATCTTTTCTTCAAAGATCTCAAAACATTTGATGTGTTTTCATTATTTTGGAACTACTGGTTTTTGGTGGTTTTTTGGATTTGTCATAAAACCCTCTTTTGTTAAGTGTTTTTGAAGGTTATTTCTACCTGCAACTGGGATGACTGTAGCTAAGGAGACTGTTCAGTGCTCTGGACTCTGCTTCCCTTCTCCCTTTAAACTTCATGATGCTGTGTGCTCTCTACTTATATCACATAGCTTAACAGATCTGAGGAGGAAGTTTTAACTCTTCCAAAGAGATGCTAATTTGACATATCCATTTTTGTATGTAAGGGGATTCAACCTTGACAAGCTTTTGCTGAGTAAGAGAATAAATGTGCGTGATCCCTTCGGTGCACAACAATAATGTATTTTCACCTTTGCTGTGCCAAAGGTGCTCTTGTGTAGTGTAAGCGTACATTTTGGTTAACAACTTGCACTCTTGCCCATTGGAGTGTTATTGTCAAATATAGGCTAAGGCACTGACTTCAATGAAAACACTCAGCAGAAGCTCTTTCTGCTTGTCTTGGTTCTGTTATTTGTCTTACAGGTAAAAGTCCTGAAACTCCTTAAAGACACCTCTTGCGTTACATTGAAGAGGGTAACCTGTCAAATTGCATAGCTACCATAATGTATAGTAATAGGGATTCTTCAGCAGAGGTACACTGAGCTTTTCAGCAGTAATTTCTTTGTTTCAGAGATAATTGTTTCATTATTTCAGCTATTATTGCATGTTCTTTCTCTCACAGGCTTCAGTAGGAAACAAAGAAAAAAGTAAAGGATTGTTTTATAAAGCCCTTCAAAACTGTCCTTGGGCAAAGGTAAGCATGGAAAAAATATGAAGTTGTCATCATACTCTAATTTTTGAAGTTCTGTATTAAAAAAAGTTAGAATTTAGTAGTTGTAATGAGTTATATGCAAATGAGAGATTTCTGAAGGAGAAGTACTGTAAGATTTCTGTAAATGAGAGATGCATCTGAAATGGAAACAAAGATAGTGGGCAGTGCTGTTTGCATTGCAGAACAGAAAGGTATTGCATTGCATGAGGCCAGGAGATAATAAATTCCCCTCTGTGATCTAGAAGTGATCATGTCTTTCAGACCATGCTTTATCATGAGCATGGTAGTAGCAGAAGTATATAGGTAAGTAAAAATGTATTTGGTTAATAGTATAACAAATGAGTCAGGAGCACCTGCATCTCTTCAGGTAGTGTCTGTATATGCTGCAAATGCCCCAGCACTTCCTGACCGATGTTTCATCTCTTTGAATAAAATTATTTAATAAGAATTGGAAAATACTTGATTAAACATCTACATTTCTGTCACTGTGGAAGTACTAATTCTGTTTGTGTTATTTTTAAAAGTGTATGATATTTCCTTTTGCTGCAGAGTTGTTTGCATATCTACATACTTCTTTATACTGTGTTTCTTGCTAGGGTAGAAAGATGGCAGAGAAAACGTTCTCCTTATCTTTCTAGGTGCTCTATTTGGACGCAGTAGAGTACTTCCCTGATCAGCTGCAGGAGACGCTTGATCTAATGACTGAAAAAGAACTGAGAGTGCGGGTACCGATGGAAGAGCTGGATCTGCTGTTAGAGGTTTAAAAGAAGACTGTAACTGAGCGGAGGATGCACAGAAGCAAGTTCCAAAACTAAGTTAGACCTGTCTCTTTTCAAACGGGAACTCTGTTGGGACTTGGGTACTATATACCTTTTTTTTTTTTTTTTTTTTTAAGCTTTTATATAAATTGCTATCAAAATGGAGTTCTGCTAGCTGCTGCAAGTATTCTGGAATCAAGTACTGCATTTTGCCCACAAAAATGCATCAATTTCCCTGAAGTATTGCTGTCTCCCACAGAAGGATACCCTCTTATAAATATCCTCTTGTTGAATGTTGCCCACATTTCTTATTCTATTGTTTGAAATTACATTCCCTGGAGTTCAGTAGACATTCAGGACATGCCAACTATGGTTTGGTGAGCAGCACAGGAAATAAACATCTGCCAGATGGATGCTTCGCTGTTCCCCAGTTGGCAGACTTCAGTAATTTCCTTCAGCTTGGTATGCCTGCATGTGTATATATAACTACCAACTCAAGCAGCCATTACATCTGTACATAAACTGTTAGTAAAAGCTGAATCTTTGCTTGAGCAGACACCTATTTTGGACTTGTATTTGTATGTTTTGACAGATGACCATTTTAATAGGAATATTTATGAAAAATATACCTGAATATTTGAAAATTCAAAAGGAACTTGGATTGTTTTTTATTTCTTGATTTAGTAGTACTGTGAGTGTATTAAAAATGAAATTATATTCATAGTGCACCTCTAAGCAGCTAATTTTTAAACAAGTGTTTGTGATTGATTACTCTCTTCTGACCCAAATACAGGCAGTCATCATAAGAGAAGCAGAGGTCTGTTCTGTATTTAATCCTCACCAAAGAAGGCAGAGTAGTCAAAACATGACTTTAATTAGTAGCTTCTGTTCCAAGAGTCTGTAGGCAAGTTCCTAGAGAAGTAATATGCAATACAGTAACAATTTAAATATATGTATTTCTTTTATAAAACAGAATATGCTGAAATACATGAAAGACGGTTCAGCATCCCTACTCTTGAGACCCGAGTACTCAGAAACTGGGTCTTTGTTGGGAAGAGGGTACCTGCTGCTCCTGAATATCCAAAACTCTTTCAGAGGTTTTCCAGAAGAAAACTGAAAACTGTCACAACACTCAATCAATCAAGGATCATCCAGCTGATGAGATCTGATTACACAGAAAACTATGGCTGGACAAAGCCATACAATCTCTGGCTCGGTTGTGTCTGTAGCAGCACAATGCAAGATTTATTATAATTTAGGCTGCACTTTGTTTATTCTTTTCTAGAATTATTTTAATCTTACAGCGAATATGCAGAATTTTAAATGGTATTACAGCACTTTCTAAAAGCCTTATCATTTCACAGTGGTGCAAGTGATGCTAGAAAAGGAGTTGATTAGTCTTGGTAAAAAAATATCTATTTTATTTTTAAAATCCATTCTTCTTTCCAAAATGACAGAGCTCCTGAATTGGAGGTAGAAGTTACTCTGTGCACTGAACAGCACCATCACAAATTGTGTTTGATTTTGCTCTCCCATCAAAGCAAAATGCCATTTCCCGTAAAGACCTGGAAGGGGCATGGCAGGGGGAAGCTTGATTGTGCTCCTCATTGTGTTTCGTAGAATCACAGAGCAGCCCAGGTTGGGAGGGGCCTCAAATCATCTAGTCCAACCTTTTTTGGGGCAGAGAGCCTAGGTGAGATTTTCCAGCACCCTCTCCAGTCACATCTTGAAAACTTCCAGTGATGGTGGTGGTGACCCCTCTTTCAGTCACTTGTACCTTCCATATGTCCCCTCCCCTGGGTGCTTCTCCCCATGCTGGGTTCATGCTGCTGCCTTCACTTGGGGTGGCCAGAGGCTGCTCCACTGACTGGAGCTCCTAGACTAAGTGCTGCCTCTTCAGTCAGACCCCAGGAGCTTTTTCTGTCCCTATGGGGAATATACTTGTTGTTGACTTTCTCCCGATCTTTATTACTCACTCAGGTTCAGAAATGTTGGAGAGAGTGGCAGAAGTTAAATTCTGTTGCATAAGGTAGGAATTGAATTTCCAAATATGTTTCTTTTTCAGTTACTGTTGCAGCATTGTACCAGAACACACTCCTTGGTTCATTAATCCATTGCAGTTTTGCTTCAGTCAGCTGAACCACCTCTGTGGTTGTTACTTCTGGCCAGCGTGAACAGCCACGGTCCCACATAAAAAAAGCCTTGCTCACCATGCATCTCATAAAGCTCTTCAGCCCCTCAAGCGATGGTGAGATCAACTGCCATGATTAGAAAGTAAGTGCTAAAAAAATCACTGGCTTTTTGTGACCTTTCCAAAGAGACGGATCTCATAAGGCTTGCAAGAATGGGTAATAAACTTTGCTGCTTGTTTTTCTATCATCTCCAGATGAAAAACAACTCTATTTCAGGGTTCCTGTCATCCCGATTAAATAAAAGGCTCCATTCATTTGTAGGGTTTGTTTTTAACAATGAACCACATAATTTTTACACAGAAAAACAAAATCTCTTGGCCTTGCTGCTACCATTGTTGTTACAGCACTGGCAGTGACTGAAGGGATCACTGTGTAGCTCTCCAATGGCTGTTACTGGCCAGCATTTGCTCCCACAGAAAGTTTCCAGAACAAAGACGGCACAGTGATTAACGGTTCGGTGTACGGATCTTCACATAAACCTTAACGAGCACATGTACCACGTTTGCTAATTAATTACTTAGAACTTAAAAAGCACTTTACAGATGTACACTACATAAGCTGTATTTGCATCACTACAATTTAGCAAAATAGAAATCCAGCTCCTATAGGGATGGAGATGCAGGCCATGGATTTGTTCCGAGGGGAAGAATTCATTTTCAGATGACACTGCAGAACAGCAACCCTCTGACTTGTAGTTTGGATTTCTCTGCATGGCAAACCATGCACTGCCAGGGTCGGTGCCTTAACAGCACCTGCATCTAGCCCCAGGTTGCACAAGTGCTAGATAGAGACAGGTACCATTAAGGCTCCATGTTTTATTAATTTTTATGTATACATGACTTAGGACACTGAGGTTATGCAACAGTGACTTTTGTCCTAGTTACTTAGCCACTAAAAAGAGATGGAAAAGTAAAAGTACGTCAAGAACAGCAGCAATGACGCAGTAGTTGTCGCTGACTGCCATGCCAAACATGGGCCCACAGTGGGGAACGTTTCCACGTGCTCCTCGCTGTTCTGTCACAGCGTGCTTGGATCATGGGGACAGTCACTCATGGCACTCGCACTTTTTCCTGGAAGTGAGTCCAACTAAAGGAACAGACAGTTCCAGGTAAATAGCAAGTCTTTGCCACCAAACCAGTTCCATTCAAATCTATGTTTTATTTGGAAATGAAGTGTTACACTGACTGAAAACCCACAGTTCACCAGGATTTAACCTCTGCAAGAAGAAAAATGAGCAAGACTGTGGTTATACACACGACTGTCACTAACACAGAGCTCCTGATCGTTCCCCAAGAGACAGATGACTTAAAGGTACAATCCCTCAGGCGTTCCCTCCTGCTTCTTGTACAGAACATTCTCTTTCGACTTTTTGAAGTCTTCATTAGTGACTTTCATTCGTCGTTCCCTCAGAGCCATCAATCCAGCTTCAGTACAAATTGCCTGCAACACAGAAAGCAAAGAGTTCTTACTGGCTCCGTGTAGCACCTGCAGGTCACAGCTCAGAAGACAGCAGCACCTTCACACTGCTCTGACTGACTCCTAGTACAAGTGCAGAGCGTTAACAACATTTACGTTCTTAAATTTGATACTGTTGAGTAGCACCGAAGCACGGAAAGCAATCATCTGGATAGAGCTAGATGAGTACTTCCGTCACCAGAGTACTGCTGCCATGGCAGAAAGGCAGCTTCCTAACAGCAGTTTCCCTCCTGCGAGGAACAGATGCATCCAACTCTGTTAACAGTGAGGTGACAGAGTAATGTCATGTCATGTTTGGTGAAGCTCATTAGTGTGGTAACTCCAGCAAGAACGCTTTCTGGTTCAGACCAGCAGACTGTGTGTCTGAAGCCTCCTCATCTACAGTTGCATTTTTATCTACTTGCACCAGTCTATAAAAATGCTTCTTATCCTGCACTGTCCTGAGTAATATTTCAGATATCTGGCATGTTTGTGTGAGATTCTACATCCCACTTCTAATTTCCACTTTGCTACTTTTAAAATTTCATATTCAGGTAACACAGGTACATACTCTTTATCAAAACAAGGTACATCACAATTACAATTTTGATAAGTTTCCCATTCATAAAGCTGAGTATGTGGCACTCAGAAAAGGCACTTTAAAGCCACCCAATGGTCCCTCAGTGATGTAGCCACAGGTAATTAGATAATAGCTTCAACAGACGACATTTTTGCATGCAGTTAAAAATGAAATTTCATTTGTCTTTTGAAGTGTAACAATGCTGATGTACACTCACCTTAATATCCGCACCACTGAGATCATCTTTTGCCATAATCAGCTCATCCAAAGTCACATCATCTGCCAACGTCATCCTACTTGTGTGAATCTGAAAGATTCGTTTCTTGGTCTTTTCATCAGGCAGAGGGAACTCTATTTTCCTATCAATGCGTCCTGTGCAAAAGAGAACTTCAGTCAGGTTTTTGACACACAGCTACTGGAGACAGAGTAGGAAGAACATGTCAAGGTTAGACTGACAGCAACCGTTTCTTCACACCACAAGAATTGTGGTGTGCAAGAAGAGTAGAAAGTGCAATCAGATTATTCTGTTTGTAATAAAGAGGATGCTACTGGAGCTGAAAGCTGCCGTGCTGCTGAAAGTCTGTGTCCTTGCAGGGAAGAGACACCTCATCTGGAAGCATGAAAACCCACAGCTTCCTTAGGGCATGTGTAAATATAAAAAAACAAAATTTGTGATAGCAAAGAAAAGTATTAATCAAAAACTTAAGTTTTTGTAACAAATTTTGTTCTACTCTTGAGATTACATTTAGCTCTGAATTTTCTGCCCCATACACACAAGTCAGTGGGGCTACCTGAAGAACTCTTCCTACATAACCAACCTCCTAAAAAAACAACCCCAAAACCAAACTGAAGAAGGAAGACTTTGCGTAAGATGTTCTGTTGCAAGTCTCTACCAGATGTCTCCTTTATGTCAGTAGAGACTTTGGATGTTCTGGTAGTCATTGTTCTAACTTTAATGAGCAATCTTTTTAAAACATTTTTTCCATCTCCAGATCACTCCTATTTTTCTTTACAGTATCTTTTCTAAAAAGGGTTGATGGCACCACATAGGATATTCCAGACTATTATACACGGTGGTAAATCAGCCTACCGAGCTGTTAGAAGTGCCCTTGTTGCACAAGCAATGGCTATAATTGAAATACACAATAGGTGTAGGAAGTCTCCTTCCAACAAATTTTAGATCATAATACTAGTACAGTATTTTCTCCTCTGTACTCGAACAGCAGATGGTTTTGATTTGGAGGAGCAAAGCTAAGATGGTGACAAAACCAGACCTTTTGAAAAAAAAAACACACGCCTCAGCAACTTCATACCACAGAGGTGCTTTCTAAGCTCCTTGGGTCTATACAGTCTAGCGACCATTCAAATAGTTATTTGAAAAATCACCTTATCTTTACTCTCGTATCTTACCTCTGCTACTTTAGAAGGACTATCGTTACAACCTCTTCAATACTTAGGATTTACCTGAGGACACTAACAGGAGGCTTAGCTTTTTCCTTTGATCTCCATGTTGCTTTCTAAGTTCTGGTTAAACAGACCCCACAGATATTACTATGTTTTGGTACATTTTAGCAGCCATTTTAAAATACAAATTGTAGCTGCTGAAGCTCTTGGCTCAACATGTAATACATACGTTACATCAGAGTAAGATATTACTTCTCCCTGACTCATCCCCCAGATGACAGCAGCATGCCAGGTCAGTAGAGAAGCAGATGGGTTTCCTTGCATCAAAATCCAGTATCTCCTTGTTCAGGCTTTAGTTGTCACATCCGTGAGGCACACGTGGCACTGCCCAACCATCCCTAATGGGATGCTGCTGCACTATGGCTTGCCTTTGCAATCACTTAAAATAGCTGTGCCATCTTAATACGAAAGAAGAATATTCAAATTGTTTATGTATATATGAGAGGAATTAATACATTTAGTCTCTTTCATAGGTTTTTCTTCCATCTGGAAACTTTTGAATGGGTTCTGATTTTAACAGATACACCTACACAACCGTATATGAATACAGACAAGGCATAACTTGCCCTCTTTTTACTAGTCCATGTTTGATGAGTTATGACAAGTCCCAAGAAGAGTGACTTAAAACACACACAGTGGGAAGTCTCTTACCTGGCCTAATTAAAGCTGGGTCCAGTGTTTCTATTCTGTTTGTTGCCATGATAACTTTAACATCCCCCCGAGAGTCAAACCCATCCAGCTGGTTCAGCAGCTCCAGCATCGTACGCTGGATTTCTCTCTCACCACCTGAATTTGAGTCATACCTTTAAGAAAACAATGTAGTCAGAAAAAGCACTATGCCAATTTAAGAACATGTACCACGTAACTGCCACAAATGTCTAAACAAATACTGTGTGGTAGTTGTACGCGTTTTTAGTTTGGTTTGTTTTTTTAAAAAAACATCCATAACAGATTGTTTTTTTAATTTAATGATCACCCATAGAAAAGAAAAAGCAGCTTCTCATAATCGTATTGTTGACACCTAGGTAAGGAAAGAGACAATGGACTATTCTTGTAGGTAGGAGAAGTAACAGCAATCACATGAAGGAAATCTGCCCTTTTTCCAAGTTTGTTATGTACTTGGAAATCTCATGTTTTTCCTTATGCACACAGTTGTAACTGTGCACCCTCTGGCCTTACTAATGTGGCTCCTGGTTTAACTCTGCCCTTACTGGCACCCAGGTACCAGGGGCTGTATTCCTCTGCTTCATAGTTTAGCTATTTCATTTTGCTAATATCAGACTAGATAATCTACATCCAAAAAAGCTCACCCACGTTTAGGAACAGTTTCAAGTGGCATAACATTAATCAAGAATTCCATGTGTTATGCACTTCACCATCAGTCCGCTCCTTTCTACATATGCTGAAACAGACAGGGCAGAAGCTGCCTCATCCTGGACCTTCAGGCTAGTAGCTCCGTAGTAGTAACACATATGAGCACCTTTTTATTTAAAACACATTTGACTGCTTTGAAGACTATGTACTGGACAGTTCCAGTCAGCCTAACAAATTTTCAAAGTAATACAATTTGAACATAGGCTTAACAACAGTTTAGTGTGACACAAACAACGCTTCTCAAATTCCACATTCACGACATCACACTCTGTAGCTTACCACATGATGTTCTAAAAACTTGTAAGTATTTACTCACCTATCTGGAGAGAAGAGTGATAAATGGATAAACTCTGTATTAAGTACGCTGCTTTACTGTTGAATCACTGTTTATTTGGATTTGCACTTCAAGTACACCATGTGAACTTACACACAATGTCCCTTTCTGTTTGAGACATTCTATCATACAGATGCTACCAGGTAGCAAGAGAACAGAGATTGTCTGCTGTCGTACCTCTTTAATATGAAAAGGTTGTGATATATTTTAGTTTCAAAGAACTTATTTGAAGTTTTACTTGTTAAAAACGCTTACATCAAAAAGAGTATAATGAAAATGGCAGCAGAGCTATGAAACTGAATATCAGTATGGACCCAAATAAGTGTTTCTAGTAAACTTTCTGTTGTCCCTCACAATACTTGCGAGTGAAGTGGGAGCCAGAGTACTGTACCTCTTTGTACCGATGGCATCGATCTCATCAATGAAGACAATGGATGGCGCGTGCTCTTCAGCCACACGGAACAGTTCACGCACGAGCTTTGGGCCATCACCCAGGTATTTCTGTATAAGTTCTGAGCCAACCACTCTCAGGAAGGTTGCTGAAGTTTGGTTTGCCACTGCTTTGGCTAGTAAAGTTTTACCTGTTTTCAGTTGGACCGAAATACCGTAATTAGTTTGCAGGCAAAATAAAGTGCCTTAACACAACAATCATAAGAAATTTGTGACAAACTTGGCAATGGTTTAATACTAATCAAGCATAATTTATTTTACTTGGGTTAGCTCAGTACAGTTGTTATTGTACTACAAGATACCTGTGCCAGGTGGGCCATACAGAATGACTCCTTTGGGTGGCTTTATACCCATCTCTTCGTAGTATTCAGGATGGGTGAGAGGAAGCTCCACAGACTCCTGCAGTACAAGAAAAATGAAATTGAGGTTTTACAGTGAGCACTCTGCACAGAAATTCCATGGGGATCCTGAGAACAGCATCAATAACAGAAATAAAGGCAAAAAGAACTTCACTAATTTCAAGACAGACTTTGAAAATTATGTCTTTCTGTTGCCTCCACTTCCAAGGCAACTACTCTATTTGAAGAGGTCTTTCTATTGTTTCCACTTGACACATGGAAGAGAAGCAGTGAGTGTTCCTCCTCCCTCAACTGAAATCATCATGCTGAATTTAGAACCTGGGAGTTCCTGACTCCCAAACACAGAGGACTGTGGGGTAGGGGACACTTTACAAAATGATACCTTCCACCATGAGTTACCACATACTACAGATCAGTATTTTAAGAGCATGTGTGATTTCAGCTACCCAAAGCAAAAGAGCTGAGTTCACCAGGGTTCAGACAGAGCTCTGCTGGTAGGAAAACCAACCAATGACAATACAGACCAAGCCAACCCCCCAAGCCAAACCCTTGGACTGCACAGCATCAGACACTCAAAATGACCTCTGCATTTTTTAGAATTTAACTTTCATCTTGGAACAATCAATCACTTTATAAGTCAGAAAATAAAATGAAGTTATTGCAGAGATTTTATGAGCTCAGTGTTTTACAGATTCCACAGCAACTGTGAAAGTTTTGCGTGCATACAGTTTGTGAATCGCTATCCTACCCACTTAAGAGTTTCTGTCTAGCAAAATCAAATCCAGAAATGAACTGGCAAGATACAAAAGAGCAGTACACAAACAGCATTTAGTCCTGTTCTTGTGAACAAACAGCACACCAACATACACTGCTAGCTTACTTAACAGTGTGAATTAGTACATCTGAATACCTTGATTTCTTGAATCTGGTTGTCAAGGCCACCGATGTCAGCATATGTTTCTTGAGGAGCTTTCTCAACTTTCATCACAGTCACTAATGGGTCTGTGTCATCCATCAGGACACCTATCACAGCATGAACCTAATTCACACATTAAGAGTTGTCAAAAAAAAAAAAAAAAGCAAGCAGCATTTTTAATACAAGTCTAAACACAATGCCCATGTATTTAGGTGTGTGAAATAAACAGCATTAGCTCTCAGACCTGGGATTCTCAGGAATAAAAGAAGGCCAGTTAAAAACAGCACAAGAACTTGCGCTTCATTTTATAAAAAGAACTCACCTTATGATTTAGCAAAACAGAGCAGCCTGGCTCTAGCAGGTCCTTGTCCACAAAAGACAGAATACTGACATAGTGTTCTGATCCTACTGATGTGGACACGATAGCGTGGTTGTCATCGATGATCTCCTCCAAGGTACCCACAGACATTGGGGTTCCCCGCAGATCATCCACCTTGGACCTTTCTTCCTGTTGTCAAGAAGAATCCAACGAACAACTCAAGAACAAGGGCAAAAAACATTCCTGTACAACACTGGCTCAACAGTTCACACCAAACATAACAGAACCAGTCTTTGCTATTGTTGTCTTGCTGCCCCAACAGACATAAAAGCACAGGCCAGTAACAAAATTCACTGTTATTTCAGTGCTATCCTGTGGAGGTTCCTATAGGAATGTGCACAGCTAGAATATTCTGTCTTTCTCTATGGATGGATATCCGGGAGCTGCACTTTGACAGACAACTAAGAA
Source organism: Patagioenas fasciata (assembly GCF_037038585.1). NCBI lineage: Eukaryota > Metazoa > Chordata > Aves > Columbiformes > Columbidae > Patagioenas > Patagioenas fasciata. The sequence goes on along the minus strand of NC_092524.1, from coordinate 53,077,577 downwards.
ACAAGTAGCCACTATGGCCTCATCTGTAGTAATCCATGCTTGGACTAAAACCATTAAACTGGTAAGAAAAAAAAAATCCCCTGTTTTCTGGACAGTAATTAAGACTTAATGAAGAATTCTAAGTTACACTATACATTGGTATTGACTTACACACTCACAGCACTTTATTTCCATTGCTTTTGTATGAAGCAGTTTACATTAGAGCACCTACTGTAATATTAGAAGTTACAGCTCGCTCAAACCTCACCTCTTGTTTTTCTTCCAAAGGTTTCATCTGCTCTTGATTTCTGATAAATTCTTCCTCCATTAAGAGGTAATCTTTAATTCTCTCCAATTTCAACAATTTGAGTCTGCACTGTGTGTGAGGAGTCACTGTAATCAGAGTAGAATAACAACATTTTAGACTAAGTTTGGCATGGTACCAACTATTCACTAATTCATTACCAGAAAATCTGCTTTCTGACAATAACTTCTATATGAGCAGTAGTCACTGTTTTACTTGTCCCACTATAATTCTAGGTAAAAAGCATTTGTAAAGATAATGCTTCCCCTGCATTTCTCCTCATTTCAATTTCTCTCTCTCTCACCCAGGAATTTATAGGCTGCATCTTGCATAACAATAATCTTATTTCTAATTAACGTAAAAACACAAAATAAAATTACAATCGGCCTTCTCTTTAATCATTTGTGATGTATAAAGAGCCAGACCTAGGGGAGAGGACAGCTCAGTGCTTCTGGAAGAGAAGACAGGCCACAGGACTGCTGGGGCAGGCAGAATGCTTACCCAGGGGCAGTTTGCTGGCAGCATCTGGTCCCTTTGTCTTCTTCTTCTTTTTCCCCACTCTGGTTGGAACCGGAGGTTCATATTTCTTTTTCTTATCCTTATTCACAAAGAGAATATAAACAATGAAAAAATACACACAGACATTAGGAACACAGACTGAGAAAGAGCCCAACTTCAGCCGAATGGCTACATAACAAAACTGTTTCCTTTATGATATATAGCGAGAAGCCTAAAAGGAATATTATTCTTATTTTTCAAGAAAATTGAAAAACGTCCTCTGCTGATTTTACATCTCTCTTTCTTATTTAGATTTCTGCCCATTTTCAGTGAATGTGGAACACAGAAGCCTGAAGTAAATCACAAACAAAACTCATTCATGAAAGGACAAGGAAAATACTGAACCACATCATTTCTGTTGCATTTTAACCAACAGGTAACGTGCTTTCAGTCCGCTGGCTGAGACATCGCTGGGCATGGACATTGTACTTCCATCTCCAAAGGAAACTGGAAAGGCCTCCAAGGGGCCACAACACAGTACAGACCTCATGCAGGTGACTGTATGATGTCATTTTCAAAGCAAAACCAGTTACTTAAGTGACAGCTTGAAGGCAACTAGTCCTTCCTAAGCCAAAGAGATTTATAGTTTTATTGTTTTAAAAAATAAATTAGTACTGCCAAATAATTTCTGTTTCTCTTTATAGTTAAGCCCCCTTTTTTATTTTTGAACTGCGACCAGTTTCACCCACTGTGCACCCAGGAGAGATAAAACATTTCATCAAAATTAGCAAAAGTGTAATTTTATGCAGTTCCAAGTACAAGAAAAAAAAAAAAAGTAAAATCAAGTATATTGCAGCCAGCCTCTGTAGCAGCACACCTGTAGTTCTTCCTGGAAGTAAAAGCGTTTCAGTAAACTAAAGTTTTTCGTTACCTTGTCATCCTTCTTGCCACCGCCAGGGCCATGTCCACCACTCTGACTTTGACCCTAGATAAAACGAAAACAAACAAGCAAAACCAAAACACTCCTATTAATCTTGAAACCTATGGACAGTTCCATGTAAACAAATACGGTAATGAGATTTCTCCTAGCTAAACAAAGCATTAGTAAATCTGATTACGTATCAAAAGGCAGTGAATAAAGAGAAATATGGGTTTATGAGGCAGGGAGGGATACGTCTGGCATCACCTTGCCACACGGCACTTTTGGCTCACTCCTCACTAGTGTAAATCACTGGACATCACGAAAGCTTCTCCTTCGCTCCGCTACCGGCCGCTCTCCCTGCCCTTCCCGCGCCAGCAGCAGGAACCGGCGCTGCTGCCGGCAGAAGCCCGACCCGCCGCGGCGATGCCCGCCCGGCCCGGCCACAACCCCGCTCTGCTCCGGCAGCACCGGCCCGAGACCCGGCAGCTCCCGCTCATAGCCCCGCCCGACCGTAGCCCCACAGGCCGCACTCGCCGCGCTCCGGCCCCGCGCCGGCGGTGACTCCGCAAAGCCCCGGGCACTGGCGGGGGTAGCTGAGGAGGCCGGGGAGGCCCCAGTCCCGGCCCCCGCCCCGTACGGCCGCGCTCCCAGGCCCGGCTGCTGTCTCACCATCCTGCCGCTGCCCGCTCCGGAAGTGCCGCCCCGACGGCGGCCGGCGAGGGGCACAACGGCGGCGTCACTACGGGGCGCGGCGAGGGCCAAACGCGAATCGCGGCGTGGGCGGGGCAACGCCGAGCGGCGCGGTGCGGCGGGTCACGTGACCGCAGGCTGTTGCCCGTCCCCTCATGCCCCCCGGGGCCGGGCTGCTGCCCTCGTCGACCTCGCTGACCCGGGTCCTGGCCCGGCCCGGCTTGTCCCGTCCTGTCCGCCCGCAAAGCCGCCCGGGCGGCGCAGGCACGAGCGGCGGCCGCTCGGGGTGTGAAGCCGGCAGCGAGCGGCAGAGGGCTCCGCGCCGCTGCAGCTGGGAGCCGCGGCCCTCTCGGCCTGCAGCGTCCCGGCAGGTGCACGTCGGCCGTGGGGGTTGGTGTTTCGAGCCCCCGGGGTTCCTCCGAGTTCGGGGGGCTGTTCCCTGCGCACCCTGAGCAGCGAAAGCCGCCTGGCTGCTGCTGCTGCGGACGGTTGGGCCACCTCTGGATTAATGCTCCTGAATGACCCGTTTGCTGGAGAAAAAGCAGTTTCTGTCCATTGGCAGAGACTTCATGGTCACGTCTCAAGTAGTGCTTGAGTTGCAGTAGCTTTTGAATACAGTTTCAGGTTAATAACACTTTCCACTTTTCTTAGCAGAAGAGCCACGTAGTAATGGCCAAGTGGAGAAGATGTTTTTAGCACTCTGCGAACAGCAGCTTGTGCTCTGAGTGTGAAACTGCCTTCTCCACCCCAGAAACCCAGAGGGAAGCTGTCCTTTCCCCCTCAGATATTTCTCAAGTATTCTTACAGTTTAGTTCACATCGAAACAAGAAGCTCATGATACGTGTTAAAGCTGATACTGACCAGCTGCTGGAATGTTAATAAAAATGATATGCTGGGAAAGTACATTGATCATGAGGGTTCAAGTTCCTTCCCTCGAGCACCACTACGTAACCGCCAAGAGATGCATCTTCCTGGAAAGACCAAAACACTCTGTGTTGTGCTACAAGTGGAGAAGTTGCAAAGTTCATGCTCCTGCTGCCCGGGGAGTGGACCTGCTCCTGGCAGGTGTCGCGGGAGGCGTTTCTTAAATGCTGTCATGAAGAGTTTCTCAGTCACAACTTTGCTTGGCACCTACTGCAGACCGGTTTTAACGTGTGGCCCAGCACTGTGGCAGGAGGAGTGTGACCACTGCAGAGCACAGCAGCTTTAAGGCTTAGGAGAGCAGCCCACAGTCCAGAAAGGAACAAAACCACAGCTCATGTTTTACAACACTGATGGGTTTTCTACTGAGACCGCATCTGGATTGGTGTGCTGAGTACAGCTTGCAGCAAATGTTTTCAGAGTGCTACTCTGTTGTTCTCCACCTGTAGCGTGAGCTGCCGTGTGTTTTGACTGTTCCAACAACATAAACAGACATTCGTTCTGCTTAAAAGTGTCAGTAGATCTTCTTCCAAAAGTTTGTTTCCCTGTAACATTTTTCCATCTGTGTTTTTGAAATAAATGAAGGCATTCAACCTTGTTTGAAAGTTATTTGCAGAGGGAGTAACCAGAAAACCTTCCCAGTAATAAAAGAATGGAAATACAAATCAAAGAAGTGAGGGGGTTTTATGTCTAGAAATGAAGCTTTGGGAGTTTTAACTGCCAAGAAAGAAGAGACACTGTGACCTTTCTGTCAGGACTTCTTGCTGTGAGCTGACCTGTGTGGGAGTGTAGAAGCAGAGGAGGAAGAGTGGGAAATATTCTTTGCGACCTGTATTTAAAGTTACAGTTGTTTTTCCTAGACCTGATGCATTCTTCCATCTCTTGCATCAGCTACTCAATATAAACGCATAATTTTGTGTGTAAGGATTGCTTTACTTAGGGGTAGCACTGTAAGAACACTGGTGAGGTTTTCAGGAAACCCCTCCCTCCCTCCAAACGTATCATTCAGACCTACAATGAGCTCTACCAACTGTAATATTCCTGGGGAAACGCAGTGGAAGCTTTCAGTGTCTGCTTTTTGGCGTTCCCAAAGGCAAAGCACAGGTTGAACATAAGCAGAAAGGTTATAATCAAGATGAGAATACGGTCTAAAAGTACTTATACTCTGCTTTCACCCTGTTAAGCAGCATATAAATTATATTTATATCCATCACTTTTTTCACTGTAAAGATCAGAGTGTTTATGAAAAGGGCTTTCACTTTAGAGCAGTCAGTAGGGTGTGGAGTATGTTTTCCTCTTTGCTTTGAGGTTGTGTTTTTCTTTCACACTTTCTCTAGAATTCATGTATTAGTAGGGAGCTTTATTAAATATTAATGTGCCTGGCAAAGCTATGTAGAGTGGTGTGAGGTTTTGATCATTTATTCTGGTTTGGTTCCATTTGTTCACAAAGGTTACTGGTTTGCACTGTGGATTTAATCTGACTTCTCTGTTATTTTTATTCTTTTATGAATTAGCTGCATTTTTGTTATGGCATCAGCTGTTCTGTAACTGTTAAGGACACTTGGAACAAAATTAAATGAAACCAGATGTTCTTTGCTTTAATAACATTCACTTTATGGAATTTACTGTCTTACAGGATTGCATCTGTATTTCTTTTAACATTAAAGTGTACAGTTGCTACAATATCTTCTCCCTCTGATATATGCAATTTTACTTCTCTTCAACCTCACTTTAGGTTCAGGCATGCCCATATTTATTTAGAATTATATCTGTAATTGGAAGTACTGGTTATGGTTCAGATTTCCTGTCACTTTTTTCTTATAAAACTCTGATTTCAGTGGTTTGTAGCTTTGCAGTCATTTGAAGTGAGCTGAACAAAACTGTAGGGGTGTAGGATGAATCTAAAAGCCCAGCTTTGCATTTGTGAGTTCACAGGACGCATCTGTGACAGTAGATCTGGTTTTGTAACCTTTATGGTAATTAGGAAATGATACATGGGAGCAACAGTAAAAGGGTATTGTCAAGATTGTCTCCTAGCTCATTCGCTTAACTACATGCAGTGGAACAGCTGTGACAGAAAGCATGAATCACAGAAGGGAAATGTTGTGGTTTTTGAACCAATTTCCTGATTTGGGGTGATCTGGTTAATGGCTTTCAGTTCTTGGGGTTAGCAGTGCTGGCTGACTGTACATGTGGTTCTGTAACCTGGCTGCTTGTCCTAACTTTCCACGTCCAGATTCTTTATTTGGTTGCAGAATACAGATACTGTCAAATTAGGAAGTTTAAGCAATATATATGTTCATTGATCCTGGTATGTCTGATTTTTTGTGTTACCCTCACTAGAAAAATGCCAAAAGAGCGAGTGAGTGAGCAGGGGCAACAGGAGAGGACACACAGTCCTTGTTTCTAAAGATGAACACAGCCTTGGGGGCATCAAAAAGCTTCTGTTCGTATAAAAAAAAATATGACGAGTTGTTCAGGGAGGGTGGGTTTTTCTATGCTTTGTTTTTCTTAGAGTTTTCTACGCCCTTTTCTATTCTGAAGTAAGCTGACTGCTGATCTTTTAGGCATGTTGTAAAGCCCCCATCTCTGTTCCCAGGCTTCTGAGGAGGAAGAGGGCAGCTGAGGGATGGGGGAATATTTGGGTTGGGATTAGTACATAGCAAAGAGATTTATTTTCCCTTTGCACATAGAGGAAATTACTAGGATTGCTCATGTTGTTGATGTTAATTTATCTTTATTAATTTGTGTCTAGGTGCCTAGAGCTTTTTTTGTTTCCATAAACTGAAATAAACAAACACAGATAAGAAAAAGATTAAGCTTACTATTGTAGCTACATATAGTGGGGTATATTTTCAAATGTTGCAATTCAGACTCGCTCTTTTTGTAAGTGGATTATGAACTTACATCTCCTTCAATAAATGAATAAAACTGCATGTTATTAAGGACCATTTGGAAAACCTTTGTGTGTGTGTATGTCTAAATTCCGTGCTTCTTACAAGTTCTTCAAACTAACTGGCATGTAACTGTGTGAAGGGTGCTTACTAACTCGAGACTTCACCCCTGGGGTGTCCCCACAGAATCAAGTAAGAGAAGTTTCTCGCCCAGTTCAGAACAAGGCTCATCCCCTTCTGGAATAGTCTTTTCCTTTACATTGCACATCCAGGGAACCAGGGACATGGGGTTTTTTAACTACGCTGCTCAAATAAATGCCTTAAGTCAGGCAGCATGATTTCTTCCTCCTTCTCCCATCACGAAGAGTCAAATACAATGATTTTAAAAAAGGGAGTGTCATCTTCACCTCCATTCTTTTCCCGAAGTCCACACTGTACATTTGCACCAGTTCATTTTTAAAAAGGAATGGGAGCCCGTAAGCTTCAATGGCTCTTTGCTAAAATACATTTGATTTGAAGTATTTGGTCTATAAGAAGACGGCATTCCGTTAGGAAAGATTCACCTGATATTTCACAGCTTGAATCATTAGTCATAACTTCTGTGACCTTCCTTGACGTAGTGTTGTGTTTCTAGACTGCAGACAGTGCTGGTCCTTAGGCCTTCCTGACCCCCAGAATATTGTCACCCCCTTGTGCCCAGTGTGGGCGAGAGCAGCTTTCAGCCCCTGACCTGCTGCATCCCCAAGGCACAAGGAGCTCTTGCTCTGCCTTTCTTTCCCTGCACAAAATTGCCATAATATCACTCAAAAGAAAAAATGGCAACTGAGGGCAACTCGCTGATTCCTCATTTCAGGGGAGAGCCCCACAATGGACCTGCAGCTTTAGTGTGGCTGGAAGGTACTGAGTTAGCACCAGGGGGCTGTGACAGAATGGAGGGTTAGGGCTGCAGCTGGGGGCTTGTCCCTCTAAAACACTGTGTTCCCACCAGTGGTACCAAAGACTCCGGGAAGACTGTTTACCTGCTCAAATTGAAGCAAATGCCAAAGTGGATGGATTCTACTGTGCATTGGAAAGGAGATGGTAAAACAGAGGAGAAATCCTTACAGTCTCACTTCTGAAAAACAAGAAAACTACATTTTCTCTGCATGGTTAGGAATAATCTGGGTGACCTCATGTTCTTGGATACAAAGTCCTCCATTCACACAACCTGAGCTACAATTTATTATATTCCTAAACATCCTTATGATTAGTTTTCTGTTGTGAAATGTTGCTTCTTGACCCCAAACACATACAAAGCAACATTTAGATATACTAAAAATTAAAGGTCTTGGCAGCATTACATATAAACTTAATTTGAAGTTTTGATTACTAATGTTTTGCTTAGAAGAAAGATAAGAAAGGTTGCTGGGACCATTCTTTAAAAGTAGCTGATAAGGTTTTGCACTTCATCTTCACAACAACTAGCTTAAGAGGTTTATTATTTATGGAATCATAGAATCATTTCAGCTGGAAGAGACCCTCAGGATCATCGAGTCCAACCACAACCCAACCTCACTCTAGCACTAAACCATGTCCCTAGGAACCTTGTCTAAACACCTTTTGAACACCTCCAGGGATGGTGACTCCACCACTTCCCTGGGCAGCCTGTTCCAATGGCTGACAAGCTCTGTGTGTACTCTGATGTAGTTACGGCGTGAGTGGTACAGCAATCCCAGAGTGACCTTTCCTCCCTCCCAACCCCAGCTGGCAAGACAAGCACAAAACCTTCTGGGGTGAGGGCTTCTAACTCATGGAAATTATTTCTGCTGTCACCACAAAACTGCATTTTCCATTTCTTTACATTTATAAGTAAAAAAAATATATTTCTGCTGCCAGAATTGCCTGATTGTCTCATTCTTTTAGGTTAACAGGTTACTAGGTAATCAAAAATTCCTCTTCATTATGGAGCTTTAAATCACATTTAAAAATCCCACTTTGTATTAGACAGAGGAAATCTGCTTCTTGTCATGAAGTTTAAGAAACTAGTGACAATTTAAATTTCCAAGTTACTTATGTTTTTGAAATATGAGAGGTTTCAGGTTATTTCTTCTTCCAATAAAAGTGACGATAAAGAATAAATAAGAAAAGTAGAAGGCAAATTTAGAAAAATGCTTACGTGTTTATTTCATTTTGACATGTTTGTTTTTCATTTTTGAAAGCTTAAGTTAGCTAAAATGTATAAACAGAAAGGCATTAACAAAACCCTTTAAAAAAGCAAATAGGATGGGTTGACAATGTTGAAGCTTTTTCCCTTTTCTTCAGTAAAGAAATGAGTTGTAACAAACCCGTTCTATGGTCTTACTTTGGGAAAAACAAACAAAAGACCACAAACACTTTCCAAAGAAAAACATCTAACCAGATATTCCTAATTAGCTCTGTGTGGAAGTGACTAGTTTGTTCATTTTCCAGATCAACAACAATTTTAAATAGAGCTGAGCAAAGCTGGGTTTGGTCCTGTAGTCAAAAAGACCAAATTTAACACATTAAAGATTAATTTGAAGGACAAATTATGCCAAGTTGAATCAAGTAGAGGAAACAATTTCTATTTGCAAAGGGCACAGTTCATTCCACCATATCGTTACAGCTGGAGGAAGGTGTTCCACTTACATGTGTATGTTTGAGAGTGAGATCAAGAAATAAGGCAAAATGATAGCAAGAACCATAAGGAAATATATGTTTCTTTTTTAGCTTAATATGTCATTGAGAGGACCGCTGAGCAGTACAGCAGTTGTTCACCCTCAGGAGCTGCATTAATTACACTGCACTTAACTACGGTGTAAGCAGAACACCATAATTTTTACTTCTTTCTGGTTTAGGAGTTGAAGTGTGCTGCCATGCTGTAAAATATCTGTCCCATCACATTTCCCGGCTGGTTGTGTTGGGGGTTGATTAATGCCACAGCTGATTTGTTTAAATCTATTTTTCTGCAGTATCTATTCATTTGGATATCTCACCTGAGTTTCCAGCTACTGACTCATCTGCATCACTTTATCTTCAATTACTTATTCCTCTGCACAACAGCTCCCACTGATACGTGTTGGTGTTGTGAAGTCTGAGTCCCACTGAAAACCAGATTTCTCAGAGCAGGAATTATTTGGAACTGGACAAACAAAATTCAAAACAACCAAAGTGAATGGATACTTTCAAAAATTTCAATAATAGAATTCTTGGGAATCTTTCAGTGCTGTAGCAAAGCCTGACACTTGAAGACTGACCCATACGTGTTTTCAGAATACTGCAGAACAAGCAATTAGATTAACAATAATGTTTATCATATACTGTGTCTTCATTTGGTCTCATTTGCAGGTTTCAAAGCAACACAGTTCCTTTAAGTTAAACCTTATAGTCTTGTAGGCAGGCAGGTGGGTGAAGGAGACCGTCTCAATTTTATCATCCAACAGCTGAAGTGAAATGATTTCTCCCTTATAGTAAGCGGTATCAGATTCACCTCATTCACCTGGTGGCCAATGCATCCCCATGAGGGATGGCAAAGTTTGGTCTAAAGGGTTCCAAAGAGTGAAAGCAGCACAAAAGCAGAGTGGCATCCTAAACCCAACTGAAAGGGAGTGTAAAAAGAAAATGTCTTTCTCCCTGTTATTGAAGCAGTGTTTGGCAAAATACTAGGTAGTGTGGCTTATTAGTTCTCATTTTTCTGTAAGAAAAGAACCTACGGTACTTTAGCAGTGAGTGAAGAATGATGTTGCTATGGTGACTTTTTGTTGCATGGCAGGCAAATGTAATAATCAGTTGATTTGTCCATAAGGTCTAACATATTAGCCAGTCTGTATTTCCTAGTGCTTTTTGTAGCTTTATGAAAGCTGATACAAAGGGCTGCCTGATGAGGAAATTACTGAATTTGGGGAAAGGAGAAAAGTGGAAGTGGTGAAATACGGAGATGTCATATAAATGGAATCCCGAGTTCTTCACCTGGACAATTAATAGTTGCTAATGTTGGAAAGATGCCATCACACAGTGCTCCTCAGAGTCAGCCCATTGATATACCAATAGTCTATGGTGGTTTTAACAAACTGAGTACTTCCTCATTAATTACAGCAACATTCACATAAATTGAGTTTGTTCCAGAGCCACTTTGCAGGACTCAGTCAGCTAATGAGGAGACATTGAAATAATTTTTGTGGAAAGAGGAAAACTTGGAATAGGTTTTTCCCCTTATTTTACAGAAACTTGTATTTCTGAATACACATATGAATGCTTTCTAAATATTATATTGGCTGCTACTTAGGCTGTGAGTCTGAAATCCTTAGACAGACTTTGCGTAGTCTGTGTGCTCCATTGAATTATTAACTGCTAATGATTTGTATGTTTTTCCTCTCAAAAGGGCAGAGTTGTTATAATTACTTATCTAGTGCTACAAGCGCTCATGCTTTGCAAAGCCCCAGAAAGGCACTGTGGTGCCTGCTCCGTGCGACTTCTGTCTCACAGTGCAGGAGGGAGCCCTGAGGGCAAAGCACATCAGCGCAGACACCCCAGCCAAGCGTTCATTAAGGACAGTAGTTTTGAGGAGAGACTTGCAGTTGAAAAGCACTTGGAGACAGTCCCAATGCCTTAGGAAGCAGATGGAAAGAAAGGCTGAAAGTAACACTGAAGAGCATAAGTAGACTGAATGCACTGGAGTGTTAAAGGGAAGCAGAAAGTGGAGAGAAGGGAGAGAGCTGTCATCGGTGCAGGAGAATGGAAGTCATTGTCTGAGAGCAGAAAAACAAATGAAAAAATCTTAATGTCTCTAGTAACCCAGGAGTCACTAGCTTCACCACCTTGCCACTGGAATTGAGATGAAGATACGTTGGTTTTAATTGCTCCTCACTGAAGTACTGGTTCTGCATTAATCTGTTGGCTATCATGTAGTCGCTCCTCCCTGTCATTTCCTGCAGCGCTGTAATCTAATACTGCACAAGCGTCTCGCCGTGTTCACATCCTCTATTGAATAATTGTGGCCTCAGTTTCATGATGCACAGTCTGTTCAATCAGCCTGTGTTTGCAGCTCTGTCTGGAGGTATGGTTGATATACCTGTGTAATTACGTTTACTGTTAATAGTGCAAATCGAATCTGTTGAGGTAGTCAGATCAGTCATCCTCACTTGCAAGCAGCCGTTTCTACAGATGATTTCTTCAGCTGCTGAGGGACTGGTTTTTCTAGTTCTACTTTGCTCATTCACACAAAAGATATTCTTATTGAAAGATAAGTTTGAAAATAAGAACCAAAGCTCCATTGTGGAAGTGCCAGCCCTTACTATAGAGGCTTTGGAGAAATCTTGTCTATCCAAAACAGCTGGAGAAAGCCCCGAATTCAGTGGAATGAGTGTGGTACTAGCATGCGGAGTGAGAAATGAGAAATGCAAGAATTCCTGTTTCCTTGGGTATTGCTTTATCTGGGTGTTTCTAATAATGGGTAGGGTGGTTAATTCAGGAGTATTTGGAGATGCCAGTCTCCTCTGGAAAAGCATAGGAGCTGTGCAGGTGCTGTGGCTCTGAAGCTGTATCTTACCTTCTACAAAAATGTCTGTTGAAAAAGCTTTGTCCCTCTCTGATACAGACTCTTTCTCTGCCAATCCCATAAAGTCAGCCTTGGCAAAACTTTTCAGATACAGGTTTGTAGTTAGTGAAACTGTCTGTATTCCTTGCTGTAAAAATAGCCCTCTACTTCAGTTTCCTTCTTTTTCGTTCTCAGAAATTTCCTTCATACTGTATTGCTCAAATGTTTGATCTATCAGGATAATATACTTAATATTCTAGTGTGAAGTGTTTAGAGACCACGAGTTTGATGTGCAGGACTATACTGTTTTTCAGTAACATCAAACTGAACTCGGGTCATACTATGACATTTTGAGTGTCGCCTCTTCTTTCATAATCTGTTTTAGAAGCTGTGCTACTTACTCTTCACTGCATTTGAAACATGTAAAACCACCTGTTGTACTAGTGATTTCTTGAGTGGCAACATGAAGAGGTTGCTAACGTTGGAAATGTTGCTTTAGTGACAGGCTGATGTGCGCAGTTCTTCACGTCAAAAGTATTACACCACATCAGTGCGAAGACTGCAACTGTCTGCGCTGTCATCATTCGGTAAGATTTGTCTGTATCCCCTCTAACACAAGAGAAAGGCTTCAACCAAAGATATATAGAATTATACAAGTTAGAGGTAGAAAAACCTTACTTTTTGCAGAATATGCTTCTCAATCTGCAGAAAAAAATTGATGTAAACTACAAGAGTACTCCCAAGCTGAGTCTGACCGATCTGGCACAGGGTACATGTGAATCAACAGCAAGATGCAAAATTCTCTAGTCCATTTTTCTGCTTTCATCCCTCTTAACACCTTAAGACAACTTTCTGCAGCAGCAGTGTATTTCTGGCAGGTTTCACATCCAAAAAATGATCCAACCCATGCATATTTATACATGAAATGTGAATGCATCGTGGTGCAATCATGTTTTCAGGAACCTCATGAAAGCATTCCAGTTAACTGAATATGAAGCAGGGATGGTAGTTACAACAATGTTAACATATTCTGCTGTCAGCTCTTAAAAGGGGAACTCTTTAGCTCATGGGAAACCAAACCTCCCCAGCGTAAGAATGAAAAAGGCAGATGTCCCCTCAGAGAAACAATAGTCTTTTGCAAAACTAAAAGAATTCCAACTAAAATGGAATGTTAAACACAGTGCACTGTTGGCCTGTATCTATCATTGGATCTCAGAGTATAGTTAAATTTAGAGAAATTAATGTCTTCCCATGACTGATTGTACTTTTATTATAAGCATTTGTCTTCGTGTCTGTGCTCCATCCACCTGTGCTTCCCTGTGATCAGCTTTAGAGATAATATGGTGTTTACCATATATCACCAGGATTCAGAGTAGAAAAGCATTTGCCATTTCAAAAACTGTCTTGTGTTGAGTGTCAGATTTAAGTTGTTCCTAATTAAATTCATGGTGGTCTGACTTCAAATTCAGCTCAGGGCTAAGAGTAAAATAAATAGCACATTTCTGTCCTTCTCTCCCAAACCCAGACTGTTACAAACCTTAGCTGACCCTGCATACATTTTACATTTATGCTGTAGAGAAAAGCCAGATCTGGAAGTATCAAAGACAGGGTCTGCCTGTAAGATTAGTTTTATACTTTCATTAGATAAAGCTGAAAAACAAGAACATTATTTAACATGTATTTAGCTTACTAAAGACACTTCTGACCAGAGAAACAAAATGCTTGATTTGAAGAAAGACGGACAACTCGGTTGATGTAGGTGCGCTAGGAGGGTGCATGCACGTGCAAAGGAGATGGTAACTGTGGCTCCGAGTCCAGGGTGGAATTTGAGGAGGAGCTTGTGTCAGGAGAAGTCGTGGAGGAAAGGTAGCAGTGCCCAGGCTGTGTATTGCAAGGGTAAGAGTGGAAAACAACTGACTGGACCTGTAAAACTGCATTAGTAGTATATTTGGTAGAAAATACACCTTAAGAACACATCATGCATTGTAAGAAGGAGTGCCATGACAATATTCCTCCACAAATACACAAATGATATTTTATGGTTAGGAGTAAAATTCATTAAACAGTTTAACATTTTTTAGACTCTCATTTCAGTGATTCTCAAATAGAGCTTGCCAGCAGAGGTCTTCATGGGTACATGTGCTTCTGTCTTCATAAAGAGATGCACTTTTTTGCTCTAGGTTATCAACTTTTCCCCCTTTGCTACTCATGTATTGATTGCTATTACTCTTATTGACAGTGCACAGCTATGCAGTGGTCATACAGTCTAAATAAACTGTCTCCCTACACAGAAAGGTCACAGCTGCAGAGAAAAATAAGTGAGACACTTTTAAGCCAGTTTAGCTAGATCCTAGATACATAATAAAGTGAGAGACTAAACAATGACAGAAGGGGATGTGGTGATACAAATCACCAAGGAGGAAATATTTAACATTGCAAAACCAATAATAAATAGAAAAGAAAAAAGATGTAAGCAGTATTTAAATGTGTGTCAGGGTATATACATGTCAAGGGTTGGGAAGAACAGAATAATACAAGAAATGTAAGCACGAAGAAGTGAGAGGTAGTAGGAAAATAGGAATACCAGGATGACAGAAAGGAGCAGAACATAATGTTACTTTACAGAAGAAGCTGCCCAGTTATGAGTCTGTGGAGTATTCTTCTAAATGCAGTATTCTTCTAAACAGAATATTGGAGTAAAAACGTTTAAATGTCAATGAGGCAAATGTTTGGGTACACACTGCTGCCAATGTCCTGCCCTGGCCTTGCGTGGCTCTGGGTACAGGGCAGGGATTTTCCTCTTCCCAGCAGTATGTGGCACGTCATTTCCTTCTGCCGAAGCCTGCTTTCTTGGGACTTCCCTGTCAACAAGAATTACTCACTTTATGGTCTTTTTAGCTCAGGATGCTCCTTTTGTAAATAAAGAATTGGTCATGCAGTGTGAGTAACATTTGAGAATGGATCTCTTGAGCACATTTAATTGAGACTAAATACAGTGCTATTGCAAAGAAATAATTTCAGTTTAGCCTCCAACAGCTGAGAAGACTGCACAGTTTATGTTACACAGTCCCTTTTCTGCATTTAGGTGGTTGTTGAAAACAGGTTTGTTGGTACTATATTATAGTTATTCTGGGCAACTCTATTGCCTATGGCTCTGTGAACTCCCTGAAAACAATTATTAATGCCTCTGCGTACAGCTATTTACATAATGACTGTAGAGTTTTCTTGGGAAGTGCCCTCTGAACATGCAAATCGCTCCTCATGTTGCCTGTGTGGTCCCTCAGCTCTGACAGACTCAAAATGTCACTTCAGGTTCTCACGTGATGCAAAAGTGCACAAAGGAAGAGTTGTCAAAATCAGAGCTTTCAAGGGATGGTGTTATTTTATTTACACAACCTTCATAAGTACCCCTCAAAGCCCTCCTCGTGCCTCACAGCCAGGCTGCAGGCGCCAAGGGTGCGGGGCTGTGCTCAGGCAGAAGAGTCCCAGCCCAGCTGGGTGGCCTTGACCCCAGCCACGCAGCAGCTCTGCTGGGGAAGAACTTTGCTGGCTTCCTTGGGGCAGGGTTACTGAAAAGCTTACAGAAAACAGTCAAGGTGAACCTACCCAATTTGCTATTTGTTCCTTAACAGCACTGTCAACTTCTTTTGTAGTTAATTCTTCTGTCCAGTTCAAGCTTTGAAGTTTCATGGTGTTAGTAAGGACCTCAGGGCATTTTTCTACTAAGTCCAGGCTGTTGTCTGTTCAGAGTAGAACATAGTCACTACTTTGTAAATTAGAAGCATGTTCAAGTTTGTGTTATAGCAATTAAATAGGAACTATCACTGTTTCCCTAGAAGCTTGACAAGAACTCTCTCCCATTGTTTTTGATTTCCACTATTACCCTGTCTCCATTCTGCTCTCAATATGGTGCTTCATATGGAGATGAAATGGTTTTCTTCTCTTCAATATGGATGACAAATAACATTTATTTGTCTCTTCATTACATATCCTTGATAATAAGACAATGTTTGTCTTTTTTTTTCCCCTGAAACATCGTTCCTCTGGAGGAACAACTGAGTGCTTGGAAGTTAGCATCCCAATGAAGGTGAGATCCCTGTGCCAGGACTTGCATAAATGCAAGTCATATTATCTAAAACCAAACTGATTTCACAGCAGAGGTGGCTAAGCATGGCATTTCTCTGAAACCTAGACACCAGCAGTGTGTTTCCAGAAAACTAGTAAGTCTCAAGAATCAGTTCTGACCATGGAGAGTGAAAGCTTCTCAATTTTTGATACTGGTTTATTCTTTAAGGATGCCAGACTTCTTCTATAACAGATATCCTAAACACAGCACAACAACTGTGAATCTTGTTCTGGAAGTCCTGACTTTTTCTAGCATTTCTCAGGGAAGCCCACACACCCAATTCAAGGTCATGATTTCCAAGAGATGACAAGAGAAATTCACAGTCATGTGATTCCAGAGGGTTTTGGTGGATATCTGAAGCCCAACTTGGCATTTATCCATTTGAGGACCTAGGTTGATGGCCTTTATCTCTCTAGTAGCAACAAATTGCCCTGTACTAGTACAAATCATACTCAGGCAGAGCAAAAGTGGGCATGTTACTTTAAGTAATTATGATGACTAGCTAAAACTCTTACTATAAATTATCTATTATTTAGCCAGAAATATCTGTAGCCTGTATAGCTATGGTGTTTTTCACTTGTGCTAGATCCCACACTGTTAATATGCTGTCTTTAAAATACAAGGAAATTAAAAAATAATCTAATATGACTCATTGCTTTGTAAGGAAACTGTCTCTCTTTTTATTAACTAACTGCAATCTGCGTCTCCCTGTCATAGGTTTTGATTGCGGGGTGATAATAAAACCGTGGCAAATATATTGTTAGCCCCCTCTCCCCCCTTTCCCCCTTCAGCTCTTCCCTCTCCCCCCTTCCCACTAAGGACAGGCGATCAGGAGGGAAAGCAGGACAGAGAGAAGAGAGTTGGAAAAGTTAAAAATATTTTACTAATGCTACTGATAAGAGTAGAGAAAATAATACAAAATGTACAAAACCAGTCTTGAAAGTCTCAGCAACTGCAGAGCTGGCACCCAAAGTCCTGGGTTCGACTCTGTAGCCAACCGGAGCTGGATTCAGTCTCTCACTAGGCCTCAGTTCGCAGGGGTGACTAACAAGGTCCTCTCCTAATGTCAGCCATAAGGAAAAAAGGACGAGATTCTCATGATCTCTCACTTTTATATGAAGTATTCATGTGAATGGGATGTTACACTCCGTTGGTCAGCTGCTTGGTCACCTGTTTCTTGTTGCCCCTCTCGCGAGAGGTGCATCCATGTTTATCAATAAGTTTGCATTCCATTGCTATGTTTACCAAAGCATGTATCTGGTTCTCCAGGAAAATGCAGCTAATATGAAGGCTTTAACTGACAGGCAAATTTACTAAAAGAGAAACTTGTTTTTAACTAAACCAGGACACTCCCCAAGGTATTTGGAGCAGCTGATCTGTGTTTTACCTCACAACTACATTATTGGTTACATCACAACAGTATAAATTATATCAAAATAAATGGCACACAAACAATGCATTTGTATAGCAAATGGCAGCACTCCCAGTTATGGCTTGCGTGGACTTCATTGAAAGTCTGCAATTTGTTCAGTATCTTAAGCAAGATAAACTAGAAGCAGGAATCTCTTGAGCTGGTAGATTTGCTACCCCAAACAGATGTATTTTTCAGAGATCCTACTGCCAGTTAAAAAGTGATTGGCTATGCAATTAAGGATATGATTACGAATATTAGATCAACAGGCTGACAATAATCATGGTAGCCAGATTTTAGTCTCTGGCAGAAATGAGATTAACAATTGAGAAGTCTTCTCGTGGAGACTAACCAGATTTCCTGTACAATATAAGCATTCTTTATTAAGCTTGTCGAACAAAAAGGCCACAAGACATCCTGAAATAGCAGTTCCAAGAAAACCAACATTTCATCTATTTTTCTTTCTCTGAACAGGTCAATGTCTGGTGTTCCTCTCAGTTTGTTCTAGAGACTACTCACACAGCGTGGAACAGGCGCCAGGTTTGATGAGTGACCCAGACCTGGCAGGGAAGGCAGCAGAGCTGGATCACTTCTAGGTGAGGTATCTCATCCGAATGTGGAGTAGGGCAACTCACGCAGGTTCTGGACAAGCAGTGTTGGGCTGGTGCACGGGCTGTTCTGGGCAGCAGCTGAGTTTGAATTGCAGTGTCAGAAGTCACCAGTGTCCCATGCCAAGCAGGCAGAGGTTTTGGCTGAAGGCACTGCAGCCCCTGGGAGGCAGCCAGCACCATTCACTTGGGGGTCTGCATATTCATAGCACCGAGTACCTTCTGTTCCTGCCGGTTTGTGGAGGCCAAACACTTTCCCCTTCAAAGATGCTAATTCCCTTGGAAGAGGCTCTTCTCAGAGTTTTCTGCTGTCTCCTCCTGATGATTTTTATGTGGAGACTGCTGACAATCCAACCCATGTTAACAGCTGCTGGCTGCAGTGCTTGTGTGTAACATTCACAGCACTGCCAACCCTAAATCCCAAAGCCACACTGCAAACACCAAAATGAGAATCACATTTTTTTTCCCATTATTTTTAGAAACACATTTTAATGATCTCTTTGCCCTCAGTTTTATGACCTTACAGAGTGCACCAGAACCTTGTGTTCCAGCTTTTCCTTGTGGTCATGAGAGTTCTTTATGTTACAAAAGAAAGCTGAGATGCTCCTGGATTGCAGTAATGCAGGGGCTGGGAGTTCCAAGGAAAGCGTTCAATATCCTCAATACACAAATAAAATCAATAGTGGTGACAAGAACCATGGTTATTGATAATCTCTCCAGGAGCAAATTTGAGATCGTGCAAGGCAATGATAAAACAGTAAAGAACTGATTGGCTAGACAGAGGGCAGCAACAGCTGAAGAGATTAAAAGAGAGGCAGGGGAGCAGAGCTTTATAGGGGTGTGCTGCCTGACTGCTGCCTGAAATGTGAAGGGATTTCAGCTGATTCCTGTCACCTATAGCCAGAGAATGTATTTCCAGAAGAGGAAAGTGAGTCTGGAGGAGTTGTGTAAGAGTGAATAGAAAAAACAGGACCATCATCTCTTTTTCATGATTAGCTTATGATAGGAATATTGGAAAGTTACCCCAAATAAAACAGGGGTGTTGGACAGGCAGTGGTCTGACACGATCTCAATTAGCACAAAAACATCAGGAATATGATGTCTCTGGCTGTGCTGTCAGAAGGAGGCAAATATTGCTGCAGGAACCCTTAACCTTTAACTCGGATTAATGTCCTGAGTTTGTAAACAATTCTATTCCTCCCATGGTAAAAGAGATTCAAGGGGGGAAAACAAGCCCGAGAGTTTCTATTCTAGGGTGAGATATCATGACAACACTATGTGTCCCCTGGAGTCAGCCTAGCCAGGCTTCCCAGAGACTCGGGGCTGCTGGGAGCTCCTGCACACACTGCTGGCAGCTCCTGCACACACTCCTAGCAGCTGAAAGACAACGGCACACGGAAACGTGAGAGACCAAGTGGTCAGAAGGATGAGGAGGGCTTTTTTTTTCCTTCTCCTTTCCTTTCTCCATGCATCATGGCTGAACATACTGACAACCTGGTGACTGAGGATTTATACATGTGTCCAAGACAGCCTGGATTTTGTCCCTACCTGTGTGACCTGAGGGGAGAGGTACACTTCCAAACATGCAGAAGAGTTCAGTTTTCATGAGCCTATCTCTCTTTATCCTTTCCCCTCAGCTCATGCAGTGACCACGCATCCCAGCTGCAGAATCACCTGAGGTGTGAGCATCACCCCCAGAGGAGCTGGGCACAGACTGATGCCAGAACCACTGCTGAGGAACAAGCAGCTACTGAAAGCATCCAGACCCAGCAGGTACCTGGAAACTTGTAGTGGCCAACTCAGAGGGAAAATCACTGACCACCCTTGTGTTGCCAGCCCTCCAGAGCAGACAAGCCATGAGGAGGAGTGGAAGCATGCACAGTATCACCTACGATGTATCAGGAAACTCCCTGCACATGCTGTTCAGTGATACACACATATACAGTCGGGCCATTTGTTGCACCGAAGGCTCATTGGTTTGCTTTTCAATGCGTGCACTGTTGAGAAACAGAAGAGACTTTCCTCCCATGTGGCTTGTTGCAACTGGTTGTTGCAGCAACTCACTGTGAGACCATGGCAAGGGTCAGATTAACATTTTTTTGTATTTAAACACAATCCCTGTTTGTAACATGTGAGCTGTTTGTTGCCTTATTGGCCACCTCCATGTTATCTCCGGCACTGCGGAGAAGCTCTCAAGTCCTTTGTCTACACAGTTAATTGAAAATAAACTACCACTGCCTGAGCATGAATGGAACAGGCAGGACAGAACTGGATTGGGTCATTAGGCTAATTCAACTTGCTGAAAGGAAGTTTACACCAGGGCTGACTGTAAAAGTCTGCCTGCAGTAAGCAGTGGCCAGGGCTAAGAGCTCAGGTGAAAGTCCAGAACGAGCATGAATACAAATATTGGAAGTTTTCTCACTAAAAATGTGGAAGTCTGTTACAGGCCTGTAAATTCATCTAGTTAAGCTTAAGTGTATGGGACCAGCAGCAGCTGATGCTGTGTGAGGATTATGTTATTTAACAGATATTGTTGCTATTAGCCTTAATAGAAAAATCCTCCTGAAAGCATATTTCAGTTCATTGTCTGAACTCTGCCTTTAGCTCAGTTATTCATTTCCTATCTAATTTCCAAGTCATATTTCATCTTCATTACAAATCCCCTATTTTATCCCTTATAAAGAGCTAGTCTGAATGTTTACATCCTTACCGCTGTATACCTAACATGTAAATTGCTGCAGGAATTCACTCAAGGCAGTTTGTTAAGCAAAGCTCATTAATTTTCTTGTGGCTGGGAGTGCAGGTACATGGTGACCCTGTCTCATAAGGTGCCAGATACCCCTTTCTGGCACGCAGCCCTGCTTTCACCGCAGCCAACCCAGTGCTACCCAGCAAGCATCAGCACAGCGAGTACCTTCATAGCAGCCTCTTCGGAGAAGGAATATACCAAGTGAGCTTCAAGACTGGATTCATTTAGCATCAATACCAGTGTTTCTCCTGACTTGAGGATGACACAATGTTTGGAAACTGTGGGAGGATCTGCAGGACTGACACACATCTGCAAGCCAGCAGATATTATTTGACACCCTCCACTTCTCACTCTACCTCTAAATTACATTGTTGGACTCCTTTACTTTGCTCCTTTTCAAAGTTGTAGTTTTTGTTCCCTCACAATCTGTGTGGGAAATCTGCAAGTAGAAAAATCCCTGGAGGCTGAGGGGCTGTATGGAGACACTGTTGCATTGAAGTCTCCTGGACTTCTGCTACTGATTGCTGTTGGAAGCAGGACTAGACATTTGACCTGATTTGGCATAACTTCATTAAGGCATCCTCCATGAGTGGGTTTTTCATAACTTTTAGTGCATTGTAATATAGAGGCTGTTTTGTATGCGGGAACCTGTTGAAATGGGCATATACTGCTACCACAGAGACACATCTATTCTTCTGTACTTCATGAGGAATAAAAGCTCATTCCTACCACAGTATAGCACTATGCAATGAAGAAGCCTTTTTGTTCCATTAACAACTTTGTTTTAGGAAGGCTACGAATGATTTGTGTTTGAATAGCATTTCTTCAGTGAAGGGATGCCCAGGAATGATCAAACCCTGTCTCAAAAGGTCTCCGATTTGCAGGCTGTTTCTGAGGTGCAGAAGGCAACTGGTAGGATAAGGGACAAAAAAGTGGGTTCGCAAAATGTGTTCGATGGCTTGGTTTCCTACAAAAAGCTTATGCTAGCACAGGAGAAAAGAGGGAAAACAACACCTGCCCATACCATGCAGGTTTACGAGGCGGGGGAGAATGCCTAATGTGATCTAATCCTTTCCCCACTGGCACTGGCGAGTGGAGCGTGTGCTCCCCTAACTCACCAGAGTCTGCTCAGAGCAGAGCTGTGTTCCTGTCTCCTGGGCTGGCAGCCACAGCACCCGTCTGTCCTCAGTCAGGCGTGGCCAGGGCTCGGCTGCCTCTGTCCTCAGGAAATTCAATTCTGCAGTGAAGTGACAGTTCACCTTGTGCATCAGCATCAAAGAGCTACCAAGCACATAACATATGCCAACAAGTTAAAAAAGCTGGGAGGGCCTGTTTGGGTCATGAAACCCACTCCCTACAGTCCCAGCCAGCCACACAGCAGGCGGTTAATCCACAGTGTTCTCCAGAGCCTCCCCTCTGTGCCATAGCTCTGGGCTGGAAATCTTTCCCCATATCCTGTGATAAGTGTAACTTCTTCTGTACATGATACCAAAAGTCTACAAGACTGTAACACGCCATGGCAAAAAGACACAGGAGATACGAAGAAAGTCACCACAGCCTGAGGTCCCAGCAGCAGTGAGGCTTTGTTGGGTGAACATGACAATCTGATCTAGAAACTGTTGGCAGCTCATTTAACCTTCAGTTTGGGTTTTAATCTACAGATTCTTCCTTTTGTCTCTTGGGGACAAGGAATTTCAGTGACTGTTTCCTCCCTCTAAATTGCATGGAATGTTTTATTACTGTGCTTGTTGCCATCTTTGTGCCTCTGGTTAGAAGCTGTCAAACAGCTTCTTACCCAAGCACTTCTGATTTCAAATTCCAGATTGTTTACTTGCATTTGATTTGGTTTCTCATACAAAGCCACAGCTGGAAACCACATCCGCAAATGAGAGAACAGGGCTATGTTGCTAATTAGTGCCCTGCCAATTTATCACATTTTACCAAGCCTATGCTCCTGGCACAAGTGGCCACGTGTCACACTCTGCTCTATATTTGCCCAAAAGATCAAATGGAAACCACAGTGGTTCTTTTTCAAAAAAAGAGAAAATTAAAATTCAAGTGAATGTCAAAGATGCTCTGAGGCCCTTTGTTGCACTTAACAATACATTATTCCTATTGATTCATCTAGAGTGCATGAAGCATGTCTAAGCCACGACACGGAGTGAATCTGAAGTCTGTCAGGAGGGAAATGGTCTGTGGAAAGACAAAATGATGGGTGGATGAGCATCAGCCCCTATGTTCCCCAACACTGTAAGCGAATTGTGGGGGCCCCTGTCAGCCAGGCAGCTAACACTGGTCTTTTGGCAGGGGCTGTGCTAGAAGGCAGGTGCACAGAGAGCAGAGAGCCTGTCAAGAGCACAAGTGTCTGCACAAAAGCCCACTCAGTGAAAACTGTAAGACAATGATGAAGCACAAAAAGGGCTGACACTCCAACCTTTCAGTTGCTTTTTTGCTTTACATGTTGGCCCCACAGAGATCAGCCTGAGCTTCCCAGGTAACATGTTTTTTCCCACAGCTGAGGTCAGGACAGCCACCTCTCTCTGCAGCAGCTGGTTGCTGTCTTCTGCTCATTCTGACGAAAAGTACAACTGTGGCAATACAAGGGCTTTTATATTTTGTTGACTCCTGACTTTGCAGCAGCTACTGCTACTGTCCAAGCACTGAATTGCAAACTGAGCCAGAGAGGCAAACTGAAGGAATAAGTCATTCCTGTAGCAGCAGCCTCCAAGCCTGCAGTGTGGAGTGAGGCACGAAGGAAGAAATGTGCCACAGGAGAGCAGCTCCCAGGATTTTCTAGCACGAGATGTTGGTGCATCTGCCCGTCTGTGGGAGATGTGAGAGCGCTTTGGGGTTAACTGCAGTGAATCAGCTTATGTCTTTTTCATGCCTCTAGAAATCACTCTGAGAATTTTACACAAGTACATCCTAGCAGGCGTATGTGCCACTACTGCTTGTGGTGCCAGCTGGGGGGAGCATTTGTATTTGAAATATCTAGGAAGGACTGAACTGCCTCACAAAACTGGGACAACCATGCCGTGAACATCTTGCGCCTCAGGTCCCCAGGTGCTCTGCAACATCTGTTAATTCTCACGACATGCTATGGTGTCAATTTTTATTGCTTAGATTTTACAGAAATGAACAGCTCGAATAGGTGACTGATGCTTGAACGACAAACCTGTTTTGCATAATTTTAACAAGTCTGTAGATCTCCTCCTTAAACATTGGAGGAAATTTTACCTACTGATGCATAGTTCTGGAGCAGGGGTACAGACAAGACTGACAAAAATGTATTGGCAAGGTGCAACCATCCCCAAAGTGTAGCTACATTGCAATTGGTGACTAATGGTGCCACCCATTGGCACAATGTAGAGAATGGAGGCTTTTAGAGAGAGGATTTGCCTGCTCAAAGGCAAAAGCACTCACTTAGATAACTAAAAGAGCATTCATGTCAATCTGATGCTATTATGTTTAATGGAGCTGAATGTGTGACTTCTGCTGAAATAAAATAGTCTTAGAGCAGTGGGAGGAGAGGGAGAGACATTTTGCATTGTAGCAGCCTCATAGGAAGGAGAACAAGGCTGGAGATGCTGCAAGCATTATCACAGAACTGTGGTTGACTTTGTGCATTGCAAAAGTGAACATGGAATTGATATTTCCATAAATGCCCTGAGAGAGCTGAGCAGAGGTGGAGTGACTTACTTCCTGGCTCACATGGCCTAACAGGCACATGTGTCTCTGGCTCCCTCTCCTCCATCATTTCTCTTTGCTTCCCATACCATGCTACTCCAGAACCCTTATCATGGGGGCTTGGTAAAATTAACCTGCCCAGTAAAACAGCTTTTCTCTTAAAATTTCAGAATTTGCATAGTGGAAAACTGTAAGCAGGGAGAAATGTTCCTCCTCCCCCTTAGCACATGGTCAGGGTCTCGCTCCCTGGCCCCATGCAGGATCTGACAGTAGAGTGAGGTTCGACTCTTCCCCACTGAAGGGTATCTGGCTAGCACTGGTTCCAGTTCTCTCAGCCCTTCTCCACGGGGCAGGACTTGCTAGCATGAGGAACAGATGCGCAAA
This sequence comes from Patagioenas fasciata, assembly GCF_037038585.1. Classification (NCBI taxonomy): domain Eukaryota; kingdom Metazoa; phylum Chordata; class Aves; order Columbiformes; family Columbidae; genus Patagioenas; species Patagioenas fasciata. Next base: position 53,052,871 of record NC_092524.1, on the reverse strand, counting down.
GGATTCACGTGCCCAGATTCACTCAAATGTCCATAGCTGACAATACAGAAAGTCAGAGGTGCTAAACACTAAACACAGTTGCTGCCAAGCCCAAGAGGTGCCTGGAGTAACTTTTATCATTATGTCCTCAAAGTGGGTCTATAAGCAGCTGTCTTTGGTTTAGCATCTGGCTTATGCTGTGGGGCATTTAGATGCTGCTCCCGTTGTTCTGTCAGCAGGTGGTTATGGAGCACAGCTGATTTGGCTCTGCACAGAGCAGACCTGGGAGCAACAGGACCTCCCAGCTACCCTCCCTCCAAATGTGACAGTGGCTGCAGCACCTTGCACACATGCTGTTAACACTGGTTTGCCTTCGATGTTCATCCGACATACTATTTTTCTGCCTACCCCTAGAAGTGTAAACAAATCTGTACTCATAGAGGAGATGGCAGGATAAGAACAGGTTAAAACAGCCTCTCAGAAAAGTTACCCCAAATCCTAGTGTTTATGCTCTGCAGTTTATGAATATGCTGCCACTCCCCTAGGTGGAAGTCCCATTCATAGCCCAATTAGCAAATATGGCCATGCTTTTAGTGACATGTACATGGACAGATCAGTAGTGATGTTGGTACCAGGCAGAAAACATACCAGCTAAATCCAAAATAGATATTAGCTTCTGGTTATCTTCCAGAGTTGGGCAGCTGGAATCAAACCACAAGATATGGGCCACTTTCAGAGGAAATAATGTAGCTACCATCTTGCTTTGTACCATGGCTCACTGCAATCACTCTTTCCTCAGTGCATTTTTTCACTGCACTGTTCAAGTAAATTTTGGGACAATAGTTGATAATGTGACTGCCAGTCAGCTTTGTCCCCTCTCCTATAATTATTGGTCTCTGTTCAGTTCCTTATTGCTCAAGGAATCTTTGGTTTTACAAGACTATTTAATTAATCCCATTATTTTCTGAATTACAAATCACATTTTCAATTTCTCCATTTATCAGGGTGACAAAGCACTCAAATTTGTTTTACAGTACAAAATTCCCATAAGGTCTGATTGTTATAGATCTGCTCTGCATCACTGTGTTGCATCTCTCACTTGAGGCTCAATCATTTCTATAACCAGCAGGACAGGAAAGCATTTTATATTTAAATAACATCATTTTGGTCCCAGCTCAGTAGAGCATTTAAGCCCGTGCTTACAGGCTAGGAGGTCATTAGGACTCAGCAGGTGTTACAGCAAATGAATGATGCATTGCTGTGGCAGGGAAGAACCTGAAAGAGCTCACAGTGTATCTGGCTCTTGCAGTACACACCACAGAGGAGAGCTGCTGCACACCTCCAGCAAAGCTGCTTTTCTTACAAGTGCTACACAGATGCTCCCTGCAGGAGCTCGTGGATGCTGGTAGAATCAGCAGCATTTTCACCTGATTCATGTTTCTGAGGGTCTACAGATCAGTATAGCAAGAACACATGCTTAAATCCCACTGCAGGTAATTGGGGTGAAATCCATGCTGACCTGAAGGTACAGTTAGGCTGGTGTTGCCGCCTCCCACCACAGCCCCGCAGGGCTGTGTGCTTGGTCTGCTGAACACTTCAGTGGGAGCTCTGGAGCCCTGTAGTGCTCTAGTGGCTCACTCCTACTCTAAGGCTGACAATCTTAACATGATTTTCAGAAAAAATATTTGTTTCTTTGCTAGTTTCTATTCAAAGGAAGAATGGAGAGCCATTAAAAGCTGCTTTGTGTGTACCCTCCACAGCACCATTTTATACCATGGTAACCACTGATGAGATCTCAGGGTGCAGAAGATCTGCTGAGAACTGGCAGATCAAACTCACCTGTGCCAAAAGGTACCAAAGCCGTTCAAAACCTACATCTCATTGTGGCAACCTGTAAAATATTCAAAGGGTGTCACCCAAAATTAACTTCCTGTTTTATTAACAAATATAATCCTTGGACTTATTCAGTGCCTTGCAGTTAGACTAAAATGCTACAATCAAATTAAAACCCCCAAATTCCTTTTCTACAAGTTACTGCAAAGCAAGATACCATGTGAGTTTACAATGTGGAAGTGTTGGGGAGCTGGTTCCTCAATGCCAGTGTTTGAATACCCTTGCAGTTCCTTCAGGCTGGGCAGCTGGGCTGGAGAGCTGCATGGCTGTGTGTTCATACCCCAGCGTACACCCTGGTAATCTGCCTGCCCTGCACCGGCTGAGCTGTGAAGGAACGACTGTGGTGCTCATGTCATGGGAGCAAACCTGGGAATGGGCTACCACATTCTCCTGCCCAACCATGCAACTCTATCCTTTGGAACAAAGAGGACAGACATGAAAAGTTTACTCCTGAGAGAATGAGAAAAATGGGGCTTTTTTTTGCTTTGTGTGGGTTTTGGTTTGGTTTTTGGATGGTTGGTTGGTTTGGTTTGGTTTTGATTTGGTTTTGGTTTGGTTTTGGTTTTGTTTCTTCTGTAATACAATGTTCTAATTTTTTTTTTTTTTTTTTTCTTTTTCCCCGTGGGGATCTCCTCACTTAACCTTCCCAGGAGCTACTGCATCAGTACAGGATTATGAAATCAGCTTATATTTGATGCCTCCAGTTCTTCTGACCATGGGTAAACATTCTATCAGTAAAGGAAACAGTACGTTTTTCCCCTTCACATTAGTGGTGTGACTTACTGTGGGTATAAAAGCAGATGACCCACTGGCGTGAAGATCTCTTTAATCTGTATGAAGACGTGGTCCAGTCAGTGATTTCATCCCCATGGATCTCAGTTTGACCTTTCTTGTGAAGTGATTTAATCTTCAAGGATCACTGTGTGCTTTTTCTGGGAGCTCGTTTCTCCCATGCAGTGTACTTGTGCCTTGAAGATTACAGTCAGATGTAGAAAATACTCATTTAACATAGTGTATCCTGAGTCAGATCTTGCAAGGATCAAGCTTGCTCAGATTCTGTTTTGTAAATCTCTCAATGGAATCATATGACAGCTGCAAATTTAATAAAAAAAGGCCTGTCATTTGGATGCTACTGTGAGCCTTTTGAAGGTCTTTGGCTTCATTGCTCTGATGTAACTCCCCTTGTTTGATGAATCAGAGCATCTACTTCATGAAGAGAGGAGCCCTGGCACAGTGCCGCCAAAGCAGTGAGACGTAGTTGGGAATAACCAGTTGGGAGCAAAGTGCTCTGACTTCCGTTCAGTTATTGTCAACAGGTCAGTGTGCTGCTCCTGCAGTTTCAAACAGCCACTTTTGAAGGGCATTTGGTTCTGTCCAGGGACTTTCAGAACTAGCAACGTTTAAGTAACAGCCACTATAAGCAGAGTTTGTGCCGCTGATGCTTCAACAACTAATCACAGTGAATGCTGAGTGAAAGGCACTCAGCTGTTGAATCACATAGGCTGTATTACCAGGTTTTCTCCCAGACAAATCTGCATTTCCTACTCTCTTCAGCTTTTGTATTTATCAGTTTTAACAGTCTCAGAGCCTTCAAATCATCAGACAGGAGCGCAAGAACAGACTGGAATGGAGTAGAAGTTAATATACTGTCTCAATAACTATAATCATTTGGGAAGACAATTTGTAATTACTTCCAGGTCCATAAAGATAAATCAAAAGCACTTAATGCACAACTGCAGTGCATAAATGCTGTTTATTACCAGTGCTTTTCTTCTCTAGGTCTCAATGCATCCTACAAAAGCAAGCTACTGCAAACCATTCTACAGATGGGGAAACTGAATTACAGAGAACTTAAGTTACCTTTCCAAACTAGTGCTCCGAACCAAAATGATCCAGATGAAGTCCAGGCTGTATAATTCCATATCTGATGCAGCATAGTGCGTGAAGTACTAATCTCATATAGAAAAGCAGTAGAGTTGTCCTCCAAGGCATGGGTTTCACATCTTGGTTTGGAGCCCAGCCTACCCCTTTTCCAAGCCTCGAGTGCGTGGGTGCGGCTTTGAGGCAGGTGTGCTGGAAGTTCCCAACAGAAGGCCACTACTGCAAAACGCAGTACAGCTTGAGTGCTGAGGTCTGATTTTTCCAAGGTTCAATGGAAAATAAGAGTGAAGCAGGTAGCCTGTGTACTGATTTGGGTCTGCACATCTGGAGATGATCATTGAAAGCATCTAAAGCATCTGGACTGAAAGTGAGCTGGGATCAGAAGGCAGCTTTGCACCTTTTCTGCTACTTTCTCATTCACCAAGGCTCTGGCTCCCACAAGAGCTTCTGGTGAGGGCCAGCTGGGATTTCTGCTGCTCTGGTGAATAGATCTTTCTTTTCCCTAGTGGTTGGAGTGTGGACAAGAGCCTTTCCTTCCTCTGGCAGCAAGCTGCTGTTCTGGTCTAAGTGGTCTTGTCAAGCTGTGTCCTGAGACAGCTTGCACTTTGGCTGACTATGGTTTGAGGATCTCTAGAGCTGGATATATTGTTTCATCATGCAGAATCAAGCATGAAGCAAATTACTCAAGTAGCTGAAGTTCCTTCAAAAAATTTGCACTGGCAGGCTTGCCAAGGTTCTATTTTCATCTACACAAAGTCACGGAGCTGGTGTAAACTCCTTATTCTGTGTTCTGGCTAGTTTAATAAAAACTGCAGTTGTATATATGCATTGGTCACTCCAGGGCTGAAGTACTATTGTATGATATATAGATCTGCTGTTAACAATCACAGATCATGACAGTGGATCTGATCAAAAGAATACTTCCTTCAGTCTCTTTCAGATGCTCAGTGAAAAAAGTATATTCAACAGCTAAACTGTTAACCTAGGAGATAACCACAAAAAAAGTAAACACACTGTTGCAGCCTCACTGAGGATATAACTCAACTCGCAGAAGAGAATGATGAAAAAGCCACATAGCCAAAAAATGTACACTGATTCGTTCACTATATGGTAGGAAGACAAATACTCATCTGCTTATATATCTCAAACACAACAAGCCTCATTAGAATTCTATTCACAGCTCATAGCAAGTTATAGGCTCAAAAAGAGTCTGTGTACTTCAAGGGAGGTGTAAAGGCCATTGCTAGTCAGTAAATCTATAATGAATCATGATCATATTCTCTGGTAACTAACTGGGAATTAAATTATGGTATTATTATTGTTTTTCCAGCAAACCATGGCAACTTTAAATTGCTGAAGGGAAATATTATCTGTGATTTTAAGATACTGAAATGCTGTGATATATCTGGGTATTTAGTGTTATCATTTCTGTGTTTGTTTAAATTTGTTTGCTGTATTTGGCTCACTCTGGAACAAATGGCAGGAATTTTTGCTTCTGAGTGTTACTATGACGGTGGAGGGTCAAGAATCCCTCAGTTACAGCAAACCATTGCAAAGGGTAACAGTGGTTGGAAAGCGAGTAGAATTGCCTTCCTTTTCTGTGCAGGCAACCAGCCGCTCTCTGCTCGAGCCGGTGTGCTCCTGGTGAGACAGCTGCCTGCTGCTGCTGGCCATGAACCACTCCGCTTCTCCCCTGGTACATGCGGAATGCAGGTACAGAGAGAGTTAATGGAATAAATATGTTTTGGCTACACAAGTAAGATGTCAATTCCAGGGACACTGGCTTGATTAGAGACATCTTGTTGGGCAATGCTTCTTTTCACAATTGAAGATTAATTCTTGTCAGTCACAATAAAATCTTGACTCAGTCATGAATATGCCCAAATATAGATCCTGAGAAGGGGATTCTAAGGCGTATAAAATGGGACCCAATAGGTGACTCATTTGTGTATTTGTTAGAAAAAATGGAACATTTCTGTTTAAAGAACATGCAGTATTATTGGTACTGTAGGAAGTAATTGCCCAGACAGGCCCAGTGGTTTGGATCAATGCAACAGCCATTATATCATTGGTACGTTCTGTAATTATTCTATATTTGAACAGTGGCTGGAGTCTCATCTCCCTCTCACCCCATCATCCTGGTCAAAGCGAGCTGTGTATAATGAGTTTGCTCAGAGTCTCCCTTCTCCTACCACACATGCTGCCAGCATACCTTGTCCCATTTCTCACAAGCTCAAGCACACTTATTTTTTTTCACCAAGTTTTCCGCCCAAGCAGGACACAGCTGCTGCACTGTGGCCTCTTACCAGACCCCCATGAAGAGCTGCTGCTCTCATACCCTTCACCAGCACTACACCATCTCACTCGGGCAATTTGTCACCTGCACATTTCTTCACTGTGCAAAATCTGTGCCCATGTCAAAGGCTGCATCCCTTCCCCACCTCACACAATTCAGCAGTTTGTATACTTTTTAGGCCATTAGCCTTGCTTGTGTTCTGATTGTGCATTTTAGGAGAGGTCTTCCTAGCTGAAAGCCAAAAGGGACTGTGGCACTTACTTATGACGCAGACCTTGTGGCACACGTAGGCTTCTGTGAGGAACTGGCTGTGCTGGCAAGAACCCATAAGACTGATGCATTTTTCCTTCCCTGCACTGTGCCTTTCATTGCAGGTCACTCTGCTCGTGTCTCAACACAACGGCCACAGCAGAAGAGGCCACCATGCTGCTGCTGCTGTCACTCTTTCATCTCTCAAGACACTGAGAAAAGGCAGTGAGAGGAAAAGCAAACCCAGCTTTTGCTGTCTCCCCCTGAGAAAGCTGTGCCCGGCAAAGCAGCAGAAGGGCTGCTGCAGGACCTCACTGAAGGGAATGGGGTCACTGCTGTCACCAGTGTAGGACATTTTGGTGTATTTGTCTGAGGACAAGTCTGCCCCTTTTTTCAAATTGCCATGGAACAAATCACCTGCACAAAACAACAGGTTTACTCAGAAGGGCAAGACTTGCTTCTCGCCAAGCACACAGAGCATTTCACCTGCATTGCCTAATTAACTTCCTGCAATCCAGTGTGTGTTGTTTCAGAACGTGGTACATCTGATATCCAACAAAGTCATTCCTGTTTCTATGTCATGCTTTGATTGCCCCAGTTTGCAGGAAGTATTTGGATGTTAAATTTGATTTAAGCCATTATGTTTCATTTTTATCGAGAATCTTTGACTCATTATTTTTTTAGCTGCTTCACTTGCTTGCGTGGCAGGTTACCCATTGCAAAGGCATCTGAGCACCTCATCACTAGTTTAGAAATCAGCAAACTGACAAGCCCCAAATCCTGAGAGACTGGGCCAGATTTTACAGGGGGTGATTCATTGTTCAGTTGGCAGCTTCCAGCTGCTGATATTGGGAGGTTTAGTCGTCTGTATTGACAGCACAAATGCCTCAGCCAGTCTTAGCCATCTGATGCGATACAAAGAGATAATGTCTAAACTAGCTGATCCCTAATGTGAAAGGGCCTGCAAGAGTTTATTGGCTGTGTGCTCTCTCTAGTGCCACTGATAGTCCTTGACGTCAGTAAGAATAGAACAGAGGCAGAGGTGTCTGTATGTGTCATTTTCTTCATCCAAGGTATCAAGATTATGCACCAAGACTGTGATGCATCTTGTAATGAAGCAGCACAACTGGGAGCTGCAGAGAAGAGCATGCATGGTGCTTTCCTTACAGCCTCAGGGACACAAAATCAGCGAGTAGGTTGGAGGAGGTCCTGGGCTTGATTTCTAATTATCCTCATGGCAGCCTGCTCTCAAAACAGTGTTGTTGAAAGGCAGAATCATTTCACTAGACTGTAAAATGCATGAACAGCAGATGAGACTTATGACACATTTTGTGTGAGCAATGAAGTTGTTTCAGTAGTTACAAACATTGTCAGATACAATGAGTAACTGAGGTTTTCCAAAATTAGGGTATTTTTAAAAGTTATCCTTAGAAAGCCTCAGAACCATTAAAAAGAACAGCAAAATCAAATTGGGGACTTCAGTGCAGATTCACAAAGCATATTTAATGTTAGTTTTGGACAAGTATATAAAAATATAGATTCTCAAAATGAATGTTCTGTTACTACCCAGCCCTTGGGGACATATAAAACAGGCCCAGTGCACACACAGCCTATGGGCATGTGGACAACAAACAGGGTCTGAGTGGCATCCAGCCTCTTCAAGACTACAAACTGGGGGTACACTGAGTGCTCTCTGACTCACACTGCTTGCAGAACCGTCATGCAACAAGCTAAGACCATAATAACATCAAAACACCATGTTTGCCACCCTTTTTGAGCAATGCTTAGGGCAGTCTCCATGAGGTTTTTCTACATCCTAGGAGAGGGTACTTAACACAAGCTATAAAGCATATGGGAACATCATCAGCACCAAAACTGCTAAACACTCCTGAGGCATTGCCTGCTGTTTCTGGTGATTCCCACTCTCCTCACCAGCTGCTGCAGTGGCTACACTGGGGTGTCAGCCCTGCATGGGGCTGTGATGTGAAACTCGGGGCTGCTCCTGCATAGCTTCCTGACCCTACCAAATCTAACTTTTAAGACAAGGCTGATGAATAGGCATTAGGGCTGTGGATGGAGAGGGGAATTTGCACACTGCTATTCACATCTGTGACTGCACAAATACCTTAGAGAATCCAGGCGTGAGGCTGTCCCCTACTCAAAGGGCAACACAAACAATTTCAGCCTCAAGAGTCAATGTCACAGAAGACAAAAAATCAATAGGATGACTGAATAGCAGTCTGTGTCCTAAGAGTCACAAGTGACTACTGATGTACACAGCTGCTGGGTTGTATAAATCCCTTTATAAATGTTTTACAGGATTTGGCCCCCAATTGCCAGCTTAGTACCAAAAAGCTTGCTTGTCACACACTCTGACTTCTTTCTGCACATTTTTTTAGAATGTTGTCATTGTATTTAAAATACATAGGAAGAAGATGCTTTACAACTGTTTACTGTTCAAATCATAATTAATATTAAATTTGTGCAGGGTGATGAAACAGAGCAGAAAGTCACCCTGCTTTTGGTTAAATTTGTTTCTCAACACCTTCAGTTAGGGAGTGAAAAATGATTTTTTTCTGTTCTACAACCTTTTATAATATTTTATTCAAAATCCAATTTAATCACAGCTACATCCAGGCACACAGCTCCCATAGAAGCCTGACTATTGCTGACAAAAAGTGAAAATCTGTTTTCTGGCCCCCCTCCCAGGAAAGGCTGGTATAATTGGTCTGCAGGGGAAGATTGTGCTCTTTCTTAAATTTGGTTCTTTCACTATTTACCCTAAGGTAGCAGTATAATTTTTTTAAGTCCTTGTTCGAGGATATGAAAGTTACCACATGGAAAAATAATTTTATTGGATAACTATCCAACAAACAACTGAAGTGATTTTTTGTATCTGGACCTGCCTACTTGCCTTCCTTAAATTAACAGCTGCTCAACTCAAATCAAAATACTTCCTAGTGTGAAAACCACACGTTATTTTTATTCACACCTAGCAGGGTGAATAGTTCACTTAGTAGGCTCAGATGGAAATAATTGCAAGCATTGTCCGCAGCTGGACAAAGGTTGCCCCAGGGCTCTCAGAAAGTCTCTCCCATCTGTGTCTGAGTCACATCATGCCCAAGCCAGCCAGGTTTCTGTCAGTGGCAGTGCAGACAGGGCAGTGGTCCACAGGCCAGGAGAACCAGCTGCTGCTCACTGCAATTTGCCTGTTGCATGGCCCTGGCCGAGATACTTCTTGCCATACCTCCTGCACAGGTTGTCTCCTGCTGGAACGGGGTGTTTGTGCAGCAGAATGAGCAAGAATGTCTCCTGAAGCCATGGAGCAGAGGAAAGGTTTGCCTTACTTATCAGAGCTGGAGGAGGCCTTTCTACCTCTTGGAGGTGTTCACAAACCAAACACTAGCTCATGAAGTGACACCAGGGATAGCTTTCAATACCCCTGAAAGGTTGGTATGTTCATCTGAACAATTCAGAACTTCTCAGCCTACAGGATAGAGATGGGCAGCACTCACTGTAACACTGTTCTCCACATCATGGTTCTCCTTTACTGTTTTCTTCCAAAACTCTTTTATCTTTCCAAACCAAATGTAGAATTCATAAGGAAAATATAGTAAAGGAGGACAGGAGGGACAGCTGCCTGCCGAGAGTCAGGAGAGGAGAGATCTTGCTCTGGAGCAGCAGCCATGTCCCTTTATATACAAGGAAAATCATAAAATCATAGAATATCTCAAGTTGGAAGGGACTCATAAGGATCATGAAGTCAAACTCCTAGGTCCACACAGGACTAACTAAAATTAAACCATATGACAATGAGCATCGTCCAGTTGCTCCTTGAACTCTGACAGGCTTGGTGCTGTGACCACTTCCCTGGGGAGACTGTTCCAGTGACTCACCATTCTCTCAGTGAAGAACGTTCTCCTGATGTCCACTTTGAACTTCCCCTGATGCAGATTCATACAATTTTCTTGTGTGCTATTACTTGTCACCAGAGAGAGGAGATCAGCACCTCTCTCTCTGCCAGCCCCCTTAAGGAAGTTGTAGACTTCCATGAGATCACCCTTCAGCCTTCTCTTCAAGCTGTAAGACCTTTCTACCCTCGAGGGTGCCCACAGCTCCTTCTAGCTTAGTATCACTGGCAAACTTACTTAATGTACATTTGATTCCCACCTCCAGATAATTTATAAAACCATTAAAGAGCACTGGCCCTAAAACTGAGTCCCCCCCAAATCCAAACGGTTTCTCACAACCACACAGAGCACAGAGATTCAACTAATTTTACCACTAATCTTAACAGCACTCGCTTTAAGACAGTCTTTCTAAGCTCTGCACTAAGCCACCTCACTGGTAAAGATCTGGATGTGAAGTGTCAACAGAAGATTCAGCTTTCACAACCTTCACTGCAAGCCCAATTTATAAAACATACCTGCTTTGGTAAGTACAGTTGAATTTGGTCAGTCTCATTATGGCTTGTTTTCATAATGCTTTTACTAATGTAATCTTCATGTCACCGAGGCTGTCTGGCTTACTTGTAAATAGGCAAGTCTGGGCTAACACTCTTTTCAGAGAAAATAACACTCTTAGTCTAACTTGCAATTATTTTTGTTAGGCAGTCTGTGAAGAACTTGGACAATATACCTTTGTGTGGCAGTTGCAGTTCCCCCCCTCAGAACTCGTGTGGCAGTTGGACGTCCCCCTCTGAGAACTGGAGCCTTCAATGGGGCAGTTAATGGCTCTTTTGTGGGACTCCGAGTTGGTTGACAGGGTCGTTAGCAGAGGAGGAGTGGCCCAGAGAAGCTGAGAAGCTTCTGGAATGCCCACAGTCAAATCTGATCAGACTACAAAACTGGGTTCCCTCCGAAGATTCCCTTTGTGTGATCTTCGTGGAGCAGCAGGTCTGCTGAGCCAGAGTCCTCCCCTTAGGTGTGAACGCCATCTAAGGAAACTTCCCAGGATTAGGATCGCCTCACCTCCTCATTTGGATGGATAATAATTTACTGGATATATCCCTGAATAAGTCCTTGCCTAACCTAGGTGGGTGATAGTTTACCCTGGAGTCAGAGGGCTCTGGTTTGTTTCTTGTGAGTGTGTGCATGTACGCTGTGGGTACTCATTATTCTCATTTTTGCTGCACCCCTATAATCTCTTCAACTGATATCCGAACATTAATGTTATGTTATCAGAGTGCTAACTAATTGTATAAACCCTGTTTTGGTCGGTTCATTGGTTGTACTTTTCCAGCCAGAATAAAGTCTGTTTTGGAACTTGTTCACCGAAAACTGACTTTGGGGTCCCTCCATGATACTTTGTCTTAATATTATTTTCATTTTCTGGAGACAAATCTTAAAAAAATAACAGAAGGGGCATCATTTTGTAAATTCTAAAAAAAATTTCTCACTTTTTGTGCCTTGGAGTATCTTTTAATGGAGAATATCAAATGCAAGTTCCATTTAAAAATACCTAACTGAACACCTACTGAAGCTGCTAAGACAAGCACAAAATTGTCAGACATCCTAGGTTATCTGATCATGATTTTCTCTCCTTATTCAGGTGCATTAGGCTACATTTTTTCATTTTATATGAGGTTTGGAATAATTTAATAGCCTTGATCAGAGTCCTATCTCTGCAAATAAGCAGCTAAACTGTGTCTAAGTACTTATAAAAACAAACAAAGAGCAGACCCGCTCCCTGACTCCAAGCAGATGGGTACATCAACAACAAATTATGTGAAATCGGTGTAATTCCTTTCTGCAACAGAGGACCTCCTAGCTATGGGAGAAGAGATACTGAACATGCATCTTTGCAAATCTCTGATGCTGTCTTTCTGTAATATTTTCATAAGGAATCTAGGGAAATGTAACCCAAATGAGACTGCTTAAAGGTGAATGAGAATGGGCTGAAAACCATGTTAGAGACATGGTTCATGATCAAAATGCAAGAAAGGGGGCTTAGTATAATTCCACATTTTCACCAGTAAACAGGTCAGAGTTAGTATGCCCTTTTCTGGCATAAGTGCTAGAGATGTCATAGGATGTTTCTGAACACTGTATGGCACAAGGAGCCTGGAGCTGAGGGCAGAGGCATTGAGAGGGCTCAGACTGTGGCTCCCTCACTCCGAGTTCTCTAGAAACAGCATCATGAGGCTTTCTGTCTTACTGAGAGCAAAGGCAGCGGTTGCTCAAACAGGGCAGACCTGCATTGCAGAAATAATTCCAAGACCATTGTTTTATACTTTCCTTTGAATACAAGAAAATGTGTGAATCAGATGTCAGGAGTGAATGTGGTAATTTGATGAACGATTAGGTCAGATCAATGATTGCAAAGCCTCACAGCATCTTACTGATTCAATCAAATAAATTTTCAACCTAATTTTCCTATCTTCAGCTTCAAAAATATAGCTAATATTTTCTGTAACTAAATTCCTTAAACTTAGGGATTTGGAACTTAGTCAAACATCTTTAAATCAGATGAGATTTTCTAACAGTATCCTAGTACTGTTTTGGAGTGCCAAGTTGATACTACACAAGGAGCTGTGTGTGTAACATCAGGAGAGTGCAGAAGACTTCACAGTGTCACGTAGCTTGCCCTACACTGCACAATTCCTGTTTCTGACGGTACGTAGCAAAGACAGTTTTGGAACCCCTGGTGTAAAAGTAAGGAGTTGAAGTTCAGAGTAACAGCCTATAACACTAATGATGCTCATTAACACTTCTCACTCATCATTTTGCCTACATTAAACTATGACATACTGCAAGCATAGGATTAAATTTTAATTAATAAGTGCCAAAACCTCCCCCTTCTCGCCTGTTAAAAGTGGAGGGCTGAAGTGGTAAGTACTGATTGCACAGTTGCTGAGGCTCAGGGGAAATATGTAACAGTATGTCTTTCCCAGGGACTGTCACATGAGCTTAAATTCTCCTTGTTTGACTTAACATTAGTCATCTATGAATTTCATTACCTATGAGCAAAACTTGGAATTGTGTGTGTAGTTAGAGCAGTAATACAAGGAGACTTTATAGCACAGAGCAAATAATGCAATATTGAACTACAAGTATTTTTACAAATAACTTTTTAGAATAAGAGCCAAAGCTGAGCAAACTTACTTGAACTGATTGCTGATGGAGCACACCAATATTGTGAGCATCTGTGCCAGACACACTTTGCAAAGCAATCTTGTGCTGTTTTGGAGTATCTCATAGTGCAGTGTCAGCCTTTCAGCCCCTAAATTACTGATACAGTGTGTGTGTGTGTACACATTTCTGTACTTCTGGACAATGCTCAGAAGTTACCTATTTGAGTTTTTTACTACGCCAGGGTAACACTGTGGAGGACAAAAACACCTTGGCTTTTGTTCTGTAGCAGGTTGTGTATCGATTCCTCCAGCAGCAACAGACACTGTCACATCCCTCTGAAAGGGCCATTTGCACCCTTTCCTTATGCGTGGAGCAATGTCCTACTGCTACGCAATGTGTGGCTTTACCATACAGCTTTGTAATGCAAAGAATACTTTTTAAGCTGAATATTTTGCAGGTTCAAGTCCCAATATACTCAGACTGTGTGTGACCCTGAGTAGCTTACCAGTGAGATGAAGGCCACGTTCACAACTATAGAGGAGGCCCAGAGAGTGCTGGTGAATGGGGCTGCATCTAGCTGGTGGCCAGTCACTAGTGGTGTCCCCCAGGGGTCAGTGTTGGGTCCAGTCCTGTTTAACATCTTTATTGATTTAGATGAGGGGATTGAGACCATCATCAGCAAATTTGCTGATGACACCAGGTTGGGAGGGAGTGTCGATCTGCTGGAGGGCAGGAGGCCTCTGCAGAGAGATCTGGATAGACTGGAAAAATGGGCTGGTTCCAATGGGATGAAGTTCAACAAGGCCAAGTGCCAGGTCCTGCACTTCAGCCACAACAACCCCCTGCAGTGCTACAGGCTGGGCACAGAGTGGCTGGAGAGCAGTCAGGCAGAAAGGGACCTGGGGGTACTAATTGGCAGGAAGCTCAACGTGAGCCAACAGTGTGCCCAGGTGGCCAAGAAGGCCAATGGTATCCTGTCCTGTATCAAAAATAGCGTGGTCAGCAGGACAAGGGAAGTGATCCTTCCCCTGTACTCTGCACTGGTGAGGCCGCACCTGGAGTATTGTGTTCAGTTCTGGGCCCCTCAGTTCAGGAAAGATATTGAAGTGCTGGAGCGGGTCCAGAGAAGAGCAACAAGACTGGTGAAGGGACTTGAACACAAGACCTATGGGGAGAGGCTGAGGGAGCTGGGGTTGTTTAGTCTGGAGAAGAGGAGGCTTAGAGGTGACCTCATCACTCTCTATAACTACCTGAAGGGAAGTTATAGCCAGGTGGGGATTGGTCTCTTCTCCCAGGCAGTTAGCAATAGGACAAGGGGGCATGGGCTTAAACTCTGCCAGGGGAAATTTAGGCTGAATATTAGAAAGAAATTCTTTACAGAGAGAGTGATCAGGCATTGGAATGGCCTGCCCAGGGAGGTGGTGGACTCACTGTCGCTGGAGGTTTTTAAAGTGAGATTGGACATGGTACTTAGTGCCATGATCTAGTAAATGGACTGGAGTTGGACCAAGGGTTGGACTTGATGATCTCTGAGGTCTTTTCCAATCCAGTCGATTCTGTGATTCTGTGATTCTGTTTCTTTCCCCTCTCAGATGCTGTGATGGCAACTGTCACCAAGAAACCAAACCAGCAGTAAGTGTGTTCTAGCTCTCTTGAGCCATTTGCAAGGTTACATAAATCCATATACTGCTGCTTCCGCTAGCATATGAATCTAATGCTTTCATGCCCACCATACCATTAACTTTAGGCCTGCTAGCACCTCTAAGCAAGCTCAGCTAGGGCAGAACAAGAACATGCAGAGATTACTGTTTCAAAGCAATAAAACTATCCTTTGGATGAAGGATGTGTATCTATTATACTATGAGAAATGAGAAAGCAATAACTGAAATCCATAGTACAGTCAGACACCTTAAAATTAAAACATTAATAATTTAGTCAGAGTTCATAAAACTTAGGTAGTTTTTCCTATGAAGGATACTTTATCAGAAGACAATGACATTTTTTTTTCTTTTTACTACTGCTGTTATGATCTTATTGAAGTAGTATCATATGTCATCTTGCCTTAAAAGAAAAATGAGTACTTTCCCACCAACTTTGCAAAAAGTGTATCTGAAAGGGATACGGGTGTTTACATAGGTGCAATAGAAAGTATTTATTGGAAATGAAAGGTGTGGTTTCCCTGTAAATTTAAAAGGATGGAGAAACAGGCAAACCAGTGAGACTTTTTTGTGCCACCTAGAATACTGTGTGATGACAGTGAAGATGGTGAAAATGGTTCAGTGCTTAAGGTCTCTGAGAGTTCTGATCAGGAACCTTTTCCACAGAAACATCCCAGTTTTAGTAGCGCTGGCCTTATTCTCCACTGCTTTTCTCTTATGCACTTTGTATAGATGTTTAAAATGCTACATTCAGCCCATGAAATTCCAACGCATGACTTATTTTACACAGAACAAAGACAGACAGTAGCATCCATCTGAATAGGACCATTCAATATTAGACATGACAAGTTCCTAAGCAATATAGACTGTTCTGTTTCTGGACATAAACTACATTCTAAGTGAAAGACATTAAAGAGAAGTTTCCAAGACAAGCAGATTATTTTATAGTCAACCACTTACAGAATCCAGATAGTCTTCTCCAAGTTATCTTGCATTGGTTGCTGCCAGACACAGGTTTGAATACACCATTCATCTGATCCAGTATCATATTCTTCTCTCCACATTAAGGTATATGAAAGTAACAGAATCATAGAATGGTTTGGGTTGGAAGGGACCTTAAAGATCATCAAGTTCCAACCCCTCTGGCATGGACAGGAACACCTTCCACTAGACCAAGTTGCTCAAAGCCCCATCCAACCTGGCCTTGAACACTTCCAGGGATGGGGCATCCACAGTTTCTCTGGGTAGCCTGTGCAAGTGCCTCATCACCCTCATGGTGAAGAATTTCTTCCTTATATCTAGTCTAAATCTATCCTCTTTCAATTTAAAGCCGTTACTCCTTGTCTTATCACTACATACCCTCGTAAAAAGTCCCTCTCCAGCTTTCTTATAGGCCCTCTTTAGGTACTGGAAGGCTGCTAGAAGATCTCCCTGGAGCCTTCACTTCTCCAGGCTGATCAACCCCAGCTCTCTCAGTGTGTCTTCATAGAAGACCTCTGATCATCTTCGTGGCCCTCCTCTGAACTCACTCCAACAGGTCCATGCCCCTCTTATGTTGGGTGCTCCAGGCCTGGACACAGTACTCCAGGTGGGGTTGCACCAGAGCGGAGTAGAGAGGCAGAATCACCTCCCTTGACCTGCTGGCCACGCTCCTTTTGATGCAGCCCAGGATACAGTTGGCTTTCTGGGCTTCAAATGCACATAGCCTGGTCATGTTGAGCTTCTCATCAACCAGCACTCCCAAGTCCTTCTCCTCAGGGCTGTTCTCTATCCACTCTCTGCCCAGACTGTATTTGTGCTTGGGATTGACCCAACTCATGTGCAAGATCTTGCACTTGGCCTTGTTGAACTTCATAAGGTTTGCATAGGCCCACCTCTCCAGCTATCTGGACGTCATTCCTTTCCTCCAAGGTATTGACCACACCACTCAACTTGGTGTTGTCAGCAAACTTGCTGAGGGTGCACTCGGTCCCACTGTCCACGTCAGCAACAAAGATATTAAACAGCACTGGTCCCAATACCAGCCCCTGAGGAATACCACTAGTCACTGGTCTCCACTCATTGCTTATTCTGGGATATTTTCAGGGGCTGGGTGTGTGGAATGAAACAAGGAGTTGGAGGATTTATGGTTTTGAAGTTTTGCCTCAGGAGGCTCCCTGCCACCTCTTAACCTCAAATGCATTACATTTTGAATAGAAATGGTTTAATTGCACTTCACAGAAACAGAAAGAAAATTATCACCATAACCAAAGTATCTCCACCCTTAAAGGCACTGGAATTTAGAATTGAGGTACAGCAAAAGAACAGAAAACTATTACATTGTAAAAACAGGTCTTGACATTCTTAAAATACTGAAAGGCATTATTTTAAAAGACAGACTGACATGACAGCAGATTATGAAACCAGAGGCACATATGTTGGAGTTGGATGGGATCATCATGCCCAGGATGTCTTTATGCAGCTTAATTGAGTAACAACAGAAACAAAGCTATGACAGGCACCAGCACCAACTGCACAAGCCTGCCAGAAAACTTTGATATTAACTCATGCATCTAGGGCATGCCAGAATGTTTATACTGAAATTGTTATTCAGACTCACTGGACTGAGGGGAAAGCGCTCCAAGCATGATCCTATCATGCCCAGCCATACATGAAAGAAAAGACAAAGCACAGACCAAATGTAAATCAGCTTTTTTCACCTTTCAATAGCTAGCTGAGGAACAATTCAGAAATAAGCAGTGGTTCTTAAGAACCAGGGGCCTGAGATATCCCATCTGTTGGAGCATAATCTAATTATCAGATGGCAGGCTACTCTAGGGTAGGTCCTTTTCCTCCCTCTCTTATTGCAGCTCTATCACATATTAATATTTGTATAGAATAGTTAAACGGTCACAATGCAACTTGACTTCTTAGGCAACCTAGCAGGTGAAATACTAGGTTTTCAGACCCTGTTTCTGTGGAAATAATTGCCTATGTCTGAAAACTGGACCATCAACAGGATACTCCTTGCAAGAAGGAAGAAACCAGTTTGAACACTTGGGTATGGGTGCAACTTGAAGATAGATCTCGTGCAAGCTGAGCACATACTGTGAACACAGGAGACATAAGGTCATTATCAAAGCTAGCAATAAGAGAGGGTTTTTTGTTGCTCAGTTGTGACCATTTGGCCAACATCTGAATTCTATGACTGAGACAATTAAAATGGGTGTTTTTTTCTTGTGAGTGTACTGTTCTGTTAAACTCCCATTACCTGAGAAGATAATTAAGGGAAAAAGTGACGCACCATGATAGCAGGAGCTGCCTCTGAGCAGAGGCAGGCTCAGGAAGAGAGTTCCCATTCAGATGGAGCTGTGTGGCGAGAGCACAAGCACAGCTACAGAAGTGCCCAAATGGGCAATGAATATGGTGGGGCTGAAGTCTGCACATGACAAATGAAGGCAGTGTAATACACCTTACAGCTGGGAACATGACACTTCAGTCTGGCATAGTGATTTCCTAGTCCCTGCAGGGAGGCACAGAGAAAGGATTGAAAGTTAGATGGTGAAAACAGAGCTGGACTACAGGGCTGTTGCAAATCTAGTGTGTAGTTGGCAAGGCCAGGGAAGGTTTACTTAGATCTGCATAATCCCTAGCTCAAAAATGTCTCACTAAACCCCAAAATTGCAGAAGTGTTTCCCCATCCATTATGAAATGTTGGCACAAGTGCAGAGCACCTGAATGAGGGAAGGAGATGGCACATCTGTCCATTGGAGCAACATGGAACTGAAGTGAACAGCTGCTGCTGTTTCACCACAGTTAGCAGAAAAAAATGTCTCCAAGTGACATCACAGAGGAAATACTGTTGTTCAGTAAAACAGATTTTCAAACTCACAGTTCCAAGTAGCCTGTGTTAACCACAGGCAGTGTAGCTCTCACCACCACACGGCTGACTCTATACAAATGCATATTTGAAGATTCCAGTTAGTTAATGGGACATCCATAAGCAACAGAAAGAGGGAACCAACAATTTCCTTCCAAAGTGTTTATCTGAGGAGCAGAGAACATAAATGAGTGATTTGGTAAGAGATGGCATTATCTCCCTCCCCCTGTGGGTCCCATTTTGTAATTGTCAGAGTCAAGCTGCTCTCTGAAGGCTCAAAGTACCATCATGTTTTTTTCTCTAGACTAAGATGATTTTTTTGCCAAGAAAACAGCCAGTTGAGCCACTTCAGATTGATGAGATTTCTGAGTCTTGTCAGGAAGAGATGTAGCTGCTATACTTGGAGAACAGAAATTGCAGGGTCTTTGATAAGCAAAGACATTCCAAGCTGCTGGGGAAAAAATAATTTCTACAGCTCATTGGCTTCAAAATGCTTCATTAATAAATACAATTTTGAATTTCATTTGTTTCACATTCAGAACAAATGGGCTGGCAAGGCCTAGGGATGTTTAACCAGTCTTTACCACAACATGTGCACTAGTGTAAAGATTAGCACAGAGGTACTTGGCCCTTTCAAGTTCTAATCCTTGCAGATATGACCTTTACTTTTAATGATTTTCCTCTTTCCTCCCTACAACACAACAGCCAGAACCTTGTCTGCTGTCTACCCATAGCCCACATTCAGTATGTCTGCTAGAACTGGAGTTTAATCTAATTTCTCTCAGTTGGATCAGTTTGTTTGCTTGAATGATTCCCCACCAAATATGAGCACAGGCCAGTCCAGAGAAACACCAGTTAAGCATGATGTAAATGCAAAACACTTAATACACTTTGTCCACGTATGAATGTAAACCATGACTTTGCATGGTTAAATTTAATTCTCCTCCCTGAGAAGAGTAAGGTAAAGTGGACTGGAAGCCTATGTTCTCAGAAAAGATTCATCAAGATAATCACTCGTGACAATGAAATGTCTTAAATACACCAGGGAACCAAAAGCACTGTGGTGCTTTATTAAAGCAAGTGCTAGTAAGGTGTCTGAACCAACTTGTCAAGAAGTAGAATATCTACAAATTACCTTGCAGCTTTGTGTCATATTTTCAGAGTATTAGAGCTGTTATAGATCAAAGCTATTTTAACAAAATGTGTGCTTAAAGTAGTGCTGCTTTGGGGATAATTGTGCAAGTACAATAAGTGTCTGATTATATACTTAATGGGCAGATGTAGGTATTCTTTTAATATTGGAAAGTGTATTTGGCTTGCTCTTACATTTTTACTGCATGTAGAATTGTTCTACTTTGTGCTGTATTGCTAAACCTGGAGCAAAGTTAACTCCTATTGCTTGAATGAAAGGTAAGTGCTTTTGAAGTAGGATCATCAGATTTTTGTCCACTGTCACTGAGAAATTTCAGATGACCATGACATGCTGCATGGTGATAACAAGAAAGTGCTAGGTGGACATGGATTCATTGAAAGGCTTACAGTTAAATGAAATTGTCATCCCTTTTCATACTATAGATACTTCTTTTACTTCTACCTGCAGGAGATGAAATGGTAGAGTAAGTAATTTTAAGTATTTTTACCATAAAACTTGTCTGCTACTGAGTCATTAAGAGGCAAACCATTCTTAAAGTTGGGAGGAGAACTACACAGCAGTAAAACCAGTGAATGCATGAAAGAGGCTTGTGCAAGTTTACATACTAAGATTTGTTTAGAGTTAATATAAGGCACACACATACATGCAAGAGATAAATCAGGCGAGGATGTGAGGATGTGGTGCAAGGCCTGTCTACAAGGTCACATAGAAAGAGCCAGTTGACTCCACGCCTCAAGACCGCCTCAGATAAGAAAGAAAGAAGGATAATTGTAGTAGGCAATTCCCTTCTGAGAGGGACAGAGGGCCCAATATGCAGAGTTGACCCTCATCGTAGGGAAGTGTGCAGTCTACCTGGAGCCCAGATCAGGGACATTACCAGGACGCTGCCCAACCTGGTGCACTCAACAGACTACTACCCACTGCTGATCTTCCAGACAGATGGGGAGGAAGCTGCATCCCGCAGTCTGAGGGGAATGAAGAAAGATTTCAACGCCTTGGGACGGATGGTAAAAGAGTCTGAGGCTCAAGTGATTTTCTTTCCCTCCTTCTATGGGCAGCTGAGAGTGGACTCACAGTCACAGGCCCCGGTTGTTGTGGGTGATTTTAACTTCCCTGATGTTTGCTGAAAGGACCATTCAGCCAACCAGCCACAGTCCAGGAGGTTCCTCCAGTGCATTGATGATAACTTCCTCATGCAGACGGTGGAGGAGCCAACTAGGAGAGGTGCACTGCTGGATCTCATCCTCACTAACAAAGAGGGTCTGGTCGAAGCAGTGAAGGTTGAGGGCTGCCTGGGTTGCAGTGACCACGAGATGGTGGAGTTCAGCATCTCGTGTGGCAGGAACAGAATAGCAAGTAGAATTGCAACCCTGGACTTTAGCAGGGCAAACTTTGGCCTTTTCAAGCAATTGCTGGGGGAAATCCCATGGGCAAGACTGCTTGAAGGAAAACGGGCCCAAGAGAGCTGGATTGCATTCAGAGATTGCTTCTTCCATGCTCAGGATCAGAGCATCCCCACACGTAGGAAGTCAAGGAAGGGAGCCAGGAGGCCTGTGTGGTTGAATAGGGATCTGTTGGGTATGCTCAAGCAGAAGAGGAGAGTTTACAGGTCGTGGAAGCAGGGGCTGGCCACTTGGGAGGAATATAAGGCTGCTCTTAGAGGATGTAGGAAGGCAGCCAGGATAGGCAAGGCCTCCTTAGAATTACAGCTGGCGAGAGGGGTCAAGGACAGCAAAAAGAACTTTTTCAAATACATAGCAGATAAAACTAATACCAGAGGCAATGTAGGCCCACTGATGAATGGGGTGGGTGCCCTGGTGGCAGAAGATACAGAGAAGGCAGAATTACTGAATGCCTTCTTTGTCTCTGTCTACTCTGCTGGAGGCTGTCCTGGGGAGCCCTGTACCCCTGAGACCACGGATGAAGCCAGGTCAATGGAGGAGTTTGCTTTAGTTGATGAGGACTGGGTTAGGGAGCAATTAAATAGTCTGGACATCCATAAATCCATGGGTTCAGATGGGATGCATCCGTGGGTGCTGAGAGAGCTGGCTGAAGTCATTGCTAGACCGCTCTCCATCATCTTTGCCAAGTCTTGGGAAACGGGAGAGGTGCCTGAGGATTGGAGGAAAGCAAATGTCACTCCAGTCTTCAAAAAGGGCAAGAAGGAGGATCCGGGTAATTATAGACCGGTCATCCTCACCTCTGTCACTGGGAAAGTAATGGAACAGCTTGTCCTTGGTGCCATCTCAAGGCATATCAAGGATAAGAGGGTCATTAGGGGCAGTCAGCATGGCTTTACCAAGGGTAGGTCATGCTTGACCAATCTCATAGCCTTTTATGAGAATGTAACAAGGTGGATGGATGATGGCAGAGTGGTGGATGTGGTCTACCTTGACTTCAGTAAAGCCTTTGACACAGTCTCCTGTGAAGGGGTTTCGTTAGAAGGAGCTATGTTGTTGAATTAGTCAGGCCCAAAGGAATCTCAAGGCCACTTCGAGAAGCTGAGAACAGAATCTGCTGTGAGAAAGAGGGGCGTTTCTTCATTAACAGGGCCTCAGCATGGCGTGAGTCGTCGGACCTATCATCAGTGGGGCTCCAGCGTGTGGACTGCCCATGATACTCATTTAGCGAATCCATGCTTGGAGCGTGGATTCGTGTTTAGAGAATAGTTGCGTATATAAGGAGACATCTGTCTGTAATAAATGGCTTTGGCGTGATTCACATTGAATCGGAGTGCTGAGTCCTTTATCGTTCCAACAAATGGTGACCCCGACGTGATACTCTGAACGGCGTCTCACTAAGGTCGGGGAAAAGCCTGGAGCGGCCCAGCCGGAGGCGGCTCAGCTGGACTGAGAGCCGGGCGGAGACGTACGGACGTTCCGCGGATAAATTTTGTTGAAGAAGGCCCCGGGAAAGGTGAGCGGCTGGGAGCAGGAGGAGGGAAGAGTGAAGTTATGGGGCAGAATATATCCTCAGAGGAAGAAGCTATAGTTAAGATCCTCCTGCATATTCTCTCTATGAGAGGACTTAAATATGAAGAAAGTAACATACGTAGACTGTTGGTTTGTTGTAGAACTAACGGCTACGCGACAGAAGCTGAGAAAGCTTTTAAAATTGAATTTTGGGATGATATAGGGCAGAAATTATGGGATAAGGTTAGCGACGGAGATAAAGAAGCTAAATCATTAGCGACTACATGGAAGCTTATAATTTCCACCTTAAAAGAATTTAAGGCTGAGCGGGCTGCGGTTACTGGAATTTTTGCAGCGTTACAGCCTGATAAGAACTCTAAAAATAACTGTGAAGCTTACCCAGTTCGTGTTTTCAATACCCTCCTTACTCCATCCCCTGTTGTGCCTTCGGCACCCCCGATGATACAACAGTCTGGGGCGGAGGGAGGAAAATTACCGAGTGGATGGCCTCCTGTACCATCACACGACCCTGGAGAGACCAAGAAGTCCAAAGAACTGGAGTCAGATAATTTGTCAAAAGGACTGGTGAAAGTTGAGAATGCTAAAGTCGTAGATAAGTGTAATATCAATTCTTTTACTGATTTGTGTCCGCCTTCACCGCTTTCTATCCTTCTAACTCCTACAAGAGAACAGAAGGAGCCGCCGGATAAGAACTGGGCAAAAGAACTGTGTGAAAGATCAGATCAGCTATTAGCGAGTGAATCCAACAGTCAGCAATATCAAGCTATGAGAGAGGTGCCTGAAACCAACAAAGCAGCCAAATCATTTGCAACTGTTAATCAGGGTCCCAATGAGAATTACATGCAATTTATTGACCACCTTCAAGAGACCATCAATAAGCAGATTGAAAACTTAGAAGTTAAGGAAGCACTGGTGTTGAAATTAGCAGTAGAAAATGCTAATGTTTGCTATCAGCATGTTATTTGCGAGTTTTACAGTACATATTATGTGTTCCTGTGTACCGTCTCTCTGAAAATCAAGCAGCTTGTCAGGAATGTGAGTTAATTGTTTCACTAGTTGTTTTTAAGTGCGCCATAAAACCTTCTGCCTGCTCTTCCCACTCAGGCTGCAAGCAGCCCTGTGCTTCCCCCCCGCCTCCCCCCCCCCTCCCCTCCCCCCTCAAGGTTTTTACTTGCAAGATGGGGTCAGGAATGATTGTTTTCAGTTGTGTTCCTAAAAAATCGGTATTGGGAGGTGTTTTAAAACATAGAAAAGCACTCGGACAAGAAATCATTAAATCTTTTCAGACAGTTTTACAGGCGGGGCGATTTGAACTTCAACAAGCTGAGAGAGACTTAACTGATAACACACAGGTCAGAAAACTTGTTAAAGTCTGCAAGATGCTTTCCTTATTAACCTGTTTTCTTTGTGGGTATCTGTTTAAGAATGTTGCAATTTTGATAGGTTTTTGTTACATGGTACGATAAGTTCACAGTCTGTTAAATCATGAGATTCCGTTGACTCAAAATGTGCATTTTGTGATAATACAGAAGAACATGAGTAATTTAGTTCTTTACTGCATGAATGTGATGTCTATCCATGTTTCTCTATTAGGACGGGATGTGTTAGGACAACTAGGAGCAACTCTGGTGACAAAACAACAGCATTTCTAGAAGCAGCCATTGATGATGGGCGACCAGTACTTAAATTACAGTGGAAAAATGATGATCCAGTATGGGTAAATCAATGGCCACTCAGTAAAGAAAAACTCGCCCATGTCGAAGAGCTAGTACAGGAACAGCTTGAAAAAGGGCATTTAGAGCCGTCTACAAGTCCCTGGAATACTCCTGTGTTTACTATTCAGAAAAAATCAAAGAAATGGAGGTTGTTACATGATCTTCGAAAAATTAATGATACCATGGAAGACATGGGAGCATTACAGCCGGGATTACCATCCCCTGTCATGATTCCAGAAAATTGGCAGATCTTAATAATTGACTTGAAAGATTGTTTTTTCACCATTGCTTTGCATCCTGATGACTGTAAACGTTTTGCATTTTCCATAAATTCTGTAAATAAGGCTGAACCTGCGAAAAGGTATCAATGGGTAGTTTTGCCACAGGGAATGAAAAATTCCCCAACTATGTGTCAAATTTATGTAGCTTGGGCCTTGCAATCAATCAGAAAATCTCATCCTGAATTAGTGATTTACCACTACATGGATGACATATTAATAGCTGGGGAAACTTTTTCGACTGATTTGTTGATAAATGAAGTATCTGATACCTTGCAGCATAGAGGATTGCAAATTGCTCCAGAAAAGGTACAAATTCAACCAGCGTGGAAATATCTTGGTTGGGAAATTTCTCAGTCCACAGTGAAACCTCAGAAAATAGTATGTCGGCTTGTCATTCAATCCTTAAATGATGTGCAGAAACTAGTGGGTGATCTGAATTGGGTCCGGAGCATTTGTGGGATCACTAATGAGGATTTAGCTCCAATTGTAAAACTGCTAAAAGGGGATAGTGACATTAGCTCTCCTAGAATGCTTACTGCTGAGGCGGAAGCTGCTCTGAAAAAGATTATGTCCAAACTTGTAAAAGCTTTCAGCCATAGGTGGAACCCAGATTATGTAATCGGACTACTAATTGTAAACAATACTAACTATCCTTTTGCTCTCATAATGCAATGGACAACTGGTAAGGAGCCGTTAAAGATCTTAGAGTGGGTGTTTTTGCATTTTCGACTCAAACGAACCATTACAACCAGGGTTGAGGTCTTTGCTCAGCTTATAATGAAAGGTAGGCAGAGAATAGTCGAAATTTCAGGGGCTGAGCCTGCATATATCATTGTTCCCCTCGTTTCAGAATATTTACAGTGGGCTTTGCAGAACTCCTTACCTTTTCAGATTGCGTTATTAGATTCTCAAGCTTTAATTAAGACATTTTCCCCTCCACACAAGTTAATGTCAGTTTTGAATATGGGATCAATGAAGGAGGGTCCCCCTCTTCTCTCAGAATTTCCTGTTAAAGGACCCACAGTGTTCACTGACGCAGGGGGTAAAATGCAGAAAGCAGCAATTACATGGAAAACAGATGGAAAACGGCACGATGTGATACTAACTGACCTGAAAGGATCGACTCAGCATTTGGAACTCAGGGCTGCAATAGAAGTGTTTATCAGATTTGCTCATAGCCCAGTGAATATTGTTTGTGATTCTTTGTATGTGGTAGGTGTGGTAGCTCGCATTGAAAGATCATTGCTCAAAGAGGTTCAGGATGCACAACTGATGTCTTTGTTCAAGCAACTATGGTTGTTGGTCGAAGAGAGACAACACCGATACTTCATAACACATATCCGTAGTCATCTGACAATTCAAGGCGATTTAGCTGAAGGAAACCGCCGAGCTGATTTTCTTGTATCTCCTGCCTGGGTTCCACCTCCAGTAGATAGGTTTGGGCAAGCAGTATGCTCTCATAGTTTCCTCCATCAGTCTGCTCAGGTCTTACAGCGGCAATTTTCATTGTCAGAAAGTGAAGCCCGAGGTATTGTTAAAAGTTGTGCAGATTGTCAGCCCATCTCAGTAGGGTTGGGTGCAGGAGTCAATCCAAGAGGATTAGGAGCCTTGGAATTGTGGCAAATGGACGTCACACATGTCCCTGAATTTGGCAGGCTGAAGTATGTGCATATGTCTATTGATACATATTCTTTCGCCATATGGGCCACTGCTCAGACTGGTGAAACTAGTTCACATGTGCAACGACATTTACGTTCTGCTTTTGCAGCTTTGGGAGTTCCTGCACAGGTCAAGACAGACAACGCACCTGGTTATATCGCCAAAGCTACTGCCACCTTTTTTCAGTTGTGGGGTGTTAAGCACATTACAGGGATACCAAATTCTCCTACTGGTCAGGCCTTGGTAGAAAGGATGAATCGAACTCTCAAGCATCAGCTTGACAAACAAAAAGGGGGAACTGACTGTACTACTCCACATGACAGACTAAGCAAAGCATTATATGTCTTGAACTTTTTAGGCCTTCCGCAAGGGTTCAACATTCCACCTATGATTTGTCATGGAACAAGCTTAAAAGGACACTTGACAGACCTTAGAGAAAATCAGTGTCAGGTCAAAATACGCAATGGAGTTACTGGTGAATGGGAGGGTCCTTTCCAATTAGTAACTTGGGGAAAGGGTTATGCTTGTGTCATTACAGACCAAGGATCAAAATGGATTCCTGCGAAATGGATCAAGCCATGGCTGAATAAAGACAACAAAGATTCGACAGATGCAGAAGGACAGGAGGAAGATAAGTTGTGAGAATTGTCTCAAATGTAAACCATGAATTCTTATTCAGTGTTATAGATGCTCTTAGACCCAGTGGTCTAAAAGCTTATTAGTAAACAGATAAGGTACCTTCCATAGAGAATGCTAATTTGAACAGATGGTAAGAGTTCCAAAAGGGTGATATTACAATTAGATAATCTATGCATAGATAAGGTAAAAGTATAAGATATTTCTACCATGGTAACCTAATTTAGCAACTGGTAAGGTTTTAAAAGAGATATTAAGATTAAGCTATAGATCTTTTAAATAGGTTAATATAAGTTTTAAGATATTAATTCAATAATTAGCATATGAATAGGTTAATATAAGTTTTAAGATATTAAGTCAATAATTAGCATATGCTGATGGTATTAAGTACGTTACTCTATAAACTGCGCAGTTATAGATCTTTTAAGAATTTAAGAGAATATATTGTATTAAGTTGTCTGACTATTCTAAAATAGTGCGTTGGTAAGGTTGTCATAAGTAGAATTAAGGTTTTATATATGATATGAAGGTTTGAGTATAAGCAGATAGTTGTTTAATCTTATTAAGTAAGGTTTAGCTACATTATATGTAATTGTAATTATGTTGTTAATCACGTGTCCTATGTTGCAGTGTATTTCAAAGACGATTCAGCATGCTGTTTAAGGGGCCTGACTAGTTCAAGAACAAAAAGGGGGAATTGTGAAGGGGTTTCGTTAGAAGGAGCTATGTTGTTGAATTAGTCAGGCCCAAAGGAATCTCAAGGCCACTTCGAGAAGCTGAGAACAGAATCTGCTGTGAGAAAGAGGGGCGTTTCTTCATTAACAGGGCCTCAGCATGGCGTGAGTCGTCGGACCTATCATCAGTGGGGCTCCAGCGTGTGGACTGCCCATGATACTCATTTAGCGAATCCATGCTTGGAGCGTGGATTCGTGTTTAGAGAATAGTTGCGTATATAAGGAGACATCTGTCTGTAATAAATGGCTTTGGCGTGATTCACATTGAATCGGAGTGCTGAGTCCTTTATCGTTCCAACAGTCTCCCACAGCATCCTCACAGCTAAGTTGAGGAGGTATGGTCTAGACAATAGGGTAGTGAGGTGGGTTGCAAACTGGCTTAAGCAGAGAAGCCAGAGAGTGGTGGTCAATGGTGCGGAGTCTAGTTGGAAGCCAGTATCTAGTGGAGTGCCTCAGGGGTCAGTACTGGGGCCAATATTATTCAATATATTCAGTAACGATTTGGACGAGGGAATTGAGTGTACTATCAGCAAGTTTGCTGATGACACCAAGCTGGGAGGAGTGGCTGACACGCCAGAAGGCTGTGCTGCCATCCAGAGAGACCTGGACAGGCTGGAGAGTTGGGCGGGGAATAACCTGATGAAATTTAACAAGGGAAAGTGTAGAGTCCTGTATCTGGGCAGGAATAACCCCAGGTTCCAGTACAGGCTGGGAAACATATTAGAGAGCAGCGTAGGGGAAAGGGACCTGGGGGTCCTGGTGGACAACAGGATGACCATGAGCCAGCACTGTGCTCTTGTGGCCAGGAAGGCCAATGGCATCCTCGGGTGTATTACAAGGGGGGTGGTTAGTAGGTCGAGAGAGGTCCTCCTTCCCCTCTACTCTGCCCTGGTGAGACCCCATCTAGAATATTGTGTCCAGTTCTGGGCCCCTCGGTTCAAGAAGGACAGGGAACTGCTGGAGAGAATCCAGTGCATGGCAACAAAGATGATTAAGGGAGTGGAGCATCTCCCTTATGAGGAAAGGCTGAGGGAGCTGGGGCTCTTTAGCTTGGAGAAGAGGAGGCTGAGGGGTGACCTTATTAATGTTTACAAATATATAAAGGATGAGTGTCAGGAGGATGGAGCAAGGCTCTTCTCGGTGACAACCAACAGTAGGACAAGGGGTAATGAGTTCAAATCGGAACACAAAGAGGTTCCACTTAAATTTGAGAAGAAACTTCTTCTCAGTGAGGGTAACAGAACACTGGAACAGGCTGCCCAGGGGAGTTGTGGAGTCTCCTTCTCTGGAGACATTAAAAACCCACCTGGACACATTCCTGTGTAACCTCATCTAGGTGTTCCTGCTCCAGCAGGGGGGTTGGACTGGATGATTTTTTTGGGGTCCCTTCCAATCCCTAACATTCTGTGATTCTGTGATCTTCAAAGGAAGTTTAGCTGAGTATTTCTCTGAGAGTATCCGAATAATTCCTCTTGCACAGTTTGGGCTATGAGCTTATACTGGGGTTTCAGTTCAGCCTCATTTCCTAGACTGCTACAGATACAATATGGAAAAAGCACTGCCTTGCATAGTGCTGCTGTTTAATCTATTTAGTATTATCATTCTCTTAACGTTTGGCTACAATCCCAGGAAAAGCACATAGATAAGGGAAACATTTGCAAAATAAAGGAGAAGCCTTGGAGGAGTTTAATGAAATAAGCTAAACTGGATTCTTTTCTGCAGGAATCTTAGAAAATCCACTTGCATAAATTCAAGCAACTTTAACATCTAGGAACAAGCTGATGTTTTTTCTCCAGGTACCACAGTAGTACGTGCAAAGAAGTCCACTGCTACTTCTAAAATTAGCTTTCTGAACAACAGTGACAATGAAAGCACAACCCTTAAGTATATTAGCAATTTGCCTGGATATAAGGCAATTGCTTGGGCAGTGTCCCTTGGCACTTCATGCTCTGGTTCTTGGCTCACAGTAAAACACAGACTGTCACATCTTTGCTGTTTTCCCTACTGCACTCATGCCTGAAACTTGTCTGAACATATCCAGATCTCCTCAGTGTTGTTACTTTTGCAGTTACTTCCTCCTGGAGGGCAGGAAAAAACATCCACGGTTTTGAATTGTGTACTTATTAGCTTGCAAAGATGTGTGCTACAAAACTGCATAGACAACCTCACCTGGAAAACTGGCAGCTCTGAAGAAAAACACCAGACTTTTGTCTAAAGCAAAGGATTTGAGGTAAAGTCATGTGACTCAATATAATTTTGTCCTGTAGCTGTTGCCAGAGAAGACAGAACAAGGTATTCTGTATTTTCTGCAAATAAAGAATGGAAAGGAAAAAAACCATTTCCCTGTTCTATTTGAGGTCATCTATCCCATTACAAATTCCATTTAAACAGGCTACAAGAACCCTGGTGTAACAATCAGGGAGAAATGGAACCTTCAATCATCTCCTTTTCAATCAAACATTTTAATTTAGAAGCAGAAGACTGCAGTACAGGAAAATATGGAAACTCATTCTGCTCCTGTATATTTTAGATAATTAATTCACAAGAGTGCGACACTTGCTATAGGCAGGAGGAAGAGGAGGTGCCATCAATGCAGAAAAAACTGCAAGCATACTAACTAGCAAATTTCCATGAGTGTCCACAGATTTCGATCAATCCGCATATGCAGACTTCTGAGCACAGCTTCTGACATGCAGATCAAAAACAGTGGTCAAGAGAGGTAAATGAGACCACTTACATTTATTTTCATCAGCAACAAGTGGTTTTAAATTATCACAGTGGCACTGGCATGCAATGAAAACCTCTGAGTCAATCAGGAAGTAACAGGAAGTAATCAGTAAATTGTGTGAGTCTTCGAGGTAAAAAAGAGGACAAGTTTAGCAGGAATGTCCATGAAACTTGACATGAAAGACAATTCTGCTGCTCTCTGTATTGGTAAAAACAAATCCATTGTCAAAAGTTAGTTTGGATCTACTTGGCTACCCCTTAGAGTAACAACAAGGCTTTCAGACATGATTGATTAGAGTAACCAGCTGAAATAGAAAACATACAAACTGGAAAAAAACAAAACAAAACAAAGCAAAAAACAACAAAACAAACAAAATACCCCAAACCAAACCCAAACAACAACAACAAAAAAACCCCACCCCAAAACAATAACAGCAAAGAAACAACAAAAACCAACCCAACCAACATAAAAAATCTCCCTTACTACTTTATTAGGACTATCCTACTAAGCACTAAGAGAAACTAGTCACCTGATAAATGTCAGACGTAACACTTTTAATTGGAAAAAAATGAAAGAACTCGTGGTTATTTCATCTGAAGACTGACATTCTTAGAACTAAAAGATCAAAAACCCCACAAGCCAACAAAAGAGGTTACGCATTAAAGGAAGCTGAATTCAAATGCAAACAAATGAAGAGTACAAAACCCATTGCATAGGCTCTTCCATTATTTTCCATTATCATGCTACTTCATTGGCCCTATCTGAAGATTTAATTCCAACGCTAAAGTTCACCAGAACTGATGAAGATTCAGTGTCTGGAAGGTAGGATCCTAAGCTTGGTATTTGAACATAACAAAAAGAGTAAAGAGGCAGAGCATGAATCTTCAATACCTGTAGCTTTCCAGAAGTTCCTCTAGCCTCGTAGGCATTGATATGAAGGAAGGGTGATGTCAGATGATGACGAGCTAGTGTCATGTACTCAAAGCTATTAACGTCAAACAAGCCTGCTGCTCAAAGTAAAGCACAACAAATTCCTAACAGAGTGATTGTTAGTTGGTATCAGTCTCACTGGAAATGTGGAACAGAGAGAAGAAATGAAAATAATATTGAGTTCCAATGTAGTGACAGCCAATGAATAAAGAACAACCAGATTCACACTGATATTTCTCCTGTCCCAGCTTAGTGAGTACTTATCAGGCCTGCTCCATCATCAGCCCATAGTGCCAAAGACAGTACATTACAGTCAAGATGAAAATGGTGCTGCTTTTTTTTTCCCCACTAGCATAGCAGAGTACTTCACCACCCCAGCAATTCATTAAAATAGATCATGTAGAATTTTATGCCTTAGAACAAACCCTCTCTTTGTTTAACAAAAAAAAAAAAAAAAAAGGCATAATTGTGCTGGGAAGATAAAGAAATCAAAACTGTGAAACATGCTGAGTGGAGGCTACAGGACTGAGCTCTTCTATGACCCATGCTGCAGCTCTGGTGCCCCGGCTTTCCCTGGCCATGCATCAGTGGCACATCCAGAGACTGGGCTTGAGATCTACACTTGCCTCCAAGTTTCCTTCAAAAAGAAGTGCTGGCACAAGTGAAGAAGTGACCTGAGCTGCTCTCCCATAAGCCTCCAGCAGAGGAAAGAGCACCCTGCACTGTGGGACATATGTACTAGGGAGAGCTCTTACTCCACCATGTAGAATCAACTTCAACAATAACCACAGTAGTATCACAGAAGTTAGTTTTCAAATAAATAGGTGCCTGGAAGCACCCTTAACAGATCTTTTCCCTGCCAGTTTGCTTAATTCTCCTCTGCAATAATTTGAATTTTTTGTTACTTACTAAGTGGAGAACTTTTCAGGACTGTAGTAACATTTTTCTAAGACAGATATAAACCAAAGAAAGCAGTCCATGACGCAGTGACTGAGACACTAACCTGGGATATAGGAGTCTGCTCTTTTGAAGAATGAAAATCAGGCCTGATCATTTGTTTTCAATAGGGATTCCAATCTGGATATTTGTTGTCTGCTTACACAAAGCCGATGCATTTTCTTGCAGCATTTGTTATAACATGCAAAGCAGGAGAGGCCTTCAAGAATCTGTGAAACACAAACCCCAGGATATGCTCTGAGAATAACATAGATCATTCACTACCCATGTGTGAACAGAGTTCTCTTTCACTCTCACTCACCACTGATACTGTGTTTGTCAGGAGCACAAACTCAGCCACAAGAATAGATTCCAAAAAAATAAAACCGAAAACATAAAAATCATCTTAATTATAGCAACTGAGCTTCAATGAACACAAACATCTGCCTTTTGGCAAGAGGCATGCATGGGAGCTGTTACGCGTGGGTTTGATACAGCACATTAGAAGGGACAAGTGCCTCATTTAGCTGTTTGCTGAGACCATGGGAGCATTTTGACAAGCTGTGTTAACATGCTAATAGACAGGGTTAGAGACAGTCTTGCACAAAGTGGCTCAAGTCTGTGACGGGCAAATTAAATTAGAGAGCATTTAATTGAGAGGCTGTGGTGTCAGCAGCGAGCACCAACTGGCTCTCCTGTCACAGGACATGGCAGGGGTGCCACGGGGAGCGGCCATGTCAAGCAGTGCCACGCCAAGCAAATGGCTGGTGGGGCCTGGGGGCATCAGTGGTGGGACTTCCCTAGGGAACAGGAACTGAAGCAAACCACCAGCCTCATCATGCTCTCACCTCCCCTTGAGAAGCTCTGGCCTAAAGAGGCTGTTTCTCATCCCTGCCAGCAGACAGACCCGTGCCCAGGGGCAGCCCTGGCTGTCTAAGCCGGAGGTCTCGCCCTCACCAGGGCAAACCCTGTACGAGTGAGAGCACTGAGAGTCTCACTAGCCCTGACCGGCCTCTGCCCATGGCCCAGGACCCATGGCAGCACCCCCAGTGCCATCAGCCCCTGCCCCAGTGATGCTGCAGCAGGGCTGGTCTCCAGCTCCCCACAGCCCTGCCCTGCCTGGATGTGGGGCCGTGTCCTGGCCCAGCCTTGGCCCATCCCTGTCCCCATGGCCCTACCTGGCCA
Organism: Patagioenas fasciata; assembly: GCF_037038585.1. Lineage (NCBI taxonomy): Eukaryota > Metazoa > Chordata > Aves > Columbiformes > Columbidae > Patagioenas > Patagioenas fasciata. The sequence goes on along the minus strand of NC_092524.1, from coordinate 53,019,093 downwards.
CCCCAGAGCCATACCGACCCTGGTTCCCCCCAGCGGGGTCTCACCCAGACGCACCTCACCTTGGCAGGTCTCAGGCGGTGTCTGCCGTGGTGCCTCACAAGCTTGGTTGTCTCCCCACACCTCCCAGCTGAGTGTGACCCCACAGAGCACAGGGCAAAGCACATGGCTCCCCTGAGGGCCCGCCTCACAGTTGGCTTTGGTCCCCAATGTCAGGGGGTCACCTGGTGCCTCCCCAAAACACCTGGCAGCTGTGAAGGGAGGAGCAGGGCCTGCATGTGGGGCTGAGAGCAGCCTCCTGCTTGGGGGCTGATGTATGGGCCAGGCTGTGTCCCTGTCAGATGGCGGGAACACCAAAAGGCCCTCTCGCTTGAAAGGCTTGGAATCTCTGTTCAGACAGCAGCCTTCTGACCTGGGCAAACACTTCTCGTTCATGACGCAAAGTGCCAAATCCCAGCTTCACCCCAAACCACCAGCCATCATTTCCTGTGTCTTGTAGTGCTGCTGCTAATCCTGCCCTTGTACAAACCAAACAGGTGTTTGGAAAAAAAACCTAACATGTTTCCTAGTGTCTGCTGGTTTGTAGTATCAAGCAGGTAGTAATTTGGGACAGTGTTACCTGAAAAAAATTAATCCGCACATGTATGATAACATTGCTATCTTTTATTGAATATAAAAATATCAGTATCTTCATTTTTAAATAACTTACAAACCATTTCTGGGCCCGAAAATAAATGGATTTCATGCTATTCACACTCATAGCTTCTCGTTTGTGGGAGCCAAACTTGGGGACAATAGTGCTTTTAAAGGGTCGGATTTTATACTTCCTTATTGCTTTCAGCATGCTGCACCAATCTTTCTAATAGCTGGTCAATAATTGAATACCTCTCAATGAGAAAGTGTCATCAAATGAATAAGTAATTCGAGAAATAGTGGGAAAATCACTCCAAAATATTTGAATCTCATGAAATGTGAGTTTTGAATGATGTATTATCGCAGTTGCCTGTCTTCATTGAACATTAGCCTAATCCCTGATGCTAAGCTTATGTAGCAATTCTCAAACTCTGGAAAGAATAAAGAGCTGTTGAAGTAGAATATGATGATGGAATACAACACTTAAAATGCAATCTAAAAGATTCATAGAGCTACATATATTAGCACACTAGCATTCATTTCCTTACAGGTCTTTGAACATAAATGCATTTCTACACTGTACCCCTGCTGTTATTCTAATACCTGAGTGCTGCAAGAATCAGAAATGTGGGCACTCCAGAAGGTCTCAGATAGAGCAATACTCTATTTTCATGGGAAAGAGCTGGCCTAATATTTAGGTTCCCCACTGTCAAAGGCCAAATTCTTCTTTGGTGTAAACCTGTCAGTTTACACCCACCTGAAAAAATCTGTTTGTGTAACTTCTTCACCCTTAAACCATTCACAGCATTTACCAAAGCTGGAAAGTAAGTTGGCAGTTTTCATCTGTTGTAACAAATCTGTTACTTTCCTGAGCATTTGTCTGCAAAGAAGAAAATCTTCAAATGTATGATATGGTTGCAGTATATAAACATACATTTTGCTTAATAAATATTCAGTTACAGCAGCTCTATTGCTTTTAGCACAGATATAAATTTCTAAAGTAAATTTACGTTGCTCACGTACTTCCTGAGCAGATGTGTAACATGGGAAACAGTGTTCAGGAGGCTTATTGGTCTCGTTATGAGTCCTTAGTGTCAGCTGCTATAGAGAAAAACTTCAAATGCACTTTTTATAAAAAATTGTTTTGCAGGAGAGAACAATTTTTTCTGAACACTGTCTGCTTGGAAGAATGATGATTCAGAAGCATTGTTTTATTTCAAATAGTACAATTATTATTTATGTCAACATCATTTTAAAAAATTCTACTGCATTTTTACATGATTATTGTTCTGCTTTAACTAAACATGAACTTAAAAGTGCACTTATTTTACCCTTATTTGCCTTTTTGTTTTTCGTTCCATTTTATTCCCATTCAATTATTTTTAATGCTTTCAATGGAAATAACTAAATGGGTTCTGATATTTATCTGTTCTGTTCCTTCTATTCTGCAAGTGGTCATTCTGGTGGGCACCCTGGGACTTGAGTGAGATGTGTGAGCCTTGCTCCTGTCGTACCTGCACAGCAGGGAAGAGCTGCCCTCATGAGCACACGGCAGGGCTCCTGCTGAAGGACCGGCTTTTCTGTCATGCCCTATGCACCTTGTTTTTCTCTTCTTTCCAGTCACAGCATAAGCAAGATTCACATTTATTTAATGACTCAGATCTGCAAATAGTCCTGACTTTGTCTTCCTATATGGGTGTGTCTTGGAAGTAAGCATTCAGAGACCTTTGATTTGAAATTTTTAAACTGCTTTTCCTTGGGTTTTATTTTTTGACTTTCGTAACCATCTTTTTGTTAAGCTATTACAACAATAACCAGGATAGGACATAAATCTTATCTATACAGCACAATAGCACATCTTCTTAATACAGTTTAACATACTACTTCTTTTTCACTTGCTTTGCACTTTGAGCAAATGTCATCATTCAGCTCTTTTGGAGATACAGGCAATAGCTGTTTTTATTTACCTCTATAAATATAATTCAGAACTCATCTAATGCAATTTAATGCTTTCCCTTTAAAACAGAATATATTTGAGTGGTTACATCTGCTAATAACACAGTGTTTGTGGAGTGCCTCAGTTATCTCTAGCTCTACAAATGTGAAATATTATTCTTTGTTCAGGTTTTCCACTGACCCTGAAATATTCTGATATTTGTTACTGGAACACCCTGATTCTGCTTAGTTATTAGAGTATTTGTGCTGGCAACTGGACTGAGTCAGATGTAGATTCCTTTCCCCCATCACAATACCTGTTAAGTATTAGAGGTTTGTCATGGTTACAGGCTCCTGCTCACAATTTTTGTTGGCAATGAGCTGGGAACACAACTGTTGGGACTCTTTGAAAGCACTTGAATATCTTGATTATTTTAAACCACATTTGATGGAGGGGTAGAAATACGAAAGATAGTAAATTTATACAAATTTTGCAAATGTAAGTGTCTAGGAGAGAAGTGTGCCTGAGGGAAAGGCAGGGCAAGCTGTTACCTGGCCTGTTAGCAGCCTGCCCAGCCACTGCCAGCTGAGGAGGTGCTGGCCAGGGGGCAATACAGGAGATGGGGGTATTAAAAATGTGGAAAATAGGGTATCATAGTGGGCTTGCTATGGCTACAGGAAGGAGCTGAGACTATCTGAATATTGGATATTGAATATGCAATGGGGGTATTGGATTAGGGTGTCATTTGGAATAGAAAGAAAGGGACTGGATGACTTTGCTGAAGGTACAGAAAATACGTGGATGTTGCAGTCAGTGCAGGGATCATGTACAGGGCACATCAGACATAAATTTGTACACACACAGGCATTGTTAGGTCCGCTGCTCGCAGGAAAACTTGCTCGTGGTGGTTTTTGCTAGCTATGTTAGTAGAGGGGCTTTTTAAGTAAAGGAGTGTCTGAGCAGAATCCTACAATTTCATCCTAAAACTCTCCCAAAGCTCTCTGTCCGTGTGAGTCTGTGCTCAAGGAACGTGCAGGGGGCCCAGGCACCCAAACTGCTGTCTGGGCAGCGAAACCTCCATCAGCAGCTGGGCAGACAGGCTGAGGCGCAGCCTTTTCTGCTGCTGCAGGGCATGAACACGGGGCTGCAGATGCATGGGAGGCCTCCAGCACATGTGGCTCCCTGACTGGAGAACTGCTCCCCAGGAAAATCAGAGCTGGATGACCATGAAAACAAACTTGCAAGAGCAGGCAAATGCCTTGCTGTGGCACCACAGCAGGCCTCATGGGATGGAGCCACACATGCCTCTGAACCCTGCGAGTCCAGGGAGGCTCAGCTTAGTGTGCAGAGCAGGAAGAAGTGTGTGGTGTGTGGTGGCTGCCTTCAAGTTGAAGGAGAGATTTGGGGTGATGTGGCCACATTGGAGCAGTGGTACAAGAGGAACATGAAAGTAGGCTGGTGTTGGAAACAGACCCACTTTTTGAAAGTGGCCCATGGAACCTGGCTGAAAATAACTCTAATTTAAGGTTCAGGCACCTAAATAATCTAGATAATTTAGAAAATTTATTTTTGAAGAACCTAGTCTGTTTAAGATACTTAAGTACTTCTCTTCCCTTCAGGACAATACTCTTTTCCTGTAAAAATAACTAAACCATACTTTGATTATCACATATTCCCCTGCTGCAGCTCACCATGTCAATAGGATTACCAGGATGCTGCATGCAGCTGGCAATTTTGCATACACAGTTAGGGGCGATTTCTTGAAAGAGTAGTCCTAAAAATTTCCCTGAAAAGAGACCAGTGCTTCCCTTTTGTAAGTCCTAACTTGGATGATGGAATAGAGAACACAACTATTAAGTCTGAAGATGATTCCAGGTAGTCAGAAGTGACAAAGATGCTGAAGGACCAAAATGGGTGTGGGAAAGTGATCTGAAAAAACAGAAGCAATTCAAAAACAATACGTGTAAAATGGTACATAGGAACAATCACCTGCGTAGACTGGAGGCACTGGAGTTTAGATAACAGTTTTGGAAAAAAGAATTTGGCATCAATAGCACATGACAAACTGAAGATGAATCAAGAGTGTTTTAAGATAGCAAGCACTAGCCTAGAACCTAAATGGACAGGACGTTGTATGTAAGATGTGGAAAATAATCATACTGCTCCACGCTCTATGAATAAAATATTTTCTGTGTCACTGTATCTGATTTTGAACACAATACTTCAAAGGAAAAATAGATAAAGTGGATCAAGCAGACAATCTGGAGCACAGCAGAGCAATTATAAATAATGTCACATATGGAAAGGAATGTTTCTAGTCTGGGGTAGCAAAGACCAAGAGGACATTTTGCAAAATATTCTGTTCTACAGAATATTCTGTTCTACACATGGCTAGGATGCAAACAATGTGCCTTGACTGTAGCAAGGGAGATTGAAATTTAGCATTTGGAAAAATGTTTGAAAGTAAAATTCATGATGCTCTCCAGTAAGCTGCCTGGAAACACTGTGGATTGTCTAACACTGGAAATCCATTAAGAGCATGACAAAGTTCTCTGTTTTCTTATTGTCATGGACTCTGTTCTGCAGATACTAATTCTTGCTATTGCACAGACCTGTTACATGGCATCAAACAAGGACCAAATCTTTTGCAAATATGGTGACACATTTCTGTAGTTCCAGTTTAAGCACAGGGCCTTCAAGCCTTGGATATCCAAAGAAGGTAACAGAGCTCAGGGCAGCCAGCAAAGCAGCTGATTGAGTTAAACATTAAAAAGTTAAAATCCTGGCAGATTAAAGGGATTTTTTTTTTTTTTTAAGTGGTGCTAGAATATTGCAACAATCGTTTTCGTGCTTTACAGGACGTGGGATTTCAGTAATTTGTAGAAAGGACGTCAGAAGTCTTACTCCTGGTATGAAACAATTTCTCAGTTGAAATTGACTCTTTTACTAAAAGCTAGATACACTATGAGACAAAAACATAGGTTTGTGATCAGTGGACCACATGAAGCTGTTTTCATTTCAAATATGTGCTGTGAGTCCACGAAGGTAAAGCTCTGTTTGACACTTTCCTGGCTGACAGGACATTCAGGACATCATTCTCTCTTTGTGCCTCACTTTCTTTTCCTCGTGACTTGGTCTGTGTGGCTTTCCTTGTACCTAACAGGTTGCAAACCTGCCTCTCAGACTTCTTCTCAGGTGGGCTGCTAATTTTATCAAAAGGTGTGGGAAGTCAATTCTGTGTCAATTCTGTCAATTCTGCCTCCCCCTTTGGCAATTTTATTTGAAACTGGACCATGTTTAAAACAGAGCAGCAGCACACAGGCACGTGTGTACAGTATGATCCCATGCATTTTGGTTCCATAAGGCAGCGGGCAAAAATGCTTTAAGAACATCTTATTATTGCCTCTGGTACTGCTGGGAGAAATTCTACTCAAATGCCAGTGAAATCATGGCCAAGAGGCTGATGAGGTAAAATTCTTTAACATCTCTGCCATGGTTGTGGTTTATAGCTGCCATGAAGATCAGTCCTTATTCAAAGGAAGAAAAGTGAAGTCAAGACTATTGTTTCCCTAATACCCAGGGAAGTCTGGAGTGTTACTGATTGTTACTGTGCTCACAGACAAATGCAAACCCATTCATTTATTAAAAATACAGTAAGCCAAAAGCGACAAATATTGATACCATGAAGCTGAATCAACTCAGCAGCCTTTACTGAAGGCATCCATATAGAACATAAGCATCCACACAAATTGCAGGCCAATTGGATATACAAAAAGAGGCAGAATATCCCTTCTGGCTGCCCAGGCATCAAAGACGCTTCTGCTGCTCTCCATCCATGTACCTCTACGTGATACTTTAATTCCAACTTCCTAAAAACTGTCTTGCTACTCTCAGTGGAAGTAGGTATGAAAAATAATAAAAACACATCTTTATCATTACATTTAATGGATGAGGTATGTCTCTGAATCCTCATTGAACAAAAAGGTATTTGTTTTACAAGAATCCTTTTTTGACAGTGAGTCCACTTTCAAGTGCAATATTCAACAGCAGCACATCCAATGGTTTATTTGGCTAGGGGAAGGGGTTGATGAACTGAGACAAAGATGAATGGAAAGAAAAATGGAGGCAAGAGGATCTTGTGGGTGTGGACTGAGGGAAGCAAGTTGAAGGAAAGAACAACCTGACACAGGCAGTCAGCACAGAACAAAACCTGCCCTTGCAGAACTGTAGGGCATTTCAGGGAAAATGTTATATTTGTCAGAGTTTCCAGCTGAGGAAATGAGTGTCCACCAAACAATTCTTAGAGATAATAGTCTGAATACTTTCAATCTTAAATAAGTCTTCCTTATAAGTGGATTATTATTTTGTTAACCAGACAATGGACCCTGGCTGAGAAGCTGGTGCAGAACACAGTACTGCTTGAGTAGAATTAGTATTTGCACAACTGGTGGTAAAAGCAAAGCAAAAGGCTAGTTAACATTTCTTTGGATTATTTTGTAGTGCAAAATTAATTCTTGTGAAAAATGTCAGAAAGAGCTCAGTGGCAAAGTCTCCATTGATTTCAGTGGAGCAGAATCCATTCCTGAGCTGAGAACACAGACAAATCCAATGTGCAGAGCCAAGCCAAGATGCCATAGGTTCCTTACCCAAGGGGTCATACCCCTGCCTAGAAACCCAAGGCTGACAGAGCGATGACCTTTTCAGTCCCTGCCATCTCTAATAACACTGCCAACAATAATGCCTAGGGGTCAGGATACCCATCTGCTATGTATTAGGTTGAGAAAAGCAGCTGCTTAGATGCTGTTTACAAAGAAATATGTTAAACTTAGAGCAAAGTATTTGCCCAAATGCAATAGCTGCAGAGAAGTGCTGTGACTTGCCCTTGGTACAAGGTGGTGGTCAGTGTTTCATGAGAGCAGGGCCCTTCCAGCACCCTGGGAACAGAGTGCTACTGGCAGAGCCAGCATCACCCACCAAATTACAGGCATTTTCTTTGAGGTGGGCAGGAACTAGCTGGACCTGCTTTGGAAAAGGGTTCAGAGACTTGATAGCATCCAGAGGCCTCTTCCAGAGTAAATTGTTCTGTGAATTTCTGAACTGGTGGTTCTGGACAGCATTATCTCTGTTTACTTCTAGCCCTGAATACTAGATGCAGACAATATGACACCCAGAGGTTAATAGCCAGCAATTGATGCTACTGCAGCAATATGGTCTCAACTGGTCACAGTGTCTCCCTGACCATCACAGAGATGTGAGCAATGGTGATTCCAGCCTTTTTAACAGACTTGACACAGCACCTGTTATTCAGACCATCAGCTCATTCCCATCATTTAGAATAGATGAACAAATAGAACTTTAAAGTTCTTTGATTTGAACCATGACTATTCACTAATAAGACCAAACCTTTTCATTGAGCTGTAGAAATTAAACTCTGATGCAAACGTCAAGTTAGCAAAAAGAGGAGGATTTTAGCAGCTCCAAGTGGTAAATGTAAAGGTTATGTGGGTTATTTTTTTTTTCTTCATGTGCATCTTTTTCTTCTAAAGATATCAAAAAGCAAGGTTAAGTTTTCTCACAGAAGACAACGAACAGAAAACGCTGCCAGTGTTCTATTGCTTTGAAAGGTGGAATAGCTTTGAAAGACATTTCAAAATACAATGTTTGAAAACTAGGGCATCTTGCCCCTCTCTGGGATCTTCTGCATGGACACCTGATAGGAAATCCATTTGGAATCCAGAAACTGGCACACTTGCTTGGAAAGACCATTGATTCTACTTCTAATCAAATTTCCCTTTGTAAAAAGGTAGGCAACCTGAGGAAAATAATATTTTTAACAAGTCTCACTATCATGCCTCTCAAAATCTTTGCAAACTTGTTTTTTATTCTATTAAAAAGGGTGAGTGCCAGGAGGATGGAGCCAGGCTCTTCTCGGTGGCAACCAACAGTAGGACAAGGGGTAGTGAGTTCAAATCGGAACACAAAGAGGTTCCACTTAAATTTGAGAAGAAAGTTCTTCACAGTGAGGGTGCCAGAGCACTGGAACAGACTGCCCAGGGGGATTGTGGAGTGTCCTACTCTGAGACATTCAAAACCCGCCTGGACACATTCCTGTGTAACCTCATCTGGGTGTTCCTGCTCCAGCAGGGGGATTGGACTGGATGATCTCTTGAGGTTCCTTCCAATCCCTAACATTCTGTGATTCTGTGATTGCAAATAATTTCAAATAATGAAAACTTCTGGAAAACAGAGTGGAAATGTAGAAAATTATAAATGAGTGCATCTGTTCTGCAAGGTTGTTATTACCTTTTCTAATGCTTTTAAAAGTCTGCAGTGATGGGGTTTTTCCTCTGGCTTGACGCTCTATAAACATGGGCCATATCAAGAAGCTTTGGACTACCTGGAGCTGAAGGGTCATTCTTTGTGTTTACACTGTCTTCCTCTTAAATCTAATACAGAACAGGAATGTGTTGGTCCACCTTGATGAGCCATGGCTTTAATTTTCCTAGTGAAATGTGATCTTTTAAGCAGTAAGCACAGAGTATTGTGTACGCATTGTTGCTGAGAGATGTTTGGAAAATAAGGAAGAGGGAAAGGATTGTAATCTTATTTCCTGGATTAACCGAAAAACTACTGTGAAAGTTCTCAAATAGACAGATTGCACTCATATATTTGGCAGTATTATCTGCCCAGGGGAAAGAAAACACTTGGTGATTCTCCACAGCTTGTACATGAAATTGGACAAAATAGCTTTGCTACTTCTTGAAGCGTCTGAGAAATTACTATATTAGCCAAATGTTAGCAAGTTAAATAAAAACAACATCCGATGCAAACTCTATTGATCGAAATGCTGACCCTTCTCTCAGCTAAGGCTCACTGAGCCGCTGCTCCCAGAGTGAGGACTTCGGTGGGTCATAGCAAACAGCTCCACTCCACAGCCCTTGGAGAGGAGTCATCCAAACAACTTTATACCCTCCACCTCCAGAGGAACTTTATTCAAATATAATGTTAATCAGAAAGCTCTTTCCTCAACCTGACCTCTTTCTCTTGATTAATTCAATCTGAGAAATGGAGACGGTTTGTTTTTCATGCCCAGCCCAACCTTCTCTTTGTTATTCAATTTGTAAATGTGTCAAATATAATTAATAGTGGCAGAGGCCAAGGTTAAATCAAACTGTAAACATTGCTTGTGCTATTTTGTTGATGCAAAGCTTTCACCATAAAAGGCTTTTAAATAAATGAATTCAGCTATTACTGTGCTGCAGCACTGAAACCTTACTCCAAGTGTTTGAACTTTTCAGGGACACTGTCAGGTCAGCTTAGATTCAAAACCTAATACACGACTGGGATTCTGAAGTTGCCTAAGGGAATTAGGTACCTGACTTGTACTGAAAGTCAATGTGTTGTGGGAAGTGAATTGTCTTTCAGCAGGAATTACATGTCTTTGAAAAACCTGTCCATGTGCTCGTAAACAGCAGACCACATCCTTCATGCAGATAAACTAATGCAACTCCTTTGACACCTAGATACCCAGCAAACCATCTGATGCACCAATTGTACAAAACCTAAGACTAGCCAGAAAACCCTAAGAGCTACCTTTACTTTATTGTGTTTTGGTTAACACTAAATATTTCATTTCCATGTGTAATGATTACATTGTGCAATAGTGATATTATTAAGGTGTGGCATAACTATGAGACCAACTTCCTAGAGACTACTGCATTAAGGACTTTCAGTTTCAGTCTGCCAGGCTGCAACTTGCAGTTTAACCCACTGATTTTAGTGGTACTCCTGACCTGGTAAGTGCAGATTCAGAGACTCAGTACATCCAAGGTTTTCCCCAAAACGTTTTTGCAAGGGGGAATCTAAACTTTTTTATTTTTTTTTTAAAAAACACCACACCCATATCTCAGTAACCATTGTGCAATTCATAGCAGGCAATAAGGAAACTCAGTACTTTTGAAAGCAGGTTTCTGTCTTGTTGACTGAAATTGTAGTGCTATGCAATACAGCATTAAAATTTAGATTATATAGCTTTGAAAATAGATCCCTGGCTATTTGACAGTATTTCATTTAATTCCTCGTCACTACTTCAAAAAGACATGCAAGAAATGCAATGTTGTCTGTATTTTTGTCACTCCTATGCCAAATTTTGCTTCTTTTGGCACATGTATGTCGCCACATGTTTTTCAATGTTAATAAACTGGTGTTACATTATGAACTGAGGTTTTGGGGTTTTCTCTGTCTCTATGCTATCATTGGACTGAAGTCAGAAATTTCCCCTTCCAATCTTAAGTGTCTTTTTATTTATCCCCAAATATTCTCTAAGAATTCTACTGGTCTCCTAGGTAAAGCTGCCTCATGCGATGTTTAACACGGCTGCTAGAGGCGGAACTCAGCAACAAAGCCATAGGTCTTCTGCGGACAGGATGACATCATGATACAAGATGGCACAGTCACAGAATGTACTGGTCCTTCATCTCTGGAATGGCAATTCACATCTGAACAGAGATTATTAGACAAAATTAGTGCACTTATTCCCTCTTTATGTTCAATGAGCGTTAAATCAGGCCACAGAACCACTGCAGAGAGCCTTGCGACTGGCAGGCTCAGGTCATGAGGAAGCCACCGCTTGGGAGAGCAGGTCAGGACCCATCGATGGAAGGCAGAGTCAGCGTACACCAGAGATCTCATACAGCCTTGCCCAGTCTATTTGAGCAAGGCTGCATATTAGTCCCTTGCTTTCATAACCACAGATTTTTTCATATCTATTGAAAAGAGCTGATAAAGACTCCTCTGTGGTGACGGGTGACTGAGGCTCAGTATCACAAAGAATGGAAAGGAGCAACATAATTGTCTTATGTCTTGGGAGCAGCTGAAACCACCTGAAGACAATCTTAATGATCTAAAAGCTAAATAATCTTACAGATGGTAATGCTTTATCTATTTCCATCAGTGTATATATGTATGTTTTTTTCTCTTTCAATTTGATTTCTCACCTATTTTCTATGAATATTGCTCTGTGTTCAGACTTCCAGAATCAAATTTTGAAAGCTAATTAGATATGGAAGGATTTGAGTCAAAATCCTATATGGAAGCCAGATCCTCCATTAACAATGACACAGAACTATATAATAAATGAACTAAAGAAACTTGCATGTTTTGATGATCTGTCTAAGATGAAAAAGTGCGTTGCCTCCATCATCTGGAAAACAGTACTGTTGAGTAACTTTGGTCTTCAGTGCTCAGCAAAATATGACATTTGCAACTTAGAGTTAATAACTGCATAAATGGAGAGGTAAGCTGCACCCTTCGAGACTGTGGCTCTTCTGCCCATGATGAAAGCCCTTCTTGAGCAATGGGTCAAATCCTAAACTATTTCTGCTAGTTAGCAGCATGAGGAAAACTGCAGTGAGATTTTAGGGTTACAGGCAGTGAACAGAGGGATTGCTGAAGGAATTTGGAAAAAAGGCTTCAGAGCAGTACTTTTCTCTTTTTATATCCAAGTATTTTTATTCAGTGAGGTTGAGACAAAGAAGGTCTTGCAATGAAAAAAAAACGTAAAAAAAGTATAACAATGTAACAGATCTCAGGTGCTATAATATCATCTAAAATAATTCAGTAGCAATTTTGGCTAATACATAATCCCCCCAGAAACAAGTCAAACTGCTTTTCTCACCAAAGGTAAAGTTTGGGAGTGGATTCAGATTTTGCTTGGATGCAAATATGAAGAGATACTGTTAGGGACATTCCGCTGCTGCACAGCCGACTTCATATCAGTATTTGGACTAACGGCTTCAGCTGGAAGCTCTCCTTGTAACTAAGGACAGCAGGATTTTATTTTTAATCAGGATATTTTAGCTGTAATATGTCAAAAAGAGCTTGCCATTCTTCTCACTAGTTAAGTACAGTTGTTTAATATCTGGTTTTACTTTATTATACGTAAGGATTCCAAGAGGTATGTTTTTGTTTTGAAAATCAAATATTGCTTAAAATTAGTATTAAAATGTTATCCTACAGTATCAGGAACCTAAATAAAAGAACTTGTGGTCAGAATGAAGAAAAAGGATATTATATTAATTCCTAATACAAATTAAACTGAAGAAGCTATCTGCATTGCTCATAATAAGAGAAATTAAGAACTGGATACTGGTGTTTTAAATTTCCTAAAATTGTAGTATTCTACAAGCTTTCCTAGCTGAGAGAAAACATTCAATCCTGATGCATGTACTGTTCTCTTTGGGGGGAACTGGATCAGGACTATTGTGACCAATTCTGATTATTTACACTTTCATATACTGTTTAGCTTTAATGCATTGCACGGTTAAAGGAGAATAAGGAATTCAGCCTAGTCTTCCTTAAATTCTTGCTAGACTTTATGTTCATTTAATCCCCTATTTCTCCAGTTACCTAATACAAAGCATGATTGCACCATTAAACATCACTTTGTTACCTGTTTTCATATTCTTCTCACTGTTATTATTCTTCTCATTGAAGTCTCCTTTCTAGTCATAATGAACACTCAGAGCATTTCATTGAGAAAAATGAGGAGTTAAACATTTTCTATTTCCCTAATCAAGACCCTGTCATTATCATCACTGAAACCCAGAAAAGCAGATGAAGAATGACAGAATTACATGAAAGGTAAAAAAGACACTGTCAAAGTGATTTTGTGATCACAGTCACTTATTATAATAGTTGGCATGGCAATCTAATTGCATACTAAAGTCTGTTGTGTAAACTCAGTTATTAGTTGCATTACATAATGCTGATACTCAATTGCATCAGTTACAATTGAGCATAATACGAGTAGAAATTTGGAAAAGTCTCTGTTATTGTGGAATAAGTCATACAATTCATCGGTGTGGCAGTTTTCAATTTAATTTGATATTTTTGAAACAGAAAACCACAGTGATTCAATTACAGAAGAAAAAGTAGCCTAGAAAAAAAAATCACGCTTTGCAAATGGAGAGAAGAAGGCAAAAGTAGGATAAATTTTTATTCTACCACTTTTGACAGTATCCTTTTAAAGGAAGACTAAATTGAATTCTAAAGGACAAATTCTCTTCTCATTCACATCACAATAGCTCCAGAGTAGTCCTACCAACTTTCATAGAATTACTCCAGATTTACACAAACATAAATGGCAGCAGAAGTTGCCCTTTCAAGACTAGCTGTTTCAAAATAGGAATACATTTTAAGAAGTGATTTAGAAAATAAAATTGTTTGTTTGTTTTATTCCATTAAATTGGGTCTGCAATATCACAGAGAAAGGCTGATTCCTCTTTTGGTCTCAGATAAGTTACTTTCAGAAAACAGGTATATGGAGAGTGAGACAAAAAGCTCAGAAATAAGAATGTGTTCAGTAGACACACTTGGTTGCTTCTCATACCATAGACTTGTCTACCTGAAATCTGCCTTTGATATAAATGGAGGAGAACAGCACATGGAAAATTGATCTGAAGGCTAAATAAAATTTCTCCTGCAGTGACCTGCTTGAGGAACAGAAGGAGGGGGAAGAAGGAAAGCTGAGACTGGTGCAATTCAAAGAGCAAACACACTAAGTGATAACCCCCAAAAAGTGTCAGAGGTTTTCCAGCAGGAGTTATACTGTTCCCATCCATCCCACCCTCTGGCGACACTCTCTCCCTAGCTATTTCCACTTGATTCATGTCATTTCTATACTTGTTGAAACGGTTCACACTGTTTCACTTTCTTACTGTTGTTATTTCACCTATCCACACTTGTCTCTGCCAGTCTGTTATTCATAATTGCTAAGGCTCCAACCCCACCAGAGAATCCATTTTGCTTTGAATTAGAGCCCATTTGCCTCGGATAGCCATTAGCAGTTTCTGACAGCTGTTTCTGCATGATGGCCAGTGAGACTTTATTGGAGGCCAGGAAGTCTTTCATGGAGATCATCTCGCCTGACAGCCGGCGTCCGTCTGTGTCACTCTCATTGACAACATCAGTCTCGATGGAGATGTTTCTCCGGCTACGCACATTTCCCGGCATTACCACATTCCTCCGTGAACGAAATAATTTTCTTTGGCATCTGTGGCAGCACCTACAGTCCATCTTCTTTAATATCCAGTTTATAGATTGTTTGATGACAATAGAGATCACGTTAAATAAGGAATAGATGCAGCACACCCCCATGAGTATGAAGACGAAATTGCCAAAGCGGTAAAGGCCTTGGCTCTCATATTTGGTGTTCTGGCTGCTGACCAGATCACCAAAACCAATGGTGCTGAAGGCCACAAAGCAGAAGTAAAGTGAGTCGAAGTAACTCCACCCTTCGATTGGTGTGTACATTGCAGAGGCACAGCAGGAAATGATGAGTGACACTACACATAGAATCAGCATGACGTAGTACACAGAGGGCTTCCAGCCCGCCAGGCTGTCTACCTCAGAGCTCCCCGAGCCCCGCCGGCTGTTGTGAGGGAGGACCCCTTTCCTCCTCAGCTGTCTTTCATGGCAGGACTTCATGACATAGGCTATGACTGTGATCAAGCGCTCCAGAAACAGGTTGAAGAACAAAATGGTCCCTGCACATCCTATAAGGCCATAAAATATCAGAAAAATTTTGCCTCCAACGGTGGCTGGGGTGGTCATGCCAAACCCTGGAAGAAAAAACAGAACAGTTGAAAAAAATAAACCCGTAATTATGGTGTTGGTAGTTTTGTCACATGGAAGACTGACGAACTGTCAGCAAACCCCTGTGGCACAGCTCAGCTCTGGAAAAAAGCGAAAACACTCTCCTCAGCTGTCACCCACCTGTGCTTGACCATGTCCCAGTAGTAAGGGGAAGGAAATTAATGCCAGCATTTCCTCCAGAATTAGAATGAAACAAAAAGCAGAAGAAAACATGCTGGAAAGAAAATATACTTTAGTGCAGGCCTGAATTTTGTTCTGGTTGCTAGGCTCGCTCCACCCCTCTTTGTGCCTGGGTTCATTTCCAGGCTTTGGGGTTATCGCACCCACTTCCTTCTCTCTGATGCTGTTCTGGGTGGCACTTGACTCACAGGGGTCCGTCCCCACCAGATCTGTGTAAACCCAACGTGAGTTTTTTCTGACCCTCACTTAGCTCCTGCTGTAAGTGCGGGTGGCCCATGAGCCAGCACTCAGCACCCACCGCAGCCCAGGGAGGAAAGCCCAGGCTGGGAGCACACGCCAGAAGAGGCAGCCCCTGACAGGGTCAGCAGCCCCTCATGGGTGTCCCCAGCAGGCGTTAGAGCTGCCCAGCATCTGACGCTGGGGCCTGTCACCCATTATCAGCCCTTTTTCTAATCAGCATTGCTGAAGTTTTCCTATTTCTCTGTGTCCCACTCCACAGCTCAAATCTGTATGTGAATCTTTACTAAGGTGTTCTCTGGCCTCATTCCCATCATGGGATTTCTCAGGTCAGAGATGCTTCAGGCTTCCCTCAACCCTAAAGCCTGAAAACAGTAATTTTGTTTTGGTTAAAACTGTTGATAAGACAATCTTACTGTAATAAGATATTATTAAAGAATAAAAAGCATGTCCAAACATCATTGAGCAAACTGGAGTAATAGTCCCTGTTGGCTTATTAGGATTAATAAGGGATTACATAACTGATCAATTAAGCCAAGACAGTCTTGCTGAGAGAGAACAATCATGTTGGACAAGAGACACAGTTATTTGTTTCCCTGCCTTTGTATTGTGAGATGCTGATTATGAGATAAAGGCATTAGGCTCTGGCTCTGAGAAATAAAGGAAGTCATATTCAGTGCGATACATTTGTGCTTGGAAGACAGACAACTGCAGTGTGAAGAGACTCCCATGTTTCCAACAGTGCTGAACTGCACTCCCCTTCACTGGAAACCTGCCACCAGCACAGATTGGTCTCTAACACTGCTCCTGCCTCACAGGGTCAAGTGACAGCACTCACCATCACCCCTCCGGCAGGACCCCCTCCAAATGACAACCCCAAGCGTGGGCTCTGGAGGGTCACTGCATCCTCACCTGCATCCACGGCCAAACTGCAGCCTCTAGAGGAGCTACAGGAGGCCCAAGCCTCCTTGTCAAATGTCGGTGCTAAAGAGAGCTGGGTTGCAGCTCTGTGCTGTGGGCAACAGCATGGTGACACAAACCACATGGACAAAACGTCCTTCATGACAAGAACTTTTTGCTGTTGTTCTCCTTGGCACACACATGTTTTCGCTCACTTTCTACCTTCCCATTCTGCTCTGTGAACTGATCCCTCTATAGTCCTAGTTTTGATGTTTATTTTCTGTGCAGTCTGGCTTGTATGCAAGTCATGACCTCCACCCTGTGGACAGACCCGTAAAGACCGATGGATGAGGGGAACCTCTCTACAGCTCGTGGGATCTGCCCAAAGCAGCCGGTGTGGAGGAGGTTGGGGGCCGCCATGTCCCAGGCCACCCTGCTCACTGCAGAAGGGCTGCAGCCTGGGCGGGGACAGAAAGGCGAGGGAGCCTCTGGCACGGGGGAAGAGCAGTGGGCAGCATCTCTCACAGAGTAAAGCAAATGCCCTGGGAAGAGAAATGTAGATCAGGTTCACACTTCTAGCATGGCACAACACCTTTGGGCTGCTTCCCACAGGCCCCTCTCTGGATCCTGCCACTGGCATCACGGCCAGAGCTCATCAGCTTTGTTTGTTTAGTTGACTGGATTTTATCGCAGAACTGAGATGTGTGTGCATAAAAAGCCACTAACAAAGGCAGCAAGCAGGCATGATGGGAAATGCATGGTGAGCTATAAATACCAGAAGATGCAAAACACTGATCCAAAGAGGCAGTGAGGCTCTGATGGGGACTCTACCCCTTGTCAGCTCCTCCTCGTCAGCAGGGGGACTGGTTTGACCTCCTGGAGTAAATGTAATTTTTGTTCATTTCTATTTATAAACCTCAATGTGTAGCACTCAATGCTAAGATTTCTAAGAAAGCACTAAAATGGAAAACATAAAAGCAGTATAAAGATATTAATTTAACAAGCATTTTCCTTCAAAGCTAATTTGTCAAAAATGAGCTATAAGCTTTTAGTTCCAGAAATAATTTCAGTTCATTAAATGCCTTGTATTTCCATGTATTGGGCCACACTATGCCTGGTTAACTTTGGCTATCACAGTATTATACCTGGGATTAATTTGGAATGCTGTATTATAGACTAGGGCTTGTTTGACAGTAAGTACCTTTTTCTCCAAATGGACTTTTGGGGTGTTTGAAATACTCGTAAATCAAAGGAAATTTGGTTAATTGTATCGGCCAAGAAATGCAGGAGGGCAAAATTGCAAAAAGGCTTACAATAGTGGAAATGAAACTAAATGTTCTCTTATGGCATTTTTGTGAGGACACAGAATCTCCATACTGGGTCAGACCACTGTCTTTGACAGTGAAAGATATAAGAAAATGTGAATAGGGAAGAAAATATGAACAGAGTGATCTATCTCTGGGATACTCTCCCATCTTGCAGAAATCAGCGGTTTAGAGGACATCACATTTAATAATTCAATCATCAATCTTGCAACATAATTTTTAAAAATAATCTATATTGTTGGTCTCCATTAGATCTGAGGCAGTAAGTTCTACAATGTAATTATGTTTTGTGGAAAAGAAATCTTTGTCTAACCTGCTGCCTGACAATTAATTTCAGGGTTCTGCTTTTTGCAGTCAGCTGTAGCAATTGTCATTCTCCATGCACATTATCCCTTCACCTTCCCCCTTCTGCTTTTATAGACTTCTATTATTTCCATCTTTTTCATTTCTCCCCCAGTCTGGAGAGGTCTATGACGTTTAGTCTCAAGTTTTCACTCTGCTAAGGCATACTTCTAACTAGCCCTACTACCTTTCTTGTTTCTTTTCCATCTTAATACAGTCTTCCAAAGATAAAGGAGCAGGACCAGAAATACACAGTATTTGCAATGCAAAAGTACTTTGAATTTATGCAGGGCATGCTGATGTGTTGTGCTTTGCTCTCTTTTTCACAGGAATTCCTATTTGTCTTTTTAATTGCTACTGACCACTGAACCGATATTTTCAGCAACCTGTCTACAGTGGGTCCTAGCTCCCTTGCTCAACAAGCAATGGCTGTCTTGGAGCTCTTCACTATTTGGCTGTAATTACATCTATCTTTTTCCATGTACATTACTTTGCATTAATCAACACTGAATTACATCTAAACTTTTACTTAGTTATTCGGGAATACGAGATTCTTCTATAGTTCACTACAGTCAGGTTTATAGTTGGTTATCCTGAATACTTCTCTGTCTTAAGGAAAGGTTGTTATCTATCTATCTATCTATCTATCTATCTATCTATCTATCTATCTACCTATCTCTTTTCTCATATTATTTATGACTGTTGAAATGTGCGGGTGTCAGCAAATAGCCCCAGAGACCCTGTTGTCAATCTGCTACCATTTTGAAAACTGAATATTGATACCTAGCCTTTTCATCTATTCTTTTTAAACAGTTTTTTATCAAGGATAAGACTCAACAGGATAGGCTGGAGAGTTGGGCGGGGAAAAAATTAATGAAATGTAACAAGGGCAAGTACAGAGTCTTGCATCTGGGTAGGAACAAACCCAGGTTCCAGTATAAGTTGGGGAATGACCTATTAGAGAGCAGCGTAGGGGAAAGGAACCTGGGGGTCCTGGGGGACAGCAGGATGACCATGAGCCAGCACTGTGCCCTTGTGGCCAGGAAGGCCAATGGCATTCTGGGGTGGTCAGTAGGTCGAGAGAGGTTCTCCTTCCCCTCTACTCTGCCCTGGTGAGTCCACACCTGGAATATTGTGTCCAGTTCTGGGCCCCTCAGTTTAAGAAGGACAGGGAACTGCTGGAGAGAGTCCAGCACAGGGCAACAAAGATGATTAAGGGAGTGGAACATCTCCCATGTGAGGAAAGACTGAGGGAGATGGGGCTCTTTAGCTTGAAGGAGACTGAGGGGTGACCTTATTAATGTTTATAAATATATAAAGGGTGAGTGTCAGGAGGATGGAGCCAGGCTCTTCACGGTGACAACCACTGGTAGGACAAGAGGTAATGGGTTCAAACTGGAACACAAGAGGTTCCACTTAAATTTGAGAAGAAACTTCTTCTCAGTGAGGGTGACAGAGCACTGGAACAGGCTGCCCAGGGGGATTGTGGAGTCTCCTACTCTGGAGACATTCAAAACCCGCCTGGACACATTCCTGTGTAGCCTCATCTAAGTGTTCCTGCTCTGGCAGGGGGATTGGACTGGATGATCTTTTGAGGCTCCTTCCAATCCCTAACATTCTGTGATTCAGCTTTTCATCCCATTGGAGTATTGTTTATTTCTTTTGATGAAGAGTTTTGCAAAAAAGCTTTTATAATGTCTAGGTACACTGTAATTTTTGTGAGGCGTGACTTCCCTCTGCAAAAGCTATCTCACTTTTTTGAACATTCTGACTAGTTATATTCTTGTTTACAGTCTCCTAATGTTCCTCCATGGCAGACAGACTTACTGGCCTCTGGTTTCCAGGAACATCTTTGTAGCCTTTTCCAGAAATTGTGGTTACATCTGCTATCTTTTCTTCTCCTTGCACCAAACCTGATTTCAGAATATAATCCACAATTAGTTAAGCATCATTTTCATGTTTGAGTTCTTTTATGAGCCCTGCATGAAAAACTTCAGTCCTGGCAGTTTGAAAGAGATCAGTCAAATAGGAGAAACAGAGGAGAAACCATCAGCCAAATACATGGAAGGGAAATGACTTAGTGAGCAATTAGAGCAGAAATCTGATCCATGCAGCGTAACAGTGAAAGAGCAAGAAGTTAAATTGGCAGACTGGGAAGCAAACACAGAATGAAATTATGGAATCATATAAAAGAGGAAATAATAGCAGTGGCTGACACTTGCAGATTATTTGAAAATATTATACAAGATTGCTTCTTGTGATGAAGAAAGAAAACAGGAAACAACCACAGGAAAAAAATGCTAATTTTTTATGGTATGAGAGAATGCTGATGAAATTTAGTGAACTTTATTTTACAAATTGGGTGACACTTCTTGAAAAAGAGTTATCTCAAGTAGAAAGAGAGATTACAGTTAATCAAGTGGGAATCAGATCATTCTGAATTGGGGAAACTGAATATTTTTAAGGTACTGAAAAATGTTTCAATTGATTTGTTAGCTATGTCTGCAGATATGGCACTATATTATCACCATTGATAGATACGCATGATAAGCCCTAACTTTACCAGCCCAACAATGAAGAAGGTCTTCTTAGTAAAGATTTCAGATTTCTACTCTGAAATCAGTATGATACAGATTTACCTATGTCACATGATCCATTGACTACTATAAACTGATGTTACCTTTCCTAATATTCAGCTGAACTGAGCAACTACATTCCTTGTAGCTTCAATTTTCCTTTAACTGTTGTGGTTTGGGTTTTTTCACATATTGCTTAGGCAAGAATTCAGATTTATTTGCTGAGTATTTATACTAATTCTGAATTTCTCTCTAGCAGAACTACATTTTGCAGAAGCTGGAAGGAATTTAAACTCCAAGTAGAATCAGTAAAAGTTTTCTAAAGCACTGCATACCACTGCAGATTTCGTCTTGGCAGTAAAACTTCTATCACGAAGATTGTTACTGCAAAGTGCTCTAAAATCCACCCGTGTCTTCAGGTTATATTGTGTGCATATTCCAAGAAGACAGAGGTTACTTATACAAAAGAACAATTAAAAATGTAAATGCATCGACAGTATAATATAATCATGCTTCATGATTTCCTGAAGCAAATATTGGGTATAACCAAAGAAAAGCAAGCAGCTGTAATTCTTAACAGTAGTCAGCTTGATAAGGACTGAGGTCCAACAGAAGTTCTCCTAGAGCAGAATCCTTTGACAGAAGGTAAATATTGACTAACATGAAGCAAATATTGTTCTTAATATAACAGTAACATGCTTGTATCGAAATCTCACAAGAGGAACAGTCATCAACTTTCTATAATTAAACAACTCTACAAAAAAATCTAGTTTCTCTATTTTTTGTTCCTCAATATCTTGATTCATCTTCCTCCCAAAAATCTAGAAAAACTGAATTAAAACAAGCACCAGCCCCTAAAAGCCAGACCCCCAAGATGATGTGGTGCAGACATCCCACTCAGCCACTCTGGCTCTGTCCAGGTCCCCCAGCACCACAACATCCCCCCAGACACAGCCAAGGGGGCACAGCCCAAGGCACTCGTGCCACTACATCCTGGCATGTCACACACACAACACACAGCCCCAGGGAATCCAGCTGCCAACTCCAGGCCAATATTAGGTCATTTCATCTTTTCTGTTGTAAACTACTTCATCACTACCAATTGTTGTAAGCGTTTCTCCTGGATCAGTACCCACACTCATCTCCCTCTGCCTGGTGATACACAGTCTGGCATCTCTTTTAATTCTGGATGTCCTGACATTCACAGGTTGCATTAATTAACCCTTCAGTTTTCATTTCCTAGTATGCTTGATGCTATGAAAGAGCATGAGAAACAGTTCCTCAATCCGAATCCCTCATGAATGAAGCCTGGAGCACCAAATATAACGTGTGTGTAGGAAGATTAGGACAGACATACAGATTTTACAGTTAATTCTGGATCATGAGATTGGGTCTTTCTATTGTTCTGCAAAATAGCACTCTTTTCTGAGAGGTTTCGTTTCCTTTTTGAATGTGTGCAGTTCACTGCTCCTGTCTTTCCCACTAAGAGGAAGTGGGTAGAAAAAGGGGGTAACACTATAGCAACAGTAATGAATCATTGAGATGCTAGAAATATCATGATAAAACAGCTTTCCAGTTTAACCTACGATCAGTGCCCTTTGTCTCTCATGTTGTGACTGTATCCCTAATGCATTTTCTATTTATTTGATTAACTCTTTTCCTTGTTTTTGTCTATCAGTTCTACTTTGGTCATGACTCACTGGGGAAATGATGAATTTCACCAGTGGAACGGTCAATGGAAAACAACTGAAGATCATGACGGACGTGAACCGAGCTAAATACCAAGACTTCCAACTGCAGTGAAAAGATCATAAATAAATTGTTATTAGGAGAGAGAAATATGGAAAGTCTTAGATACCTGCAAAGATGCTGACTGTCCTTCCCTCAGACATGTTCTGCACTGAACTATCTGCGTAAGGACATTCTGTCCTTCTAAAAGACAGGCAGAAGAAATGACTCTAAGTGAAGCTGTGCTTCAAAAGCTTCACTGATAAAAAGTCCTGTACTGTGTACTGTTCCTACAGTGTGCAGACACTAATTATTTGTCAAAATTCACTTCTGCCATGATGGCCTATTCTGGTGCTGCCAGAGCAAAAAAAGTAGTCCTAGGAAAACTCTACTTCTGCTGAAGTAATTGCCACGCATAGGAACTCTTGTAGGAAGAGCCAAAGCACTCTCAGATCATGTCACTTGTCACATCAGTCCCCTTAGGACACTGTTGCTTCAGCAAGCTTGTAACAGAGCCCTACTCTAGAAAGGAATGGGGGCATTAAGTCGTCCCCAGGAAGAGAAGAAAAAGACACATTTCTGTGAAGACTTCTACTGTGTGAGAGGAGATGCTCATGGAAGCAGGCAAGGTGCTGTCACAGCTACCTGACAGCAATAAACTGGGACTTGGGTCTAACTTCTGATATGAAAACTAATGTCTAGTGTGGTTCATTTTGCTAAGTGTATGCAGAAAATCACCCCCCCACACACACACAGCCCCCGCTGTGATTTCCCATTAGTGGATGTTCAGTATCTGAACTGTGTGGCTGCCCGGTGAGACATACTTACATTCATACATGTTGTCAGAACCACTCAGATAAACATCTTGACCCTCTCTCTAACTATGCGTCTCCTTTACTACAACAATTATTTGACAAAATAATATTTTATCAGGGACAACCTGGAGTATGTTAGCATTTATTTCATCGGCAATGCTATTTTCTCATGCAGATGGTTACATGGTTACACGGTGAAGGGCTCAGCCTGCCCAGGCAGGCACGGATGTATGGCCATAACAACGCTCCTTTGTGCTATATGCTCTTCTGTTTCCAGACCCACCCACCTGAGCGAGCTCTGTCCCTCCTTCCCCCGCATCCCAAGCACCTTGTGGAGCTGTAAAAGCTGGAAATGTCTCCAGGGCTATTAGATCTGAGTCACATCTGCAGATACACCGCTATGCTGAGTGATCATCTGCTTGGTGACCTGGGACCCTGCCTTGAATGCCACTGCTGCAGCTTCCTTCTGTGCCGGTCTGCACCCGCAATGTTGTGCTCGGGCAGGCTGAGAGAGATGTAACCTTCTCCAGGGCTCCTAGCAGGGTTAAGTCCATTCCTAAATGGCAATGCTGATGCTGAGACTAATGACAGAAGATGTTTTCATGAAACAATAGTTACCCAACTACAACCTATACTTTCTCATATATATTGAGATTTTTTTTTCGCTCTCTAACTTGTTTGGAGAGTCATCAAAGCTGTCAGACAACACCCTCACCACTTTTTTCATTGAGGCCGAAATACAGAAGGAAGATGATACTGCTTCAAGAGTGGCATGAGTCCCATGCTCAACCTGTGCCACTGTGGGGTTACAAGACCTGTGTGAAAGATTGTGCATAACATTACTTTGGCTGTGAGAAAAACCTTCTGAGAACCCAATCTTGTAACACTGATGTAGGTTTGTCATGCCAAGTGTGTGAACGTGACTTCAAGGGTAGAAATAGCAAAATACTGAGGTTTTCATCAATTTGTTTTTGCAGCACATAAGATAAAGCTTGTTTCGTGTTAGTGTGTGTGAGGCAATATCTGTATTTAACATGGCAAAGTTCAGCTCACAGTGAGCCACTGTTTAAACCTGTCTGGAGAGCTGGATACCTGTTACTGCCCTTCTCTCATTCCACTTACACAATCTGCATGTTCTGCCTTGAAGAGAAACCTATCTTAAGAAAAGCTTCCAGTGTTAAGAGATCTAAAAGACATAAGTAAAAAAAGTGCTAAAAGGATAACACTGGATGAAAGATAGAATTAAAATTCAGTTTTAATAGACAACATCTTTAGGGATCTGTTGATGTATCGGTCATAATGTCTGTGCAGCCCTTAAATAATAGATAACTTTTTGGGAGAGAAAGCCTCTGTAATTTTCATTGTTGTAATTTTTTTGTATAAGATAATTTATGAGAACCCTGCCATTCTGCTTTATATAATGAGGGTTATATTTTATTTAAAGTTCATTCAAGGTCTTCAGTAAGAAATGCACACAGCTGTGTTACAGCTTCTGTGCTATCATTAATTCAATGTATAAATACTTTATGCCTAACTTCGGGTTTCCCTTTATAATTTTACGTAGTTTTTGAAGCCTGAGGTGTATGCCCAGTGCCTTTCTGTCATCCTGAGATAGATTTGTAAGTCTGTAAACCTTTCGTGTTACTATAGGGATAGAAAAGGGCTCAGTTTTGAAAACACCTCATTATTATGATTTTTAAATTTTTTAGTGACTTGTTGAAAAGTCATTTAAATGTTTGTGTAGTTTTTATTTAGCCTTAACACATAACAACATTTATCTAAGTAAATAATCTATATTTTATTAACACACTTGTATTTAATGTTTAATTAAATATTAATATGTCATATGAAAAGGTACTCATTCCCTCCGTGTAGGTGAACAGCATATCTGGTCCAACCTGAACACCCATCAAAGCCAGTCATCAATAGTTTGGCAGGCTCTAAAAGGCAGAAAAATATCAATAACTGGTGGCGCTGCAGGAATGCTCGAGCGCTTGACTACATACTAATACTTCCCAGCCCCTGGGAAGGCGATAAGGGTTCAGTCCCTGCAGCTGTTTGCAAATGTGCTGCAGACACCAGCTTCCACTTCTTTCCTCCAGAGAAACGTCTAGGACTCGATGATCTTATAGGTCTTTTCTAACCAAAATGATTCTGTGATTCTATGACACCAAGCGCAGCTTTTGGGGTGCTCAGAGCCCTCTTGGGATGCAAACCTGCATGTGCATGGCCCCAAGACAACCTAAAATCCTGTGCCAAAACGCACTTAGCAGCTTATACCTTGGTGTGGGTACTGGAGTAATGAAGAGTGTTAGTTCTGTGGACAAGTAGCATCAACTGCAATTCAGCAAGTGCAGGTGTCAGTGCCCCAGTCCCCGTCTCGGGCCTCAGGCAGAGGCTGCAGCCCTAAGGCCACTGAGTCTATGGGGAACAAGCTTTTTGCTGTTTCTTTTTGTAGAAATGAAAGCCCAACATATTATAATTAGGAAAAAAAATTAAGTTCTATTTGATATCTTGATAAGAGAAGGATGGTAAAGCAGTAATATTTGTCTTGTTCCAAGTAAATAAATTAAAAATAATTAGATCGGTGTGTGCTGGAGGGGAAGGTTTGCTTGTTGTCCGGTCCGCTGGCACCAAAGCCAGGGACTCATCAGACCTTGCCTCCAACCCAACACATCATCTGAGTCCTCTCCCTGGGGCCGATGCCAACACACCTCACAGAGAATGGCAGAACTGTGGGAAATAAGTGTGACTCAAGTTCAAACTACAGCAAAGTATTAGCGTTTAACACTAAATGAAAATATTTAAATGGCCATAGCATTTCTGGATAATATACTGTCAAACATTGCATAGAGAACAGGTTTTTGAAAGAGCTGTATTTAAATCTTAATACACAACATATTCACCTTTCTTACAGGTTTTCCTTAAAATTATAATAGCTATAATATCCTAGACTACAAGCTACACACAAATTTATCCAAGGAACAATAAGGAAATATGGTAGAACAAATAGAGCCTTTCCTTAGTTAAAAAATGCCTGAGAAGGCAGTTTATACAATGTAGGAAGAAACACTGTTATCATCAGTTCCATTCCTGTTAAAAACCAGCATAAAAATAAAAACAACAAATCAAAATTTTAATCACAACAGAAATATTTTCAACGTGAAAGCCAAAGGCATATGCCTTTGGATTTAAGGTCATTGAGCATGGAAATGCAGTAACTGTCAGATTTGCAATGTATATTGGGTCAACATTCAGCACCAAAAGAAGTCCCCATAAAAACATATTCATAGGAAAAAAGTGTCTTAAAAAGTTGGCCTTTCTTACTGATTCCAGAAGGTTATGTTCAGAAGACAGGTATACCCTGTATACACAGTATATATGAAGTGTCTGCGATGTGTTGAAGAATCAAAACCAGATCTAAACATCTTGAAGTATGATTGAAACAGAGATTAAAAATATTTATTCGACAGGCTCAGAGAAAATGAATGGATTAATATATATACAAAACTAAAAAATACATATAATTATATCTGCATTAGATAAGCATGTGTATGTGTGATGAATACATATATATGTACATAAACCTTTTATTTTTCTGTTGATAGTCTCCCTTACGAACAATAGGCAATAACTTCAAGCTATAATTCATCTTGGTAGGATAATACTTTATCTGAATTGTGAATGTAATTAACACTGTTTCAAGGGCTTGTTTCCAGTCAGTCAGTCTGTGTAAACATAATAACTTCAGCCATTAAGGAAGAGGAACATAATGTTTTGTACTAATTTAGCCATAGGTTAATCTACACAAAATTTTTCCTTTTAAATAGTTTAAATACCCTGCATTTTAAGAGTTTTCAAAGGTTAGCTTAAATTTGGTTACTGTGAATTTTATTCTTGGCATGGATACATGAGATATCTTTATTTTTCTTGGAGGAAAAAAGTGTTCCTGTGTCTCCCGGAGGGCACTTTTCATGTAATACTGTAGGAAAGTTATATGTCTGTAGCTGCTGTGGTTTGCTTTTTCAGTCCAAAATGTATTAATAGAATTTTCCTCTGGTCTGCAGCTTTAGTGTTTCTTCTCATTTAAAGGTAAAGCTAGGAGAAGTAACGCAGTTATTTTTGTTTCTCACAGTGGAAAAAAGAGAGAAAATGTGGTGTCTGTTTGTATCCTCTTGGTAACAAGAGCCTGGCAAAACTCTGTTAGCGGCATTTTCAGTGAACGGGATTTTTAAACAGTAAGGCTCTTCCTTGGCCTGAAATACCAACACGATCAGAGCGATTTTATGTAACATGGTCACTTGCAGTTTAACTAAAGCAGAAAGACAGAGGCTGACAGTGTTAAAGTCAAAAAAGTTAAGAAAAGAAAAGGAAAACAAAAATCTCCAGCATTACAGGCTGGAAGGAAGCTGAACACAGATTAGGAAAGCTTATTTTTGGCAATGTAAAAAAACCCACGATATGTGCATATGTGTTTCTGTATGATTGCATTTTCCTAACCAATTTGAAGCCTTATCTTGATGGCAGAGAGGAAGGCTGGGAGCCATCGCTACCAGAACCACCATTTGCCAAGGGCCTCAATACTGCTACTTCCACAGCCTCACACAGAAAATTAGGTTAGCATGATGCTTAGATACATCAAACTCAATAACAGGTCAAAGGACCACAGCATAAAAGACAGCACAAACACTGCTTTAGTTCCCTGGAGACTGACAGAAAGCCCCCAAAAGCTAAGAATAAAAACAAAAAATTCACAGTTCCCAAGCAGGTGCTGCAGGGACTGTAGATGCAAAGCAAGGACCATGAGTCCACACCATATTGGCTGTTGGTATGGTATGTGGTAAGATATTTAAATATTCCATATGAAAAGGGAAGCAGATATTAATGTTGTGATTAAAATTGCAAAACCTGGTAGGCAGTGCTGACAGCAAATATCAGAGATTGCAGTGAATATTTATCACTGGAGAACTGGTGATGTAGGACTACCAGTTTTGTGAGTACTTATGATGATAAACTTCAACACTCATTTTATCAACTTGAAATTTCTTATCCATTATTCTGTGTAAGATACCTTAAAAGCTAAGAGTTATGAAGGAGGCAAAGACTCTCATATTTTTTGACATTTTAAAAGCAAAAACTTATGCCGGGGCGGCTGAGAACTGGACACATGGGAATAAAAACTGAGTTTGTGAAATAATCACAGAATGATCAAATGGTTAGGGTTTAAAAAGATCTTGAAATACCATCTAGTCCAACCCCCCTGCCATGGGTAGAGTCATCTTTCACTAGATCATGTTGCTAAAAACCCCATCCAACCTAAATAATGTCAGGCTGCTCCAAAGAGCACATCACCTGCAAAACAAGCATTATTGCCACCAGGTGCAAGAATGTCCAGACAAACTTAGAACACTACACAGAAGAGAAAAGAATCGAGGTAATGTTAGTGACTGCAGTGAATTTTGTCTTGGAGACAAGAGTAATTGCCAAACAGCGTGCTGGCTTCTATCTGCACAATGACAAAGCACATAGTTTCGTTTCCAAAATGTCTGGCTTTCTCAAAAGGCAAGGACCTGCTAAGGCCCTGGTTCATGGGTTGCCTAAAGGAAATGCGTATGCGCCTGTGAAGTCACAGATGCTCTTCCAGTGACAGCTCTAGTGGCATATGTCTGTAAATCAAGCATAAATTAAATAATCTAGCCTAGTCATATTATTTTACAGGTCCAAACATTTATGTGGAAAAGGACCTATACGTAAAATGCAGCAGGAAGGTTCACACTGCAGTGCTCCAAATCCTCCATGGCAACTTTGTCTTGCTGTCAAATTATTGTGCCATTGCAAATGCTAAAAAAAAAAAAAACACACTCCACTGCACACTGCAAGGACCAATTCTCTTCTGATCTACTTGGGTGATGACCAATCCCGCTCTCTATGCATCAGGCAAACTCAAAATCTCAGCATCACTTGCCTCATCCACCCAAACAATTAAATAAGAACAAGACAAGCAGGCAGAGGGTAGAATTGGTAGAGATTATAACAAGAAGATAAAGAGTGTTCAAAAGCTACAAATCTGGTTGTTTTCTGATGTAACTTGACAAGGGATGTACTAAGGACATCCCAAAATCAGAGGATGGCTCTGGAGCCTGCCTAGTCCAGCTCAGATCAGGGCCTCCCACGCACAGCAGGTGTCCAGTCAGATGTGAATTCATCCAGAGGATAAAAGGGATGCCAGGCTTTCCAGTCAGGCATTTATAGATTTATGGAAATAAAATTATACTTTAATGATGTCTGGAAAAAGAGATGTTCATATATGCAAAGACAAAACTGAGGTGAATTCTTTCAGCAGTACAATTGTGAAACTGCTTCTGAAATACTTTTGATTAAAGGTTAAACAGTCAGTAGTAGCTTTTGCGAGACCCACAGAAACTCTTTATTTACTTTTAATCTGCTTTATGAGGTTCCCCTCTGGAGGTTTAACTGAATTGACAGCTTTTGTTTGTGAGAAATCACAGCACTGCTGGAAACATAAGCCATTTCAGAGGGGCTGTCACCTCTGCTCACAGGCACCCGCAGCCACCGGACCCACAAAGCGGATTCCTACCAGACCTCAGTATTTGTGAGACCCCAGGAGACGTGAGCTCTTCTCTGAATGATTACCTGAAGACATCACTGAGTTGAAATCATAATGCAGACAAATATTAAAAAGCTTTGGGGGAAATGCCTGGCTGAACTTTAAAGAGATTACATGGACTGTGGAGTGCAACACACAGACTGTCTTAAATTCTGAAAGACTTAACTCAGGGCTATTTCCTGGACTCTGCGCTAAGAAACAGTCACTTAATAAAGGCCCATCATTTCAAACATTGGAGTTAAATGAAGGAAAGCCATTTCAAAAAGCACAAAGAGAATTTTATCCCAAGAATCATGCTACAGATTTCAGATTATTTGGGAAGATGGCTTTTCTCAGTCTTTCAGAAGCTGTTAAACCTGGAAGCAGAGAGGTTCAGCTGTTGGAAGCCTGTATACAAGACAACCCTCCTTTGCAAGTACCTTTTTCACAGATGTGTCATGGTTTACTTCATACTTTTAATGCTGATCAGTTAAACAACTACAGTTAATGAAAATAATTTTACAGATTCTGCCTATGAAAATGATGAAGCAGAAACAGCTTTTACTATGTATGTTTATCCCAGGAACTGAAGTATCACCTATTCAGTTCATAATGTATTCTGCCAGGGAAAGAAGAAATGCACGAATAAGTCTAAATACAAAGCACTTCTTTAATTTTAAAACCCTTGAAAAAAAAAGTTATAATGAAACAGCAAAGCAAAGTTCTGGCTCTTCTAGAAGTTCTGAAGAAGACACCTGTACTGGTAATAGGTTTAAAAGCTCATCATTCACAGTGCTTATCTCCCAGCCCAACAGCACATTTAGCTTTGGAAAAGAAGCACAGAATTAAACAATAGGATTTCTCAGGAGTGTAAGCGACCAGTTCCATGACTAACCATGTGAAAACAAATTGGAAAGTTTTGAGGCCATTTATGAAGTCCTTTCTGCACTAAAAGGAGTCTGTGCAGCCTTTTGTCTCTCTGTAGTGGCTTTTTGGAAGCCAAGTCAAACCAGTTTGTCATACATGAAAAGGAAATAGTGCTTTCATACGGCATATAATGCACACGCTGAAAAACGGGTGCAAAAGCTAGTGTCACAAAGGAATCTCTTTTAAAATAAAGTCTTTTAGTGAAGTAGTTGAAGAGATGGAGTTTATCAGACTTCCATTAGAGGCTCATTTCCTTCAACAAGGGCTGTGAACTACAACAACAACAAAAAAAAATATATATATATTTTTTTTTTTTTTTCTTTTTCACCCAGCCAGGAGCTGAAGAAATTAATGGTTTCAAAGTCACCGCAACTTTCTTAACAAGTAGAGAAATAAGTGACATTCTCCAAAGAACAGTTTTCAATGCATGGGAAAAGCTTAAGCTTTTATGTTGCTGTGTTTTAAAAAAATACTCAACATCTATGATGCAGAATGGTGTAGACAGAGAAAGATCAACCCCTTTTCAACAGAACAGGGAGACCATAACTGCCCATCTCCCACAAGTGAAAAATTAAGAATAAAAGCCCCAAAACACTCCAGGCTGTTGCTAGTACTATGGTTTTAATATGTGCTAACATTAAAATGTTGAATGACAAAGATAGCTGGTCCAGTACTAAAATGTTTTGTGAAATAACAAAAGGGAGCTGTAGACCAATAGTAATTATTCCACTGCACTCAGCTTTATTGAGGCTATTAGAACTCCTGGGGTGCTGATACTTCAATGAAAACTATGGCTGAAGTAGTGATGCCATATTTTGCTTTGTGCTGAGTGTTGCTGTCTTCCAGGATCTCTGGGAACACCTGAAAATCTGTATCACACACACTGGATTTGACCAAAACCCACCCCTGTCCCTTTTTTCTGGCATCCTAGAAGGTGAAAATTGGCTAAAATACTTTTTGTTCAGTATAGAATTTTAAAAAATATTTTAAAGATGTGGTTTTAAAGATTGACTTTGAACAAAATTTTGCTGTAAAAGATGTTACAATTAATATTTTCCTAGAAGCGGTTAAGACAAAACTAACACAAAAAATAAGCCCAGCCACCAGCTGCCTTGCAGTCCCAAGAGTGATGTTTTACTTAGAAACATGACAATGACGTTCTTTACCAGATGCATGTCTGGGCTTGCTAAAACATGTTTTTAGCTGATCTTGACATGTTTATGGCTTTGTGATCCATCTTTTACAAAATGTACCACTAACAGTCCTCTTTAACAGAAGCATGGTAATAACAAGCTTTGCACATATTCAAATGATAAATCCTTCTGGTTGAGGTAAGAAAAATAGCATTCAATGCTGTCCATGAGTAAGAGGTTTTGTAAGTATCCATCACAAAATACAACATAAAATCCACTCTTACTTGAACATTTAATGCCTATTCTGGAACAGTATATACAGTTCAGGAAAAGAGGAATGAGTGGACAGCAAACTAAACCCCATCCATCTCTGTGAATGTTCACTGACAGATGAGTCCAAGGACATCAAGACAGTCTGCCACCCCAAAGAAATTTTATTTTGTGTAAGATCTGTTAATCACCCATGCAACAGCAATGGTAAGGTGTCATCAGACAGAAAATCTGAATACATTCAGATAACCATTGGCTAGCAATGCCAGCTGTTTCATATGCATGTTGCAGCTGATTCATTTCTCTTCCATGTATCTTCTGACCTCATATTGTGGTTTTGAATATCGGGATCTTTTCAATGACTACTTACAAGCCTCACAACTGACAGCACAATGTTTAAAGCTGAAGATGTTTTAGCAGACTTTCTACTAAAGACATTCTTTTCAAAAAACCTGACATCTGGCTTAGAGAACTGCCTCAAGCATTGTACTGCCAGTAACTGGTCCAGCTGCTTGTACATCTGCATGTCATTACAGTATAACCCCTACTGTATTTCACAGTGAGTAAGGCCCAGCAATACCTTCACCTCTTTCCCAAATCCTGGTCTGGGTGCAGCCTGTAGTTTACCATAGAATCATAGAATATTAGTATTTTTGCTTGGAAAAGACCCTCAAGATCATCAAGTCCAGCTGATAACATAACAGTGGCACTAAACTGTATCCCTAAGAATCTCATCTATGTGTCTTTTGAACACCTTCAGGGATGGTAACTCCACCACTTCCCTGGGCAGCCTGTTCCAATAGGTGACAACCCTTTCTGTGAATAAAGTTTTCCTAATATCCAATCTAAACCTCCTCTCATGCAATTTGAGGCCATTTCCTGTCATCCTGTTGCTTGTTACTTGAGAGCAGATATTTGACTAGATATTCACTAACTGAGCAGACGAGCTTATTTAAAATCATATTCATTTCCACATCTTTTAGTAAACTTGTCTTGAAAAAGACCTGGTTGTTGATCAGGTAACTTAGAAACTCAATTTTTTCAATCTGGCAATGAGTTTTACTTATTTCTTAAAACATGTTCCCTATTGTCCACTTCTGTTTAATGTCTCACCAGATATATTTATAAAATAAACCAAAAGAAAATTGTTAGCTGAAGTACTGATGCTGAAAGCATCAGTCTTTGCATGTTTGTGCTATTGGTTACAGTGGAAACCTCCTGGCTTGGAAACTGAGTTGTTATCTACCTGCTGTTTCAGTAAAAGCTTTTTGGCTGCTTGTAAAAAAACCCACATTTACTACTTCAAAATACCCACTTCGTCTGAGGAATGATGCATCATCTTTAAAAACGCTTTCTGCATAAATCTATCTCTACCTGAAATATTTTCAGCAGAGAAGACATATTGGTTACCTAGATTATAAAAATATTGAATAATACAAACAAAAATTATGTAATGAGGTGATAATATAGTGTTTTACAGCTGCTTGATAAAAGCAACTCCTTTCCAAACTATTGTAATATGGTGTTTGAGATTATTTTCATATAATTTATTTCGTATTCTGAGTGTCCTTTTAAACACCCCTGTCAGGCATGACCAGAAATGGAGAGTGAACAATATATTGACTTCTGCAGGACTGCCAGTGTGCAGTTTATCATCGAGCTATTGAGAATCAAGAGAAAATACAACAATAAACCACAGTTTCTGATTTTCATGTAGTGCATCAATTGCTCTTCTGGCTTCTTGCTGTCTTTCACTTTTAGGCCCTTGTGTTGTCTGTTATCTACTTGCCCGTGAAAATTTGTTCCTTGGTTCAAACCATCCTATGGCTTCACCAAAACATTTGTCCAACAAGAGTTCAGACCAAGAGTGCTTTTTTTTCCTTGCTGTCTGGGCAGCCATCACTGATTGATGGAGGTAAAGTGATTAATTGTTTTGAGGAGCTGCTTTCTGGACATCCACATTTCCACATTACATTCCAGCTCCTGGGGAGGATAAATTCTCCTTCGGTTTGAAACATGCTGCTTTTGAGTACAGCCCCAACCTGAGCAGCCCATTGCTGCCTTCTCTTCCAAGTGACAACACAAGGAAGGGAAAGTTTGCCAACTGCAAAATGTTTATGTTATTTTCTGCAACTTACATAAATGCATTTCCTTATCTCTTGCAAGCCAGACCTAAAAGACTGTATACAGACCGAACAACACACTTGACATTCCTACTTAATTTCTTATCACTGCCCATAAGGTCTCACACCCAGAGTTCTTATATTCTAGACAAAGAACATAATGTGATAGGCACGTTTCCCAGATTTAATAGATATGTCAATGTCATGGGAAAGATAAGTGAATTAAATATGAAGACAGAGCGTGGGTCAATATGACTATATGCATGTGCACACCCTTCCCTGAAAACTCATTGGCAGTAAAAGAAGAAGCTAGTTATATCTTTCAATTCAACGAGAAGCTTTGACATTAGCAAATACTTGCTCTGTGTTAATCTTAACACTAAGGAGAATTCTGAGTTATTAGTAGTTCCTTTCACATTTGCAGCCTCTTCCTTATTGAAGCATTTCCATATATATTGTCCTTGACATCTTCTTCCCATCCTTGAAAGAAATACCCTTCCGTTTCAGGAGGATGAAATTCAGAGGGAGTCAATCAAATTTGATCTAGTCAATTGAGGCTGAAAATGTTTCTTAAAATAATGAGAAATGTTTGAATTTGGTTGCTCATTACTTTTCTCTTCAGTAGGCAGGAAAATCCAGTTCACCAAGCAGCCATTATGAAGTAGTTTTAGCCAGATTTCTGAACCCTTTGTTCATGATGGCATATCAGAGAAATTCACTGGGCAATCAGTGAGTAATCAGATTTTGGCCTTGATACAAACCATATTCTACAAATTAGACGTAAATCTATTAAGGGAAATAGAATTATATTTGGTTTACAGCAATAAGAGTGAGGTAAAATTTGATCCTCAGCCTTGAGATCCATTGGGGGCTACCTCTTCAAAATAAAAATATCTTAGTAGATAGAAGCATAAATGCTAAAAATAGAATGGTTACGTTTGTTGGCATTTTACCTTGTCTAGAAACTGGGGGTTTACCTTCTGCTATTGATGTGTAATTCCTGGAAACTCTTACGTCTTAGGAAGTCAAGTTTTGCCATTATTTTTTGTCATGAGAACAGATATCACAGAAACAAGCTATGCAAAGCAAAGGAATAGCGTAGACCAACAGCCACAGATACTGATGTTGTGTGCTGCTCTTGCTTTTCCCTAGATTTGTATCACCTTGCTCAAGATCGTTCAGCTTCTTAAAGCCTGACAGTTGATTCTGAGGAATGAATGAAAAAGCCACATGACATCCGATGATGATTTGAGGACTCTGTGTAAAGCAAGGCAGGCAAGTTCAAAGATAAGTTTGCAGTTGTTGGTAGGTCCTTCATAGGAACACACAGAACTGTTTTAGAAAGTCAAAGGCTGTCAGGAGAAGAAAGGTCTCTAAGTCCCCAGAGAACGGGACTTCCTCAGGAGCAGAAGACATGTTTCTCTATAGGAAACTGGAAAGAGAGTGGTCCAGTCCATCTTAGCAAACAGACATTTCATCCCAGTTTGAATATTTCTCCTGCTCTTCAGAGAAAGCTGTGATTGGTTTTAAATATTTGAAGGGTTTATGTGGGATGTGCTTCACTGTGTGGTCCTGGAGAGGTAAACCACATGCCTGAGTTCCCTGGGGCCAAGGCTCTGGGAAAGGTGATACTTATGCTGACAGGGTATCTTGTGGGATCAGTATCAGTCTTGGAAGCCATGGAAGCCAAACAGTGAGATCCACGAAATGGAAAAAAATCAGTCCTCTCCCAGAAACATGCTAGAGACACCACAAAGGTTTCAAACTCAAACTCAGGAAGCTAAAGCAGAATGCCCAGGAAAAAAGAAAAAAACACATGACCTTTTCATTAACATTCTCTGGAAATAAGCACAGCTGGGAATTTATTTGCTGAAGTAAACTCCTGTGCTGTGAAAGGCACCTAGCAGCTGGATGTATGTCAAAGAACTATTGGCAGAAGACAAGAGAATATACTGATTGTGAAGTAAATCTTTAAATACTTACCAAAGACCAAAGCCAAAATGGTACATCAGCCCCTAAAGCATGCATCATGAAAAATTTAGGTGACAAAGTGTAAGAAAGAGATGCACAAAACCTCAGCTTTTCTTTAGGTATGGAAAAGTCCGTGGGTAATTATGTTTCCCCCCCTCACCCTGACACTTCTCTAGGTGCTTAGTTGTGCCTGTTTGTGTCCACAGATGCTGTTACCTCCACTGGCCTGAGGATTTCTGGGGTGCACAGGCAAGGCAGACCTCTACCGAGGTCCCCACAGCATTTGAACCCCTGGCTGCACTCTACCCATGGTTAACACAGAGCAGCCAGACTGCATTTAGCACAAAATGCAACAGCTACTGCTGCTTCCACATAAAAATCCAGCTGGCGATGTCTGCCTGTTATGGGACGTCTGAGATTTGGATTCAGCCTTCTTGACATCACTCCTTCATGCAGAGCATTTGGGTGAAAGCAGCCTATATGGACCTTGTGTAAAGCATGGAATGGGACTCCCCTCTGCACCAGGAGGAGCAAAGCTGGTGTCTGGAAGTACAGCATCCCATTCCAGCTGCTTTCCAGTGCTCCCTGCCCCAGCGCAGCTACTGAGCACCTTGCAGCCGAAGCAGTGAGTGTTGTAATCACACTGTCGTGTCTCCTTCTTCCTCTACCAGCACGTGGTCTCAGAGCACACACAGACAGCGAGATCCCCTCGTGATGCTCAAAAGGATTTATGCAGTGGCTGCTGCAGGCAAACCCGTACGTTCCTCCCGTGCCCTGCCAGCACCCAGGAATCAAACTCCATGGATTCTGCTGGTGACTGAGTGCTGGCAGTGAAGGCTTCTTTACATTAATTTGGCCCCTCGTGTTACCCACATTTAAACTGACGTTAATAGCATTATGAGAAACGTGTCAGGCTCCTGACCTCTCCTTAACATGTCTTGAATATAAGGTGCTGTCAGATACACCTACACAGCAACTAGATAGCTTTCATGAAGAGCAGCATGCCAGGTGTCTCCATGGACTTTAGAGCAAGCCAAGAATAAGGAAAGAAATAAATCACAACTGCTTAACAAAGTATGAGGATGCACACCTGATGGAAATAATGTTACAAAAAAAAAAATAATAATCAAATACCTATTTGAAAATGTCTCTGTTCAGACTCTAACTCGGCATTTCACTTTAAGGGTCAGAACTAAGGACCCAGCACCATAAGCATTCTATTCGAAGAGTTACTTCACATCCAAACTTTCTTTTCTTCCTGTATTCCTTCTTTACTAGGTATTAGTGAGTCCATCTGAACCTTCAAGTGAAGCTGGCTTAGTTCTTTATTTTTTATCATTTTATCACTGTCAGCAAAAATGTAGAAGAGAGATTCTGTACATTGACATAAACAGGAGATCTTCTGAATGTGCTGATTCCCCAGGAATTGGTATTTGGACCAGTTTTATTTAGCATCTTCACCCATGACTGGGAGAAGAGAGTGCACTGTGATATCCCCAGGTTTGTGGATGACAGTAAGTTCATTTGGGTAATCAAATGCTACTGATAGCAAGAAAGGATTTCCTAGAACAGAGTGAGGGTGCAGAAAGGCCGCAGATGAACTTTAATGTAGAAATATAGGGAAATGTAATTAGTGAAAAATAACCTAAACCATGCCTATACAATGCTGAACTCAGACCTGGACATTTCACTATGGAGGAAGATCTTGGAGTAAACATTGAAATTTCTCTGAAATTATTGCTCAATGTGTAGCAGCACTCAAAAAAAAAAAAATAGAAATAAGGGCATCATTTGCCTGCTACATAAGACTCTTGGTGTAGACATCACAGTATCACAGTATGTTTGGGATTGGAAGGGACCTCAAAAGATCATCCAGTCCAATCCCCCTGCTGGAGCAGGAACGCCTAGGTGAGGTCGCACAGGAACATGTCCAGGCGGGCTTTGAATGTCTCCAGGGAAGGAGACTCCACAACCCCCCTGGGCAGCCTGTTCCAGTGCTCTGTCACCCTCACTGAGAAGAAGTTTTTTCTCAAATTTAAGTGGAACCTCTTGTGTTCCAGCTTGATCCCATTACCTCTTGTCCTATCATTGTTTGCCACCGAGAAGAGCCTGACTCCATCCTCGTGGCACTCACTCTCTTCTCCAAACTAAAAAGACCCAGCTCCCTCAGCCTTTCTTCATAAGGGAGGTGCTCCACTCCCTTAATCATCTTTGTTGCCCTACGCTGGACTCTCTCCAGCAGTTCCCTGTCCTTCTTGAGCTGAGGGGCCCAGAACTGGACACAATATTCTAGATGGGGTCTCACCAGGGCGGAGTAGAGGGGAAAGAGGACCTCTCTCGATCTACTGACCACCCCTCTTGGAATACACTCGAGGATGCCATCGGGCTTCCCGGCCACAAGGGCACAGTGCTGGCTCATGGTCATCCTGTTGTCCACTAGATATCTTGAACTGCATTCTGTTCTGGTCTCTACATCTCAGGAAGGAGTTACCTGAGTTAAAGAAGGTACAAAGAAGGATGACTAAAATGATTACAGGAATGGAGTAGCTTTTATATGAGGAAAGAACATCTCCATTTAGAGAGGAATGTGTTGAGGATGGATATAATTAAGGGTTGCAAAAGTAGAAAAGCTGAATCAGGGTATGGTGTTAACAGATTCTGAACTAGCACATCATTCAGTGAAACAAGTAAGAAACTGCTTTAAAACTTTAAAAAAATTCTTTTATATTCAAAGGGTTTTGAATGTCTAGAGTTTGCCTTAAAAGGAGACCATAGAGGCAGACAGTATTAGCAAACTCAAAAAAGAATTGGACAAATTGATAGATTTGGGGTCTATAAGCAGAGAGGAAATGGAATGGGTCAGAAAACACCTTCTAACATCCACATCCAACAATTGTGGATGCTGAGGGAGAACAAGGAGCTGTGATTTTGACCAGGCTCACATCCCCAAATGACATTACCTCCTGCTGGAACCTCATGCTGGAACACAACAGTGGACTAAAGGGAGCATTGATCTGGTCTTGTTGGGAATGTCTCATGTTTTCAGAAGAGTGTTGCTTTCCTGCTTGTCCAGTCAGGGTGTTCATGTTACTCCAACTATGGTGAAAATTTGGTAGGAGGGCTCCCTCCGTCCTTCTCCCGCCTTCTCCTTTAGTTGTGGGCTAGTTGTCACATTTCTATGGCATTCCTTAGCAAAAGTATTAATTCAAGCTAGAAATTCCATTTTACTTGCTTAATTACTCAATAAAGAATATATCTCAGAAAATAACTACTATGAAAACATCTTAGAAATATCTATTTAATCAGCTTCCAGCATTTCATAGAGATGAAACACGATACACTTACTGATACAATGAAAACCAACACTGAGATGAGGGAGGCTGGGCTGACTGACATCACGCATGTGATTAAATTTTGGGTACTTGCTCCCAAAAAGTTTTGATGTGAGAACTATTCTGTTTTCGTAAAATTATCAAGGGATATTAGCAAACCATGATTACTTTACTACTTGTCCATTTAAATTTGAGTACAAGATTCTATGCATTGCAAATCACTGTAGTATCTCCGTGTATTATTAAGGTACACATTTCCCCTCAACACAGAATCATCATGATTACACACACTTCAACTTTCGTTTACAACTCAATTACAAAAACACATGGTGCTGTGTATTTTGACGTCCTACATCTCTTGCTGCAGCCGAGGCCCTGGACCGTGTAAGGAAGAGGATGTGCAGTTCTCGCATTATTGTCTTTCCACCGAACATCCACAATTTCAGTTAAAGACTTTGCTATTTTTACCTTGGAACAATTGAGTCTGAGGAGATCACTGATGATTCAGTCAAAGACATCATTCGCTTTGCAGCCCATTCAGCATGAGGAATGGTAACTACTTTTTTTCAGGGACTTGCTCACTGCAGGACTGCAGGGTTATTGAATGTGTTGATGCCTATGGTATTCTCTTACTTTGGTACATGACAAAATGCAAAAAAGAAATCACAAAAACACACACACACACAAAAACCCACAACAACCTGCCACCCTTTATATGTCCTCATAAAAAGCAAATGGTAAAAATTTGAGTTCGTCCTTTTAAGGAGACTGTGCAATTATGTTTCTTATAAATAAATATTACTTTACTTCTACTCATATTAGTAAATTGTGAGTCTTTATTATGGCATCCTCTAATTAATGCTATTGTAAATATGTTGGAGTGACTGTTTTTAAACTCAGCAGTGTGAGGGCAGTAATTCAGTATAAGCCTAACTTAATGATGTGAACAGGTGTGAGGAAATGACAGATTTATTGCATTGAGTAGGAACAAGCTAAAGCAGGGTGCTCAAGGATCAGGTCTTCCACAATGTGACAATATTGACTGGTAGGGTATAGGTGTCTTTAAAATGAAACATTCTTTACTGCTTTGGCTTGCAAGATGCTAGTACATCATCTGAAAACTTCAGAATTCCCCATTTTACACAAGCCTTTGCTGTAGCAATGCTGCCTTTGGAGTGAGGCAAAGCGCACAGCACTACCTGCACTGATCCCCTGAGAGCTGCATCAGGCATACAAACAATTTTGCAGGCAGAACTTACTTTAAAATTTAAAGCACGGGTTGACTGCTTTGAGTAGGAAGGTATCTGTGAGTATTTGAGCTTTCCTACCCACTGCACAGGCTAAGGAAAATCTAGGTTCCTGCAACCATTTCCATAAGCTTCTCCTCCAGGAGTTACACACCTACTATGTGTTTTCCAAGTGTCTTTAAAACACACGCTTTACATAACAAATAGAAATTAACTTTCAGTTTGAAAAGCTATAACATACTTCTGTTTCACTCTGTTTATTAGAGGCTTGCCACATCCACTTCTTCTCTAATTTGTATTTGGACATAAGAACAGCCATAGCTGTGAGAATAGAAATAATGAACTACTTCAGGAAGTGATTAAGAGAAATTCAGTGTAATGCACACCAGAAAATGAAGGCATTTTCAGCATTGGTGAGAGACAGGCTTGAGGATCTCGAAGTTTCAGTGCCCAGTTATGAGCTGCACCATTATTCTGAGCTGCAGCCTACCAACTTCAGCAGTCCTTGCTTAGACACCTCACTCCCTCAAGGCTTGCTAAATGCTGTTGCAGTTCTGCTATTTAAGTAAATGTAATTTTTGTAATTTTGTTGCCTAAAAGGTACAGATCCATGATTTCACATAACTGGCAGGTGGTGGTGTGCATTCGGGAAGCAGGAAAAAATGAGAATGCAGGAGGAGCTTGGTGTGAGCTCAAATGACCTGGTGTGGGGAGTTTAGATCAGAGTTCAAACACCCCAGCATTAAGTTTGAAAAAGTCTGGGACTTGGATCTCCATGAACACAGACTTGACAGATGCTGGATTTATATCAGCGTTTGGGCATCTTTTACCAAATCCTTTCCACTTTCAGGTGATAGCAGTGTGGGACTCCAAGGTGAGTGGGTCCCACATCCCAAGTCTTTCTGAGCCCTGTTGCTGTAGTTATTTCAGCATCTCCAGCATAAATGCACAAGTTGTCAGCTATACTGTGGAAAAAAAAAAAAAAAAAGGAGCTTTCTCAATTTACACTGAAATTTGACAAGCATTTATCTCTGTGATAATGGCAGCAGAAGCAGCTCTTGCCCACTCAACCCTGGTGTTGGTTTTCTTGTCGTGACAGTGCAAATGTCTGTGGCCAAACATTGATCCAGAGCAAAGGTTAAAAACAACCCTTTTGCCAGAGTATTTTTAACAAGATGAGTTCCTAGATGCAGCTTAATTGCACATCCCGACAAGAAGCAGGTAGGTTAGAGAGAGGAGGTGGTGCTGGGTGTTGGACATGGAAGAGCTTCAGGGCTACAGGATGCAGCATTG
This sequence comes from Patagioenas fasciata, assembly GCF_037038585.1. Taxonomy (NCBI): domain Eukaryota; kingdom Metazoa; phylum Chordata; class Aves; order Columbiformes; family Columbidae; genus Patagioenas; species Patagioenas fasciata. The sequence goes on along the minus strand of NC_092524.1, from coordinate 52,976,867 downwards.
CCTCTCAAGGACGATCTGCAGCATTTCCACCAGACCAGCTCCTAGTAAGTGATTCATCAAATGCCTTTAGTTTTGGATATGCTGTCCTCTCGTTCCTGGAAACACTTATTTTCTGAAGGTATGTTTCCTTCAGATTCTGCTCACCAGGGGAGACTGAGGGGGCTGAGCTTTTCCAGCTGCCACTGGCAGAACTCCCCTTCGGAGGACGCGAAAGAGAACACCGGGGGCCTCATCAAATGGGAGTTGCTATGGGCAACTGTATATAAGAGAATATAGGCTAGAGGCAGAGAAAGCCAGAGGGATGAAGTAGAAACAGGAGCCCAGCAGGAACAGCTCTCAGAGTGGGTATAAATGCCGATATAATGGCAACTTGAGCAGTCTGCCAGTAGTCGCAAAAAATCACAGCCAATACACCAAGGGGCTAAAAGTTATCACTCCTGGCAGCAGATGTGAGTTTTCAGGCTTCCTGAAATGAGTGTGCGGAGGTGCCTGTTCCTCTGAGGACGGGGAGCAGACGGAGAGTTGCAGAGACTCAGCAAAGCAGTCAGCTCTGCACCATCATAATCAATTTACTACCTTCCTCACACCTAGTTGGGCACAATTAATACTTTTTTTTTGAACAATCAGGGAAATTAATGTTTAATTTCTCTTAAGGCCCTTGCAGAGTGTCTGACAGGCAGTTATACAAGCCAGTGTAGTCTAAGCAGTTTAGCTGTCCAGGAAAAGAGCAGCTAACCTTCTGTGCAACCCTCCATTGAAGAAAAATGTTAGCTTTTTCCATTAACACAGAAGGTAGCCAAAACAGCTATTATACACCTGAGTTTAAAGGCTGACTTTCACCTCACCTCCAGTTGCTTCACAATTGCTTTTAGGATTCTTAGATGGACAACTCCATGCACACCACCATGCCTCAATTTTGGTAACCTTCCCATGACTATACAGCATCAAGCCAGAAAGCACAGTGACAGGCAGACATCAGGTATGTGAGTGCTATTGCTGGAAACCTGTAAAAGAACCATTTTTGCTCCACATCCTTCAGCTTGCCTTGCCCTGCTGCCCTGCCCTCGATGCTCGCGCAGGGGAGCCAGCACTGTGATACTGCTGCTTCTGTCTCAAAGGCCACCTGGACAATCAAGTCCCTGATTTTTCTTAATTTAGTATCCCATAGTGTTGCTGTTGCCTTTCTCTTTCCAAATCCAAGATAAGGTTCTACTTTGTTGGCCTGTTTTCCTTAGGCACTTCTGCGGAGTGAGGTCCAGCCAGCTGAGGAGGTGGCCAAGCCAGGACATTACACAGGTTGGCTTCTTCAGGACACAATTGTCCAGATCAGACTCTGTCCACCTCTGTTTTATATGAAGGTGGTTCAGCTAAATCAACCTTCTTTTCAAATATAGCAAATTAGTCACTTTTTAACACAAACCCAAATGACACTAAAGTCTCGTGGGATCTCATTCAGCCAAACATTTTTCATGCACAGCTTTGAGTTTCACACATTATGATGTTTGTTTCTAAGGCAAGAAATCAATTGCAAAGATATACAAGAACTTACCCTGAAATTTGCAAGCAGCTTTTTAATTTCATACCATGTATTTTAGTCTTCTGTTTCCCAGAGGATATAAACAAGCTCTACAAAGAAGTCATAGATAGTCATTGCCAGTTTATATTTCATTGACTTTTTTCAATGAAGGATGATTTTTTTTATCCAAGCCCAACTTTAATAAATTCAACTAAAACATATCAGGAAACTGTCACATCTTCAGGTCTCCAATTACTTTCTAGCAGCATTAAACAGCTACAGTAAGAAGTCTGCCAGCACCTCATGGAAAAACCTGAGATGTCTTCTAATTAGGTGTGATTCTACATGAAGACAGCATCCAGCTTTCCTGCCTATTTTTTGTCTTCCCACATTCGATGCAGGTATATTTTTCATGAGAAATCAACAATCTCATTTTCTTCAGTTTTTAAGCTTCTCTTCCCTTCTATTTATGTGCACATAAACTAACTGGAACATTGCAAGAGAGAATTATAGCTTTATACAGGAAACACAGAGCAGGAAAAGATTTCCCTTTAAAGCAGAGGTACAGCATGTGTGCATCCACAGATGAAGCACTATGTCTATGAAAAACTCTCCATTGCCCAACATGGGCAAGTACTGAAGAAATTCACTGAATGAAATTAAAGGTCAAAATACTGAGAAATGAAATTTATCCTTTTTATGTCCCCTTAAAAGAGCTGTATTTGGTTTTGGCACACTGGATGTGATGCAATTGTTGACAACAATAATTAAGAAATAATTTCTAACATTTCCCACTGTAGAACAAGTGAATAATTCAGTTAATACAAGGGGGGTCCTGCCAACTTAAAGTAACAAGATGCACGAAAGTGCCATGTTCACTCCTCACAGAAAGTTCAGTATATCTCCATGGGCAATGGACACTTTTAACTCTTATTCTCACACCCCAGAACTCCTTTATTTCTGACAATGTTTCTTCCTGCCTTCCAGGACAAATCCCACTGAATTACAATGAGTGATATTGAACTGCTGTGAAAAGATGCTTCCTTTTTAAATTAGAAATTAAGGTCTTGCAATGAAATGTGCACAGATGGTGTGGGGCTTATGCCTTGAAAAAATGAAGTGATGGGAAACAGGAACTTCAGCTCTTTTAAAAACAGTTGGTGATGGCACATGCAGGTAAGAAGTGAGTGTGTAATGTGTGGGGTAGAGTCTCAAACACACAGACTTCTCCTTGAGTTTCTCACCAAAATGTGAAAGAAAATATTGTCACTGCTTTGAAAAACTTACACATCTGTTCAGTTTATCCAATGGTGGGAAATTACTGGCTTGAAGCCATGACAAACTGAAATGCATAGGTATATCTTTGAAAGACAGACGAATGAACCGATAGATGGCTATTCAATCCCACTGATAATTTTTTGCCACACTTTTAGTTACAGTGCATCGGTCTGAAATTTTATTTCGATTATACATAAATATGCTGCTCTCTGCTTTCGTCTTTTTTTTTTAATGGGTTAAGTTGATCCTGATAAAATCACTATTGGTTCTCCCAGAGATCAATTTTACCTCTAAAATGTAACCAAAACCGACTAAAAAGTCAAGTATTTATTTTTCTTTTTCAGCATTATTAACCCAGTCATAGACTACCGAAAGTTAGAAAAAACAACAACAAAGCATTTCAGTAATTGCCATCTGTGGCCTTTCTGAGGGGTTTTTCAGTTATTTTACAGTTAGTGGAAACAGGTATGAGTTCTGCTTTTTTTACCTGGGCAGATTCTCAGGCAGAAATATACAATGCCATAATATTTTGGCTGCAAACACTACAGAAAAAGAATGATTTAAAAATATTTCCATTAAATAATCACCATGCCTGCCACAATAATCTGTTCATCAGCATATGGAATGATAATTAAAGTCTAGAAAAAAACATTAAATTAGCTTTCTTTCTATGCTTTCAACTGTCCCTGGAGACAAATACCTTCCACAATGCATCTTCTCATGTATTTCAATGCCTAGAATGCAGAGAAATATGTGAGGAGTCACTTTTTTTTCCCCAAGTATCACACGAAGTTCAGAAAATATGGCAAATAAGAAAAGGGAAAACTGTTCATGTCTGAAAGGAAACATATTATGTCAGAAAGAAGATTGTGTTTAAAGCAATAATTTTTTTTAGATTAAGAAAAATAATGCATAGTTGTTTACTTTCAGTTATATCAATATTCTTGCTGGCAATTGTTTCTGACATGGGAAGGTAATGAACTCTTCAGCAGGCAAAAAAATATTTCTTCACAAATTCTGAATAAAAGAATCCCTAACTGTAAATGCTGATAGACAAATTCTAGTTAACTCCAGCAGCTAGAACAACCACAGAAAGCCTGAACTGGCCAAACCATACAAACCAACCTACTGGACTGGCTGTCTCTGAAATCAGTTTTCGGTTCCTCACATGGTCACAAAAGAATCATGCACTCTCCTTTTCCAAAAATTAGACTGGACTCAAGACTTTTCTTAGAAAACAAGTCTCACGATACTCTGCTATTCCCTTGAGTCTTTCCTAACACTTTATCTGCTCCCTGCAAGAGCAAGACTCACTGCCACCCAACACTGTGAAGTCGCCAGTGGAGCTGCAACTTCCCCACTTCTCAACATCTCCTTGCCGAGACAGTTAAAAATCAGCCTTCGCTCTCTAGCTGCAGAAGCCAGTGCAGGTTGCACACGGTGCTGCTGACCATGTTAACCCCAGAACTGCTGAGGAGCGTTCCCATCCTGCAAATACCAGCTGCAATCATTGTTGCAAAATGCACAGTGTATCCCATTTGCTTCAACTGAAAAGCATGCTGCCTGCTACTGCTCACTACCCTGTAAAACCCCAGATATCCTGGAACAAACCCGGCCACATGGGTTTCTACCTCCTGTTAGGAACACAAATATCTCCTCCACCAAAGGAGGAGCCTGACCTCCTCTTGCAATTTCTCTGTTCGTTTCATGTAATTGACACAAGACAAAGCGTGGACTTGACCAAGAGACAGAAACCTGGAGAAGAGTTTACTAATACATCTCAGGTGTCCTCTTTTTTAAAAAGAAAACGAAAAACAGGTGAAGTGAAAAACCCCAAGTAATGAAGCATGCCATTAAAGAGAATCTGTCGTAACAAATGACCACCAGTGCCCTGACAGTACTTGCTCTCAAACCACATCAGGCAATAGGCGAATGCTGCTCTAAAACTGTAAAGCTGAATGGGGTAAGCTAAAGAAACTATTCCATGGGGTTGAATGTGCAAAAAACCCCTGCACTTCAAGTAAAATCTTGGCTTGTTGATGGCAAAGCATCATGTTGAAAACTGAAGCAGCTAATGAAAATGATGATTAACAAGGCTTTAAAACTGGTATTTATTTCTACTTTTCATAACTCATAAACTCAAATACTACATTCCATTATGAATGTGATTAAACTGAATCTTGCTGCAGTTGTATCAGATAATTAAGCATTTTTGCCTAATTTGGCACATGTTTAAACTGAGGCACAGTAGAGGCAAAGCCTGTCTAGCAGCTAATGGCAGAACCTCAAAGAAATGCTAAAAGTTTTTGAACCCCATTTCTTTAAACAGCTTACAGCACTAATTCCTTGACCAAGCAGCTGTCTCATGAGTATAAAATGAAGGCTTAACAAGGAAACATATTAAAGTACTTAATGCAACAAAAAGACTCTGCAACTCCTATCTTCTAACAGATGAATCCCATGGCATAAGGCATCTCAGGGCAGTGCACGGCTGACCTCTGACTGACTCCCCACTGACTAGTTATTCGACATTTGACACCACACAGCACTTTCACCATTTAAAGCTCCAGTACACTGTTGCTGTAGCAGAAAGGACGATCTGCAAAACACCATGAACAGCAACGGCCTCACATCTTTCCAGTCCATACACTGCGATATTCCTGCATTTCCAGCCTCCCTGACGAGGCAGCACGTTGACCCTGCAGCGCAGTTAAGATTTCCACCCACCCAGGTTTGGAGGCCAGTTTCCTTGGCTGCCCCCACCCTTGTGTGTTGCCCCACATGTCAACGTCGCCTAATTACATCTGCAGTTTTAAAAGAGACCTCAGCATTGATATTCAAATATTCTGCCTGTTACACAGTACAAGGCAATATACTTAGCATGGGAGCCCTGCTCTGGGTCACAAACTGGAAAAAATTGTACACGGCCTTAAATAAAGGTGAGAGCATGCTTTCAAAATTCCATTTGCTTCGCTACTCATGTGCTGCTGTTTGGTTTCCCAAGGAATATAGATATGACATTATGGTGCCTACATGCCCAACATAGCGCATCCTACTTCTGAAAATAAACAGATATCTAGTCTTCAGAAAGGGAAGGGCTGCTGCCAATTGACTATAAGATAAATTGGTCACAGAAGGTTTCCTTCTGTGTCAATTAGACAGCAGGTTAGACCCCAAAGCATAACTATTTACACAGCTTATAAAAATGAAAGCAAACAAAAAACATGTCTGAAAAATTGTCTCTATTTGTGTATAATCTCATTAGCCATGCAGAGATATTCACACAGGAAAATTTTACAGTAGCTGAAGAGTTTGGTCTGGTGCTATGTTACTCCTTTCTTACGCCTTTGTAACTCCATTATAAAAAAATCTGTTTACACTAGGGAAAACAATGATAAGTCAGACACCAAGACAGCAAATTCACTGACATATAAATGTTCTGTAAACAACAGATTTAAAACTTACTTAACTGCCTCTTCCCATGCCTTATTTGCCTTTTAAAATCCTCTCTCATCTATCTGCACCTCAACCCACTGGAAATATCTGTAGGTCTCCCCTAAACTCCCTTTATTCTGTAAAAATTTTGCCACCCTACTGCCAAAATAATGGTGCTTAAGAGGTGCTCTAGGACGAGCTCCTGACTGCAGACATCTGCAGAGCAAAGAGAAGGAAGGACATCTTGCCTCCAGTTCCTTGTCACCTCCACAAAAGTCAATGAATTGATTAAGCAGTAACTGAGTTTTATGGTTTCTAGCAGTACAGTGGAAATACATAAACTGACTTGTAAAAAAACCTGTATTTTCCTTGCCACTGAAACGTTTATCATGAGTACATGCTATTACTGCTTTTAGTGTTTGTGACTCATGGAGGGAAGGGACACTATTGGTGGGGGTTTTTTTAAAGATACTTGCTGGAATACTTTCTTAGAAAGAGAAGGTTCTATTTTAAAAAGTCTGTAAAAGTCACTTAGATTCCTCATAGTTCTTCCAAAACTAATAACAATTGCATTAATACATCTATTAGGAAACTCATGCTGTTTGCAGCCTAATACTATCATTTGCTCTAAAACTCAGTTTTCATTGGTGTTCATGTTCTGAACAATGATCTATTAGTGGAGTTAACTCAGAGTGGCTCCAACAAGCACTTAGGAAGAAAGTCTGCAGGTAGGTCCCTGATAAAGCTTGTGGTGACTCCAAAATCCAAACACAGCCTCAGTGATAAAATGCACAGTTAGCAGTAAATTTATCCCTCACAGTGTCTTGTGTTTTAGATTAAATGTAATTTTTTCAGTTTCTCTCTGATGAAGGCAGGCTCCGAATTGAAAACTTTATTTCCAATCGTCAATTTTATACCACCATTCACATGTATACACTACAACCAGTATCAAGGGCTACTCTAATAGACTGTAGCCTTTCTGATTTCTTTATATATCCTGGCCACAGGCAAAGTTAAAAGGCATACAAAGTGCTAAAATGGCAATAATACAAAGTATACAGAGGCTAAGTTAATTTTACCACTAGCAATTTTACTGTTACTATGGCAAGTGTGAAAGCATTCCCATTATTTAAGGCAGGATTTTGCAGTGCTGTAAGCCCTCATGCTGTTATCCTCCCAACTCTGTAAGAACAAACCAACCCAGAGATACTGAAACCCCTTTTTCATATAAGAATCGCTTCTACCTCCACCTCTGACTTTTCCCTTGCGGAAAAACATTGCCAGCCCATGTCTTTGCACACTGGTCACAGCTCTGAGGCTTTCATGACAGCTGCAACAGAGCATCTGGATCTGATCCTGTCCAAAACAGCATCACACATGCACGGGCTCTCCTCCTGATCTCATCCTTGGCCAGGGAGACCACAACTGGGCCTTAAATAGAAAAGTTAATGAACTGAGTTAGTCTAATATGAAAATGCCTAAAATAGCCTAACACACGCCTCTGGAAGGAATGACAGGAGAGAACACAGCCTTCCACAATACAAAGAGATGCTGATTTGCCACACAAAATTATCATTAAAAAGACCGAGCTATGTCACAATCAAAATAGCTAAGAAATGCTAGAACATAAACAATAGGAGATGAGATTCATCTAAGATATGGTACAGGCTGAGGTACTATATATATGATAATTAAAGTCAAGCACTTCTGTAAGTTGCTGGAGTTGAGGGTCAGAGTGTGCAGCACTGCAAAGCCCCACTCCGCATGGCTGGTGTGATCTCATAGCAGATATTATTGTCAGCTGTGGGCTTCTCTCAGTGCAGGAGAAAGAGGATTTGGGGTAGTCACAATAATGATGAAAAGCATGGGAAAACTGCTGAATGAAGAGAGATTGAAAAGGCCCTGGCTGTTAAATATAAAGGGAAGTTAGACTATGACAAAAATAAAAATGATACTTAATGGTGTAAAGAAAGTGAAGCATCCTTGCTTATGTTTTCTAATCCAAGAACAAGAGGCTATTTATTTAAATACAGATACTGATGAAGAAGATACAATGTTTTCACATTACATAAGTCACTAGAGATGGGGGGTTGCACTCTACCAGGCACTTGCACAAATCAACCCAGAAGTGAGCACAAGAACGCTATGCACTACTGCAGTATAAATATGTGTAAACCCAAAAGGTCATCTTATCGATTACTCCACCCAGAGGAACACTAAGTAAAGTTGTCTAATTGCTTAGTAGGATCCAAAAGCACTCAAATCCCTTTCTGCTGACATCTAGGCTGAGCCTTTCTCAGTCCCCCTAACACACCTCACCTGCTCGCCCAGCAGAGAGCAGGTGGCTCCCGCCGCCTGGGCAGGGTCCTGTCACATAGTGGAAGGTCCTTATCCCATTTTCCTTCTTCTTTCACCAATACAATCTTATATCTTCAGTGTTTGCTAACAGACGATGTTTTAAGGCTCCGGTCACCCTCAGCCATCTCCTCTGGACGCTCTCCAACTTAGTTCCACTTCTTTCTCAGGGTGCACTGCCCAGAAATGGGGAGTACACCAGTAACTGCAAACAGGGTCCGAACAGACAGCAGTGGTTACTTTGCACGCCTTACAAGCAATATTCCTGCTTATATGCCACAGAGGGAGACCTTCCTCTTTTGGTGTTTGTTGTTGTTATTGTTTTGTTTGTTTGGGGTTTTTTGTTTGGTTGGTTTTGGTTTTATTTGGGTCTTTTTATGTGTGTGTTTGGTTTTTTTTTCCCCAGCAATGTATCTTCTCATGTTCCATTTGTGACCCTCTCCAATGCCCAGGTGTTACTGAAGAAATTCTGTGCGACCTGTTGTCCAGCTTCTGTCCTTGCTCACTTGGTCAGTGTGCAGGATTTCGCATTTCCCATGTATCAGATTTCACCCCATTCTTGCGGATTGTTCCTCCAATTTGAGTTCTCATCCTGCCATTCGAAAGGTTTGTATCCCTCCCATCATCAGCTGTGAGTTCAATAAGCTAATTCTCTCTTTCTTCATAGAAAGACTTCTAGGAAAAATCCTGAATCATTGCACTGGGACCAGATTACCCTGCTTTAGGAATACCACTTGATGTAGGTACACACACTCGCAGTGATTATTTCTGCCTGAGCAGTTTTGCAAGCAGTTTATACTCACTTTACAGTAATTTAATCTAGACCATGTTTATGCAGGATGTGCATGAACAGCCATGTGGAGACAGTATCAAAATTTATTCTGTAATGATGATTTCTCTATTTTCCCACTGAAAAGGCCCATTACCTTGTCATGGAAAGAAAATAATTCATATAGGCTATCCTTCATACACTGGCTTTCATGGGTTTGCCCCTTATTTCCTTCCTACTCAAGTTTTCTCAGCTTATAGGAAAGAAAATAGTTTTCTTTCTTTCTTTCCATCTACTGTCAGTATATCAGCAAATATGTATATATATTTAGCCTGAAATGTATCTATGCTGTTCTGTATTTCATATTATAAAGAAAAGAAGAAAGAAAATATCCAGTCCATAGAGGAAAGATTCTGGCTGTAACGATAGTCCCTGTAGATGCAGGGATCCAAACTTTGACTTCATAATTACACTGGACTAGAAACAGGCAACACGCACCAGTAAACCTGTTTTTTTACATGAAATGGTCTAAAATTGGACTTACCTAAAATTAAAAATATTGCAGTGTGACCAGGTAGGAATTTCCAGGTGAAAAAAAAGAAGTTCCAGGAAGCAAAAGACAATTCACAGAAAACAAACAAAAAACCCTCCAAATTGTAAACTATATGAACTGTCACCTAACATGCCCAACTCACCTTTCTGATTCTCAGATCTGTTCTTTCTTCTTTCTGATACTTATTGTTCATTTAAAAAAAAACCAAACCAAACCAAAACAAAACAAACCCAAAAAACCCAGCATTTTTTTCTTTAGAAGAATCTCTTTTTTCTTAAAGAATATTTTCTAATTACATCAACTGAACATTTTCAACCCGAAATCTAATACCAGTAATAAACAGCTGTAACCTTTCAATTGCAATGAACAAGCCATTTGAATCAGCGAACATGCTCCAATTTATTTCAGATATATTTTCAATCGATAAAAAAATGCTCCTGAAAATTGTTTGGTTGTTTTCTGTTGTTTGTTTGTGGGTTTTTGGTTTTTTATGGCTCAATTTTTTTTTCTGTTTCGGTTGTTCATTGGAAAATGTACATTTTACTTAACCTGTTTGGTGTTTTTTCCAAAGGGACAATAAGAATTTGAGGGGTTACTTTCAAATTAAATAATCAATATGTGGCAAAATTATCAAATATATAAGAGTACACAGTCCTATATACAGGTTAAATATTATGAAAAAGTATATAGTATAGCATGGCATAGCACGGTATATAACATCTCCTGAATCAGGTGCTTAATGGTTCGTTTTATAAAATTATCATAACTTACTTAAGAACATTTTCTTTTCATAAATACAAGCTGTCAATTGAAGTCAATTGGTATTTGTCACGGCTTAACTTGTCAAGATATTGGATCATTTTTTCTCATATCTTCCTTTTTAGTGAAGTTACCACCTGATCTGTACCTGCTTGCTGCATGTCAGTGCTGGGATAACAGTAACTCTCCAGCTGTCTTCCTGTCTGTCTGTTTGTCACTACAGCAGTCACTGGTCCACCTCATATCTGTCTTCAAAGCTGTTGCTACTGTTTTGGTATTTTTTTCCTTTATAACTCCTACTGTGTATTTACCTAAGCTTCTTATTGTATGTCTCTTAACTAGCTAATGATTCCTTCAGCAAACAATGCCCAGCTGTTCACAGCCAATTTGTTAAGTCAGACTCCAACCTTCCTCTTCCAGGAAAGCAACACCAGTTTCCTGGTGTTCTTCTAAACTTCTACCTGCTCCTTTTCAGCGGATAACTTCACACTTTTTTATAGTCTCTCTATCATCTTTAGGTTCCAAGTGAGTAAGTGATTATTTCAAAGCAAGCAGCAAAGCTGTCAAAAGTGGTAATGAATACTGGTAAGTCACAATCTTCCAAATGCTCTGTTTTGTTTGCCTACTTGTTGTTTCAGAGGATACGGTGAAGCAAAATGCTTCATCAGTGCATGGGAGGATGTGTGATGACAACCTCACGAAGGTGAGCGTTTTTCTCCTGATTGCTTTTTACCCTGGCAGAGCATCACAAATTATTTCTTTCTGGTTAGAGAGCTTCTGAGGGAAGCAGAGAAAGGTAACACTAGCAGACCATTACTTCTAGTGCAGCAAGGGCCTAGAGGCTCAACAGCATTTGTGCAAGCTGCAAAACATCGTGAAGAACATCTGTATAACACTAATATGTTCACCCTCACAAATACTTCATTAACACTATATATGCACATATACGTAGTGCGTATCTTGCATATCTCTTTTAATACATATGCACATACCTTAAAAGCATGCAAGCATTTTTTTCTTTATTTGCATTATGTACTTGGCTGATTCATAAAACATATTTTCTATCTCTGATCATTTGGAGTAACATCTCAGGTGTGCTCAGGTCTCGCTGGAGTGGGGAGCCAGACCTGGACCAGCAAGCAGGAATCACTACCTGGTGCCCAGTTCCCAGTGGGAATCTCTGGCCAATATGCAGCTCAAAGCAGGAATCAGTGCCTGGTGTCCAGTTCAGAGTGGGAATCACTGACCAGTGTGCAGTTCAGCCACAGCCACCTCTTAACCTCCGGGAGAAGACAACTCCCCGAGTTGAGACAGACACCATAGGACTGTGCTGATGGTAGGAGACACCACGCTGCCTTCATTTTTAGCAGAGATACAGGGGAAAAAACAATAATAAAAAAATCTGAGAATGGTTCCTGTTTTCACTTCTAGCAAAAACTGTTATGTCTGCTTAAATTTCTATGGCATCTTCTTTTGCATACTCATCTTCACCTCCTACTGACAGTGGACTTTGTACTTTCTTCTCCTTAGTTTATTTAACTCTTTGGGATCCCATGCTAGCCAAATTTTGCATTAAAAAATTTGCTTCAGCAGTACTAACAAGATATAATTACTGAATATTTTGGCTCTGTCATAATTTGTAATTGAAGGATTGCTTTGCTAATAAACTCAGATTTATTCAGCTGCATATCAGCCCACAAAATAGGAGCTAAACTTAGCCCTTTTATTTTCAACAATATTATTGCATGGAATATACTCAATTTTCTTTCTTTCTCCTGCTTACACAGGTGGGGACAGATTGTCTCAGGCGCAGTATGAAAGGTCTCTATGTTATGGCCAGCTGACATTAAAAAACAGCAAAAACAGCAATTTCTGAGCTGGAACCACAAGACAGGCTCTCCTTTTTATGTGATACACTTAACAACAATGTTGTATTAAAATAACACCAAATGCATATATGTCCTAGTTTTGTTAAAAAACAAGTTTCTCTTTTAGTGAATTTGCCTGTCAGCTAAAGCCTTCACATTAGCTGCATTTTCCTGGAGAACCAGACACATGTTCTGGTAAACCTAGCAATGGAATGCAAACTTATTGATAAGTACGGATGGACATCTCGCGAGAGGGGCAACGAGAAACCGGTGACCGAGAGACTGACCAACGGTGTATAACATTCCATTCACGTGAATACTTCATATAAAAGTGGGAGATCACGAGGATCTCGTCCCTTTTGCCCTTTTTCCTTCCCTTCTGCTTATGGCCGACATTAGTAGAGGACCTTGCTGGTCGTCCCTGCAAACTGAGGCCTAGGGAGAGACTGAATCCAGCTCCGGTTGGCTACAGAGTCTAATCCAGGACTTTGGGTGCTGGCTCTGCAGTTGCTGAGACTTTCAAGATTGGTTTTGTATATTTTGTATTATTTTCTCTATTCTTATATGTAGCGTTAGTAAAACATCTTTAACTTTTCCAACTCTCTTCTCTCTGTCCTTCTTTCCCTCCCGATCGCCTGTCCTGAGTGGGAAGTGGGGAGAGGGAGGGGCAAAAGGGGGAAGTGGAGGGAGAGGAGGTTAACAATACATCTGCCAGGGTTTGATTGTCACCCCGCAATCTTAACCCTCGACAGATAATTGGTGCCCAACGTGGGGCGAAAGAAAGGGGTACATTTGGTGATTTTTGGCTTTTCTACTGCTCTGATGTACCTTTCAATTTTCTTGGCACAGTGCCAACTCTTAGATTTGTGATACTCGTGCGTCTGTTTGCTTCAGATATTATTTAGTGGTATTAAGGCAAAGTGAATTACATTGATTTGAAGATGTTATGGCATAAGTTGTATCAGTTATTTTCTACATTGTGCTCACTGATTCCTTATCTGTGTTGGTGTTTCTTTTTGAATCAAAGTATTCATTATATAACAACAAGAAACTGGACAGTGGTCATGATGATATTGTGTGGTTTGGCACTGGTTTATTTCATTATACTGCAGCCGCTAATGACTTTCTACTCGCTTCTGCTTTACCTTGAAAAAACTCCAGGAGAGATTAAAGAGCAGAATGGCTCTGTATTTGCTAATTGGTCAAGCAAATCTTTAGAAAGGCTGACTAACCATACTTTCATTTTTTCGCTAGGACAGTTTGCAGGTGTTTTAGAGAACTTTGAATATCCTTGGAGCTTTGATAGAACTGTGATGGTGTTATCTGTTTTGCTGAATGTGTGTCAGTTTGTGTTACTGTTAAGAGAAATGAGGTTCAATAGGAGGTTTGCGTCTCTTTTTAGTCCTGAGATTTGCAGTGCGTCTTCGGAAGCTTTAGCAAAAAGCACTCCGAGCCGCTCGAGAAAAGGCAAAACAGCCAAAGCTGCCACTGCAGCCACTGCCCCCCCAACCGCGGCTTCACAGGCTGAAGCTACAGCTCCTCCGCAGAGCTCCTCTGCCAAGGTCGCTGCAGATAATGTTACTTCTCCAGCCTCAAAGGCTAACAAGGCAGCCCCCCCTTCTTCACACACTGCTCACTGTTGCTGCTGTAACCACAGCAATCACTGTGACAGTCATTCAGATTCTGGAAATGAATCAGATGATGGTGAACCCATATCAGCATCAGTTGCCGGTTGTAAGAAAGTCACTAGAAAGACTACTCGTGCAGCAGATGATGGTACAGGGCCAACATCAACCCAAGGGACACCATCGGGACAGGGAGGAGATGAAGTGACCACCACTCGGTCCTTTTCTCCAGGTGAGCTGAGAGATCTGCGAAAAGACTTTAGTCGTCGTGAAGGCGAGAATATTTTAACCTGGCTGCTCCGATGCTGGGACAATGGGGCAGAAACAATTGAATTGGAAGGTGGTGAAGCCAGGCAGCTGGGATCTCTGTCAAAAGATTTCACCATTGACAGGGCAATTTCAAGAGAGTCTAATGCCACTACTCTCTGGACCCGACTCCTGACAGCTATGAAAGTCAGATTTCCCTACAAGGAAAAGTGTATATCCAAGTTAGGGAAATGGAATACTATGGAGAGAGGTATCCAGTTCCTGAGAGAACTAGCTGTGCGAGAGATCATCTATTTTGGATCAGACAACGAAGAGGGGACAGACCCAGATAGAATCAATTGTACACGATCTATGTGGCACAGATTTGTACAAAGTGCACCCCCTGCATATGCTAAGTCATTGGCAGGAATGGTCTGGTCAGCTAGAGGTGTACAAGAAATTAATGAAGTGATTGAGCAGCTCCGGAACTTTGAGGACAGCCTTGCTGGTTCTCTACGGGCTTGTGTCTCTGCTGTGGAAAAACTGTGTGAAAAATCTGATGACCGGTTTGAAAAGCTGCTGCAAGAAATCAAAGAGCTCAGAGAAGACTCGTACCATTCACGACCTGTACGAACCTATGTTTCAGCTATTAGGAGAAGGCGTTTCCAATCTCGAGAGAGAGGACAGAGGCAGCCCACAAAAAGAGGTTCACTGTGGTTCTTCCTACATGAGCAGGGAGAAAACATGAATAAGTGGCATGGAAGACCTATCTCAGAACTTCAGGAACGAGTACGTGAGATAAAAGGAAAAACTCCTAGGAAGGTGGCTGCTCCAGTTTACAAAAGGAGCAGAAGAGATTCTGATACTCTTGAAGGAACCTCTAATTCACACCCAGAGACGGTGCAAAACAGGAATTAGAGGTGCCCTGCCTCCAACCAGGTGGAGGAAAGGGATAACAGAGTTTATTGGACTGTACAAATACTATGGCCTGGTACAACACACCCGCAGGAGTACAAAGCTTTAGTGGACACTGGTGCTCAGTGCACAGTAATTCCTTCTAATTATAAAGGAACGCAGTCCATCAATATTGTTGGAGTGACTGGGGGATCCCAGGAACTGACTGTTGTAGAGGCTGAAATGAGCCTAACTGGAAAAAACTGGCAAAAGCATCCCATTGTGACTGGTCCAGATGCTCCGTGCATCCTTGGCATAGACTACCTCAGGAGAGGGTATTTTAAGGACCCAAAAGGGTATAGGTGGGCATTTGGTATAGCAGCTGTGGACACTGAGAAAATTGAACAGCTGTCTGATTTGCCTGGTCTTTCAGATGACCCTTCTGTTGTAGGACTGCTGATGGTTGATGATCAGCAGGTGCCAATTGCTACCACGACGGTGCATCGCCGGCAATATCGCACCAATCGAGACTCTTTGATTCCTATCCAGAAGCTGATCCGTCAATTGGAAAGCCAGGGTGTGATCAGTAAGACTCATTCACCTTTTAACAGCCCAATCTGGCCAGTGTGTAAGTCTAGTGACGAGTGGAGACTAACTGTAGACTATCGTGGCCTGAATGAAGTTACACCACCACTGAGTGCTGCTGTGCCTGACATGCTAGAACTGCAATTTGAACTGGAGTCAAAGGCAGCCAAGTCGTATGCTGCAATTGACATTGCTAATGCATTTTTCTCTATTCCTGTAGCAGCAGAGTGCAGGCCGCAGTTTGCTTTCACCTGGAGGGGCATCCAGTACACGTGGAATTGCTTGCCCCAGGGGTGGAAACACAGTTCTACCATCTGCCATGGACTCATCCAGATCACTCTGGAGCAAGGTAAAGCTCCAGAACACTTGCAATATATTGATGACATCATCGTATGGGGCGACACAGCGAAAGAAGTCTTCGAGAAAGGTGAGAGAATAATTCATATTCTTTTGGATGCTGGTTTTGCCATAAAACGAAGCAAGGTCAAGGGACCTGCACGAGAGATCCAGTTTTTAGGAATAAAATGGCAAGATGGCCGTCATCAAATCCCAATGGATGTGATCAACAAAATTGCAGCAATGTCTCCACCTACTAATAAAAAGGAGACACAGACTTTCTTGGGCATTGTAGGTTTTTGGAGAATGCACATTCCTGACTACAGCCAGATTGTGAGCCCTCTCTATCGAGTGACTCGTAAAAAGAACCAATTTGAGTGGGGCCCGAAACAACGACAAGCTTTTGAACAAATTAAGCATGAGATAACTCATGTGGTGGCCCTTGGACCGGTTCGGACTGGACTAGATGTTAAAAATGTGCTCTACACTGCAGCCAGAGATAATGGACTTACCTGGAGCCTCTGGCAGAAAGCACCAGGAGAAACCCGAGGTCGACCCTTAGGTTTTTGGAGTCGAGGATACAAAGGATCTGAGGCCAACTATACTCCAACTGAAAAGGAGATACTAGCAGCATATGAAGGAGTTCAAACTGCTTCAGAAGTGATCGGTGCTGAAGCACAGCTCCTCCTGGCACCTCGACTGCCGGTGCTGAGCTGGATGTTCAAAGGGACAGTTCCCTCTCCACATCATGCAACCGAAGTAACGTGGAGTAAATGGATTCCACTGATTACGCAACGAGCTTGAATTGGAAGTCCCAATCGCCCAGGGATCTTAGAAGTTGTTACAGACTGGGCAGAAAGCTAAGACTTTGAGATGTCTCCAGATGAGGAGGAAGTAAAACGTGCTGAAGAAGCACCACCGTATAAAACTCTTTCAGTGACTGATAAGCAGTATGCACTGTTCACAGATGGATCCTGTCGTCTTGTAGGAAAACATCGAAGGTGGAAAGCTGCTGTGTGGAGTCCCACACAACAAGTTACAGAAGCCACTGAAGGACAAGGTGAATCTAGTCAGTTTGCAGAAGTGAAAGCCATCCAGCTGGCTTTGGACATTGCTGAACGAGAGAAGTGGCCAATACTTTATCTCTATACTGACTCATGGATGGTAGCAAATGCCTTGTGGGGGTGGCTACAGCAATGGAAGAAAAGCAACTGGCAGCGCAGAGGTAAACCCATTTGGGCTGCCACGCTGTGGCAAGACATTGCTGCTCGGCTAGAGAGCCTGCCTGTGAAAGTTCGTCATGTAGATGCTCATGTACCTAAAAGTCGAGCCACCGAGGAACATCTGAACAACCAACAAGCGGATCAAGCTGCTAAGATTAAAGTAGCTGAGGTGGACTTGGACTGGGAACATAAAGGTGAACTTTTCCTAGCTTGGTGGGCCTATGATGCTTCAGGGCATCAAGGTAGAGATGCAACATATAAATGGGCTCATGATCGAGGGGTGGATTTAACTATGGACACTATTTCACAGGTTATTCATGAATGTGAAACTTGCGCCGAAATCAAACAAGCGAAACGGTTAAAGCCTGTATGGTATGGGGGGCGATGGTTAAAGTATAAGTATGGAGAAGCTTGGCAGATTGATTATATTACACTTCCACAAACACGTCAAGGTAAGCATTATGTACTTACAATGGTGGAAGCAACCACTGGATGGTTGGAAACATAGGCCGTACCTCATGCTACAGCCCGAAATACTATCTTGGGCCTTGAAAAGCAAGTCCTTTGGCGGCACGGTACGCCAGAAAGAATTGAATCAGACAATGGTACTCATTTCAAAAACAGTATTATAGACAATTGGGCCAAAGAACATGGTATTGAGTGGGTATATCATATTCCATATCATGCACCAGCCTCTGGGAAAATTGAAAGGTACAATGGTTTGTTAAAAACTACACTAAAGGCACTTGGTGGTGGAACCTTTAAAAACTGGGATTCACATTTAGCAAAAGCCACTTAGTTGGTCAACACTAGGGGATCAACCAATCGAGCCGGGCCTGCCCAATCAGAAATTCTACGGACTGTAGAAGGAGATAAAGTCCCTGTAGTACATATGAAAAATATGTTAGGAAAGGCAGTCTGGGTTACTCCTGCCTCGGGCAAAGGCAAGCCCATTCGTGAGATTGTTTTTGCCCAGTGACCTGGCAGCACCTGGTGGGTGATGCTTAAGGATGGAGAAATTTGGTGTGTACCTCAAGGGGATTTGATTTTAGGTGAAAATATGCAATACTGAACTGTATGATGTGAATTGCCGCACTAACAATGTTTAATAAGTGTCTTTCAGATCAAAACAATGGGGATGAAACCAGAGCTAGCTTCTTTGAGTGGTACCTGACAACTTATTTGAAGTTGATGTCTTTAACTCACAAACACTGGTCATGAGATGCACTTGTACCATTTTTTCCTGCCCTGGGAGACTGTTGTGACAAAATGACCTTAATGAACCTTTTCAAAGGATGGTCCACTGATTAATTACTGATGTGTATATATGTACATATGTATATACATATAGTAGTAGTGATTAATTAGATTGTATAAATAGATTGTATTGATAAGGTTTACGTATTCAGTGAATGTCATATTACAAGGGGTGGAATGTCCTGGTTTTGTTAAAAAACAAGTTTCTCTTTTAGTGAATTTTGCCTGTCAGCTAAAGCCTTCATATTAGCTGCATTTTCCTGGAGAACCAGACACATGTTCTGGTAAACCTAGCAATGGAATGCAAACTTATTGACAAGTACGGATGGACATCTCGTGAGAGGGGCAACGAGAAACCGGTGACCGAGAGACTGACCAACGGTGTATAACATTCCATTCACGTGAATACTTCATATAAAAGTGGGAGATCACGAGGATCTCGTCCCTTTTGCCCTTTTTCCTTCCCTTCTGCTTATGGCCGACATTAGGAGAGGACCTTGCTGGTCATCCCTGCGAACTGAGGCCTAGGGAGAGACTGAATCCAGCTCCGGTTGGCTACAGAGTCTAATCCAGGACTTTGGGTGCTGGCTCTGCAGTTGCTGAGACTTTCAAGATTGGTTTTGTATATTTTGTATTATTTTCTCTATTCTTATTAGTAGCATTAGTAAAACATCTTTAACTTTTCCAACTCTCTTCTCTCTGTCCTTCTTTCCCTCCCGATCGCCTGTCCTGAGCGGGAAGCGGGGAGAGGGAGGGGCAAAAGGGGGAAGTGGGGAGAGAGGAGGTTAACAATACATCTGCCAGGGTTTGATTGTCACCCCGCAGTCTTAACCCTCGACAATATACTCTTATTATCAAGAGCATAATCTAGCAAGCTTTAAATGAGGTAACCCTGCAAAGTAAGGTGTAGTGTGATACCTGTGACAGCGAGTACAAGTTTCTTTTGCAGGATTTAACTGTGCTGTTCAGCTGACATGTAGGAAGAAAAAAAGGCATAAAATCTTGGTTTTGAGTGGCACTAGCACAGCTTTCCTGTGAGATGCAGGTATACACTGGCCCCGGTTCTTTGTGAAGAAATCTTTAGGCAAGCAAGACATGTTCTTCCAGTGAAGGCACTCTGCCTCTATTTCTGTTTCTATTTTGAATTATTCCTGCAAGGAAAGATGATCAGTGCTTATGTAAGGCCAAAAGACAACAAATGCTTCACTTCATGCTGAGATATCAAGCCAGTGTTTCCTCTGCTCATGCACAGTTGCTGTGGAGTGGGATGTAAAGATCCCACAGCATTTGAAAAGCGTGGGCAAGTCCTGCAGTCCTCACCAAGCTCCCGTCTTCCCATCTGCCAAGGAAGGATCCTTTTCACTCCGAGAAGGGGAAGCCCCACACAGCACCATAGGAGATCAAATTTGGAAAGACAGGAAGATCTGCAGGAAAACATCACTTCAAAGCCAACTAAACACTAACTTTCAGTAGCTTGCAAATAATTCCTGACTTTGTATTAATGGGAACTCTGAGGTATCTGAAACTCAGATCATAGCAGTAGTCTACTTCAAATTTAATGTTCGAGACCATCTGGAACAAATTCACAGCAACACCCTGGCTGCCACTTCTGTCCAAGTGTAAAAACTGATTTCAGGGTCTAGTCTCTTGCCCTGAGCTAGCCAAGTCCACATAGTAGTCCAAAAAGACAATTTTATGCTAATTTTCTACTTAAAATACCTTGTCAAGGGAGGCACCTTTGCAAGATGACACGGTTTGCAATATCGTAAAGATCTCAGTCAAGTCACACCTTTGAGCGCTACTTGACAAGCGTAGCTTGCTAATTTTTTGGCACATTTCCTATTCCAAACCACTGATCCAATCTTATGATATTCCAATATTAAATACAAGTCATTACAACTAACATAACTGGATGCATCATCATGAAAACATGACATTATCCTTTCCTTAAAGATGTTTCTTTCCCTCCAGATCACACATTTATTTTTAAGAACAAAACACCACTTCTCAATGAATATATCAAGTAATACAGAGTTTGGAATAAAGTAAAAAATACATAATTCAAACTTGTGTAGGTGAGAAACTGTGATATCTTTTCCTTTCTTCCTTCTCTTATGAATGGACTACCAAGAAACAGAAGTGTTGCTGCGTTTCCAAATTCCAGACTTTCTGGATTTAGATAATTACCATCAGGCTCTAATCTAAGACAGTAGACCTGTGGCTCAAAGCACATTGATTTCCCAGCAATAATCAGTGGCACTGCGTCTATCAGTGAGGAACTAAAATCACCATTAACAGTGAGTTTCATATCCCAATGCGCTAAGCAAGGACATTAGCATTGTAAAGTGTGCAAACACCAGAACTTTTTTCCTAATGGCAGGGCTACTAATTTCATTGCTATATGGCTCCTGAAGTGAGGAGAGAAGTCTTAGGATGATTTGCATTTCAATATGAAAACCACAAGAACCCGAGTGCTCCAAATTCAGCTTCATAAACTCATATTGCCATGGGTACAGGACGGCATTAGAGGCCATATTTTCCTAGCAACTAACAAACATCATCAGGACAGCAGGCTTTCTTGCCTATGCCTGCAATACTATTTTTTCTAGCTGAAACTATGCATTGGTTCTAAACAATGGTTGCATATCTTTAAAGTTATGAATACATGGGTGAAGCAGTGAATGGTTTCCATTCTTTACATTTCAGTGATGATCATTTGTCCTGCATTTTCACTACGGGGTACTGAGAGCTCTCATAATTTATGAGCCCCA
The DNA here is from genome assembly GCF_037038585.1 of Patagioenas fasciata. Lineage (NCBI taxonomy): Eukaryota > Metazoa > Chordata > Aves > Columbiformes > Columbidae > Patagioenas > Patagioenas fasciata. Next base: position 52,955,397 of record NC_092524.1, on the reverse strand, counting down.
GGATTATACTGGGGGAAGGAAGAGCAAAAATCTCCCACACAGAATTTTCCTCAACTGACTCAAAGGCTGTTTCTCCAGTAATTATTTTCTTATGGCTGCTGAGGAAGATCCATCGTGCTCTTGATTTTCATTAAATGTGATCATGAGCAACGTGTAAGAGTCAAAGATGACTCACTGGATTTTATGGGGCGAAAACCATGGCTGTTCCATTTTTACCCAGCAAGTTTTTTCATAGTCCCATAGCAATGAGAAGAAATCAAATTTTTCAGCAGAAAAAATGGTGGAGAGAACAATAATGATGTCAAGATGGTAGTGTCTGAAAGATGAAGGTAAAGTTTCGTCTTACTCATTTTCATTTGCTACTCAGAAATTGCTCAAGTTTTAATCCAAGCGTGTGCGAACATCCACAGTCTATATTCTTCCTGATCATCCTTTACATTCTAGTTTATTTAGAGATTATTTACAAAGCAAAAACATTCTAGGCAAAGATTATGTTACTTTGTAAAGATATATTAGTCATGGCTGCTCTGCCTAATTCTATGAGAAGCCCTCTATACCTCTCTTGAACCTATGTACGTACACATAAAACATGTAAACGCAAAAACATTCTAGGCATGCACAGCCAGCAATTAACAAGAAAACAATTACACCCACAGATACGTTGTGAAGCTTGAAGCTTTCAGAAATCTAAAGAAAAGCTTGACATAGGAAAGCTCAGTAGTGATAGCAACTGAAAAAATAAACACATATATAGTTTTAGTTGGGCTCTGCAATAAAATGGAGCTTATGTGCCCACCTGCTGATCTCTCTGATTATCTGTCAGTCATATTCTGTTTGACTAATTTTTGGATCTGTTGAGCAGTCTCTGTCAAATCTGAAACAGGCTAGAAGTCTCCAAGATAATTATAATCCCCCAGGTTTTCTGACAATAAGAGTTTGGGTAGCAGACAGAGATGACTTTTGTGAAATTAAGGGGATCAGGCAATAACAGGAACAAACTAAAGTAAACTGAGTTCAAGTAAAAAATTGAGATTAAAAAAAAATCAGATATAATTAATACAATCTTAATGAATTTTCAATACATCCTTACAAACATCTAAGCCAGTCGGGATGTTACGCACTCACAGTTCAGTTAAAACCTAAGTTATAACCTCAGCTTTGCTTCCTGAGGTTATTACCAGATGTGTGAGGGCACCAGGTACAGCTAGAACCAGCTTCAAAACCATCCCTAAACTTGATTGCTCCACGTGGACTTCATGGTCACCACTGGTCTCCTCCATGACTATGATCAGATACATACACTTTGGCGTTCAATACAGGAGCATTACTCCTGCATTTCAATAGCCCACCAAACATAGAACTCAGATAAATGACATATATGGTTTCTACATGAAAACATGCTTTCTGCAAACAGGAAAATCCCATATCAAAACCAGATAAATGTGAGGAAAATTTTGCTGGCTGGCTTCATTCCTATTTATTACTTCACTTGTTTGTGTGTGGGTGTGTAAACAAATGCAGGTATTCTGTAGCATGGTGTATGTCACATATACATTCAGGCTGAGGTGTCCCAGTAGCCTCGGCAGCCCTTCTCCGTAACTTCTGCAAGGATGCACTCTATAAGAGTAGAAATCTTCATTTCTAAGTAATTTATACCCAAATCTAAGCTAATATCACAGCAGATTAGCATGGCTCGTAGGCACGGTGGCCCTGGCACAGGGCACCGGGCAGCACGTCACAGCGGTCCTTGGCAGCGCGGCATCTCGTGCCGAGGCCTTGGGATATGAGGGGAGGAGGCCACGCGGTTCAGGCTGCACACCTCATGCATAGAGTTGACTGATAAACATGAAACTCTTATTGCCCGTGGTTCACTATGTCACGTCAAAAGGGACAACGACTGCTTTTCCAACAAAATGCTCTTAATTTAGTGACACTGAACTGGTATCAATTACTCTGCAGAAAGGTTCAAAGGAGATAATAATCTCCAAAATGCTGCAGGGTTGTTGTTTTTCATTGCTAAATTGTGCATGTTTTGACAGTAATCACTGAACCCTTTGATGTTTCCAGAGGTTCCCATGGTGCTGCTATGAGGTCTGGTAGATTCTGCAATGCTCTGATCAACAGCAGAAGGATTTATTCAACAGCAAGTGTTGGGTTTATTCTTTTACTTCACACAGCAGAGCTTCAAGCCTACATATTTTTGTCATAATACTTTAAAAAGAAAACTTTAAATGTAAAATTAAATGCATACAAAAAACTTGAAATCTAATAAATCTGAAAAATAGCTCCCTTTTTGTCCTTCTGAGATTGTTCATGGTTTTACAGAAGGCTTCACTTGCTCTTCTGTTGCACCTTGCTGTAAGAACTGCCAGTATGAAGAAAACTAGCTATACTTCAGTGTCCTGTGAAGAAAAAAATTGAGAAAAAAGACAAAAAATAATTCCACTTTATTAATTATATGTTTTATGTGTAATTGCAGAAGGAAAATTTAAAACTCATTTCTACATAGAGCTGTTTATACATTTTACTTCCTCTGGGAAGAAAGTAACTATTTCTGTTTCTTCAGGATGATTACTGAGGATGTGTAAGATTAAGCATCTGCATAAATCTGGGTCGTATTTCAGATCCTATCTACAGCACTATCTATTTTAGGCACATTTTCAGCACAGAAGTTCAAGAGTACTATTCAGACTCTCTCCCCTCCACAGATGCCTGGCTTACAAAATTCCTAGAGCCTTGTTGTTCCTTCACAAATACCCAAAGCACCTCTCTAGGTGCCACGAATGCAGCAACTCATCCCAACTATCCAAATCTTGCATTCCAGGAGTCATAGAGGGAGATGTCTAAACTTTCTTCATCTCTTCCCTTACATTTGTTGACTTTACTAGGCACTAGCAATTACAAATTCTGTTAAAAATAATTAGTGGTGGTGCCTAATTTTATTGCATATAGTGGGCAATGACTGATGTAACCACTCATCTGGGAAGCCAGAAGCTTCAACTCTAAGTCCTACTTGCCCACAGGGGGGTTTCAAGCATTCACCTCATTCCCCGGAGCAGTATCTAAACCACCAACTTGAACACAAGGTTGGGAGAGAGCCTTTTCTGTCTCTCCTTGGAGAACCTGGGCCATGGCGCCAACTCTAACAGAAAGAGGAACGGAGCATGGACATAATGCTGCCAGAGAACATAATGACTGTATCACCTCTGCTTTTTTATTTTAACAGCATAGCAAAGTCCTGACACTGACGGTCACCACTTACGAATGCTGTTAAGTGGTCAGCTTTCATCCCTGCCCGAGGAAAATGAGATTCTTCAGAGGAATCCGCTCCTAGAAAAACTGCTCCTATCAGCCCCATAGCTTATTGTACCAGAGAGCTGGCTCAGGCAAGGGCCCCTGGGGGCTTCTCCAGAGCTCCGTCCTAGAAGAAGGCTCTTCAGAAAAGATGAGATCTATCCTAATGCAGCCTGTGTTTTCATCAGAGACAAGGTAATGGTCAGGAATGAGCAAACAAGTAGACAATAAAGAAAGAAGCCGGGGAGTGGGGGGGGTGCGGAAAGAAAGATCAGGTGCACAGTCTGTGGCTGTTGAATGCGACTTCATATAAAGTTGAAAAAGCATCCAAATTAAACTATTCATAACAGTGTCTGTTGGACTCCTGCTTTAACCAAACCCCAGAGCTCTACTGAGTCCTGAAACAAAAAACAAGACCCAGAGAGACTCTGAGAGGGATATACTTCTCTGAACGGACTAGTTGTAAACACAACATTCTTCATTTTAGAAAGAAACTTCTGAAATTAAAAACCCTACTGCTACTGCTTCTGTTTGACCAAAACTGAATTTATTATTAAAAAAAAAAAAAAAACAACCTAACCAGTTCACGGTATTTCAGGGTCTGACCATTCAGGGTCTGACCAATCTTAGAGAACTAATAGTGCAGTGTGTAATTATGCATCCACTCTGCTGAGTATCTTCTTTTACATTGCTGAGTTTTGTGGGATCATGCATAGATTTACCTTTTTTTGGATGTCCTCTGAAGGGCAAGTGCTAGAGCCAGTACATTGCTAGAAAATCAGTAATCATATGGTTCAAAAATCTGCCCATTCTTTTGAAATGGCTGTTATTCCAAGTACTTAGAAGTTGTATTTGATGTAACTGAGGCTTTTTCTTCTCTCTATCTATAGGACTTTTTATCACTTTCTAATTAATGAAATAATGGCAAACAATTATATTTACATCTAACACAAAGCATATTGTTAAAGTTTGTCATGCCCACTTAACTTTCCTTTCTTGCATGTTAACATAATGTTATAACCTCAACGTTTTCTGCCTGTCTTCCTGCTGCTGGAAGCATTAATCAGTAAAGTTATTAAATTTTAACATTTAAATTAAGTGGCAATTAAACACGAGGAGCTGAAATGTCTGCATAACTTGTGTCTCTCAGGATGCTTCTTCTAAGTGAAGTCTACAAAAGACTTGAAATCCATTAGGATTCTCTTGTTTTGCTATGGACAAAGCCTCATTAAAGCCATGAAAGGAAGCTACACTTCTCTGCAGGGCTAAATTCATGTTTCACCACTGATGAGAGTTATCTGTTCTCTGAGTCAGAGCCCTGCAAGAGCACAAACCTCAGAAATGGTGGGGAAGGCCCCCTTCACTTTTCTGATGTTCACGTCCATCAGCACTGTCAGGTGTTTTGCCAAGGAGAATTTGAGTTTGGCTCTGTGGTAAAAGCAGAAGTTTCTGACATCCTCTATGGAATAGAAAGGTTTGCTTGTTTTCTCTGGATTCAAGTAAAATTCTGTTGGCCACCGTAGATGAACTTCACCAGGCAGAACAAACTGACTTCTTAACAAGTCACATAATAGTTACTTGACGTGAAGAAAAGTCGAAATTGCCAGATGCTTGATTTGTTTCTAATTTTAAAAATAGAATATCTTTTTTAAAATAGAAAACAATAAGGGAACAAATAAAGAAAATGACTTATATTCTAATTGTTTCTGTGTAGTGGAATTAAGTAGGAATTTTCTAACAAAACATTTTTTCATGGGAAATAACAAAGCGTCAAACCCAAGCAGTTCACAGAAAAATTTTGGTTTTGACATTTTTTTCCCAAAACAGAAACAGGATTCTGACAATTGAGAAGCCATCTGCCTTCGTGGTCTGCTAAAGAGCCCTGGTGTCCTTGTGTGTGGCTGAGAGACAGCTCTGCTCTGTGGCTTGTCCGGTGACAAGTAACTCATAACCCCAAAACAACCTGTTGCAGAGCCAGAGGTTCAGGACAGCCCAGCTGTGCTGGCGGCTCTCAGACACACAGCGCTCCTCGGGCTTCTTTGGCATCAGGAGAAATTATCCTTATTCTGGGAAAAGGTCTCTGACTGTCCCACTGCCAGAAACTTTCCAGAAACCACTCTCCTTTTCAGCTTCAGCAAGTGGAGTCCTTGGTGCACTTGGCAGCGTGCTGAAAGCCTGACATTACGTATCTGCCTGCTCCATATTGCTTTTGAAAATCAGGGGGAAAAAGTCTACTCCTGCAGACAACATTTTGTACGTGATTTGTAGAAACTTTCAGTCTCCGTGCAAGTGGCATCTCAAGCCTGAACTGGCTGCACTGGGGCACCTGCTTCCCCTACCTCCTTTGAACATGCTGTTATTGCAAACTTTTCCCTACCAGCCTAACTGAATGCTGACACGGTGTCCTCGGACAGTTCCAGAGTTCAAGGGTTTAGTGGGCCAATTACCAATTACTAGCTAGCTCCTTTCTTAATAAAGTCGAGCATCTGTTTTGTAAACAGTTCTGCTAAGACACACGTTTTCATTTCATAACTTGGTCTGTAATTCTAAATTATGCAGTAGCACTGCAGAAATGAAGTCAGAGATATCCTGCAGCCTAATTTACCATTAAAGGGTAGATAAAATTGTGACCAAATGTTTGGATTTACAAGAGCTCAAATAAAGAGGAATACTCATTATTCCAGGTCAGAAGATGAAATTCAGCTAGAGTCAGAAGGAGATTGTCCCCCTTAATATCCACCTCTTAACTGCTGGTTATCTGCATCCCATGATTTTGGCAGTACAGCAGAATAGAGGGCCAAGGTCCACCAGACATTACATGGAAAATAAGACTTGCAGAACAGAACAGAAGGAAGAAAATATTTTTGCTAAAAAAAATTCCTTCCTCAGGACAAGAGGCCTAATCCCCTGGCAGCTGGGGAACAGTGGGCTCAATACTGTGGACCAGTAAGAGAGATCCCACATCTCGGCTTACAGGAGACTCTTGGAGCAGCCAGTATTAGATAAAGGCTTCTACAAACTGCTTTGCTGAGAGCATCTTCCTTCTCACAAATCACAGGCATCAATCAAGGCATGAGGGTTCAGTTTTTCCAAGATGTAATTTGGGCACAGCTCCAGTTAATATCAGTAGATAACAGTCAGAGCAGCACAGAGGGAGGAGAGGGGACTGCATTTGCAACCAAGACTATTTAAGATGAAAGGTAAACAAATGATTTGATTTTAATGTTTCAGTTCAATGAAATGAGTCTCCCCTGCTGTGGATACTTATTGTTTTCCTGTAAATTCCTAGCCCTTTACATTTATCCCTTTCTTCCACAGCTATTTTAATTCACAGCTTAGTCACCTGAGCTTTCTAACATCACAACAAGGCACAGGCTGTCTGCTGAGCCCCGCAGCCTTCCCACCGCCAACCGCCAAACCTCGGACCGCTGGCCGGCACCTGCAGCAAGTGCTGGGAAGTGTTTACGGAATTCAGAGCAGCGCTTCTGCTTACCCGTATTTCTTGCTTTGATTTTTCTCTAAGCTGATCAGGTGCTGATTATCTGTCATCCTTAAGGTATCTCAAGCCAATACTTAAATGTGTTTCATGCTTTCTTTTTTTATTATTACTCATCACGTCAGGAGCTGACATGATTTTGTCAGGATTGCAAACACTTGCCAATGCTCCCCCTTTAATCTGCCGGGGAGGCAATTCTAGGTATGAGACTGCTGTATCTCACAGCTCTAGCAGCAAATAAACACATTGGAAACTGAGCTGGTATTTTTGGATGACTCTGAGCTGCTCATTTTCATGCTAGGTTTGGGATACTGCCTATTACTTCCTTCTCGTGCAACATGTTCTGTCATGGAAAAAATTATATGTTTGCAATTGGAAGTGTTGCTCTAAGAAGAAAGCAACAACAACAAAAACAAAAGTATATGAAGAAACACTACTTTACATTATTTATTTATGACAGCACTTGATTTACCCTCGTATGGATGAAGTTACACACCAGATAGCCAGAGACATTGCTTTACTGCAGGGGAATTTTCTCCTGGGCAAGTGGGGTGTGTGTATGTGAATGGCAGCAGGATCACTTCAGGGACGCCACCAAATCCCAGCATGCTGAGGCAGCATGGGAGAAGGTTCTGAGCAGGACTGCCAGGCTGAAGCTGAGACAGGGGGAAGCAATGTACATGGAGAGATTGGTTTTACTCTAAGTAACTTCCTAGTTCCTGTTAGTTCCTTGTTCAGGAAATTCTTATAACAGTCATAGGGTGGGTCCAATCCTTACTCATACATACAGATGAAGTTTTAACTTCTGTGCTTTTGATTACGATGAGATAACGTGAATTTTAGCCATTACCACAGGTAAAAGAAAATACAAACACTCTAAGTGAGTATATTTTCTACAAATGCTCTAAGTTATTAAAATGCTTCCTACAGAAGTGGTGAAAAGAAAAACAGGCACTCCCTGTCTGAAATTAATGGACAGACACCATTAACGAATGGATCCTTTCATTATGTTGAAGGTCTTTCCTCTTCAGGAACTGCAGATATGCCAGTTAGTAGCAAAGCCTCAAGCTCCGAGTTCTTAATGAAGACACAAAATGTTGTAGGAACAAGTGGCTGTGTGATGCTGTAACTGTCATGTGTACAAGACAAAATCTGTCTTAGGACTCACTAAATCAAGCAGTCCAGGAACATAGAGGCCAAAAGATCCTGAAGCATAGCTTCATTGTTGAAAGGCAAGTGTCCATATTCAACATGTTAGTAGCCAGACCTATGCCTTCAAATCACCTGGAATACCCGTGAAGGAGGGTCAAAGGCATTTAGCCTGGATAATTATCAGTGGCACTAAGAGCCAGATCACTTCAGTTTGAGCAATGGGTAGCGAGCACCTGTGCTGCTGCTGCAGCTCAGCAGGTGACTCTAAGCCTGTAATCTTCATCCTAAACACCTGCCTGCCCACTGGCCCTTTACAGGGAGGTCCTTTATCTTGGCAGTTGCCTTGATCACTTCCACTAACCACCTCTTCCTAATTTCTGCTGGGTCACTGCCCAGGCACCTGCTTTAAAAAGAGTGGTGATGCCCAGCTGACTGCAGTTCTGCCTTTGAGCAAGGACAGAAGATTAAAAGTTGGATTTACATCTTCTTTTCTGATGTGGTGTTTAGGTTAATGAGGCTCAGAAATAAACGGAAAGAACTTTAGGAAGAACTAATACATAAACTAGTACTAATGGATAACATTTGATGGCTTTTATTCAATGGGAGCAAACTTTGATTTTTAAAATGCAAATCTGCTCTGAAACATGGCTGTAAAATGACCTAGTAAACAAAGCAGATTTGTTCTTTGTGTATTTTGAGTCATACCAATGTTTTCTTTGCAGACAGGTTACATAGAACGTCGAATGTAGCCCCTTGAATGCTGGTAAGATAAAAACCTAATCTTAAAAATATCTGCCCTTCAGTGCAACAGTCTCTCCAAGATATGAGATACACTTATAAACTAAATAAGATGTTATTTCCAAAAGCAGTATTCTGTCCTTGATCTGAGTAGCAAAATACTTTACAACCGGTATAGAAGTACACTGCAAAAGATGGCTTTTAAACTGATTGCAGATTCACTCACTTGGTTATTCACATGCTCAACTTTAAACACATCAGGAAAAGAGTTCCAAATTTCTGCAATAAAACTTGATCTGGTTAATTTCTTTTCCCAGTACCCACCCAAATTAGCTCTTGAAGCAGGAGATAATTCATTCTGGGGGAGCATCAGAGGAAAACATCACGAACAGGAGTATTTCTCCTTAAAAAAAAAAGGACAATTTGAAAAGCAGCAACCCAGCTCTTGCTGCATAAATTACAAAATATTTAGTATCTAGTTATGACAAGCCTATTACATGCCACTTGCTATTTCTCTGCTTTTTCAGATTCCAGACCCAGAAATTGGAAGGAACAAATTTGTGGAAACTTGCAACTGTCACGGCCTTCAAGAGTAAATGAGGGTGTTCAAGAGTAAATGTTCTATTTCCTTGCAATACTTCAGTACTTATAACTTTCAAAACGCATTTCCTTCCAAAATGATGTTTTGAAGATTATATAGGGGTGTCTTGTCAACAGCACTGAACCCCAGCAGTCCTGACATGAAACAAGGCTGTAATGTAATAGCAAGCAAAAACCCACGAGGTATCAAAGAACAGCCAGAATACAGCGTCCAGCTGAAAACGTGGGGAGGATTCCTGTTTGGTACCAGGAGCATCCAAATTAAAACATGGGCAAGGCTGAAGTCTTACTCTTACAGAGGGTGCCAGAACAGTTCTAATAATAGGGGGATTTGGTTTACAGCTCATCTGGAAGGCGGCATCTGTTTCAGCACAAGGATGTTTGAATTTGTGGTGAAGCAGCACTTCAGAGGAAGGGGTGCCCAGTACTGCTCCTCGGGGGACACAGGACCGTCTGAAGAACTTTCTCATTAAGCCACAAACCAAACTTGCACCTGCTTACTCGATGAACTAGGAATATTGCAGCTTGAGATGGATCATGCAGACTGCAGCTCCCTGGGCAGATGAAAATGTCTATTTAAAGCATTATACGTAAAAGATGAAAGGAAGAAGGGAAGCCTGTATAACAAAATTAACTCCTATTTAGAAAAAGAGAGAAACTGCCAAGTACAAGTTGTAATTTTTCTTAAAACAAACAGCACCACAGTGCCAGGCACAGCATACAGGGAATGAAAAAGTGATGTGATGTGATGTGATGTGATGTGATGTAAGGAGAATGCAAAAGGAAGGGGAAAAAAAAAAAATTAATCTGCAATATGAAAGAAAAGTTGCATTTAAAGCAAAGGTTCTACCCTAACGGCACTATTCCTATTTATATTTTTATAGAAACAACCACAGGAAAAAAAAATCTGTTTCTTCTTCTAACTGGACTATAATATTTCCTTATTTTCAAAGCAATTCATGGAACATGCTGGTTTTGCTCTAACTAGCTTTATGATTTTTGAGCTTGACTTCATATGTAACTACATGTATGTTAGAACACGGAATTCAGTACCATGCCCGTTTGCTGAGTATTATCCTCCACCAGACAGAACCAGCGGAGCTCAGCAGTCTGTACAGGCTACATTGATATTTCTGGCAGGAATAAGAGAATCACAAGTACAGATGTACACAAGGAACAGTCTATTTTAGCAAGAAGGCTGCACAGCAGTTGCTGTGAAGTTCTGACTAATTACTGCAAAGAGTGTTGCAGAAAAGTACAAACGATGCAAATACATGCTTAAAATAGAAAACTTTTTTTAGTCAGCATCCTTAGTACATTTAAATTCCATGTTTTGCTACTTGTTTTACTTTTTTACAATGTTACAGCTTGACACTGAAGCAATATATGCTTTCTACTTCTTTATTTTTCTAATAACTGAAGTCTATCAGATTTTCAGCAGAAATGCTTTCTATTAAAAAGTGTCACACTTAAAATAGTCATCATTTCTTGTGTATGAATAACATCACATTTAGGGCCTTATTAACATTCTTGCTGTGAGAACAAAACCACCTCAAACTCAAAATTGGTTTGAGGTCGCAAAAAGCCTGGGCTGTGTTTGCAACCAACAGCACCTTCTGATATATTGAATTTTCACAAGTCAAGAAGACTGAAACACTTCCACAAGCTATATTCTTCCCTCAGGGATAGCAGTGTGAAATCAATGGAACACATCAGCCATTTGAATGCTATCAACATCCCAGTCTTATAATCCTAAATATTTTTCCTGACAATCTAAATTATATAATAATATTTCAAAAAATACGATTCATTTATTAAAGTATTATTTTCATTTTTAATATTGAAACAATTCTGTTTTGAAGTGTTTTTTACTGCACTGGAAAGCTATAATAAATTAACTGTTGGTGCATCAATCACCTGAACAAATGCTTCTCTTTAACAGATGAAATAATTCTAGTGAATAAACAGTACTATCCATACAAGTAAACATAAGTTGTAATCAAAGCCTTTATTTTCAGTGTTCTGTATCTTGACTAAACTATTCTAAAATTCAGTTAAGACAGTCGGCAAATATTTGGATTCACATTTGCAACCCTTCCCCCCAGCATTTATGATTTAGTTAGAACAACTTTCCCATTCTTTTTATATATGGGCTAATCCAAGTTAAAAGATTTTTTTTTAGTATTTTTTAAAATATATTTTCAACTATAATGTAATTTGTTTTTCATTTCTTAAGTCAATATAATATACATATTTTATATATATATTTTATATATATATATTTTATAACAATCTCACTGTTTGGTATACCTAGACCCTCTTTATTCTTAGAATTCATCTGCAGGACAAATTAAGACTGCTCCCATAACCAGCAAGTAATTTGTTGAAATTAGTGTTTTTCGTTTCTCCACCCAGCTTATCCCACTTCATGGCATGTCTAATGTTCTCAGCCCTGATTAAGCTTTTACTTTCAATTAAAAAAGTAATTTTCCCTCTAGGAAACAGGAAAACTTAGTATTGCATATGTCAACCACTCCAATCAGAAACCCCTCATTTGCTGTATGCTCCAATATGTAGAATTATTCTCCAGCTCAGCCTGCAGCTCCTTGGGAAACTTCTGGCTTGGAAAATAATAGATGCCTTAGAAGTATTAGGCAGAAGTAGTAGAATTACAGCAGAGAGATCTTTTCACAAGGTGAGCAGGCTGGAGCATGGCCCGTCTGGAAAACAGACCCTTTCTCCAGATGGCCCAGCTGGAGAAAGCCAACATCTACCAGGGCTGTCCTTGGCCCGGTATTGTCTGCGCAGTCTTTGCCAGGGAGCTGCAGAAGCAGCCACATGCACGGTGCATTTCCGACCTACCCACCCTTCTGCGAAGGGCCGCAGGGTAAATGGCACGGGGACGGAGGCTGGGCAGCCGGCCCTGCCTGCCATCTTCCTGCAACGTTCACCTACAGACCACCATTTCCTTTGGACACACAGACCGCCTACAGAGGTCCCAGCTGCATGTCACCTGAAGGACTACCTTCCATTTTCAGTAGTGTTTCATGCAAAAAATGCCTTGGATTGGGAATAAATGGGCTTTTAGAAAGTTTAATTGCGTTAAATCACTCCAAACAATTTAGGCCTCCCAACAATTATCTAAAACTTATTATTTGTCTGTGTTTGAGAAGTGGATCCCACAACAGTGGCCTCAGCCACGTCCCACCCGAACACAAAGGCAAGGCCTGGGTACACTCGGGCCCCCATCCTCCCTTCCCCCCATCCCCTGGTTTCTGCAGGAAAACAACGCAAGTGGAGAGCCCCAAAGTGACCAATGGTTTATTTTGCTCTGTCTCTCTTTTCAACAAGTGGGACACGAGGGGAGCAGTGGAGGGCACAGTTGAGAATATTCACTACTTGTTTTAAATGGAATTTCACTGCCTTAAGTTTCATTTCATTGCCTTTAATTGCCTTCATCTGTTGAGCCCAGATAACAGTACTTTCCTCATGCTCTTCGTCTCAAAGTCGTACTAGTACAAGCAACTCTAGCAGAAGAAGGTACAATCAATTACAGCTGCAGAAATAGAGACTTCCAGCAAAGTACTTTGCTCCTTGAAGAAACAAGTTCTTAAAAGTTAATATCTGTTTATTTTTAGCCTTTTTATATGAATCTTTTTTGACTCAGGTTTTGGTTAGTTGGTTTGTTTGTTTGTTTCATTTCAGCAGCAGTAAAGATATTGTTATATCTGATTTCACTGTTTTAATTAAGTGCTTCTCAGTCCATGATCAATTCTATCTTAGGCTGTTCTGAAGTTTATTTAATTTGAGATGTATACTAAGCAGAATATCATAACTGCACATGTCAAAGCCTGCTTCATCCTAATATTAAAATGTTGCTTTGATTTCCTGAAGGTTTACAAAAAATCTATGAAGTTCCGTGTGAATTTGTCACAAAATTATTTTTATCTGCAGTCTAAAAATACAAGTGAAAAATTGCCAAAGAACAAGATATGCAGTGTGCTGAACACCTTGCCTTTTTTTTTTTTTTTTTTTGAGGATAACAAGAATAATTAATACATATTATCATAGAATCCAGGGAAAAAGCTCTGGCAGAGGCATAAAAAGGTCATCTCATTCACTCACTGCCCAGTGATGGAAGTAAAGATTCCAGCATCATTCTTGCAGGATGTTTGCTTAACCTGCTTGTAAAGGACTCTGGTGATGGGGTCTGTACAGCATTCTAGCGAGACACAACTGCTTCACTTGACTTAGGAAACTTTTTCTAATGTACAACCTGGATCTTCTTTGTTGCAATCTCAGCCCATTAACCTATGTCCTAGCTGCCATGCACTTTGAGAATAGAACGTGCAATCCCTCCTGCATCAAATTTTCATACATTCTTCTCCCTCACTAAGTCCCTTCCTTCCGCTGTGCCAGTCCCTTGATTTCTTCTGATCTTTGCATAAGTCTTGTTTTCTAGGTATCTGGTTATACCGATCACTTTCTTCTAGACCCTGTTTCTGGAAGTGAAGCAGACGAAATCTGAAAACTGTATTCCAAACAGTGCTTCCCAGTACGGCATAGAGTGGAAATACTATGCTGCAATATTCCTCATACATTTCAACGTGAATTTTTAAAACATTTTTTTTACAAAGGCATAGCAGCAATTCTGGACCAGATACAGGCAGCAGGCCCCTGCAGAACCCCATCTGATACATCCTTCTATTCTGAAAATGATCCAATGAAACCCATTCAGTGAATGCCATTTCCAGCTGGTCCCATTGCAGATTCATCACAAACACGTTTCTTCAGGTTGCTTATCAAATGTGAGGCAATGTCAAAAGTCATGCTAAAGTCAAGATATCTGATATCAGTTGATTATTTCTTAACCATAAGGCTTGTTACCTTGTCATACAACTAAACAGACTAAATTTGACAGGACCTACTTTTGGTAATTTCACATTGATCACTACTTGACTCCTTGTTTCAGTTTTGATGTTTACAAATAGTTGATCTGATTACCCATTCAAGCAATTTTAGGTGAATTAAAGTTAAGTTGTTTGGGCTATAATTTTCTTTTTAAAATTCCTTCCTGTCATCATCCCTTTTTTAAAGACTGGATGCTGTTATAAGTTGCCTGGAATTTCATTCCCTTCCATGAGTTGCTGAAGGGCTCCTTATTGCTTTAGTAATCTCTTTGAATATTCTAGAATGAAGTCGAGTTGGCTTGAATGATTAGAAAAAGCTGACAGATGTAGGGATTATAACCCATTCTTTTACCTTCCACTTTATCACAAGCATTCATTGTATCAGACATCAGTTCAGAGTTGATCTTTTCAGGAGATGGGTGCAGAAAAAGGCATTAAACATTTCAGTCTTCTTGGAGTAATTTGTTGAGAGCTCTTCCTCTTTTCTGTACAGCAGACCAATATTTTTCTTAGTCTTTCTCATCGCTATTGTGTTGATAAATGACTTCACATCACCCTTGATACCCCTTTGCTTATGGCATCATGTTTTGAGGGACTGGACATTTTATTCTGTTCCTGTACTTGCATATTATTCCTTTTAATTGCCTTCACTAATTTTCCATATGCTTCCTTCTTGTGACTGAAATCAGTAACTAACTTAACATTTAGACATGTTGGTCTTTTATTACTGTCCTCCCTCTACATCTGGATTACTAGAGCCAGCATCTTTAGTATCTTTTGTCCAAGAGACTGTTAGCCTGCCTTAACTCATTTTTCCTTCAGTTTTAGTTCTTCTGAGATTGCACACTGCAGATCGCTGAGCTTATTAAAAGTTTTGCTCTTGAAATTCCCTGGTTTTCTGTTCTTCCTCCTTCTCTTCTAAAGAATAATGCACTCTCCCACACTGTGGTCACTGAAGTTGCTTTCTGAACTTCCAGTGAAACTAGCATAGGGTCAAATCCAGAAAGATTTCCTCTTAAGTTGCTTGTATGTTTCAAAAACTTGCTAAAGAACTTGTGCCCATCTCCCAGCGCATAAGCCACTAAATATTACAGATAAATCCCCTATTATGATCAAGTCATGCCCTGGAGAATCTTGCCAGCTCCTCACAAAAAAGAAAAACAACTGTTCCAAAATCTTCTTGAGAGAGTGTCACTGATATTTTTTTTTCCTCTACAGACTTCAGAGTGCTTTTAACTATTTACTGATCTTGTTTAAGAGAGAGAAAACCTGTAGCAGAGAAGTTACAGTCAGTGTTGCCAACACTGGTGTGCTGTTTCAATTCTGCTCCTGCCTGGGTGTGGGATTTATCTCACCTAAATTTCAACACCAATAGTATAAATATCTACTTTGCACTTGCTACCTCAGCTGTTTTTTTGCTGTGTGGTTTTGTTTGTTTGTTTTTTCCAATCAGGGAGGAGGAACAGACGAATTAGGACATATTAATTCATGTGACCTATTTTAGGTATCTTCCATAAAACTGGATGACTTGAAGATCACTTGAAGACTCTGGCACTAACAGAAGTAATAAAATTGACAAAGGAGATCTGACCTGGCCTTTTCTCTAACCTTGTGGGTTACAACCACATGGTTTAACCTGCATTTCAACCCCTGTCCAAGAGGGAGCCTGCCAGGCTATAGCTTCTGTAGCTTTTTAGATCTTGCTTTTAAAAGGCTTTCCAGGTTGATTTAATTTCATACTTCCTTTCTATTACATGATTTGCTTTGTTTGAAGATTTCTACTTCATTCTGCAGATAGCAGAGACCTGTGGTCATTCTGTCATTATAACCCCCATTCTCCTTTTCACTTTTTTTCCTACATCTTTGCTTTATACAGATCTGTCCTGTATTACAGAAAACTTTCAGCTGAAGCTTTCATGGACCGTTCACTTGAGCAGGGAAGTCTAAGGTGGGGAATGCTCTAGTTTTATTAACAGGTGCAGTCCTCAGCTGGTAGCAATTAAAAGTTAAGTGAGTTGACAACTACTTGGTGGTCCTGTAAAGCACATAAATGGCATCAGTTTACCTGTAACTTCCCTAAAACATCAGTCCAAGCACCCCTTCATGGTAAACACAGAACCAAAGGGGGAAATGGGGGTGGAGAGAAAGATGAAGGACAGGAATGGAAAGTGAAGAGGCTTTTTCTCTAAAGATGCATTTCCTGAAGCAGCCTCCCAAGTCCAGGGAAGGGAATCAGTCTCATCCTTGCTCTAAGGGCACACACATCTTTTAGGTGCTCAGGTCTATCAATGCAGGAGTATTACAGTGCTTCATAAAACACAATCTATCATAAAAGACTTTTCAATACACACTAGACAAAAGTTTCTTCTCAAAGTATCAAAATGAGAGAGGAAACATTCTTCCCCTTTTTTTTTTTTTTAAACTCTGTCAGCTCTCTACATGTCAAATAAACCTCCTTGCTCTTCATTGCTTCTAATTTCATGGTTTCTGGCTGCTGTTTCCTCTTGTTGGCATGGGATAAGCCTTGTTGTTCCTCTTTCTTTTGTAGTTCCACTTTTAAGACATCTATTGAGCAAGATATTTTTTATCTTTAATTAACACCCTCTTTACACTCCTCTTAATGCAAATGTTACATTATTTGGAAAAAAAAAAAACACCTAGTTCTGTTCTATTTACACAATGAAGGCCAGCAGGATTGTTTCAATACCTTCTGAAAAAAACAGCCTCCAAAGCAATTGCTGTAACTTTTTTTTTTTCATTTTGTTTCTTGTAGATCTGTGAAATATTTCAAAGCAAAATCTTCCCTTCTAAATTTCATCTCCTTGCACAATGTTATTAACTCAGCCAGATGCACTTTTCACTTTTAAATTATCACCGTACACTTGTTGATACATTAATTACTGCAATGACATTTTTATGAAGCTGCTTCTTGTATACTATTTCTACTCATTAGAATTCCTAGTTTTTCACACCAAAACAATGAGATTTTTGAATATTTTGTCATCATGGAAACTAATTATCATTTTTAAAGTATGACAAAAGGAAAACGACAGGGGACACGGCATTCAGTAACCTGTATTCCACATTTTCAAGCTACACGTGGAATAGGCTCGGCAAGTCAGACGCTGCAGGATGTGGCAGATTCAAAGGGAAAGAGAAAGTGGGTGTCACACTAACACAAACAGTCATGAACTGCATCGATACTTGGGGTATTCCTATCCTTCTGGCCACTCTACAATAGAAGAAAGCAGAGAAGCCATCAATATGTTACCTTCAAGAGAGCATGTTGGAACTACATGTTTTATTTCTAGTTATCTGAAGGAGAATCTGAACGGCCTGGTGCAATTTTTGCACTTCTGTTGATGAGTACAGCAAGATGACAAAAAGTACTTTATATCCAGGAAAGGACTCAGAGGCTTTGTGGCTTCAGGAAAGCAATCTAGTCCTTGCATGCTCTGATTCTGCACGTCATACCAGGGAGAAGGTGGGCACCTCAGAAGCATTTCTGAAACGGCCCCCATTCCGAACAAGAAGTTCCTCATAGGAATGTCTCCATCACTGAGAGCAGCCTTGGTGAAAAGCACCTTGGAATCAGTAAAGGATCCACAAAACTGAAATTATGTACACATCACCTTCCAATAAATGTAGCCTTCATCAAGAACAGCCAGAATGCAAGAGGTGTGGTCAAAGCAGGGAACCAAAACCCGAACTCCCTTTCTTGTGGTAGAACTTTAATTACTATGCTTTTATTCAACAACTGTATGCCAGTTTTTTTAAGGAAAAAGAGGGATCTCTCCAAAAGAAAATGTATAGAGGGTTGCATTCAGAATAGGATGCGGGGTCTGATGGTGTCTTCTGAAGTTCATGGTGAGGCAACTGACATACAGGGACAAGAACGACAATACGCTTTATGGGCATAAAAATTAGTTTACCCTCTCTGAGTCAAAAATTAGTTTTATTCTCACTCTTGGGCTGGCTAAAGTGAAGCAGAGAGATGACACTCATACTTTATTAATGAATGAGGGGCACAGCTAGGACCATAACTAAAAAGCACAGACTTGTGTTGCTTTGCTCTAAAGGGCAGGACACACTTGCCCCATATGCACAACTTTCTTGAAGTGTCAGCTCACCAAGAGATGACCAGAATCTATGTTTAGAAAAATCCAGAAACTGAATAAATCTATGAAAAAGAAAATGCTAGCTCCTGTGAGCTTATCTCATTATGCCACCTGGGATTACAGAGCCCTGGTCATAGCTCAGTGGCTAAAGAGGGTCATTTTGAATTATTAGAGCTTTTTGCAGCATAAGCAATATTTAAAGAAGAAAAATGTTAGCTAGGAGAACAATGCACCTTGTGCTGCACAAGTTCGAATATTTCAGGCATGGTATGGTTAGGTAATGGCACATCCTTTGTGACACTACGAATAAGCTTGTCCTTTGGGTCCAGGCAGAGCATTCAGTGCATTTGCCATCCTGCATTCACTCTGCACATGGCAAAGACAGGATGATCTGAAGGCTGCAAGCAGTACCCCAGCTCTCTGGTTTGAATGAGCTTGGCAATTTGCTGGGTATTATCCCACCAACACCCTTGTTTTTTGCGCAGCCTCAGTAGCAGGTACTGCATTTACACAAGTGAAAATGAGGAAAGCAGCACTTTCTCTGCCATCGATCAGAACTCCCTCCTTCGCTCCCCGACCGACCGCTGTTAACATGGACAGTGCGGCTGTCTCACCCCATGCAGATTTCCCTGTTAATAAATGATGCTCCTGTCAGCAACCCTCGCCAGGCTGCTCAAATAAGTTTCTGTGACTCCTTCTACCCTTCTGGACAATATGCCATGTGGTTGCTCATCACTCTCTCTTGTTAAAAATCTCACCCTTCACTCAAGGAAATTTCACCTCTTGGGCCTTGGGTCACGCATTGGTGGACAAATCTCTTTCTCACCTTGCAGAAAGACTTTACACCTCCAGCCCATGATGCTGCAGCTGCTTGCAGAGAGGAACGATGCAAATTTTGACAATTTCTCCAGAAAATGTACCTCATTTTGTGAAGATGATACAATTTCCTCCTTTGCCTCACTGCTTATAAACAGTTTGCACAGAAAAGACAAGAGGCAATGGGCACAAATTGAAATACAGGAAATTCCATTTGAACAGGAGAAAAAAACCCTCTTTTACTGTGAGATTCATTTTTTTCCATTTACAGTTAAAATAAACAGGTTTTAATCAACATCGTAATAGGGGCTGTAATGGGCATAGGCTTTTTTAAAGAAGGGAAAAGGAAACAAAGTCCTTCAATTTTCTTAAGTTATTCAAAGTAAAAAGGCTGTAGATGAGATAAGGGTGTCAATCCATTGATGCATTCTTCATTTGATGCAACTGAGTTATTTTCGAGCGGATTCAAAGAGCTGAGAAGGTTCTAGATGCTACAAATATCCCAGTATGTTAAGCCTTTGTGTTGCTCAAAGGTAGCAGTGTCCACGTATTTCCAGTGGAACTGAGGATGCTCAGGTGTCTGTCATGAAAGACAAGCAGTGATCCAGTGCATAGACCTTCAAACACCTGGACAGTATCTCCCTACCTGCTGGAGGCACTACTGCCCCCAGGTACCACAGAGGTCCTTCACTAGCCAAATGCCTGCTGATGATAGCCACGTTACACTCCAATGCTGCTGAACACCCAGAGCATACCAAATGCTGTATAAACCACATATACATGCACTGAAGTACAAATTGGGACTCAGGTCTTGTTCTGCTTTCTGGTCTGAGGAATATTTGATTAGTCTGTGCAAAGTAGAAGACACTGACAGTCCCGGCTTAAAAATTATTCCCCAGACGGGTGGTCAGGACACACTGCTGAGATGCAGGGATGTGGCTTCAAGCCCTTGCTGAGAAATAAGTTGCTTTGATCACTCACATTCTGAGACAGTACTACTACCACCTGATTTCTAGGCAAAAGGGACACTACATTAAGTGACAAAGGGCTGACTGGAAACCAAACGGGGCTTACGGGGAAGCCCATGTGGGCTCCTCCCTGTGGGCTGGAGTTCAGCACCTGCCTTTGTGGGATGAAGAGGCTTTGATCCCATCTTCTTCCTTGGCATCACCTCCTGAGTAGCCTAGGTAGTCTCCTAGTTGGGCAGGTATTTGTGGTTGCCTTCTCATATTTCTAATGTTTCCAGTATAAGTAACCTTAGTGCTGGATCACACTAAGCTAAAGGCACATCAAAATAAGGTGTTACCGACTGAGCACTGATAGGAATAAACCCTTTTATGGAACAAATCCTAAATTACTAAACTGAGAAAAGACAAATTATTTATTTTTATTAGCTCAGTTCTGTTTAGCTTTATATTTTCCTGACAAATTAAAATAGCCTGGTTATATTTAGTTTCGACCTCTTGCCTTGATGCACTGGTATCATGCTTTGATATCTATGTGACAAACATTTTATATGAATCTTAATTTAAAAGACAGTATTACTCCCTTGGATATTGCAAAACTCTCTTCTTTCCTCTGAAAGCCAAAAATACATTCTTCTTTGTAGTTAAAGTACAGGAAGCAGTTGATACTACAGGTAATGATTGAGTGACACTTTACCAGTACATTAAAGTGGTCAGGTTGACCTTATTTACTGCAGAAGAAATAAATTTACTTTGGTGGAGTAGCAAAATAATTTCCACTATGCAAAAGAGAAAAAAAAAAAAAAAAAAAGAAAGAAAAGATAACTGCTTTTACAACACTTTACCTGCTAAATCAAAAGTATCTATACTAGCATATAGTACTGAATATAAGTTAGTTGATATTAGGAATATGCCATAAAAGCACCTATTCCTTAAAATGTGCTTTTAACTAAGGCATCAAATTTTATTCAGCTGTAGAAATTTCTATAGACACCAGAAGTATAGACTGGAAAACACATAAAATAATAATCCTTCCACTTTCCTTGGAAGGTTGCAGTTGGAGTAATATTAAAACATTCATTTTGAGGCACTGTACTGGGGCATGAAAGAAGATGTGGACCATCTGCAAAGGGCTGAGAAGAGTGCAAAAATATTGATTTGTGTAAAACAAAATCTGTTGTTAGGACCCCAATAAAGCTGATGAAGGTGAGTGTACAGCTGCAGAGGCTGCAGGAGTACGCTTCTGTGTGGCACAGCTGAGGGGATCTGACTGAAGCATACGAGTCTTGTGAATGTCTGGAGAGCCTGGCCCACAGCACAAGCCAAGATAAAGCCCTGAAATGCACAATGTGTCTCACAAAGCAGCAGTGCTGCTGAGAAGATTAAGAAAAAAGGGATGCTATTGATATGACTGAAAGAGTGCAATTCCACTGATGGGATTAATGGACAATGCAACTAATAAAACACGCTGGGAGAGTGACACCATGGATAAGACTGAGGAAGAGCAATACCAGGTCAAAAGAAGGGACAGGATGTAAATTGCCACAGTCTACAGACCATACACAAGCCAAAGGAAAAAGGGTTCTTGGCGTTTTCTGCAGAAACATTGATGGAGGTCTAAATTGTGGGCAACAGAAATCACCAAGTCAGACAAATTGCCAGAAAGTGTGAGTCAATAAGTGGATGCTTGTGTTTGCAAGAAGTTAGTTAATAAGACCACAAATACCATTCTTAATAACCTAATTTATATAAGATAAATATTTATGTTTAGAACTGTTGACATCGGTTAATACATGTGAGGAGTAACTGTATGACTGCAAAGGGAGGTGACAACATTGTGGCTTCTTGAATTGAGAAAAGACCTAAGGGACACATGACAACAGTCTTTGTGTACCTAAAAGGCTATTCTTGGGGTATGAAGGATGGTAGGACAAGAATAATGCAAGTCACTGAACTGCAGTAAGGTAGACATCAGGAAAACCTTTTTTTTTTTCTGATGAGGATAATAATACACAAGGCTTGATTCCTTGTGGAAGTTGTGGGATCTCCAACAGTGCAGGTTCAAAATGGCAGCTTGGACAATCATCTATCAGGAAAAAAAAAAAGAAAAAAAAAGTCGCATATAATTGATCTCTAGGAACAGAGGTGGACCAGGTGAACTTTAGAGATCTGGTCCCAGCTCTTTTTACTATGACTTTATGGCTGTAGCAAAGATTAGCATCAACACTGTATTTCGATCATACAAGAACACCGTAACGGAGTTTGCAAAAATGGGTTTATAAATTAAATTACTAGTTCAGCAGAACATTTAGGCATAATTCTTGGGTCTTACGGACTTAAGGTCTAAGGACGCAAAACATCCAGATCTTGATGCCCCGAGGAAATATAAAACCAGCCCAATTACATCTTTCACAACAAAATTAACTCCAGATCTAAGAAAATCCGTACTGGGGAGAGGCTGAGCAGAACCACTGGAAAGCATCAGGTATTCTACAAACTGCAGGACAGCACAAACTCTCACACGTTCCACACAAAGCATGGCTGCCTCTTCACGGAAGGAATGTTAATGGAGATTTCCTGAAGAATTGCTGTTGTTAATCAAACAATCATTCCTGAGTGTGCGTTTCACACGTGGAGACTGATGAGAATTGGAAACGCCATTACCAAGATTTAGTGATCCTATTTGTCACAGTGGTAAATGCACACAAGATTGACTGTGTCTAACTGAAGCTCAGTTTCTCCGGGGCTTTTAGCTGTCCACAGCAGCCTGAACACAACCATTCTGGTGACATCCATGGGCTCCCTCGGGTGCATAAGTCAGTTCTTGGTGCTGTACTTTTTCATCTTATTGTACTCTCTGTCAGCCCCCCTGGAATTTCTGTTCAACATCACCTTCCCCCAAAGGCTCCTTCAGCCTGAAGAAACTTGAGTTTGTTCGCAAAGTAAGCAGTGCCCACCGACTTGTTGATTCTGCCTCATAAAGCCAGAAGAGCAAAAAGCCAAGTGGTTTGAAATGCAGCCTTTCCAAGTTGTACACTCTGCTGCTGGACACTACACAAGGTATTTTATGGTTCTTGTTAAGACCAGACTCGGTCCTCAGAAAGATCCCTTCTGAGCTTACAGCCTATGAAGCCACCTACCTCCTGATCTAAGATTTCCCAGAATTTAAAGGCATACAGCGTTTGTTAAAAAGCTTTGGGCTTTGCGTGCAGCTGCTCTCCCACAAAGTCTGCCACCGCATGCCGGGGCCGGGTTCCTCCGCGCAGGCGGGCGAAACTCCCGGGGAAAAGTCTGGCGGCCGCGGGGGAGCCCGCCCGGAGCAGCGCACCGGGGCGCGGCAGCCAGCGGGGCCGCGGCTTCCGAGCGCACCTGGGCGCTCAGCGGGAGAGCGCTCTCCGCCAGCGGGTGCTGCCCGCGGCCGCGCCTCTTTCATAGGAGAGGGGGAAAAAAGGAGCATCGAGGAGACAGGAGCATGACCGGCACCAGCACGAAGCCCGCTGCGAAGCACAAGGGAGCTGGGGAGGAGAGGGCGCTGCGCATCCCCGGCCGCCCTCGCCTCGCCGACCCGGACCCCGCCCGTCCCTCCGCGGCCGCCGGCAGGTCCCGCCGCTCACCGATAGTAGAAACGACGGTGCCCACGAAGTAGAACGCGCCGGTGAAATCCCATCGGGGCCGGATGTCGTCGACGCGGATGCCGGCCACGCTGGCCTCCTCGTACTCGCGGAGGAAGTGTTGAAGCTCGGCGCGGCTGAGGTTGTGGCGCCGAGTGAAGTTCTCCAGCCGCTCTTCCCAGCGCTCCTTGGCCTCCCGCTCCGTGGGCAGCTCGATGGCCGAGAAGACAGCGGCGCCGCACAGCATGTACAGCACGATCAGCACCGCCAGCAGGAGGAACCGCGCGTTGTCCGCGTTCAGGCGACCCGCGCTGGAGCAGCAGCCGCCGCGACACGCCATCCTCCGCCCCGCGGGACCGGGCTGCCGCGCCGCCACGCTACGTCGGGGCCCTCCCGCCGCCGGGCATCACGGCGCCACCCGTCAGGCGTGCGCGGGGCCGCGGCCGCAGAGCTCAGGGAGCCGCGGAGCCCGGCGGCGGCGAGCGGCGCTCCCGGGAGCCTGCCGGCACCTCCGCCCCGGGGACAGGGCGCTGCCCCGCCGCGCCCGGCACGGCCCCGCGGCGGACGGGCTTCGGGCTGCGGCGCATCCTGCGGGCGAGGGAACCGCCCGTCCCGTCCCGCAGAGCCCCTCAGCCCCGCTGCGCCCCGCGCCGGGCCCCCGTCTCCGCCAGTTTCATATCCCCTTCTTTCCCCCGCCCCGAGCACGTCGGAGCGGGCCGCAGGGACAGGCACCACCAGGCGCCTCCTGCCTGCTGGGGGGGCGAGGCGGGACCGGCGGCAGCTCTCCCCGCCGCCCTCCCACGGCGCCGCGGGGCTCCTCTGCCCAGGTCTGCGGGGGACGGCTGCCCCTGACCCCGGGCCGCCCGCTCCATGGCCACCGGGAAGCCACGAGCCGCGCCGTCTCCCTGAGGGAAGGTCCCCTCAGCAGAGGCACAGCGGCCGCTCGGGGCGAGGCGGCCGCCCCCGGGGGTCTCCCCGGTACCCCGGACAGGGCGGGCAGGCACCTGCCAGGGGGAGCCGCCGGCGGACGGCTGTCCGCGGCCTCCACCCCTCAGAAGCTGGCGGGGAGCTGCCCCCCCAGAGCCCGCGGCCTTCCCGCCCGCTGGAGCCGCCGTCCGCCCCGGGCCGCGGGGCTGAGCAGCGCTGTGCAGCCCGGGGAACGCGGGCGCTGACAGACACCCAGAGTCACAATCTACAGCTGATTAAATCCCCTCACTACCAAAGCGAGAAAAATTACTCCCTTTTGCCAAAAGAGGGCACCTCGTTCTCTGCCGGGCTGGTGGCTGATTGCCTTCTCGACAGGTTGTTACATCTCCATCCTCCCAACGCTGGGGAGTCGAAGGGAAATTGTGTGTGGAAGACACTGGCAGCTCTCCCACTGCAATGTGGTTTAAAAATACGTTATTTTCAGTGTCAAGGAGCTCTCGATCCAAACCCTCTGGAAAAATCATTGTTACTATAAAAAGAAAAAGCTAAACTCAGCAGTTTATGGCAATTGCTACACTGCTGAATTCTAGTTTAAAATGATTTGGGGCTAGAATTCAACTCTGAAAACATATTAGTGTATAAGCACTCCCTCCAGTGAAAGTTAACCTACATGTATTTTGCTTTAGTAAGCAAGTTAATGAGGTATTACTACAACATTTACTGGTTTGGGGTTTTGTTTGTTTGATTGTCTTTTCCTTTTTTTGTTTTGGTTTGTTGTGTTTGGTTTGGTTGGGTTTTTTTCCCCATTTTCTGTTAATTATGTTGCAGTTAAAATACAATGGAAATAATGGTAAGGTCTTGGTAATTATGAATCTCCCTTGACAGTAGATAATCGTGTACTTAGTGTAAGAGCCATTGAGGGTCTCACCAGCTGAGGTGTATTTGCACCTTGGGTATTGATCGGACTCCTGCGGGTGGACTGTGGGCAATTCTGTGCCTGTGTTCAAGACAGGATCACCAGCCGCAATGTGGCAATGAATCTGCATGGCACAGAGAGAAGCCAAGTTCATTTCTCACATTGCAGAGTAAACCAACAGCTGAGGATGAATGGGACTCTTGTTTCCTCTTTGTTTTTTCCCATTTGTTGTTATTCATAGGTGATACATAATGCATCATGTTGCAGGATTTTATTCCCTCATCATTAGTCTTCAGCATAGACTGACATATGGCAATTAAAATTAGCAACAATGCTTGAAGACATTAAACCACCAAAAAAAGAGGAAGACAAGATGCCAGTCAAACTAACCACACTCTGTGCCAAGTGATAAAGGTAACCACATGCTTCCACAAAAAAAATGCTGGTGTATATTTAAAATTATTGATAGTCCGTGTTAGAGGAAAACCCATGTGTATTTTCCTGCTTTGCCAGCCAGAAAGAAGATGGGTGTAAATCAGTGCTCTCCTGGGCAGCAGAGGCAGCAGACCTGGCAGAGCACCCGTGGCCCCCATGAAAGTCTCTGTTCATCGCAGTTGCCCTTGAGTGGCTTGGATTAGCACAGTGGGAGCCTTTCGCTGCTTGCAACCATGGTGTCAATGCAATTGCCCAAAGGAATGGGAAGAACAATCAATTTATCCAAAGAATTATCTGAGGATTTTGAGTTCCTCCTATTATTTACATATTACTTAATTAGTGAGGAATAGTTATTTTTGTGTTGGTTGTGAGTGTAGAGGGAGCATTACATTAATGCAGCTAAGAACATCTGGCATGGTTTTGAAAGGCAATTATGTATACTACTGTCACTGGGCAAGTTCTCTTAATTTGTCCAATCTGATCTTCACCAAACTAAAACACTATAAGGACGTACAGTGATGCAGTCTCTAGAGAAAGTGGCTTTTTAAGGACATGCTCCCTATTAACGGATAGAGCAAGTGTGAGTTGATATTGACCTGAATCCTAAGTAGAAAATGAGAAAGTGGTGGACAAATATCACCGGTGTGGCACTTTTTATTGTTTTCAGCTCCTTTTCTTCCTTTACTTCCCTTGCTTTAATAAAGGTATTTATTCTAAAGAATACTTAATTGTAAAAACGGGTTAATATTCTCATTGCTCTTGGGTAGGTAGCTGGAAAAACTTCAGCGTGTAGAGAGCACAAACAGCGTAATGATGCAGTCACCCATTCAGAGCATTCAAGGCTAAATAAAGAGATGCAATGTGTTCACTGGCATAAGGAAAGAAATATCTTTCTGTTTCAGGTTAAACATATTGCTGACATTTAAGTTAACTTCAAACTGAAATTAACATCTTGTGAGCCTGAACACCAAATGTATTGCCATTAGCCTCAGTACAGTGACCTGCTACGTTCACCCAGCCCCTCAGCACCACAAGCACACAGCTGCCTTCTGTTTATGTGTGCAGGTATTCAGCGACAAAAAGAATGATGCTGGTGAGGTTTAGTACGATTGCAAATAATAGAAAAAAAAATCAATGTTTTTACTAGTTCTGAATGATAACCCTGTAATTAAGAAAGCTACAGTCACTGAGTACCCTAGTAACAATTAATAACAAATATCCAACTATTATTAATGCATCAGCAAATTACTTGGACAACTCATGCTGAGATTTACTCTATCTCATTGCACTTTTTAATTAAACATCTCCTTTGGAAGCGATAAGCCGGTACACTTAACTAAAATGCACTGCTTATCTCTGGAGAAGCTGTAGGAGAGCTGCAATTTACTCTAGAGTGAATTTTGTATTTAATGAAACATCTTGCTAGAGGAGCAAAGAAACCAGCCTTCTATTACCTTTGACCTGAACAAAACCCCTGGAACTTAATAACCTTGTTGTTAACAAACTAGTAAAAAACAAAAATCCCCAAACTTCATGAACATGTGACACTTGTGGCATGGAGGGTAGGTGAAACTCTTCAACGCGCTAGGAGCTTCAAAGAGATTGTATCGCCAGGGGAGTCCTACTGAATGTGAAGTAAGGAATGTTGCTTCTTGCCTTTCCCTGGTGCACTCATCCCTCACAAAGCAGGAGGTGTTTAGCAGCTGAGGTGGCTGAACCGAGCTGTATAAAAGAGCTTTTTAGGAATGAGAAATCTGAAACCTTTTCCCATCTCTTTCACATCACTTACATCAGTTATTTCAGTCTTTTTGGGGAAGAGAATATTTCATTTATACTTAGAGAATACCCTATAGGGGTATTTTTATTTGAAGATATTTGGAAATTATTTTTAGAGTTTGGAAAGTGAGGCAGAGATAGACAG
The DNA here is from genome assembly GCF_037038585.1 of Patagioenas fasciata. NCBI lineage: Eukaryota > Metazoa > Chordata > Aves > Columbiformes > Columbidae > Patagioenas > Patagioenas fasciata. The sequence continues at coordinate 52,927,498 of NC_092524.1, read as the reverse complement.
GCTTGTCCCTACAAGGGACTTTTTTTTAAACTTCCATTATTTCAACAGGTAATAAAAACAGTCAGGTGAACAGCTTAGTTTTCCAAACTGCATAACAAACCACCACAATTTGTCTGCTAATGCTTATTTACATTGGTACGAGAACTGTGTACTGTAGGGATCTGCATGTTAAGGGAGAAAACGAAACACACAAATCAACCTGTGCAAAGTCAGAACGGAGTCAGAAAAGGAGTTAGTAAAGGAATCCAGGAGGCCCCTCGCATTCCTCCATTCTAAGCAATGGAAAATACTTCCAACTAAAGGATGAACTTTTTACTCTGATTAATACAATGAGGTCGCAATACCTTGAAAGTACTGCAGCAACATTTACAGAGTGGTAACTGGGAATTATTTTGAGATAAGATTTTGATAAACGGAGAAGTGGAAAAGCTAGTATATTACAAAAAGAGCCAAGGATATAAAGACTGTAGATTAACACAAGCACTTATTTCTCCAAACTTACACAGCTCCTTTCAGCCTCCAGTACTTCTTGCTCTGCTTCTTTCTCTTGCCCTTCAGGATGCCAACTGCAGTTGCTCAGATTAAGAGAGGCTCAGAAGGGAGAGGGAATGATGTGACTACTGTCAGTGTTCAGCTAAAATTCTGACATCCTGGGTCGCAGGGATTAGTTCCACAGCTGTAAAATGTCAGCAACTTTATTGATTTCAGTAGAAATATCTCTGGGATTAGGTAGCATCTGGCATTATTAAAAACATTACATCTCCATTCTAGATTTTTAAATACACACGTGGCGTATCCAAAGTATGTCATACTGAATATCTACATATTGCATTAATTTACAGATTTCAATATTTAGTTCTTGGTATCACATCTCTATTAATTTTCATTTACTTGGAATTTTGTGTGCAGTTATTTATTACTTTGTTCATAGTTGTTTACTGGAAGACAGGCTGGAATATCAAAACAATAAAAAGCTTTAGCAGAAGAAAGTAGAAGGAATTAACATATCACTACTTGCTAAAAAAAAGCACATGAACACCACCAAATGAGACAGCTGTAATACCATTGCGTGTTTGCACACCTGGCATGGAACAAAACACATGGTACCTTTTACACCTTTTTACCTTCTGTGAGGCTGGATTTAATCTAGAGTGCTATGAATAGACTAGATAGATCACTGTGTCAACATCTTGAACAAACCCAAATTAGATCATTGCATTTCTATGTGACTCCAGTAAGAAAATGCACAATGTTATGCTGCCCTTGACGGACGATTTAACCTTTTCAGGACCACAAGTAACCACTAAGTTTCCTTCCTTGTCCCAGGTAGAAGTAAACTGGTATTATCCCACTACAGCAATGCAGTCCAGTATTGAAGTGCCATTGTGAAACTAAATTTCCAGTTGTCCACCTTGATCCCTCCTTCTGCAGCGTGTCTGGCAGCTACGCAGTTGCCTTCCCTTCCTTGCTGTGACCTCTGTGGATGGTTTATGACACCAGGATGGGACCTTGTACTGCTGGGGTTAGGAGCCAGTTCAGTTTTTACAAAACATGATCAGTTCCATTAGCCATTAAAAGCAACTAGGGCTCGATCAAACGGCTTTAGCCATTCAGGCCCAGAAAAATGCATTACTTCCTTCTTTCCAACCTAATCAGCAGCGCTGCAGAAATTTTTGCACATTGTTTGCACCAGCATGTATTGATGTGTGTTGTGGTAAACTCTTACGCTGTTGTTCTAATGGAAAGCACTTAATTTTGAGGGGGCAGCAGAACAGATTCACCCTCAGCAGTAAATTTATTGAGTAAAATTCAGCACAGATGATGTGCTGAGTAATAATTACTTCTACAAACAATGCTATTGCCTGTTTTGTTTTTAAAATTCCAACTACCTTTTAAAAATAAAGGAGAAGCATACAAGTCTCAGGCCTAAATATCACTTTAACCAAAGATTCCAGAGTCAAATCCAGTTTCATATGTCAGATACTCTGCCATGGGTTGGACTAATTTGTTTTCTCCTCTTTATTAAGAATTTCCCCTACTTTTCCTCAGACAGAATTCTGAAATACACCGATCTTCTAGATAAAAATGATTATACACAGTTTAACTCCTTACCAGAATTAAGTGAAACAGGAGTGAAGAGAGGAAAATAAAAAAATAAACAAAAGAACAATTAAGAAAATGGAATTTCAAAATATTTTGCACAGAGGCATTTTGAAATTTTATTCTGACACTTAAGAATAGTTCTTAAGTTTGTCCTGGCACCCAAGAGGCTGCACATGTAGAATATTGTGATTAGACAGCATTTTCTGGCCAAGGGTTTTATCAAGAGCCTTCCAGTCAGGGTCAGCTCCAAGATGTGCTGAAGCGCAGCTGTGCTCGGGTTGCACAGGGCTGAGTGCAGATGACTGTTGCCACCATGGATCTTTAGTTATCATTGGACAGTTTCTTCAAAACAAGTTTTCCTTGCTGTTCTGGAAGAGCAGAGTTAAAACAGAAGTACATGCATACCTGCTTCAACCAAACTCAACCTTTATTTGAACCATTAGTTTGCTTCACACCGTGTACTGTCCAGCACCCTGAGCCCCCGGCCTCGGCCCTGTCCCCACCTCTGCCACCCAGCAGCGCCTCACATCCACACTTCTGCCATGATCCCGGTCACTTGGGGTCACAGCTCTGCGTTGGAAAGGCTTCCTGAGCCTTCCCAGCAGAACTGATCGCTTAGTTCATTTGTTCCCAGCGATGGACTTAGGAATGATCTTCTGACACTGCATTAATCTGAATCCTGGATGGCTGAAGTTAAATCATATCAAGTTCCTGGAAAACAAAAAATTCCAGCTGGAATTTGACCAGGAATGTCTTGGAGCTGGTCAAACCACCCTATGCCAAACACAAATACTCACATATGTAGCATTAATAAATTGTAGCAGTTTTCACAAATTTATAACTGTCTACTAATTGTTTGTCAACCCTTTACAAGTCTTAAAGCTTTCCTCAGATGAAGACATCTACTTAGAACTTCTCTAATTCTCACAGAATGAAAATAATTACAATAAGATCATACTCTTTTAAAAAAAGTAAAGTTTAACAATGTCTATGAAGTTCTCTCTCTGCTTTCAGGAACACTGCTCCATTTAGTTTCCCTGATCCCTGTCTTTTCGGGCCCATCGGGGTTAGAATCATGGAATACCAGGTTGGAAGGAACCACAGGGATCACCTGGTCCAACCTTTCTTGTAAGAATCACAGTCTAGACAAGATGACCCAGCACCCTGTCCAGATGGATCATAAAAGTGTCCAGTGTTGGGGAATCCATCACTTCCCTGGGGAGATTATTCCAATGGCCAATTGTCCTAATCATGAAAAGCTTCCCTCATGTCTAATCAATCTCCCCAGGAGTAACTTGTACCCATCACCCCTCATCTTCTTCGTGCAACTCCTTGTAAAAATGGAGTCTCCATCTTCTCTGTAGCCATCCTTTAAATGCTGGAACATGGTGATCAGGTCTCCCCTAAGCCACCTTTTTCTCAAAGCTGAACAAGCCCAGTTCTCTCAGCCTTTCCTCATATGGCAGCTTCCCAGTCCTTTGATCATCTTCGTGGTTCTTTTCTGGACGCTCTCTGGCCTGAACTGAACAGTGTCTACATGTAGATTCTACATCCACTATCAAGGGGGTTGAAAGCAGAAAGCAATCTTCCTACTTGTTTTGTGGACATCCCAACAGCCCTCTGAGCCACACTCGGTTTGCATTATGTGCAGGGTTCTCAAAACGAGATAAAGCAATAATAATCATTATTGGGTCTCTAAGTTGCCAACATCAGCTAGGAAGTGAACAACCTCGATATCCAAGTTACTGGTATTTGCTGTGAAGAGCAAGTGTAAAAATCCCCAACAATAAGTCAAAGTCATAACCTCTTTGATTTGAAAGACCATCTGATAACTGCACCAGAAAACTTAAATTCAACTACAGAGGGAAAGGGTATGAAAGATGGAAAAGCAGCTATACTTCATAGTTTCTCTACTGATTGGTACATGGTGGTGTAGGAAATGGAAAGAAAATTTCTGCTTGCTAGCCAAATGCCACGATTTCCTAAACACACACCTTTTCTATGGTAATTTTTGAATGAAACAGGGATAGTCATCAGAAAAACATTAGGAAGTACTCCCAGGGTACTCCAAACCACCCTGGGGAATGACACCACAAAATGCACCAGGCGGCACTGAACAGCCACCCAGGCAGATGAGCTGGGAGCCAGAGGGAACCGCAGGTGGGTCCCACACCGCACCAGGGCCTGTCCAGCCTGCACCACCAGCTGCTCGCACATCCCACTGCCCTGTCTGAGACCACTCTTCAGCACACAAGTCTGTCCACTTTAGTGTTTTGGACAGCACTTGGATGTCTGCAAGGGAAAAACAACAACAACAAAATTGGAAGTCACTGACAAGAAGTCAAAGCAGCAAATATTAAAGCTTGCATTAGAAGTGATAACTGCAAAGATCCAATCCAACATGAAATGTACACACATAGAAGACAGAACAATGCATATATAAACAAACTTGACTTTATTTAAATTTTACATACAATAACTTTTATTCCAGCCACTGGGGCCAACTGACAGTGTCACAGAACAGTAATTTTTACATTTGTTACAGCTAAAAACACAAAGAGAATCTCCAAGAACAGTTTACACTTGTTTTCATCTTGAAGAGTGTATTAGAAACCACAATAAGGAAAAAGCATATAAAAAGGTATTTAAAAATGCAATGTTACAAGTTAATTTCTAACAATATGGTTACAGATTCTCCAAGAATCTCCCCATTATCAACATTTTAATGTTTCTTTCAATTACAAATTAGCCATTAAAGCAGACATCATTGCTTAAAAAAAAGCCCAAACACCCAGAAGTAAGCAGTCTTGCAAGGAGCATTGCAGGGTTCAGGGTCAGTGGGTGAAACATCACAGAACACTGGAAACATTCATGACGGAACCCACATATTTCCATGTGTATCTGGGGCGTCAGTGTGGGGAATATTCCAAATCCATGGCTGGTCTGTAAACCAAAACAAAAACATGCTCATGACAAATTCAGTTATTAAATGTGGAATTCTGATCCTCTTCCTCCCCTCCTGTAGGAGCAAGAAGGTTGAAATTCCCACTGTTTTTCACATAACCTGATGTGCAATTTCAGTCTACTGGAAATTTTTATTTAGCTATTTTTTAGAATAGAAAGATTTAGTTTCCAAAAGGCTTCGCTTTTCCACCAAACATTATTTAAAATAATTATCATTACCCAATATACTCCCCACCAGCTGTAAAATAAATGTATTTCAGACAGTATACAAGAACAGTAATGCAGCCAAATTTGGTCTGGCCCATAGGCAGCTGCCTATCTCTTAACACAATGCAATTCTAAATAAGTGCTGTAACATACTAGTACTTTTCACAGGGACAGTACGAATTCAGTATCTAATAATGACGCTGCCTGAACTCTGACGTTTTCAGATTCACACCTTACTTCTTCAAACATTAGATTTTTCAATGAGCAACAGGTTTAGAGCAGACAGTTCCCCCTCCCTGCTCCTCAGAAGGCAGCAGCTCTTCCCTCGCTCAGCAGGAGCCAACTGCTGCCTCTGCAACCTGCGCCGGGCTCCTCCTCCCACCATCACATCTTGCAGAAAAGCAGCTGGTCTAGCAAGCCAAGCTATTATTCTGCTTCTCTCAGGCTACTCCTACTGAAATACTGAGAAACCTCCATCAGTCCTTTCAGCAATTATTTGCAAATAAGAAGTTTATATAAATCTAGCCTGCTTCTTTTCTCCATCTACAAAATGAGCCCTGAAGGAAGACAGTGACATTAATCTGTACAGCACATATATTAAACATAGCTGTACTAAGGAGGACAGGAGTAGTTCATTTATCGAAGACAAGCTACTCATATACACAACATACTATGTATACTTGCTAAAGAAGATCTGCTCTATGCTTGTCTATTGAAATCTCAGATAAGCTATTGATTCTGATTACAGTTGTCCAATTTTAAATTTACAGGATCCAATGCCAGCTCTCACAGGACATGAAGTGAGAATTATTATAGCAAGAAGAGGAGAGTAAGGAAGTGACAGAAGCAGTAATTGCACAACAGCACATTGTGACAAGTACCACACCCAATTAAACAAGAGGCAGGATTACTACTAAGTACTCATTACTTGCTACTAGGGCACATTTAATTCTAGTACTGTAGTAGCAAGTATATTGCAGTGAAACATCCCAGCTATGCAAATGTTTTACAGAAGTGTCTGTTCACAGTAAGAGGATAGTAGGAAAATGCTTTACATTACAACAAAACTGAATCTGCTTGACTTGAAAAAAATACTTTACTTTTAGAGTTTATGAAAGCTGATGGGGATGATGCAAGTCACAGGAATGTGATCAACAGCGAATGATGGTGCCTGTGCAACAAATGCCATGTTTCACATAATGTTATCATAAGAGGACAACAAAAGCAAACATTCATGTCTTCTCCAATTTAAAATTATGATACAGCTTCTAGGTGGAAGCAGTAGTTGGCTAGCTTTTGCTTACACTGGATACGTGACTACCAAGCACCCAAAAAAAGGGCATCAAAACTAAGAAAAAATTCTAGCATTTAACTCACAGTGTGCCGCCCAAAACATCTCTGTGTTTCTGGGTCAACTGCAGGATACCTAGACTTAGAGCAATCTCTTTTAAAAAAATAGAATTTGCACCATTATTTCTCTAAACTTCTTCTATCAGTGTCCTGCCCGAGAGCCACATGTACCTTCTGTATTTTAAGCTAATGCCTTACCACAAAATAAACATTAATAGTTATAAGAATGGGTACAGAATAAGGCAAACGTTGGAAATGTTGAGGATTTCAAGCATATGTTCAGATTTGATCATTGACCTCTCTCTCATGACATCAGAATAAATCCAGTCCTACTCAAGCACTGGAATCTGTCAGCTTGGACCCATCCATCTTCGCTACATTCTGCAGTTATTCTGTTTAATTCAGTTACTCTGTTTTAATTCTAAGGAAGACTTAGGTGTACAAAAAACTTCAGTCACCCATTAAAGCATTCTAAGAGGCTTCAATACCTATTTTAGTTATTTTTTATTCTATCTCAATTTTATTAGGGTAGCTATAAATATACTTGGGACCTTGTTCTATTAATGGGATGCTGTTTGTTTCATAAAGCACCTGATACTATTTTAATAAGCCATGTGTAAAACTATTGCTGAAGCAAATTATAATTCAGTTATTTTTAAAATATCAGATCCAATTTAAAATTATTTATCACTTTTAATAAGAGCTATAGCAGCAGGAGAAAGACAATGACTGTGTACAGATACTGTATGACTGCAGCTGCTTTCTGCTGCACACTAAAATGATTGTAAAACTTTTGAAAGTTAAATATTTTGATCATATGGAAGAAGAAAATTTCACTGTTCCAAATTTATAGTCCTACAGTATAGGTCTGCTCAATGGCACAACTTTTGAGTCCGGTTCTTCATTTCTGATACCCTAATTTTACCTCTAGTGCACCTTATTGGAATTAGTGTTACCTAATGACCCAGTACCACTGTCTCCTTCTTGCCTCACCAGCATAACTCCAGCACCAGAGGAAGCACACAGCAAAATGAACAGGAACTTTCCTACCCCGCTGAAATCTCAGACAAAGTGCTATTTCAGTTACACTCAGGCAAACTGTTGAAGATTCACAACTGAATAGACTATCACATTTCATTTTAAGATGAAGAGGCCCTGGAGAACAACACAAATTATTTCAAGTACACCTGATTAATCACTCAAAGAATCCCTCACATTTTGAGATCAGGTTACAGAACACAAAATCATGAGCTGACAAAAGTACAAGGTTGTTTTGCAAATGTTAACAATACTATTTCACAAAAGCAGTATATAGTGTAGGTCAAAAGCATGCCAGTAAGCCATCTTAAAACTTCACGTTCTTGTAAGTATGACAGATGGAAGTACGGCACACACAACCACAACCAGAGAAGTCTGTGAATTACAGGAACATGCAACTGAGTAGTATAGTATAAATTAATTATATTGCATTAATTATAATAACGCAAATCCTCTTCCTACAGTTTAAAATACAAGCGTCTTTTGCACTGTGAGTGGAAATCTGGATGACAGTGATTCCTGCCTAATTTCTAAAAGCAGAGACTGGGTTCTTATATCACCTTTCACAATATTTCATGAGTCTTCCAACTGAAAAATGCAGCTTTAAAGTAATAAGTGTTCACATATGTAGAAAGGTTACCCACAAATAACTAGAGCTCAAGTCATTCTACATACACATTTTAACACAGCAAACCTGCTCCCTGCTGCATGAGGTTGGGAAGTTCTCCCAGCACTTGCAGAAAGTGCACACTGGACTTCAGCCTCTTTTCTGCCCTCCCTTTGGATGAACATGGCATCTATAAAGGAACTCATCTTGTTCCTCTCAATCCAAAAAAACACACCTCAAAGATCTCAAGGGGAAAAGGCAGATGGGGTATAGATGTGGAATCTATAAAGTCCACTACAACACCACTACAAAATAAAACCAAAACAAACCCAAACAAACAACAAAATGACACACACACCCCAAAAAAAAAACAAAACAAACCCCCCCCACCAAAACAAAACAAACAAAAAACCAAAGCCAGTACTGCAGTTTAAAAGTATGATTTGCATTGCTTCTCAATGTTGATATGATGAGAAAAAAAAAAAAAAAGCCCTTTGCACTTTTCTGAGGTCTTCCTCAAGTTGTTTTAAAACAAAAATATATTGCTACACTCATGTGTTAAAGGTTCAGGTACCTCTCATTCAGCAGATTTCCTCAGTCAGTAAACTGTGTAATAGCTAAATCACGAATTGTTTTTCCTCCACTACAGCGAGCAGCTTGTGCCTTTCCCGTGCAAAGGTACAAAACCAAACAAGTAAAACCAAGCCCAACAACCAAAACAACCCTGGGGCTGTATCCCTTTGTGTAATTTAAGTCTGTTGTAAAAAACTTCTCAACAGGGTGAAACAAAAGTGCAAGGGGAATCAGTCCTCAAGCACTCTGAATGAAGTGCTGTGGCTTTCATGAGGGGATCAGGAGCCTTGTATGGGGAAGAGATATAATAGCAATATAGAAACTGAGATGTGACAATGGAGCTCAGTGAGAAGAGAACTTTATACAACAAAACAGCAGTCCTGATCTGAAAGAATCTAGAGGGAAAAATCTTTTTATCAAAGGTACAAAAACTTTATTTATAAAGATATCTTGCTAGGTAAGATTGGCTGTTGATTGCATGTTCCTTAAATACCAGACTGGATCCCAAATTATACTGCTGGTCTACAGGTTTCTATCACCTTAGCATCATCAATACATTAAGCTTTATCACAGCTTTTTTCTTATGACAGCCTGAATCTGTTGGTTAACAACAGAGGAGTTCAGGAGATTGTATCTACATAGATTATCTGTCAAGATATTAAGTAGTATTGTCAACTGTAAGGAACATTTAATGAAGAACTGTTGTTTTTACGTAACTGAGAACCTGGCGCCCGACCCCAGCACGGGGGAAGGACCGAGAGACACTGGACTATGAATTCTTAATGTAATACACAGTCTCTTCCGCGAATATGTACTGACACCTGTATACATACCGATACCTGTATTGATAAGTTAATTTAGTGGGAAGTGTAGCCAAAGTACCAGGAATCCACATCTTAAACAGACTGATAAGGGGAAGGGTATTGTGTGCCTTGGGTAGTCTGTAAACCCTGAAGTACCCAACCAATGGGGAACAGCGGAGGGAAACTGCAGCTGGGATTTTGGGGAGATATAAGCAGGGGCTTTTTGCCCTGTCAGGTGTGCCTGCCTTTAGGTAGAACACCCGGTCTTACAAAATCGTTATTAAAATATGCTTTGCCGAGAGATCCTGCCTGGGCCTTATATTTGCAAAATAATTGTTTTCTACATCAACTACCAGACTTCTTTTCTTTTTAAAAAAAATTCTTTAAATGTTTTGCCCTGGAGATGCATCTGCTGCCCACAAATGGCCTTCCGCTGCTTAGCTGACTATTGGAGGTGAACAACCACAATTGCTCAAAACAGCAATTTGCAAGGAGTTAACAACATACAACAAGTGTTACCTCCTAAAAATTGATGAGGTCCTTTATCACTTCAAAGTGGGAATGATCTTAATCTTTATTTTAAAACTGCCAGATGTAAAATGTGCATGTTATTCCCTGCAGCAAGAAAAAGATGCAGGCTATGTATATCATGCATAATAAAACTGTTCTGTGCTGGTAATTTAAAGTAGCTGGAAAGAAACAGCCTAAAGGGAAAGGGCCCAAGTAAAATTCTCTGTGCAACCATGATGCTAGAATAACATATTGTTACATTTCCTCAGACTTCAATTACAAATCTTGCACTCTGCACAAGATGGACTAAATCACATTGGAGTTCAACAACTAGACAGGCCATCATACATATATCCTGAAAAACAATAACCAAAATAAAGTGCTTTTTAAAATTACTGGGCTGACCAACTATTGAAGCAAAAATATTTGCCATCTGGTGAGTTTGCCATCTTATGATGATGCTCTCACCTAATGATCTGAAGCATATTTTGGAAGATCCCTCTTAGTCAAACACAAGCAGATCAGACAATCCAGTGGGCCCCTTTTGGTCATTTAGTCTCTACTCCTATCAAAACAATACACAGAAGTCCTCAAACTAAATGGTGGCTCTGTAACTCAAGTTTCCTCTCATATAAAGTGTTAATTTCCTCATGGTCATTATAAAAGGTTTGGAAGAAAAACAGGTTTTGCTATGTACCCAAGTGTAACACTTGGACTTTGAGGACCATCTGAGGAAGCGTCTGATGGCAGGATAAGAGAGCTTCAGCCTCAAATAGCAGGTTTACCAGTCAATAATAACACTTGGGTTCCACCTAGGAAGGAAATGCAGACAAACAATGACTGAAACTGGTTCCAACCTCTGCTCCTTACCACCCACCCAGTATATGAACTACAGTGAAAACCTATAGTTGCTGCTTGAAAAAACTCAAAACTAATCATCTAAACATACCATTGCTCTGAGTTTTAAATAAGCAAAATATTTCCTATTCAGTATATTAGTATCACTAGAAACAGGACTAACTTCTAGTTGCCTTCTCAGAAGAAATAGTATTGTCTCAGGTTTTGTACCATATTAGGCACGCAGAGGGCTTGAAGTTCTCTAAAAATTAATATCCAATGCTGCCAGTCGAGTTCTTTCAAACTCTAGAAAGTAAACAGGTTCCGTGTAGCTTTGCAATATTAGAAAAAAGGAAGTTACTGACAAATACAAATTACTTCACCAGAAGTCTCATTTCTTAATTTTAATTTCTTCCAAAATATTTTAATTTCTTGATGGAGAAAGTGGAGAACTCTAGAACTTTGTACAAAAAACAAAGGTGGGAGAAAGGTAGACACCATGAACAGTGACATCTTCCCAGAACTTATCTGACCTGAGGATACAGCAGGCCCTGTAAAGGAGCTCAGAGTAACAAAGGACTCCTCTTGCTTAGCTGGACAAAACACTGATCTCTTCTTTTAGGCACCCTGTCACTAGCACAAAGCAGGAGAAATGAAAATTATCCCCACTCTTTAAATAGTAACATAAACACAAATATCACACCTACCAGAGCTGGAGGCAAATATACCAAATATACCAGTCACAATTCAAAGAGCTACTCAAATACAGTTTTAGCTCATCCCCTTTTCAGTAGTGCTGTAAGGAAGTTCTGTAATAAGTACATGAGATAAATCTGAAATCTGGCAGAATAATAATGCAGAGAAACATTTCTGAAAAGTTTCATCTGCTGAAGTCTTCCTAAAAAAGCAGCAAACAGAGCCAATTAAGTAGAAATGTAATCACACTTAAATATACCTGGAAAGTGTAACTCAGTGGAGAAAAAAGCAGATGAAGTAGTCCAAAATAGCAAAGCTTACTGTAACACAACAACATGGTTGACAATACATGTAAACCATAGATTCACTAATTAATGACATGATTAACCATATAATAATTATTTATTTTTACATTTTTTAGGTCCAAAAATATTTTTTCAAGCATGACTTCTTTTTTATCCCCCTCCTCCCTTCTTTAAAAGGTCATCCTATGTAGTTAAATTGAGCTACTTGACCTGAAAATACTTCTAGTGTGATTTCTCCCACAGAAGAAATCTTACAAACTCCTCACCTCAACCTGAAGCGTGTTGGCTACAGCCAACTATGGCTTGAGACAGAGTTAAATTTTATCATGTGCTCCCTTTGGATCAAAGGACTCTGGCTAGCACAAGCAGTTGGAATTTACTTGCCTATGTATTATAAAATGTAGCTCTGTGCAAGCCTGAAATACAACTGAAAACTAAACGAAAGCAATGTGAAAGTTTTAAATATATTATGTGCCACAGAGGTAATACATCATAATTACCCTACCAGTGACATCTTAAAGCACATCAATACATCCTTCAGTGATCTAAAACTTAGCCTATGATTATGTTTCAGTGAAGGCTTATCCATTCTTCTGGGAGAGAAAAACAGTGCAAAATGAAAAAGTTATCTGCCTCACAATGATGTCAATTTATACTCTTTAGAAATCTTCAGAAGAAGAAAATCTTTATGATTACTTCTCCAAGAGATCATATTTTTTTCATTTTGCCTAAATTTGAGTTTTAGAATGAAACTCACTGACTAAAGAAGCAAACCAGGCAAAGCTTGATAAGTTCCCTGTTTATTTTTCCTACCTGTTATACAAGGTAAAGCAAAATTAGAACAGGGAAAAAATAATTTCATTATTTAACTTTATGGACTCCAAAAGACTGTGAATCAACTGCATTAATTATTATAGCTGAAACCAGACAGATTATTTACATCATTTACTGATGAGTTTATCATTGGATGTCCTGAGAGTTATTTTATTGCTTTTCAAGATTCAGGATACATTTACTTCACTGTAACAATTTTCTTGCTTGAAGTCTAATCCCATCTGATGAACACTAATGACAGAAAGCCATAGACAGAAAGCCATTGTGACAAAATGACAAAACTTCTGCAATTAAACTATTTCCACAAACCAAGGAACTGTTTTTTTTTTTCTACTCTGTTACGTAGTATAATAATATAATTCTGTAACATTAAGTATGTCCAATCCAAGATTCAAATTTGCACAAGTTCAGGTATTTTGATATACCCATCTTCTACTTAGTTACATGGCAAATGTACAGCCCTGCTCCTGACCAGATGGTTCACTATTCCGCCCATTTCTCCTCCCTCCTGCTGCTGATAGGGTTTTTCTGATTATATGAAAGGGACTTGTACTTTGTTTTCCCATGATTAAAGAATCTCAGTTAATGGAAAATCCCCAGGAGCCTTTTCTCCTTCAATTAAAGGGATCAGTCAATATGCTTTCTTTAGGGAAACAATAATTACTTGTGTTTCTGCTTCTCAAGACCTTATTAAAATAAATCTATTTATATCATTCTCTAGGGACCTTGGGAGTTGATAACTGTATTGTTAAGGAGAGATTATTATATGAATCCATCCCATAACATGGGAATTCTTTAAACATCTTTTCCACCAGGAGGCTGAGGAACTGAAACAGAGTATTTGGAAAAGAGATGTGAAAAGGCATGGGCATCTGACTTCACTTCCATTGCCAAAGCCCAGACAACTTGAATTCTGGTATCTGTTCATATCATGGGAGAAAGCTGAAACCCAAAAGGCGAACTACAGACAAACAAGTTCTCTACAGATCAAAGCTTTGCATGCAGAAAGCGAAAAAAGTTATTTGGAAAAAAATCTTTACATTTAGTTGAAATATGCAGAGAACTCACTGACACAGTAGGTTAAACACAGGAATTAAAACAAGAACGTTAACTATACAACTACATTTTTGTATGAGAAAGATAGCATATGTACTACACTTAATACATATGTACTGCACTTAATACATACGTATTCTGATTTTTAATCTTTGTTCTAAAATATCAAAAAATGTAAGTATGACATTTAAAAAAAAAAACCTTCCAAAACACACCAGTTTCAGCATTAGTTACCAAGCATACAGTGCATACATGTCCCAGAGCACAACAGTTAAAACTGGTTGTATGTAAGAATTCATCCTCAAGTGTAAACATTCACAGCCCTTACTGGAATATCAGTTGATATCTGACCACTTAGATTTCTTAAGAAGAATTGAAATCCAGGTCAACAGTAACGACAGTGTGTAATAGATTCTTCCCCTTTAGTTAGCTAGTAACCCAGGCACAACCCCTGCCACTCTTCCCCAAAACCACACTAACAGTTCTTAAATGGACAGGGCCTTTTATACTAAACAAACCAGTATAATAGATTGTATTACAATTTCTACTTTGTCACAGTATTTTTTTTTTTTTCCTGGGAAAACTGAAATACCATTTAAGAATTCTTTCAAGTAAGTAGTAAGCTCCAAAAGCAGAAAAATCATCTTTGCAAGTTACAAAAGTAACGGGCATCAATATTGAACAGGCAAACACCTGGCTGCATAGCTGGTGCCATACCCAAGTTTTGGCTTCTATGATCATGGCTCTACCTGTGAGAAGCCAGGTTTGCTGGGAGCTGATGGGATTCACCTGACCAAGTGGGGCAAGAGCCTCTTTGCCAACAAGCCGGCCAGACTTGTAAGTAGGGCTTTAATCCAGATTCAGTGGTGGAAAGGGATGGAGTTTTGCGCAACACGGAAGAGGCAGGAGCTGCTGATGAATTAGGAACCATCAGGGAAATACCTGTGAAATGCTGCAAAGGAATTAGGGCTTGTTTCTCTAAAAAGGTGACACAGTCAACAGCCCAGCTGAAGCACGTCCATACCAATGCACACAGCATGAGTAACAAACGAGAGTTGGGAGCCACTGTGCAGCTAGAAAGTTGAGATCTAATAAATACCACAAACTTGGTGGGATGAATCACTTACTTGACTGGAAGCACTGCAATCCATGGCTATAAACTGTTCAGAAGACACAAGCAAGGAAGAAAAGTGGGGGAGAGGTGTTTGCCTGCTATGTAAAAAAAGGTGGATTGACTGCACAGAGCTGTGTTTGGGAAAAAAAACAAAACAAAAAAACCTCACCACACAACAAAACAACCCAGGGCTGAACAGGTTGAGAGTTTATGGGTGAAAAAGCAGAGGCCAAGCCAACAAAGGACACCTCACAGTTACTGTTTACTACAGGCCACCCAATCAAGAGGAAGATGCTGCCAATGCATTCTTTCTTCAACTACAGGAAGCATCATGCTCACAGGCTCTGATTCTGCTGAGGGACTTCAGTCATCCTGCAATCATATGCCTTTACTTTTATTTACTATAGAAGACTGAGTCTATTTACTTCTCAGCTTTTAAACATTCTTTCTCTCCACATCAGTTGCTACAAACACTCTTTCCTGAACTGTTACTCTCTATCATTTCAAACTCTACTGTAGTTGTCTTTTTTTAAATCACGGCATCTCAAAAAAACCTTACAATCTTTTTGCATCAGTTTAGAAGAAAAATTTTAAAAGTTACTCTTCCCACATCTTACAGGTTGCACATCAACATCATTATCCCCACAGTATTTTTAGGTTTTCAAGCCATCATCACCCCATAGCACCACTTACTTATCACTTTCTTGATTTGCACGTTCTAGAGATAGTCTCAGAAGCTGAGATTTTTTAAATATCTTGAAGTGTTACAAAATATATCTCCTCCATCCCTCCAAGGAGAATTCCACCACAGATCTTCAAGAAAATGAACTATGAAACTATGAAATACAGAATGAAGCAAAAGCAAGTCTTCTTTCTTCTGATTTATGGCAATTTTTTTCACATTTGCTGTATGGTATTTCTTTCACATACCACTTCCAGAGGATTTTTTCCCCCCTCACATCTGCTCTCTTCCAAACATTCCTCTTTCAACACCCCTTCTCTCATCAGTTCTGCAGAAAAACATTCTGTTTCCGTAAGGAGTATTATTTTCCTAATACATACAAGAATCTCAGAAGAGGAATGAACAAATATTTAGGTTGATCCGAAACATAAACAACAATAAAGTTAGAACCAAAAAGCCTTACAGTTGCTGTCTCTGAAGTTTCAAGTAGAATGTGGGACTGATACAAGCTCAAATGCAGTCATGCCTCAAAAAAAAGTTCAGTAGTGTTCAATTTGCTCAGTTACTCAAATCGGTTTCCTCCATATACAATACACATACTGTTCTTCTGAAGTCACAGCTTACCTTTGCTTCCATACTGCTCTGGTGGTAGGTCATAAGGGACAGGAAAATATGTTGCTGACTCCTTACTTTCTGAAAGTGTTTTCCCTCTCACAGGAAAGTAACCTTTGTCCAATCCCTATGAAGGAAGAAAAACATGTAGAAGAAAGACTTAGCAGTTTTTTTGGGGAAAAAGACAAACCTAATCCACAACATTTTAATAAACAAAATGTTTTGCCTCCCTTACTGAGATCAGATACATCCTAAAGCACTTTTCTGTCTTAAGAACTGAGTTTCTCTTATTAATAGTATTTCAGTATTTTCTCTCTTCAATTTACTGGCTTTGCTCCATGGGTAGGTCCACACTGGATATACCCTACCCTTCTCAGTACCTTACACATACACCAATCTATTTCCACATACACTAGGTGAACATGCTGGTGGCCTTGCTTGTATGAGCAATTCTATCCAAATTGCCTAAGGCCTCTGCTAGTACCATATGGGTAGCAGATCTCAATCCAACAAGATGATGCTCATTTTGCATAAATACTTATGGAAATTGGAATTACATTTTAATTATTAAACAAAATATTAACACCTTTGGTGTTTAATATTTAACTAAAGGAAAGAGCTTTGAAAACTTTCTCTTTGCTGTTTAGTTTCATCCTGACCATATTAGTGAGATGTTCAGTGTGTTTCCCAAACTGAATTAAAATTCAACTTGTGATACAGAAACAAAATTTCAATCCCATGCTTTTCAAGTATTTTAGGTAACACCATCCATGTACATAAAAAAAAGTTAATGAACAGCTGAAACTGCTTGCATAAGAGTTTCAAAGACTATACTCATATTAGAACAACAGTGGATTTCAAGGTTAAGGGATGCAAAAAAAAAAAGCTATAATGCAATACAAGGGCAAATATATTTAAAGTGATTCAAGTATTAATAACTTTGGCAGATGATATTGCTTAGCCACTTCTCCAGAGGAACTAAATCCCACTCATAAGTTGTAATGAGCTACACAAAAGCAAATCTCTAATACTGAATATCCAATAGCTTATTGTTAATCAAGTAAAATTTGATTAGAATAGACTAAAAGTTTAAAAGCTTTCAGTATTTATTTCTAAGACGTTACTGAACAACTGTATTTTCCTTTCTAAAATGTTTGAGTATTAACTCACATTCCATCCAAACTGTAGGAACCATCAATCCAAGTTTTATTGGATTACTGTTTCATGACAGTACAAGCAGCTTCTTGATTACCACTCAATCCCATTTTATTCAAGCAAATGCTGAAGGAACTGAGAGTTCCATCTGTATACAGTACTTTTACACTAAGGTCTTTACTGCAATCTTACTTCATCAAACATTAGCATTGTAAAATGAAGGAAGCAACATTCCTATGACCACACAAAACAGGGGATACAACCCAGCCTTACACCTTTTTCTTTCATATTCAAGAAGCAGAGTAACCAAGATAAACGAAAGCTGCCAAAGACCATGTCAACCTGCATTACAGCAATTCTAGCAAGTCACTTCAAGAAACTCCTTTAGAATATAGATGCTTCTTTTGTCTCATGACCCAAAGTAACAGGAAACTACTAGTTATGATGTAATAAACACTGTGTATTATTTCAAGGACTAGGTAAAAGCCACTGCCTTTTAAATGAAAGAACAGGGGAAACAAACAAGGTCCACTCTAAAGGAATGTGAATGAAAATCTACTTTAACTTCCTCTTATACCATGAAAGTCAGTGGAATTTGGATAAAACTTCATTAAAATCAGGCTACAGCCATTTGTAGAGCTTAGCCTTTAAATAACAAGCAATATCTTCAAACCAAATCAATGCAAAGATAAAAGATTATTTTTAAAAGCTGATAAAAATCTACAGGTTTGAAACTGAATAGAAAAATTCAAAATTCAGAATTAATTTAGAAAAATATGCAACAATCAAGTTGTAGAGCTTTACACTTCCAATAAACATGAATCACAGAAGGATTGGTAGAAATTTGTATAAAAATGCAAATAACCATACTTCTGTCTGTAGTGCGAAGAACATGAAATATGCCAGGGATGCTGTAGCTCACAAAGAACAGAAACTGTGTGAGTGGTGGTAAGAGCTTTCTTCACAGCTCATAGTTAGGTTTCAGTCAGTGGAAGGTTTGAGTGGTGCACAGTCCTAGATACTACTCATAAGGTGATGTTCCAATTGCAAGCTAAAATGGCTTGTATGAGGATTGATTGCCTTGAGTACTGGTGAGCTTTTCTCGTCTTCCACACACGGCTATGAGAGAAATGTGGCAGAGCAGAGAAGGCTTCTCTGCTGTACTGTGAGTTGGTTCTCATTCTACAGTGACCTTCGTACATCTGCCAGACCAAGAGCACCAAAGTCACACAGCTGTTGACATGCACCAGCCAGGTTTGAAATTTATACAACTATTGCTACCGAAGCACCTGGTGCAGAAAAACACCTACTTAGGCATCTATGTACACACATAGCAAGCTCAGTTTCAGTCAAGTGTCAAGAACTACGCCCCACTCTGAAGTTCAGAGCAGTGGCTGCTTTTCAAACACTATGGAAGAAAAAGCACCACTTGTAGGACATTGTAAATCTCATTTTCTTTCTTTTTTTCAACCTAGTAATGCTTTTTGCTTCCGCTTCATTTATTCTGCTCTCTGTGCCCTGTTATTACTTTAGTGTGTTTATGTTCAAGCATTTAGCTTCCTTTCTTGTTCTACACCTTTGCTTTCCTCACTAGTCACCAGTCATGTTTTCCTCTCCTCTGAGAGTCTTATTTCTGCACTGATGGTGTCCTACAACCCCACTGGACTCAATCAGTTGATCCCAAAATTGTTTTATTTATCCATCAATTTAATCTGTAGCGTTCTTCCATTCAGAAAATGCTAATCTAGGAACAGATATTTAGTTTTCTCAAAACATCCCAGAGTAACATTCTAGGTTACAGAATACATTCTTTAACAAGGCTCTTTGAGGAGATTCACATGCTTTTAAAAATAACTCTCATGTGTCTATCTTCACACAGAAGATCACACAAACTGAAATAAGTCACACATTTTGTCTGTTTTGAGCATTTCCTGGATGCTGACAATTCTCATTGCTGTTTCAAAAAAACCCAGCAGGATCTTGCCTAAAAAAAGAGTCTGTCTGCCTTGTAAATTTTCCGCAGCCATATTCTATTCTCTCATAATTTTTCCCTCTGCAGTTATATTTTATTCTTTGACTTCTGCTCACAGCAATACACTTTGAAATGTTAGGAGATACATTTCTCATTTGGGAAAGCATATTTATTTTGTACTTATGAAACTTCAGATGCTGTTGTAGCTTTATTAGTGCCTTAGCATCATCCATTGTAAAAATAGGCACTGGGAGGTCGAATGGGAAAAGGAAGCAGAACAGCTTCTAAAATTCTGCTTTCTGGCCTTCTTTTTTGCCCCAAACACAAGGTAGATCGCAGACTATAAAAACATCACACAAGATAGAGGTAAGAATCGTTATCTCTACTTGAGCGGGAATTAACACATATCAATACAGTATTTGATACTACTGAAGTAATACCCTACAGGAGACTGCTGATTATTCCACTGGATAATTATGGGACTGTCCTTTCCTATGCCAGTAAACAGAAAAAAAGCCAGATCTTCAGCAAAACAATTTAAAAACTTATTAGTTTGGGCAGTAAAGAGCTAGGGATACACACAAGCTTTACACTGACCATGATTTTCTGGCCAGGAGAACACACAATGAAATTCTTCCTCAACATTGAGGCCATTTATTCAAAATAGAGCATTACTCAACTGTACAGAACATTTTTTGTAAGAGGCCCACAGTGACAAATTCAAGCATCTAAACTCAAAGTTCCTCAGCTTGGAAAGTGTCTCTGGGTGTCTTTACTACTGGAGTTTGAAAACCTTGTAGCAATTCTGTGAACACTGAAAACAAGGCTTAACATCTTAAGTCCACGTATAAAATCTTGGTTTATCTACACTGTATTTACTTCCTCACCCCCACTCTATTTCATACAGGATAGAAGACTTCATCTGAAACTACAGAAATCAAAAAAGAAATTGGTACTACATTAACTTGGAAGTTAATGCTACAGTCAAAGAGCTTAACCTACTTTATTTTGGTTCTAGTCAAAGTTGAGCTATGACTGATGGTGCTTGGTTCAGTTTTTTGAGCTCAGCAAAAATTTAAGCAGTTCGGTTCTGATCACACACACATAACAGCTGGCTGCTCTCTAATCCAGATTCAGCTTATACGCCCATCGCCACAGGTAACTACAAATGAGCATTTTACTCATTGCCAGTGAGTATTTACCATCAAATACAGCATTTCAGAATCTGAAAGACTATTGTTACTTATCTGTCTGATTATCTACGTATAATTGCAGCATCTGATAGCACTAGGTAGGCAATCATGTAAGTTCACAGTTTAATAGCAACTACTATATTTCTCTGAGTTCATAATTTCAAAAGCCAACTGGCTCGTACCAAATTTTTCAGAGCATTCATAAGATTGAAGTATTCCAGAAACTTTTATACCATTTTACAGATCAAGCTCAGTTTACCTTACAACCTTATCAGACATGGAAGCTCTGAAGGGGAACTATTTCTATTAAAAAAAAAAAAAAACTTTTATTAGACACTTCCAGGATTTTTCAAACAAAGTAATTGCTGCAACATGTTTCCCAGAAATCCATACTGTTAGGTGATGAGGTTCTCTCAACATGTTTTACATGCTAAAGATGTAATTTATTTCAGCCACTGGGAAGGAATCCCCAGCAGCTGAAAGAACAAGCTGAACACAAGGGTTCATGTGAAGATGTAGGAGGTGAGAAATAGAAATGGAGATAGAAAGGGAAACGCAGTTCAAACACAGGACATGTTGATTTTTATAAACATTATTTTTTAATCAAGAGAACCTTGTGATCTAATGTCAAGCATCAGCTGATTTTTCCCTAAACACTAAAATTGTAAATGATGACAGCTGCTGGTACATTGAGAACAAGCATTCAACATATTTGAGAGTCTGCATTAGCACACCAGGCCAAGACCCAACCTCAAAGCATAAATTCTGGAAACATTTAAAAAAACAGACAAAAACTGGCAGTCAACAGATGGCAAGTGAGGAACGATCTCCTTCCAAATTTGTATTCAGGCACAAACCACAGAGCTAGTGAGTTCTTAAGATTAGGAATATTAAGTGTGTGCTATGCAAGTCTTCTACCAGAGTAAGTGTCATTAACTTTGTGATCAAACTGTATGAAACAACCTGAAAAAATACAACTACCAGAAACTGACAGTATTAAATTGGCATTCCAATAGTTAGAGTGTTCCGAGGCCTAGGAATACTCACTTATGTTTCAATGCACTTCATCTAGTTTGTATTCTGTATATTTCTAATTGCAAGCAAACTTAAAAAAATTCAGTTTCTAAAAATGTTAATCTATTCCTAGTTTACCATTATCTACACCTAAGACTACTCTGACACATAGCATATTAAAACCACACTGAGCCAAGAAGAGTCATGACAACTAGACTAAGTAACAAAGGCAGCACTTCTTATGCAAAGCTAACTGCAGGGCATATACAGAAGATTGATTCACAAGCTAAGCATTGCAACTTGAATATCAGACGACTGCATGTACATAGGGCAAGTACTAATATTGTCTCTGACTACCTCCTTGTTCTCAGGTGTCTCTGCAGACACTTCCCAGTGGATAAAGGAAAGCCAGCTACAGTCCCCATCCCCACTTTGCTCCCATATGCACCATATCATGTGGCTGCTGACAGGAGATGTTTTTCTGACTACCAGTCTTCACAGTTAAGTATCAGTATTTAGGAAACTGGAAGGAAAAGAATTAAGTATTTGCTTCCAAAACATGTATTAAACATTAATAAACACCTAAAACTCAGAGACAAACCTATCTCATGCACACTAGTGGATTTTGGTACAGCCACCTGTATAGAAGAACATATTTGCATACTTTCTACAATTTATGCAAGACAAGAATTGAGGCTGTAGAGAAAGCATTGTACTTACACAAAGCATCTTCGTATTGCACACATTTTAAGTATGCGATTCAACTCAAATTTATCATGAAGTGTGATACATTAGAATTTGTTTCTCATGTGTACACATTTCTGTCAATTCTGGATGAACAACCTATTACATACCACTGCAAAAAATACAACAGGCCAAACAGACTCAGTGAGAAGCTTGAGAACATCATTGCCTCACAGATTTATTTCTGTTTCTCCAGATTTACACCTGCATCTCATGTGAACCTTTGTCCCTCTACTCACTACCCTCCCAATCCAAATGATACAGAAGGACAAAAAACCAACCAACCAACCAACCAACCAACACAAAACACCAACAGAGAAAAGCAGAAAGCATGATCAGTCTCCACCCTAGGAGCATCTGAGCAGGCTAAGGACTCTTCAGACTAGAAACAAAGGTCTATAGAAAGAGTGGTATGGAAAAGGTGAGCAGGGATCACACATTGTGTCTTTCAACACAAGAACAGGAAAACCATCAAATGAAACTGATTTTCAGAACAATGTGCTTCATGTGACATTAAGTTGTGGCACTCAGCCAGAGCAGGCTGTGAATGCTAGAAGCTTACAGACATTTAAGAAAAAACAAGAGATATTCACAGAAGAGGCTACAGACTCTAAGTCAAGAAATCTTCAGGGATAAACTACTACACACATGCCTGCCTAT
Source organism: Patagioenas fasciata (assembly GCF_037038585.1). NCBI lineage: Eukaryota > Metazoa > Chordata > Aves > Columbiformes > Columbidae > Patagioenas > Patagioenas fasciata. The sequence goes on along the minus strand of NC_092524.1, from coordinate 52,904,469 downwards.
TATGCCATTCCATAAGCATCTGCTTTTGGCCACTGAGAGTTTTGAGAAGTGCCTTTGATATGGCAAACTAAAGCCTTCTACTTCCCCAACAGTGGCTAAAGTAACCAGTGTGACAATAAGAGAAAGATCCCCAGATCCTGGCTTGGCTCTACCATTTATAGTGCACAATACATCTTTCTCAGCCACATCCTAGCTACTGTCTTCATCCAAAACTTCACTGATCAGCCTTGTCCAAAGGCACTGGTTCCAAAACTAGGTCAAAAAGAGATTATGTCAGTGCGATCCTACAGTAACCTCCCTGCTTTCTGCCCCCTTGAATTTGCCTTCCTACTTCTTCCTTGCATTAGTGCTCAACTCATCACATTGAGCTGGTTCATGGGACAACACTGAAAACTCGTGCAATTTGGTTTTGGCCAGTCTGAGCTGGTTTAAAGCACATGGAACCCACCAAGCACCAGTGCCAGTACAACTGAGGGAGTGAAGACAGCCATGGACAGGCTGCAGTCATGGTAGGGCCAAATGATTATTTAATTGCACGTGTTAAGCTAATTTATTGCTTTGGCATGTTTGAGATAAGCCAGATTCCAACCTACCTTATCAGGTGGTTAATTCTCCAACAGATTGATCTTCTGAGTCAGACCAGTACAGCAACTTATTGTCACTAGAACATGATCTTACGTTACAGCAAAGCTTCACTGTATATTACTCCTCATAGGCTGAAAGCCTAAGCCTGCAGCAGTTGTAGGTTTAAGGAAAAGAGATCGCGAACATCAAACAAAAACGACTGCTGCAATCCCAAGACTGTCAGCATCCTTTCTGCAAACCTGAACTCACCCTACAACTACTCCATGAGATCAAGAGCTTGGCCAGGTTTGTATCAGTAACTTCTGTTGTTTCGATATGCTGTATGTATAGAAATGGGATTAATTTACTCTAATGAGTAACTACTTCAATATCTCCTGAAGCCTCCTTTTTTATCGAATATAAATACAAAATTTCCATGGACTTCGATGAGAACGGACAGCCCAATAGACAAAATTTTCATTTTTAAAGGTTGAAATTAATGATTTTTAATAGATTGAGATCCCAAAGGCCAAATCCTGTCACTAGAAAATCTACTGCGGAGCATCATTAGACTGAAACATTGCCTTAGAGGAAGTTCTCAAGTAACAGATGCTAAATTAAATATCATTTAAAGATATTTGGAACCGTCTTCTTGAGGTACAGACTCCTAAAACAACATAAAGGAAAAACTTTGCCAAAAGCATTGGTATCTGCTAAAACATTACAAATGCATTTAATTAATGAAAGGCACGTCACTGTGATAACAGCAGCTTATACAGATATGCCTGAGGAAGACTTAAACTAACATGGACCCTCCTAGTGCAGTCATCATAACATGATACTTACGATGGCTCTGTATTAGCTCCAGTTCTTGGACAATTCTGCCAATTTGTACACAGCATCATGTGTGCAATAGGCTATTTTTTCGCTTTTTAGATATAAAATTGTGTTATGCATGCATCTTAACAATCAATTTACAGTGCAATAAAAAACATCAGCCATTCAAATCCTTGATGCCTACAGTTCAATTTGTTTCCAGCAGTACTTACTCACTTGTTGGCAGTGACTCATCTCCCTGACATGTAATGTTTCTGCATGCTCTGAAAATCCATTGGGTTCCCAAAGAACCCACTCCACATCCCTGCCCTCCCCACCATGCAGCTTATTTACGCTTCTGTAACCACATTAAGGGCACAAGTGAAAGTTTAGTTTTGAAAATATTGGTCCCTAGCTTTTGCATTTGACACTGACTATATTAAAGTCATGTTTATTTTCAACTTTAAAAAGAAATTTAAGCAGCAGAGACACTGTATTTTTCATGATATTTTTCTCTTCTTAAGATAAAAGGTGGGTACTGCCAAAGTGAAAACTAGAACTTTGTTATTGCTAGGTAAGTTGACAGTTATACAAGTGTAGCTAAGGCACCATAATAACACTATTACAGTCTTTTTCTAGGGGACAGTCACAACAATCAGCACAGGGAGCACTGGAGTAGATTGTCAGCAGACAAATCCTGCTTCTCTAATTTATCTGATATTACCTTGCAGGTATATTATACAAGACTACAGCTCTTGCTCCCGGTGTATGAAATGCATGAAGTCTCCATCCTTTTCGCTACTATAAACATTAAAAACAAACTAAACTTCCTTTAAAATACCCTTAATGGTCAAATTTTCAGCAGTGACTCTTCTGCACTGCAGGAAGTTTTCACACTGCTTGCTGCTTCAACTAATGCCAACAACATAGAGCTATATAGCAACAGGTGAATTTGTTCTTTTTGGAGACTGGAACTGGAACAAGGACACACCAACTGATTTTTCCAAAAGGTTGATCAAAAGGAAAAAACACAGAATACCAAAAGTCAAGGACAGTTACACATTTAAAAACTAAGTGTTCTTTGGGGTTCATTCCATAAACAGTTCTAGAATGTGTGTATCAATGTAAAAGGCAGTGAAAACTGCTGAGAAGTCTTTACAATTCAAAGCAGCCCCCCTCTCCCCAGGCAGAATTATCTCTAGTCCCTGAACAGAGGTTTGGCAAAGAACAGACAGAAGAGGTCAAATTTTTGCAGTGTTTCAGTGAAGCCTTTCATGAGAGGAGACCCAACCAATGTCTTCCCAGAAACAGCTGGAAAGCCTTTAAAAGTAATCACAGGGAACATATACCAAAGGGATATCACATACATACTGCTTATTATGCTAAACCTCACGGCATCTGCTACAACTGCACTAGACTACAAGCTAGACAGACCTTAGTTACCACAAAAACAATTCACACTGCCCAGTCCTGTGCTCCACACACTAGGGTAATAGTTTTTATGGATCAGACTTGTCTTCTACATACCAATACTGCTGTCACACAGATTTAGAAGACACAATCCTTCAGCTTTCAAACAGTCTTTTATGAAGATGTTCTTAGATTTGTATCTGATATTTTAGAAGATACATTTGAGAACTTGTTCTCAAAGGAGAAAGTTTGAGTAGAGACAGCCAGATGACTTTCCAAATGCATTTCATGGAAAGAGCAAGAACAGCCATCAGTACAATACATGGAACTATTTTTCAAGTTAGAAAGCGTATGCATCACTTCAATGTGAATATGCACTCACAGCCTAGTTTCAAGAAGCATGAGGAGATTTGATCATCCCTCCCAGCAACATTTTGTATACATCACAATTTTTTATTATTATTATTGCCTTTCAGTAACACAACTGAAGTCATATCAATGCCAAATCCATACTCACTGTGTAGGAAAACAGAGTGTTTCTATTTTAAAGAATACCTTATGTAAACACCACTTGCTATTAGCTTTCTAACCTGGAAAGACAGAACCTAGTAAGTGGATTCGCATTCTCAGCAAGTTCCAGGATTGGTACTTGAGCTGTGAACTTACAAATGCTGAAGGCAAGAAAAGGACTCCAAGTTCATAAGACCGGATCATCAGTTGTGTACCATTTTTCTCCAGAGCTCCCCAAGCTGCTTTAGATAGATTGGCACTGTAAATAGAAATACAGCACTTCAGTGAGGCATAATCTTCACAGCAGAAAATGCTCAAATGCCACAGCTGTAGCAATGCACTTCTAGCAGGAGTACAATCAGAACTGTCTTTTCATAAGAAATGACTCGGGTGTTATTCCTTATTGCTATTTTTTACAGCACAGTGGGGGCAGCAGAGACAATATATAGAAGGGTACTCATCCAACACGTAGATAATTATACAAGTCTACTTGTGTCACACAGACCTACAAGACAAATTCAACCTTTTGAATCTTCTCTGCATATTTCAGAAAGGAACTTGGTATTGGTAAATAGCTTCAATTTGATGACTTAGGAGGATCAAAGGCTCTTGCAATCATAACTAGTTACATTATAATACATTTAGTATAGAGCATTTTGCATGTGTTAAAAATATATTTCGCTCCTGGCATTTTGCTCTTAGAAATATTTATAAAAACAAGTATTTATCAAAGAGGCATTTTTATTTTAATGGGCTGTTCAGCACCATGTTGTATTTGATCCTTCAACAATATCAAGTTGGGATTCAAAAAATAAACTCAGTTCTGTTGTCAAAATCCACTTCTACAGCAAAAGAAAAAGCTTAAACATTTTGTTTTAACTGACACATACTGGATGCTTTTTGTAGTAGCAAATGGTGGAATTGAAGAAACATAAGAAAAAAAAAAATCAACCATGATTCTTCCTATTAAGTGGATTCAGCATCATATCTGAATGACTTAAATCCTTTCTAAAGCACCCTAATCATTACTGTTATTGCAGGTAACAGTATCACTGAATGATGAAATGTAAGGAAACAGAATATAAAGAGGAAAAATAAAGTAATTGAGTATTTGAGAGTAAGGATACAATGACCATGTTCTATAGTATATAGGCTAGCATAAAAATCAGTTTTAGCAAAACTGAAACGGATCTGTATTCTTCCTGCACAGCAAGACACATCAAGAAATTTCTTGCTTCCTCTTTTGGCTTCTTTAAAAAACAAACAACAGAAATACAGAGCTAGACTTCAAGTTAGACTGCTGAACAATTCAATCTGGCAAGAGGTCAGATTTCAGACATAAGGTGTCTACATGTTTTGTAATGATAAGTCAGCACAAGGATAGATTTAAGTTTAATCCATGTCTATTTTGTACAAACCAGCACACTCATGTACAGCACATGTTAAAGAAACTCAGCCCAAAGTTTAAAAATACTTATCACTTCAGTGATGCTGAACCCTGAAATTAGCAGTTACAGCTCAGACAAGATCTTGGTGTGACTGCCAACAGTCTGACATAATCATTTCAACTTGCAGCCCCCAAAAGGGCACTGCAATAAGGAAACATTAAATATGGACAAAAATTCATATCACTGCTTATCATATTATAAAGATTATAGCAGTAACTCACCTGAGCCTGCAACTGACAAGAACTTTATATATGTGTATATATATATGTGTATACGTGTGTATATATATACACACATTAAAAAAATAATAAAAAAAAATATATATATAAGTCAGAGGTATCTGGTTAGCTGTTTACCTTGTAACTAAGAACCAGGCAATCTTCTGGAAGTCAGGAGAGGGTCTCATGTATGTCTTAATGTGAGGTATAGCATGACTTCGACCTGAGATGTTTGCTGACCATTTGCTAGAAAAACAAAAGGAATTATTTTCAGATACAGTCTTGAGGTCTAAAAGATACTTACCATACTACAGCGCCATGTTTTTGGTAATACCACCACTTTTAATACCTCCCCGCCCCCATACAGAAAGGCTGAAAATACTTTGTTAACTGACTTTTTAATTCCGAAATCCAATTTTACTAGAAGCCAGAAGGGCAGGATTTTTGTTTGTTTGTTTGTTTGTTTACAAACAAATCAACAAACAAACCATTCTTCTCAGTTTTTCCATTCCTTTACTCTAGCTAGCACTCAAGAAACTAAGTCCAAAACTCCCAGCAATATTTCTTCTTTAAAGACTATCAAATGGTTATGCCTTTACATCAAAGGAGCTTGGCACCAAATTAATCCTTGCAAAATTGCCCAAGCTCATCACAATTTATTAAGCATGAAGCAGAGTCAGGGAATGATCAATAGATTGTTGACACTATGCTTCCTCTTCCCTCTGCTGTGCCCCTAAGTCATTGAGAAATTCGAGTACTTAGGAGAGCAGAGGTCATATCTACATATGTATCTATAAACTCATTTAATACAACAAGCCATTGCTGAGGTAATTTAGCATCAATGTTACAGAATTAAACTGTAACCAAGCAGTAAATACATGTGCATAACTGAAGATACGTAATCATGGTATTTAGAAGCACCTTCCACTCACAGCTGTTAGTCCTCACTCAAAGTCAGGAAGAAGGTCTCCAAATGCACCTTCCTCTACCCAGAGACTTCTGTTCTCAGTGTGGAATATAACAGACTCTAGTTTTGATTGTCACAATCTCATTTCCCTAATTTAGCATTGTTTTCTAAAAGGCAAATCAAAAAGAACTGATCAGCTCTGAAAAAAACTTAAGTGAACTGTGCTCCTTTAAAAGTCTAAGAAGGCTGAAGTGTAACGGCTGGAATTCTTTGCCTAAGTCAGCTTTCTGGACTAATTTTCACATGAGTCAAGGGCTTTGCAGTTCAGGGGTCAAGACCTCCTTACTATAACAACCCTATTCTCCAATGAAGGAAAGAAAACTGTTTTGAGAACTGGGCCTGTATTCCCTAAAGTGCAAGAGCTGAGACACTGAACATGTGTCTGGAGCAACCTAGAGATCTTTATATTCTGATGCAAGCCACACTGAAATCTGTTTTTGAAGAACAGCCTAAGACATATATGATATAGAAACAGCACTCCACACTTCACATACATACAGATTTAAGGCTGTACAGTATCTCAACAATTCTTTTTATCTCACAACTGACAGTTCAGGAAAACAATAGGTTCAAGGCACAAAAAGAATTGGGTAACTCTGGTAACAGTGTAGGAATGAAAAACAGGAAAAACAGTAGAATTTGGAACTGAACACAGATTTTCTTCACAGAATCACACAGAATCACAGAATTGGCTAGGTTGGAAAAGACCTCAGAGATCATCAAGTCCAACCCTTGGTCCAACTTCAGCCCATTTACTAGATCACGGCACTAAGAGCCATGTCCAATCTCAGTTTATAAACCTCCAGGGACGGTGAGTCCACCACCTCCCTGGGCAGGCCATTCCAATGCCTGATCACTCTCTCTGTAAAGAACTTCTTCCTAATATCCAGCCTAAACTTCCCCTGGCAGAGTTTAAGCCCATGTCCCCTTGTCCTATTGCTAACTGCCTGGGAGAAGAGACCAGTTCCCACCTGGCTATAACTCCCCTTCAGGTAGTTATAGAGAGCGATGAGGTCACCTCTAAGCCTCCTCTTCTCCAGACTGAACAACCCCAGCTCCCTCAGCGTCTCCCCCATAGGTCTTGTGTTCAAGTCCCTTCACCAGTCTTGTTGCTCTTCCCTGGACCCGCTCCAGCACTTCAATATCTTTCCTGAACTGAGGGGCCCAGAACTGAACACAATACTCCAGGTGTGGCCTCACCAATGCAGAGTACAGGGGAAGGATCACTTCCCTTGTCCTGCTGACCACGCTATTTTTGATACAGGACAGGATACCATTGGCCTTCTTGGCCACCTGGGCACACTGTTGGCTCACGTTGAGCTTCCTGTCAATCAGTACCCCCAGGTCCCTTTCTGCCTGGCTGCTCTCCAGCCACTCTGTGCCCAGCCAGATCTATCTCACTGCCTTACTTGAGGACAAACTTCTGCCTCCACCATTAGCTGCAATAGTTTTAAGATACTATCTCAGCCTACTGCCCTTTTGCCTCCTTATCTTTGACAGATGCAACTAAGTACCATGTTTCAGCAAGAGCACTACTGCTTCTCTTTCATTTACATTCTACAGTAATCTAATTGCAGTTAGTTTCAGTTACAAGTGGTTGAAACTAGTATTCCAGAAAGTTAAAACCAGAAAGGGAAGCATACAGCTTTGGCTATATTTTCTTTAACACGACAGCACAAATATTAACATGTAAGGACAAAAAGGGGAAAGAAAGTGATTATGTTCTTTGATCAGTTTGGGTTTTTCCCCCTTGTCTTTAAGTGTGTTTTGGTTTTGTTTTTTAAAGTAATTATTCATTGAGAAACTCAGATGCTTTAGTAAAAGCATTCTTAGCTAAGAAGTATTTAAGACACATTTTCCTTTCAGATTAAGTCAGCTCCAGATTACATAATAGAATGATAAACAAAAAGAACTGGAAGGGGTTTCAGATGCGTACAGTATCTCATTTAATCTATATACACCTTAATGCAACTTACACATTTTTTATATATATATACACATTATAGCTTAATACAGCTATAACCTTAATACAGCTAAATTTTAGTTTTCCTTGCATTTTAGGAAAAAAAAAAAGGCAAAACTTATTAGAAAAAGCCTAAAGCAATGTACAAATGCAGTTGCTTTGCACAGCAAGGATGAGAGCGTATGTCAATACATCAATTTCAGGCTACTTCCAGTCACACTGACTTGACGCATGTTGAGCTGTAAACTTTTAATGAGAATGCAACTGCCAAAGGATGAACACAGGACTGATCTCATGTTGCAGCAAACTTCAGACATATTCAGCCTCAGAGATAAATATGGTAAATTAAATGAAACTAGCTTCGAGAAATTTTACAGAGCAAAATCACAGCTTTCAAGTAATCTTTTTTTTTTTTGACAGTTAGAGGTCACAGCACCACATAAACTAAAACGTCAAGTGTGGTGTGAGTAGGTATTATCAGAATTTGAACAGTAAAACATGAAAGCCTTTTTGATTTTTTTTTTTTTATTTTACATTCCCAGAACTCCTTATCACTATTACAGCTTAACTGACTTAAGACCACAAATCCTGACAATTTTACCAGTAACTTGCTGCTACTTCCTCCCTCACAGTCTTTGTGGCATTTCAGTCAGTCAGCAGCTTTTCTTTTTTCTTTTTAATTACACAGCCTCTAATGTGATGATTAGGTGCACTGAATTAAAGAGGTAATCTACTTTCCAACTCTTAAAATGCAAGAGATTTCGACCCTCCTATGCCTCCATTTTTCCAATAGCTATTTTTGAGTTTCACTTTTCTAGGGGGGGAAGAAGGAGGGGGAAAAATGTTCTCTACAATGAATAAGGTATTTTTTTACAATACAGAAAATACTGTGCACTCACTTGCATTGCACTACAAATGTGAATGCTTAGAAATTTTTGCTTTTATGTGTACTTAACCACTTGCAGAATTTCAGAAGTATGGTTTTGGGTTTTAATCCTTTGATAAATATATGTTTCATTCTGCAATGAATTTTTGAGTTTGAAAAGTAGACTATACTGCAATCACAGTGCATTTAGCTGGAAGACATACTACAGCAAGTATAAACTGCCACCAATGTCTGATATTTCTGGCACACATGAGGCAAGGAAGCAGACACAGGCCCCTTTGCAAGCAGAACTACTGAGACAGGGAAAACAGATAATCCTAACATCCTGGAAATTAATCTGTGCACACGCAGCCAGTCCATAGGCAGAGCCAGGGATAAGTCAATTTTCACATCACCTCTTTCATCATTTAGTTCTTACTTCAAATAGTGAATGGGTTTTCCATGTCAAGATGCTGGCAACAAGGCCCGAGCATACTTAGAACAACTCACACCGTTAGTCTCAACCATAAGAGAACAGTTGGTCCTCTGTGTAAATGCCCCGTATCTCTCATCTTTTATGATGTTAGGAGAACAACACAGCAGTTCTTCAGACTGAGAAGAAAGATGATTATTCTTTAAAACTCTACAGGTCTAAAGAACACAAAGCTCTAAAACAACTACAATAATGTACTCGCCAGCAGCAAGTTAAACAAGCTCTTGTCAAACCAACTTCTTCCATTCTTTGAAAATAAAGCTTGACATGGTACCGCACAAACATAACGTGTGCGGTACCAAAAGACAACCAATTAAAATGAGCGTTAAAATACAATGTTTTACTTACACTAAAGCTGATCCAGTGTTTCAAAAGCAGCAGTTAACAGAAATCGTTAAATGCTGCAAATCTCTCTGTATCTGTTTGTAATACTGAATATGAAAATGAAAATAGTAACACTACCAGAGGAAAAAAAAAATGAGCAAGTTGCACCATTTTCACCGTAGCTAACCTAACAAAGTAGTCTAGTCATCATTTGCTATGATCAGAAAAGTAAAATCAATATTAAGTTAAGTCACCTTATTCTTTTTAGAAATTTGAGAAATTGCAATTCAGGGCTGCACTGCAGGTTAGTTAAACACACTCAACTAGCAAAAGAGATAGAAAAGCAGCCCACAAACATTATAAAAATTGTATGCCTGGAGCAGAGGATCTGACTCTTTGGATGATACTATAGGGACACCATTTACCAACTCCATTAGTCTCTCTCTGCTTGCAAAAAGGAGCTATTCCTTTTCCTTTACTTCAGGTATAAAGTTTTCATTTTCTTTCAGCTCTGGTAGGATCCCTAGTTTCTTGCTGGTTTTGTTTTATTTCTCAGTGAGGTAAAGAAAAATTCCTATAATCCGTCTATTGCCCAAAGCTTTGCATTGTGGCAATTCTATAAAATAGTTCATCCTATATTTCATTCTACGGAAACAGGACTTAGTGTTTTCTGTGTCACTCAGGTTATCATGGATAAGAAGATGCTATATGTCATCTGCTCTATGGTAACAGCTTACATGCGAGCTCTCCTCAAGGGCTAGCATCTTCTATTACTGCAGGGTAACAATCTGCTTCTGGATAGTCACTACAGTGCAATTATGTAGGGCCACTTGTCATCTGCAAGCAATTTGAGAGATGAATTTAAAACAGCCATTTTGTTGCCAGAGTAGGCCTTAATATGCCCAGTGAGACAGGTGTGTGGGTGTTTTTGCATTGAACAGGAATAAAACAATGAATGGTCTCATTATCAAGTAATGTTCTGTGCGCTGAATAAGAGACTAAGTGAAAAAAGTTTACCTTTTTCTTCCAATAATATTATCATGACATATATGCTTGCAGAAACTGAATTAAGGCTGCACAAACAGCCCCAGTTTTATGATCTCACTTTTTGAATCATGACTGAACAATCTTAAAGGTGTTTTCAGCTTTCTTCCTTTGCTTTCTCTGGTCAGAAGGTACACACTTCAAAGGCAGGACAGACAAAGCCTCACAAGCTTCCTGTTCCAGATCCATTCCTTGGACATTGACCAGTAAGGCTCACAGCAGCAGTCACATTCACTCCAGAATGGAGGATGCTCTCTGCAACCAGCAACTCTATTCTCAGCCCTCTGAATATATACACAACTTTACTAACTCTTACTTAGATATTGGTAAAGTATCTCACCAGCACAATTTCCACCTGGAAGAGTTAAAAGTTTCTGGTGAAAGGGACCTGTGGTTCTGTATGAGGTTACCAGATTTAGGTTTTGGCTTTTTGATCTTGCAAAACAACTTCTCCCATTGTTCTCAAAACATGCTTAAGTTTTTAAAGATTCAGCCTCAGGGAGACATCTGGCATGGAATGTGTCAGACTGCTAGAATTTGGCAACATTAGTAGCAAGTGAAAATAGAAGTACTTAATGGAAAACGTCAGGCACATTGAACAAATGATGTTACCATAAAGGAACTGAGAATTTTTGCAGCAGGGCTGGTGCGCTCAGAAAACAAACAAACAAAAGCCTTCCTAACCCTGTTGTGGCTCAGCTGAAATCCTGTTAATACTGAGGCACAAGTGGGAAAGTGAAATACAACTGTAAAATACAGAAAAGAGGATTAACATTATTCCAGTTCAGAGAAGGAAAGCTTAAATAGAAGTTTACAGAATCAAAAATCTGGTAGGGTCCTCCATTAGCAACAGTATCCCATACCATTTTTGCAAGTAAATAGCACGTTTTGAATACGTTTTGGAGATAAGACCAGTAGATAAGGAACTAAAAGCTTTGAAAGAGTTTAAACATACAGTCCAATGAAAAAAACCACACACAAAAGAGTTCTACTTACTGAAAATAGGAATGCAACCACAGCTGTTTCTGTGCTGTCTGTATACTGTACGGAAGCGAGCCACCAGCTTAAGGAAAAAAAACAGAACATGTACATTTGTTTTTTGAAAGACACTCAAAACAGAAAGCACGTTGGGGAATAAGTTATCTGTACTATTCTTATGACTTATTTTCAGAAAATGGTTAAATGCTCCAGTAGCATAAAATGCTATATAGGTTGTGGGTTTTTTTTCATTCTAATTTACCAAGTTCCTAAACACTAAGTAGCAGATTTACACTGGGAAAATCAGAAACAGTATACAGGCCATAGAACTAAATCCTCTTAGGAGACGGATGTTTATGGGTAACTTTTTTGTTATGATACCACTTCGTATCAATAGATTAGAATAATTACCTAAACAAACTAGAGTGAATAAAACAAGTAGCTTTCAGAAAAACAAAACCAAACACCCCCCTCCCCCCCAAAAAAAACATGAACAAAACCCACAACACCAAACAGCATTATTTTAAAGAGCAAGAACTTCTCTGAAATTGTATTTGTATTGATTTGGTCTTTGGCATGTTGTGATTTCTTGAAATGGATTTAATAAAGAAGAATCAGCCATGGCATACTGAGTTATATTAGTACTGTGTACTAAAACCATGATGTAAAACCTACTGCATTCAACCTGTCCTGGAAGACATCATAAGGACCTATTAAAAAAGCTTTACTACTCCCAGGGATGGACTAACTACAGGAGTCCACCAAGCTGTTCATTTGCACAGTTATATAATTTACCAAGTTATTTCACAATATAAAAGAACTGACAGTAATGAGTCACTGCAGATTGCATCTCTGACTTTCAAGAGTATCAACTTTGCTAAACAGATACCGTAGGTAACCAGAGGCATATCAAAAGATCCTTATTTACTTGTGGGAACCATAGATTCCTTTATACTCACTGGTTGCAGTCTCTACATCTGTCCAAACATTGCTCAATTCAAAGGAAAGATCAAGAGAGCTGAAAGCATTCCTGCTAGCCCTGTGTTCTACCAATTGTTAGAGGAGTTCAATAGCTTCTCCATACTACACAGGAGCACAGGTATCTGGTGTGGAACAGGAACACGTTTATGGATTCAGCAACGCCAAAGAATCACTGAAGTTGGAAGCACCCTCTGTAGATTATCCAGAATAACTCCCTGCTCAAAGCAAGACTCAAACAGCACTATCTCAGTCCTGTCAGGTTTTGAGTATCTCCAACAATGTAGACTTTACAACCTCTCAGAGCAACCTGTTCCATTTAAACATCAGAAAACATTTTTGCTCTAAGGGTACACCAAAATTTCCTGTATCTAACTTTTTGTCCATTGCTTCTTTTCTTTCACTGGTCCCCATGTAAAGAATCTGTCTCTACTATCAAGTATTTAACACACAATGATAAGATCTCCCAGTAAAGTTTTCTTCTCCAGGCTAAACAATTATGGGTCTCTCTCAGCCTCTCCTATGACAGATGCTCCAATCCCTTATTCATCTTTGTGGCCTTGGTTCAGTACGACCATGTCTGTCCTATACTAGGAAGCCAACAACTGGATGCAGCACTCTAGAACTGGTGAGACCACATCCAAACAGAGGGGATGGGTCACCTCCCTCAGCCTGCTGGCAACATGCTTCCTAATGTGGCCCAGGATGCTGTTGACCTTCTTGCCATAAGGGCACATTGCTGGCTTATCTTCAGCCTAACAATCATCAGCACTCTCAGCTCTTATTCTGCAAGTCTGCTTTCTCCTGGTCAAGCCCCGGTGTGCTGGTGCCTGGGGTTATTCTTGCTGCAGCACAGTACTTTTGCATTGCCCTCAGCTGAACTCTGTAAGGGTCCTGTCTGTCAACTTCTCTAGCCTGTACAGTCCCTCTGAATGCCAGTACAATCATCTGACACATCAACCACTCTTCCTGAGTTTCTATCATTTGCAAACTCACACTGAATATGTACTCTTCACCACAATCCAGGTCATTAGTGAAGATATTAAATGCATGGTCCCAATATCAATGCTTGGCACACACCCCTACTAGTGGCTGACCTCCAACTGGCCTTTGTATCATTGATCACAACCTCTGAGGCCTAGAAGTTCAGCCAGTTTCCAATCCACCTCACTGTCCACTCATCCGGCCTGTACTTCATCAAATTGTCTGTAAGGATGTTACAGGAGACTGTGTCAAAAGCCTTATTAAAATGAAGATAAACAACATCCAGTGCACTCATTTATCAACCCAGCCATCTCATCACAGAAGGATATCAAGTTAAGCATAATTTCTCCTTTGTAAATCCATGCTGACTACTCAATTCACCTTCTTGTTTATCACGTTTGGAAATGGTTTCCAGGATTCTTTGCTCCATCAGCTTCCCAGGGATCAAGGCGAGAGTGACAAGCCTATAGCTCCACAGATCGTCCTTCTTAACATTCATGAAGAAAGGAAAGAATCCCTTTCTTTCAGTCCTCAGGAATCTCTTCCAATTGCCTTGACCTTTCAAAGACTGATCAACAACAGCCTCGCACTGACATCAGTCAGCTCCCTTAGCATGCCCTGGCGTAACCCACATAAGGGCCTGCTTTTGAGAAACAAGCTTCCCTGCATCAGAATATTACAGCACCTCTTCCTCCTTCAGGTTGGCTGGGGCTGTGCTTTCTACACAAATACACTGACTTCATGAACACAAACATGGGAAGACTGAACAGAACAACTGCATATTGCAATATTAAAAAAGTGACTAATGAGTAGTGAAACATCATCTTCTCCATTATACCTGATGTGTAGGATGACACTGCAAAGAAAACACACAGAGAACTTGGCACACTCAAACCTGAATTTTCTGCCAAAGTGAAAGCATGACTGGAGTTAAAGCAGTGAGCAAAAGCTGTTTTTTCCTATACAATGACATACGAATACAGCTATACACACTTAAACATTATATACCAATGCCCACAAAGCTTTTTCTTTTCAATCGCAATAGGAGAGCCAGAGTCAGAGCTCCAGTAACAGTAATACAGGGATTCTACTGCCACTACCAAGTTCTCAGCAAGATGACAACTTCATGTTTATTCAATACCAACCACTGAAATGATTTCACAGGACATTATGACCACAAAAAGCTAATAAATGGGGGTTCATATGCTTACCAGGATAGCCTTCCAGACTTTGCCTCACATTGTCCACAGTAGGATAAACCTTCATGGAGATGGGGGCAGGGAGGGAAAAAGTAACTTCAATAATGCAGCTCTAAATACACAAGCTGTCAGTTCTCAAACAAAAATGACCCTAAAGAAAACTTACTTGAGAAAAACACATTAAAAGCTTAAATGTTTTCAGGATGAGGAACATTACACTACAGCTTAAAACTAGTTGTATACCAGTAACAAAAAGTTTTCAGTAATTTTTATTTCTCTTGCAGAGCTTACTAAAATTAGCTAGCAAGACTCAATCCTGCTTCAACCACTTTCCACAGTGGTGAAAGTAAGCTCCTAACATTATTTTATGAGATTTTAGACTTGAATGTCAAATACAAGCATGCAGGAGCAATTATTAAGAGAACATGGTAATGGCATAGTTGGACATTTTCTCCTTAATTTAACAAGCTCCTGTTAGAAGCTTGTTTCTCCTCCTCCACTTAATTGTGCTAATATCTGACCAAAATAATCAAGTTCAGAAAAAAAAAAATTGTTTTAGGTATTAATCACTCAGTGCTCATTTACATCTCTGTATCAGAAACAGCTGCATCTACAAAAATCAATAGAAGACAAGCTACATAATGAGAATGTCATTTTGATTAGGTTATATATACTCTAGTGTCATGGAGATGGAAATTACAGTACATCTTTTAGTATGCCATACACAAATGTTAAAGTGGTATCTTTATGACTGCAGGATGAAAACTCCCCATTAATGTTTTCCAAAAGTTAAAAGTAAACCAAGAACTAAGACTTAAACAACAAATGAATAAATGTTAAATAAAGGACACTAGCATCTAAAAGACATACCAAATGAATTGGAACATCACATTTAAGGGGAGCTGTCACACTGCTGCCTGCAGCCACCAGGCTCTCCTGGAACTCCGAGCACAGCCATTTGGACCCATCAACACCCAGTGAACCAATGCTTGAGAACTGTCCAACAACAGGCCAGGATTCCCGCGCTGGTACTGGTGAAGTGTGATCCTTCAAAAGCTGGCGACAGAAATTAAAACATTGTTAGATTTCAGCAGGTAAAGAAAACCTTAGAAGTTTGATATCACTTCCGATATAATAACTCCTCTATAAATCACTTCTGACAATAAAACAGATTAACATTCATACTATCTAACTTTGCAATTAAAAAAGTCATCGGGCTCTCCAAATAAACCACTGTTCCTTCAAGAGAAGGTCAAATATCTCAAGTTACATCCAAAAGTGCCAAAGCCAACCATAAAGTAACACGTAAAAAGAATGCTAGCAGCTCTTCCTAAAAACATTAAACATAAGCTTCAGAAGTCAACATAAATTTAACAACTGAATCTTTTTATATTTGGTGGTTGTTGGCCATAAAATTGCTGTCATGTCCTAAAGCCCCATCTATAAAAGAAGCCTACAATAGGGGGAAAAAAAGAACAATTGAAGAGAAAATTGAAATAATCCTTTTAGAGAAGTTATTTAGCTGAGAATGGAATTTAAAGTCACATTAAAAACAGATGGATACAAGCACATATTAAACTGTAGGTAGTGACTACATCTTCCTCCCTCTAGAGAGGACACATAACTAAACAGATACATTCATCAGTGTAGTGTCACCAGGTCTATCTGCATTGTCACAGCAAAAAAAAGAAACAAACATCTTTTTAATCACAGAACCATTTGCCACTGTTTTCATTCAGTGTCTTACTAGGCAAAAAAAAACCCCACCAAAAACATGCAGACAACATATATCAGGAAGGGTAAGCTCTTTATGAGCAAGAGGAGGTCTAAGAGAGTTACTCTGTGTTGAAAAAATGTGATGGACATGTTTTTATGTCACTGAAGTTTGCCATGGACAGTATTTGACATATACCACTTCAGCAAGAAACGCAGGTTGAAATTTTCCCGATTAGGAGAGGCATTTAACCGAAGACATGAAACACCTCACTTGATTCTAAATAAATACTGGAAAAGAAGGGGTACTAAGAACTTGAGATATGTAAACTTCTGTGAAGATTTACCATTATAGCTTATCTAAATAATGGGAGGGGGAGTGATGTGTGTTTCTAATTTTTCACTTGATTAAAAAAAAAAAAAAGAAAAAAAAAATTGAAATGTAGTAGGACAAAACTAAAAACCTGACTGAATTGATGACATTGACCATGTGCAAAATGGTTTTTAATTTGATGTTTTGCCAGGTCACTCCTCAATGAATGCCTTTGAAAGAGGCTATATTTGGTTCTCAGTCATAGAAGACTAGATTCTGAGTGTCACAACTGTTAGAAACACCACCAGCAGATTAAGTATGGTGACTCCTCAGATATCTGTAAGCACATGGTAATTCAGATCACAAGCTGACCATGGTAATAATGCCCAGAAACATTATGTACATAGTCTACACTGTGTTAAGTTGCAAGCTTATGTTATTGTTAACTTAAACCTGTAGCAATCTATTAAAAGATCACCAATCATTGCTGGAAAAATTGAAAGGAACTAAAGAATGCCCTCCAAAATTATATTTACAGTTAAAAAGATATCAACAAAAAAGGTTACAGTTTTAGTACCTTTCTCAGCCTAAGATGACCCCATTTTTCTTTATCACTACCTTGATATCGTCCAGGGGTAGAACCAAGCAAATACACTCTACAGAAAGGAAAAAACCAACATCAAGTTATTTGCAGCTCTGAGGTGTTTGTTTGTAAAGTATTAAGGTATTTAAGTAACCTAACAAACAGCAAGGTCGAACACAGAAGTGCAACCAGAAATATTTAATCTTTCACACTTCAAATTTATACTATAAGAGTGGATCCCCAGCTGTACCATTTATTATTAGCATCCTATATGGTGGTCATGCACTACCAGGCTGTTCGACAGCACAGACAGGAACTGCATCTATTTCTGTGTACAAAAATGCAGACAACAGATGATGTTAGCAATAAATACAAATGGATCTTTGTTTGGCAGAGAACTGGGCATGTAATATTGAGTAAAGGCAATCTATTGCTACATCCAAATCAGCAGATACAGGTACGACATTTCATCCGGGCATGTAGTAGTTCACATACTAAATACAGCTTTTTCAACTGTCTTCCTAATAATGCTTTAGTAACCTGTTTGTGCTGAAAAAAGAAGAAAGCTAGCTGCCCAGTCACAATGGATGGCTTAAGAAGCTGCTCCTTACTGCATCTCATGCCTAGCTTTATCCATGAATTAATGTTCCCTACACATTTTATATGGCAAGGAACCAATCCTCACCCTAACAACTGACTCTTCCCTAACCCATGCATAAACTCACGTCAGCTAGGGCTCAACCAACATGTCCAAGCTGATGCAGATGACCAAGTGAATAAGAACAGCAGCTCAGCTGTTAGCTCACCTGACTATAATGTACATACTTTTTTTTTTTACCCCCTCCAATCTTCTAAGATTCCATGTAAAGAAAAAAAAAGCACATTTTTTACTTTATATATGAAGCCAGACAAGGTTCCAGTCTATTTCTGCCAGTTTATGGCATTTTTCAGCTTTTATTTTCAACACATTTTTGCCAGCTTATAAAACTGCTATTAAGTAGCCAAGGAGATTCAGACTTTCTCAAGTAAATACCATATTTCAGTGGAAACATAGGATGTATCTATTAGAAGTAAATAAAGGATCCTGAATTATCTTAAGTAATATCAACAATGTGATATAAGAGAACACTGTTTCAAAAGAAAGTATACTATTGCATAACATAAGTTTGCCTGCCAGACATGATCCATGCCTGTAACAGGCAAAATGTGCATTGAATTTCACCTTAAAAGTAATGAACACTATTCTTAATAAAACCTCCATTACAATAACCTTTGTTTATATGATCCCTCTTGAACGACAAACCAAATATAACACATTTTTTTCCACTGGTAATCTTATTGGAGCAAATATTTAAGCCAGCCTGACTTAAATGAAACTGAGTCCAAATTACTTACAGCTATCTTCTGTCAAGTTATTGCTGGTGCATCTTTTTTCATTCCTTTAAAATATATGTTTATAAAACTAGAAATTGGTCAATTTAACATAATCTGGTTAACACAGACATTTATAAGTGCCTGAAGTTAGACTCATGTTTGAACACTGAAGTCTGAAACAAAGTAAGCTTACAAAACAAACCCTAACAGATGTTTAATTTGGGGGGAAAAAAACACACAAGTCACTATTAACACAAAATATATACCTTGTCTCTGATAAATCATGTTCTTGAATCAGATCTATCCACTCCTTGAGTGTAGGAGAATTGTAAGCTGTCAAGTAACTTATAAGGTCGGATTTAAAATTAGTTTCAGATTCACCAGCAGAACCAGTTGTTCCCTGAGGTAGCCTTGGATATAAAGGGCTTAGCCATATCCTAAAAACAAAGCCATAGAAACAAGGACACCACACATTAACACATGGTTTTAGGAAGCTATTAAAACACATCTGAAGGTCCCAAATGAATACTATATAGATTTATTGTGATACTAAGTATAAAGCGACTTGCCTTTACATTTACAGAACTGTTAAGTCCTACATTAAATAATATAAAATTAATACTTTTAAACGAAAACAACAATCTCAGGAGATTTATCCATGCATATGTTTACAGCTTTCCTCACTGTTCAACAGGTTAGGTTGGGACTTATAACCAGTAGTCCTTTCATCAAGATTTTCTGTATGAATAGGACACTGCAATGCATTCTGCTAAACTACTGGTTTGCACAATGATGTAGAAAAACACCAATTAGAGTGTCTGAATATTCCGCATAGTTTGAAGTGTGGCCCACAATGATAACTTGCCTCTCAGGAACTTCCAATAGAATAAAGCAGGGTGGGCACTATGCAGGGAAAACATCTAGCATTTCTTTCCAGTCCCACATTAGTGGAGCCATGAAAACCAAAGGTTCTGCAATATCAACTTTACAACATATTGATACCATCCTTGGTAATCCATAAGCCTATAAAGCAGAGAAGCCAGCGAACCATCATATTGGTGGTACCACATACTACTGTGGTGTGCAGAAGCTAAAAAGAAAAACGTTTTTCATCTTTGATAAGTAGGGCAAATTGTTAAACATCCCAAATAGGTATTTTCATGCTTTCTTGGCTTTCTGAAAAGCTCATGTTTAAGTAAGATTTAAAGGCCAAAAGAAAGTGGTTATATTTTTGCCACTTGAAAACCCTCATGAGAGCTTGCCTCAGAAAACTGAAAAGCCTCAAAACCTTGCCATATTTAATAGCAGCAAAATGGATGTCCAGATAACAGTAACTTTTGAAAAGTCGTTTTCAATTAGTTTGATGAAGAAATCTTATACCCTGAATTACTGCAGAGATCTCACTAAAAAATGCCCCTATAAAAATGGCCAAGAAAGCAAGGGGTTGAGGGACCTTATATTAACATGCCACTTTGTCATAATTTTTGTGCTCTGAACACAAAAGCTCCAAGCTGGCCATTAAGTTGGAAAACTCATATTAAAAAAAAAAAAACCACAACCCAACCAACCAAACCCACTAACTGCAGCAAAAAAACCCCACAAATCAAAAGGAAGAAGATTCCTTTCAAGAAAATACTGGGTGGATACTGGGTCATCTACTGTATTAAGGAACCAGTGCTGCCCAGCATTTATTAGGTTACTTTCTAGATACAGTCCCAGCAGAAGACAATTTGCACATTCACACTATTCTTGCAGTATTAAGATAATTTTTAAATACCTACTTCACATTTGTATTAGGAGTACTTTATAGGTAGTAGATTTTTCCATAAAGAGACACCATGACATAATGAACGATATTAAAACAGTTGGACTGAGTTTAAGGTAATACCCAGTTTAGGACACTATTTTGCTTACAGCAGAAAGCAAGTAGTGTTCAGGCTTAGACAACTACCACCATCCTAGGTTTGATTTTTTTGTTGTTGTTTTGCCAGATAGTTCTCTCTCAGGAGTCTCAGACTTGTAGCACTGGATCACGTGACCTGGTATCCTGTCCTCAGCAGCAGCAAATACCCACAGAAATTACTAAACATAGACCTGCTAGAGATTGTTGCTTACCCCTGAGTTTTCTGGTGCCAATCTTCAGCGATAAGATTGGATGTATGTATCACAACTCGAAGACCTTCTTCATATAACAACAACATCATCTTCCTTTAAAAAGAGATGTAACAGTTTGTTTCAAGTACAGTGAGAACAAGAGATAAATTAACAATTCATTAAAATGCTCCAAGATAATTATTTTAAAAGTATTTGTTCTGCAAGTGCAAACACTTAGACTTCAATCCATGTGCATGCCAAGTTCATATGGCAGTCATTAGACTATTCCTGTATATTTTGTCAGGAGCATCATACAACATATTCCAGAGTACTGCTTAACATCTCATGCAACTCATTTCCCAAAGCAACAACGAATACTTGCAGAATACTTCCTGTATTTGGCATGTTTTTCGGATAAACTTATTCCTTTGCAGGCAGTTAAGAGAAGAACTAAGGAACATGAGAAGGTCTTTGCATATAGTTGAATTTATTAAAACCTACTTTGCTTCTCTTAAACTGACAACTTTTAAAATAAAAGGAGGTATGTAGGTAACCAACCATAGGGATGGTAAAAAGCTGTTTATCTACCACACATCTAAACTCAAGTTACAGCACAAAAGAGTTTAAAACTACTAACCAAGTTAAAAATAAATGTCCGTATTTTTGTAACATAACTGTTCAAATTTTCATACGAGTTTTCAATAGTTGTGTAAAGACAGCATTGTCCATGTGAACCTGAAGGATGAGATGGTTGCCACAGAAACCAGTTCACAAGAATGAAAGACGTAACGAAAAACACGCTTACTTTCACTGCTGTCCCATGGTGAGATGTTACGCAAATCAAACTAGGCTCAAATTTAGACGATTTATTCAGCAGTTTCTGGTTTTAACGTTATCAAGCTCAGAAACTAGCATTCAAATACTTGTGCTTACTGCATAGTTTATGCAATATGCAAGACCAGCTAACTACAAAATAGTTATCCACATCTCTGTTACGCCTTGACCTAAGCACAACTTGAGTTAACAGTAAAATAAGTATTTTACAGCAAAACACTATGCAAGATTAAGGTATATGAATGTGGTAATTGAACAAAAACACCCCTACCTAAAAAAAAAAATTTAAAAAAAATCACTGACATGCAATTGAAGTTTTACATCATACAACATGAATGACCTGAATCTGAGTCTTTATATTTTATGGGGTGAAATTTATTGAGTTTATCGTGGAACAGAATTCTTTCACTACCCACCAAGACCCAATTTACTGGTCTGCTACCTACTTGTTGTGTTACATCTGCAGTGAAACATGCATTCAGAGATACACTACCCAGAACAAGCCTTTAAAATACAGGCTTAAAGAACTGTAGCATTTAACATCACTATCACTTATCCCAAAGTGTGGTGGAAGAAAAAAATTTTAAGTTGAGCATACAGAGAATGAGAGTTGCTGCTTAAACTCTGTAAGTGAAAACACGCTAAAGCTTTAAAAACTATTAGTTTGACAAAGAACCTCAATTCTTTCTATGTCCCTCACTAAATCTGAGAGAGAAGCAAAATGCATTTTTAAAATGCTGATTTCCTTCCTTTATTTGCATATTCTTCTCCAAACAGGCAATGTGGAAGTCAGTACGCTTTCTATCAGAAACACAGATGTACCTTACATGGGCATTTCAGCTCAGTGTTTTAATGCAATGCCATGTTTCATAAACCAAGATAAACAAAAGGTTTAATTAAAACTACTGCAGTGTCCTGAAACCAAAGGTCTTTGCTACAACACATAAGATCAAATCTACTCTTATCTGCAACTTGCCATCTACAAAATTCTCTTTGACACACTTGTAAAATACTTTTTTTTTACTTTTAAAATATTTCAAATTTCAGTAATTATTTTCAGGTCATCCATGTTAACTACAAAAACTGATCAGTAAACCAGTGTTGTGTTCAACCTGTGAATGGCTGATCAAGTCTGCATTACAGTTTTGTTATTAAGGCATGAGTTAAGAGTCAGGATCTGCAGTTGACTGACTTCAATTGTTTAGCTTACACATATCTACCTAATAGTAGATTTGTTTCCTTAAACTACAAGAATCCTATTATCTATAAATGTAAAATCATTAAGAATTTTTTTGTTTAAGGCTCCACAATTCCTATGAAACCCAGTTTTACAGCTTTAAAATAACTTTCAGATAAACTAAACAGATCTACATAGAACATAAGAGATACTACTTTTAAACTCACCGATATACATTAGGCCCTCAGAACTGTGTTTTCACAACAGCAATAATCTGCCTTCCTAACCCATAAATACTTTAAGACACTAGTTACTAGTTCGAGCACAGTAACTGCATGTACCAACTCTGTGGTCATCTTTTGAAGTGAAGCTTTCCACTTCATAACTGTTACTTACGTGTGGTGAGTTCCAAATGCAATATCCAGTTTAGCCTATAAGATTAAAAAGTTGGTAATTAAAAATTCGTATTGTGCATTCCTATATGCAAGAATGTTAAAGTAGGAGGGCAGCTGATCTTAATTTTGTTTCATTTCGCTGCTCTCTAGTGGACAGATCACAAAATATATTATTTTTCCTCTCAACACCATCAAATGTGCTCTCTAATTTCTAGAAGTTAGACTTTAAATGGCAACACAACTCCTTGCTGAACTGCTTCAGCGAACTTTCTGATCTCTTACCAATAGTATTTTCAGAAACTGTCAGCCTTGCAGAAAAGGACCTGTGGGTCTTGCTGGACACCAATTTGAACAGGAGCCAGCAATGTGCCCTTGCAGCAAAGATAACTAACAGTGTCCTGGGCTGCATTAGCAGGAGTGCTGCCAGCAGGTCAAGGGATGTGATCCTTCCCCTCTTACTCAGCATTGGCAAGGCCATACCTGTTGTACTGGGTCCAGTTCCAAGCTCCCCAGTACAGAGGAGACATACTGTAGAGAGTCCAATGAAGAGTCACTAAGATGACTAAGTGATAGAGCATCTCTCCTATGAGGAGAGCCTGAGAGAGCTGGGACTGTTTAGCCTGGAGAAGAGAAGGCTCAGAGGTGATCTGATCAGTGTGTGTAGACACCTGAAGGGAGGGTACAAGGAAGAGGGAGCCAGGCTCTGCTCGGTAGTGCCCAGTGATGGGACCAGAGGGAATGGACACAAACTGGAACACAGGAGGCTCCCTCTGAACATCAGGAAACAACTTTTTACCATGAGGGTGACTGAGCACTGGCATGGGTTGCACAGCACAGTTAAAGAGTCTCCACCCTTGTAAATATTCAAAACATATCTGAATATTGTCCTAGACAACCAGCTTTAAGTGACCCTACTTGAGCAGGAGAGCTGGACCAAAAGACCTCCAGAAGTCCCTTCCACCCTCAAACATTCTTTCATTCTGTAGCATATGATGACTGTCACAAGCAGCTGAACGGCAAACATTGCAAAGAAAAGAACAACAGCCAGACAGAAATGCCTTTTTATCAGTGCCCTGCTCTTTTATTAAAGAGTATTTGCAGCACCATTTCTAAAGCGAAAATGAAACATGAGTTACAGATGTTAAGAAAATACTTTTTGCCAGTGATGGCTACAACATTGTGACTAATTGTTAATAAGGGCATGGAGGAGAAGATTAAAACATTTAATTTTGTGGTACTAACATAACAGAATGCATGTAGACTACCAGAAGAATCTGAACCAGTATACCCAAACAGGAAAATCATCACAAATGCTACTTTCCCCCACTACTTACTATTATCTACACTGTCAAATTTATCATATGGGACATACTACATTCAATTTTCTGTAGTGTGTGAAAAGGAAACATATGCAAAACCATGAATTTACATTTCATACATTGAAACTTTCACATAAAATTGTTGATACTCCACAACTTGGTGCAAACACCTGATTAGTACAGCACACAGCAGCCCAGAAAGCCTGGCATTAAGAACTCGTTATGTTTGGTATCAATACAGCAATCTCTAGGAAGCTCAGGGTTACCAGGTTGCCTGAGAAGGAAGAAAATTCCAAGAACATTCTCCTTCTAATGAAGAGAAAGTTAACCCCATGATCAATAATATACTTCACCCAGCAAAATCCTGAAACATTTGCAAGCTGCCATAACATGTCTCCCCAAGGCTGAAGCCAACAACTTTACAACTCAGGGACAGCAAAAGTGTGAGCATAACATCAGAGAGAAAATTGCATGTGCCAGAAGTGCACTCACAGCAACTTTGACAGTATTATGGAGACCATTTATAACAGCATTTTCTTGTGTAAAACATATTTGGACAAATAATAATTATTTGATGAGACTTTGGATTACAGTGACGCTAGGACCACATTCTGCACTTTATAAAAAAACCTCCTTTTCAGCCATTAAAAGAATTTAATTGTAACATGTTAGTGGAGAAGGTGTGCAGCTATTCTATGAGGCCCATGACACTTTTGTGGGCAGCCATTCCATGCAAACCTTTTGTGGGCTACCATAATCACAGATACCAGGAACTGTGGTGGACCATATTGCTATGGTCCTGGCAAGTATATTCCTTGAACCACAACAAATTCTTGACTTCCCATATAAGGTGTCTCTTCTCATCCATAAGAAGATTTTGAGTGCAACAGGTGGCTTAATCTCAACCAAACAATGATACAAACATTAATTACCTGACAAAAGCTAATGTGCTCGTAAGGGCGTGCTTGTGCAAGCAGTTCAGCTTTGGATTCTCTCTTTTCACCATGAACTATCAACAATGGCTTCTTCCTTAAATAGAAGAAGATTACTATTAAAACATCAAGTGAATGAGTAATCAGTCTAAACCACTCCTCCATGTAGCTGTGACTTCTGGCCCTTAAATCTGATAGCCCAGCAGGAAGAGGGAACTAAAACCTATATGCCTTATTAACTAACTCAAAAAAGCAGCAACTACAATAGAACCTCTAAGAGAAAGGCACAAGAAAACTTCAACAGAAAAAAGGAAAACAGGAAGCATGGAGTAAATCAGACATCAATGTAGAAATTAATAATACAAGGAAGCCTTGTCTGTATAGCTGGAAACAGACATAAAAGCTCTCAGAAGCACTGATATACACAGTGTGGATGCAAGACAATATAATCATTGTTACCTTACAGAGTAGATGGAAGGAATGAGAAGGAAAAGAAGAGGGCTAGGTCTATTCTGCCAGTAGTTTCATGTTCACTTCCTAATACTCTGTTCTACTGTGTTTCCAGTAAAATGCAAAAAAAACCAAAACTGTACATCATACACTTACTTCATCTGCAATAGGTTGCAATAATAAGAATGGAATTTCAAGCAAACATAAGAACCGCTTTCATGACAATATTCAGCAACTCCAACCATATCATATACATGACATACATCCAGATAATTTTCACATAGTTTTCTTGTGCCCTTTCTACATTCCCTTTCTCTTGCATTACTTTCCTCCTGGCTCAATAAACTGTATGGCAAAAAGCTTCTTGTTCCATCTTTATAGATCACCTACTCCATTGTCACCATGGCCTATAATGGGACCACGTAAGTGTTAATAAATATCAGAAACCAGCTATATTGAAACTCTGACCATTTAACAGTCTTGAAAAGAGACAAAAAAAAAAATCAATAGAGAACTACAACTGAGGAATAAGCGTACAAGGAAAACCAAGAGTCTACACATACACAATTGGTAACAATAATTTGCAACTGCAAAGTGTTTACCATTCAGTTGTAACAGGAACTTGCACGAACAGAATGATTTGGAAACTGTATCATTTTATCATTGTAAAATCAACATACCTGAACTCTTGTGGATACTGTCTTACAAGCCATCCCACATCGAAACAGTAGTTAAACTTGTATATAAGGAAAAGAAAACAGACTCATTAAAAAACAGCAGAGTTTGTCAAAACTACAGCAAAAAAGCCTTCTACGTAAATTCATCACTCACTACCACTTACATCACGCACAACAGGTTTTAAAAACAGGTCTATTTTTGAATTTCACACGCTTGCTTTCATATCTCTTAACAATTCAGGAATTCATTTAAGTCTCTTTGCCATGTGCTTATACCTTGACTGATAGCAAAAGCTTCTATGTAATAAAAAATATAATTCCTAGATTGCAAAGCTTTTTTATTTCAAAGAAATAATTTACATGCCCATATATACGCATTTTCAGCTGCTCATTATCCTAGAACAGGAGAGGAAGCAGACTCATAGTTGCCTGAATTCTAAGCAAAACATGGGATGATTTTTATATTTCAATAAATTGTTGTACACTTGAAAGTATTTAAAGTTCATTCCATATTTTAATGAAGTTCCCTGCTAATATCAGCTACATGGTACAAACATGGATTACAAAGTTTAAGGTCAACACAGTGAAATAAGCAAGTGAAATCAATTTGATAAACAGAAACTCACCTGAGCAGAAGATACAAGAGTCCCAAAAAGAGGAGATAAAATATCTATTAAAAACATTAAAGCACAATTAAGTAAAAAAAAAAACAAAACAACCAAGTAAACATTTCACATCTTGAACAGTTTCATAACTGCCACAACACAAGTACTAGACTATTCACAGAGCTGGTGTAACAGACACATCCATCAAGTTTACTGTTTTGACTATTCAAGGCACTGATTCTTCTGTGAAACCCTTAGGGTCTTACATTTATAGAAAAATAATTAATCCTCTCAAAGTAGAAAACAAACATTGAACTCATTAGGAAAAGACTGAGATCATATGGAAAGAGGAACATCAAACCATTCTCTCCCCTTTAGAGAGGGCTTGAAGAACTGTGGCAGAGTAGAAGCAGTAAGGGCACAATTAATACTTCAAGACTTACATGTTGCAGACTGATCATAGGATGTGTGTATCCTTAGTTCATTCATGGTGACACAGAAAACAAATCCACCTGAGGGTTTATAACCTAAATAACTGAAGCACAGCAGCAACTTGAAAGCATACCCTACAAATATCTTCTAGGATAGACAAAATATTTTAACTGTCTCCACAAAAATCTGATTTTGCAGGTTAAACAAAAAGCTCAGCCTCTCCATGAGCTGAACTAACCACCCTAGCAGGACAACTACTCCTGAGAGAGGATAGGCCAAAAGCCACAATGAATTCACAAAGCAGATGAAGACACACAGCAGTAAAGCTGTCTCTGATACCATGCTGCCATCAACAATCAATGCTCATTAGGAGCACATGAGGTCAAGGAAGAGTTACAACCTAATTGTGCAGGCCTTCAGTCATTTGTTCTCCTCAAAGAAATACAACATTTTTCTGCCTCATTTTACTGTATTTCTGCACATAAATCTCTTATTATTGCTTGTTTCTGATTCTGTCTCATGACGTAAGATATTTCATTTCTGAATGAGGGGATGTTAACAGGTGCACAGAGCTGCTCCCCCTTACATCAAACTGCAACTACACAACATTCCTGAAGCATCAGAATCATACACTAAAGACTTCACACCTTCACTTACATTCACTTCTAATTGAATTGAAATTGGCCCATTAACCCCAGCCAGAGAACTTCAGATGTACTATCTTATACTGTATCAAGGAACAGCGAATTACTAGGTCCATATCACTTAGCCACATGAAGACAAGCGCAAATAACTACTTGAGGAGTATGGTTAGGCACCCAAGAAGAACATGCCCTTAGAAGCTACAAAGGCAAGTAGCTCTCCCCAGATTAACTCACACAGAAAAGACCAATAAGAAACACCATATGATTTGCCTTAGCTAAATACACATGAGATTTATGGAACATAGCTCAGTTACAACACAATCACACCAGCAAATTAATGCTTCATACACTATACTTCTAAAAGATAAAGGCAAAGATAACAGAATAAATTCCTACAGCTTGCACATTTAAAATATTAAGCCTCAGCTACACCAAGGGATATATGCATTTAAAAATACAGACAAACTAAAAGGAAGCATTGTCTTGCAAACAAGTCTCCCAAAGCTCCCCTTCTGTACAAGGCACTTGCTCACCTTTTATGTGCAGGGCTCCACAATTATAGCTCTGTTCAATTCCTGTGACTTTAGTGAGAAAAAATCTGAAAGGGTTCCCTCCATTCAACAAATCCCAGGTATCCTGGCCTTCACCGTGTGTTTCATTATACTCCTCTTTCTGCTTCTCTGAGAGTCCATCTTTGTGAAGATTCAGAGAATGTTCTTTGGGTGCATCACATTTTTCTTCTTTCAGTGTTTCTTTGTGGGCATGCTTTTCCTGATCTTCAGGCTCTTCATCACTACTAGAAAGACACCAGCCTGAGCCTTCTTGGCTAGTTCTCTGTTTTCCTGGTGGAGGTATTTCTACAGAACTTTTATCACTGAACTTCAGGGGAGAAGCTTTTCTTTTGTGAGCAGCTTTTCTAGCTCCAGAGCACGGATATGGTGGCCCACTTGTTCTGCCATGTGGAGCATCCAATGGTGAGGACGTAGATGGTTTTTCACCGTCAGAGTTTTCCTCAGTACTTTCATCACTGCTAGATACTGTCCATTTTCCATGTGCACCTTCCTGAAGCATGTTCCTAGGGACTAAAAAACCAAAACATCAACCAAAATTAGGCATTTTTGCTATGCCCATGTCTGTTTCCTTTCCTAGTTTCTATTTAATTAGCACTCAGGAACTTTGCTTTTTGTATTTGGTATAACCTCCATGCAACTTCTGACTCAGTAAAATTTCATAGCGTATAAGGTTTATTTGTTTCTGCATCCAGGAAACAAAGAAACACGTGCAACAGGAGCAACCATCAAGCAGGAGGCTGCCAACGTGGAAAACTGCACATGGAGAACCGACTAGGAGAGGGGCACGTACAGGGAAGTATTTAAGACGTTGAGAGAACAATTCGCGCCATACTGACCCCAACGCTTATGGGTCTCGGGCGTTCTGCTGAGGAGACCGGAGCCGAGCCAGGGCCGCTCGTCCGGGTTGCCTCTGCGGGACCACAGCCTCCTCCACCGTCCCCCCACGCCACGACGAGGCCCTCAGCCACGTCTCTCTCTCCCCTCAGCCGCAGTGAGTGCAGGGCACCGCCGCCCCGCGCCGCGCTGACCGCACCGCTGCTCCCGCCGGCCCGCGAGGGGGCAGGGTCTGCGCACGGGGAGGCACCGGCGAGGGGGGGCGGGGCCAGGGGCAGCGCGCGGCAGGCGCCACCATCCCCAGAGCAGCCACCGGTTGAAGGGGCGCGAGCCAGCGTACGGGCCACTGCGGCAAGGGACCCCGTGGCCACTCCCGCCCGCGCCGGGACCTCCCGAGCCCCACCACTGAGCCCTTCCCGCGGCGGGAGGCCAGGGACTTACCTACAGGCCTAGCACCCAGGCAGCGCGCCCGAAACCGGAGCTAGGGACCGAGGCCCGCCTACCCCAGCGCGGCCCGGCCCCGCCTCGTCCCTCCTCCCAAGCCAATGGCGCGCGTCTGGTTTTAGCCAATGGGGGCCCGCGCTGCGCTTGTCCCACAGCGGCTGGTGGTGGCGCGAGGCGTGAGAGGGGTCGCCCCCGAGGGGCGGCGGGGCTGCCTGGGGGTGCCCGAAGGGGCGTTTCCGGCCTCCCAGAGGCCCACGTGTGTCGAGAGGCGGGCAAGCAGCTCTAGCATCTTTCTCAAAGCTACTAAACCGACAAAACAGTCACGTCTTAATGACCTGGATTAATCTAATAAGTCTTTATTTGACCTTAATATCAGTTTAGGGCAGGTGCGGTATTTGCATAACCATTCATTCAGCTCGATGTTAATTGCCGTGTCTGAAGTGCCTCGCTAATGAGATAACTGCGTGACAACTTCGAGAAGGGAGGGAGAGGAAAACAGGTGTAAAATTAATCAAGTAAGAGCACAGACTACATCAAAGCTTGCTCTGTCTGCCGGTGAACTGCCTTAGCATTTGGTTCTCATTACTCTGATTTATTACAAGCTTGTGACTGCAGTTAAGAAATAGTGAAAGTGCGTTATATCAACATGCAATAAAATTGGGAAGCTACACCTAGATAAACATCAATGAAATTTCAACCAGTTCGTGTAGTTTTAGTACTTTTCTGCAGAGTTGCATGTAATGCCTTTTCCTGAAACGATCTGCAGATATTCTCTTCACTACTATAAGATTAAATGTTTTATTATCAACCCCTGCTGAAGGTCTTCTGTGGGGAAAGCTCTTAGGAAAGTTGTGTGATATTGTATGCTGTGTGCATAATCTATTGTTTAAGTATGGAATATAGAAACGGTATTTCTTTTCAAAAATGCTTCAGAAAATGTGATGGATTCTGAATATGCTTGCATTCCAGTCTCTCCTTATAATGCCTGTCTATATAGTGACTTAGCTGAGAGAATTAAAGATGCCTGACATTTTTCAAGAAAAAATTCAAGATCTTGCAGAAGCAAATTTGATGTAATTTGGTTTCTAGAAGTCTGTACCATATATTCTGCTTTTGCAAAAAGTTTTTTCGTAACAATTACAGAAAACGTGGAAGTGTGGATACTTTATTTTAATTTAACAAAAATTTAGAATTAAATGCACTTAGTCAATTTGCAGATACTGTAACAAAGTAAATGGAGTTCTGACAGAGATGCAAGTAATCTTCAATAGTTTGGTTTGGTTTTTTATTTAATAGTATAGTTTATTCAGCAAGTACCTATTTTATTCTTCCCATAACAGTTATTCAAACTAAAAAATGTGGATCAGATTTATTGGTTTTTAATGCAAATCACTTTCTAGGATTTTGGAGCATGTGATGAAGATAACAAAGGTTATTTAAGCAGAGAAAATTTTAAAGTTGCTGTAGTAATGTTCAGTTGTAAGCCCTCAAAGGTATATATAGTTTTCATTTATGTTCTGAATATTCAGCTTATACGGATGTCTCACTATTGAGAATTCTATATATTGACTGGTGCACACTAATTGGGGTAAATTACTGTGGGTTATGTAAACAGAAATGCCTACTGATTCTTAACGTGATTTTCTTATCTGGGGTATTTATTTAAAAATAAAATAATCAAACCCCTAGTTTTGCTTCTGTGGACTGTGATGAGCAGAAAGATGCATTATATTTC
Source organism: Patagioenas fasciata (assembly GCF_037038585.1). NCBI lineage: Eukaryota > Metazoa > Chordata > Aves > Columbiformes > Columbidae > Patagioenas > Patagioenas fasciata. The sequence goes on along the minus strand of NC_092524.1, from coordinate 52,872,581 downwards.
ATATGTGTACAAGATATACGAAATAAGTGATTTACTGAGCTTGTTATTAGTAATTATTGTTTTTTATTAGTGGTACACTCTATTTCTTTACTCAGTGGTTTTGGTAGATGTAAAACTACTGCATGTCCTAATACTAAACATGTATTCTCAAAATGATAGCTATTTTTGGTTTCAAGTAGCAGTTGGGCATTTTTAGTCTTGACTTCCCTAATATAAATCATTAGCTGTATGAAAATCTTAACAAAGGTAAGATTTATTGAGAAATCATGTGTTGCATACTCACAGGAAGATACAGGATAAATTGTATGGCTTCATGTAGTTCTGGAAGTTTTGTTTCTACTCTAATACTGCAAGTGATCTCAAAAGAAGAACACATGCAAGATTTCAAAACAAATACGTATGCGTCTGAGAGTTTGTCTTTCTCATGACCTGACCAATATACTATGGAAATATATTTAGCATAGAAATTATGATTCATCTTTCTTCTCCAGTTTGAGTAATCTTCCCCAAGGAACACTTGTGACTATTTTATTTTTTACTTAAATACATATTTTAGGAAAAATAGTCTTAACAAGGTCATAAGCAAAATTTTGTTGATGGTAATTTATAGTAAAACCACATGAATGTTTTATTAAACTGTGAAAATAGTAATCTCTAAAAAAATGGGTAGACATTTTCTCAATGAGCTCGGGCCAGGTCTAAAAATAATTTACACTTATAAAGTGAGTCTTAACTGCTGAATTATGAATCTGAAAATGCTCAGCTTCCCCTTATCTTTCTTCTCCTACCTGTTTTTACCTTCATGTAAAAATTAGATGTTCTGTTAAACTCCCTGAAGTTTTCTTCCAGTAGGAGTACTGAAAACATGCTTAATGCATTCAAACAAGAGAAGGTTCTGTGCGTAAGTCACTGATGGCTCCTTCTTGGGAAGAGAATGGAAGTGGAGGTGCCGGTTTAGTTATTTCCTCCTGAGAAGGTGCCAAGTAACACCTGCTGTGGCAGTGCTGCCACTACCTGGCTCAAATCCATTTTGTCTGTGCAGCTGCACAAGAAGTAAATAAAAAGTTTGTTCCAGGAGTGATTCTGTTGTCTGGTGGTTCTGGTAGCTCCTTAGTGGGCCCAATTGCAGCCACTGCAGCTCTTTACCTGGTGACTACCGATTGTGAAGCCCTGAAAGATCCCTGGGTAGACAAATACTTTTCTGTGTGGCTTTTCCTAACATGCGTTACCTATGGTTTTTGGCACAGCCAGACCTTTTGCTGATACCTAGGCCTTGTAAGTGTTCTTTTCAACATTCTGGTAGTTTTTAAGCTAGTTGTGAGAAACACAACTTTTTCTGTGCACCAGATAGGAACCAAATGCAGAAGTTAAAATCCTGAAAGTTGATTGTTGGGGTCCCGTTGTTGAGCATGTTATTGTGCATTTTACTTTGTTGTCAAAATGATTAAAATCAGAGACTGTTGTAACAGCTGTTTCATGTCTTTGGAAGTCACTAAGAACATCCCTTGCAAGGAAAGTACTTTCAAGATCTTTTACAAGAAATAGGCAATTGTGTGCATATGTTACTTCTTAGGGTGAAACTGTTTCCTCAACTACGCTAGATACCACAATAAACTTTTCAGTACAAATGGCAATTACTTAGCATCATCAACTGCAATCAAGCAACCGCATTTTTAGTAAATTGTCGCTGCGTCTTTTATTTTTTTGGTCATGTTTTCATTTATTCTATAAATTAAAAGTAGTACTAACTTTACCCACTAGATGTCATTAACAAACTCTTTACTGGAGAAGGTGGGACCTAAGATTTGAATCACATTCCTACTCCACTTTCTTTTTCAAAGTAATTTGTTGTTATGATGCTATATTATTTTTTATTGAGTATTTTATTGGTGTGGTTATTCATGGAGATTCTGTACTTACTGCTGATTAAAATTAAGCTTTCTGAGACAAGTAACTAGGAAAGCAAGAAAATAGAGATTGTTGGACTGATACTGTATGTATATTTGATTATTAGCATATAAAAATCATAACTTCTGGGAACTAGTAGCATTGTGGAAATACTGTTTTGGGGACTTAGACTTTTTTTTCCCTGAAAGTTTGGTTCAGTGATCCTCTTTTCCCCAAAATTATTTGAACAGATCTAAAATGCTCTCGTATTTCAACAAGCATTCAGACAGATAACTGCATGTTCAGGTGTTCAGAGTTTCAAGTGCAAAGGGTAGTGCAGGAGTAGTCGTGAAAATACGTTGTTTCTCCAGCTGAAGTTTCATTCCTGGTACTGTTACATACAGATCTAACTTAAGTGCTCTCTGCAGTGTACCTAGGAGGCCAGGCCTCCCAAAATGTCCAGTGTTTTCCGTGACCCAGCTCCATGCCTGCACAGCAGGACACGGGTAGGTCGGCGTCTGCTGCTGACTGAGATGCCGATGGCAGAGCAGCATGGGCTCAGGGCTGCTCACACCTTCCAGTTGCTCTTCTGGCACATCTCATCAAAGCTTTCTGAACAGAACTCCCTGCTCTATTTGTATGCCTGGCACAATCTACATGAAAAGTGTTGCAGGCCAAATGGAATATGTAGTCTTAGGTTAAGTGGTCGTGGCATGTTTGGCTTGTCTGCTCCCCAGAATACAGTATGCTTGGGTTACACTAGAAGCTGCTAACATGTTGTCTCCTCCCATGTGAGTTGTGTCAGTGCCACAACTACGTGCAGTCTTGTATTCTAACAGCATAGATGCGAGAGTTGGTACTCATGAGAACTCAGTCATGCTAAAAATCAGTATAAATATAGCCCCAAAAGGTCCTCTGTGTTTCTTGGGTATACACTCCCTTACATTGTTCAAAGATCTTTTCCAGGGAGCTCTTGGTCACCTCCTAATTCAGTTCTGAAAAGTCTGTTTGTTTGTTTGTTTGTTTTCATTGTGTTGTTTAGTGTTTTGCTCTTGTACTGTAATGAATCTTTATAGCACGTTAGTATTAGTGAGTATTAGTGAATCTTGGTAACACACTAAACAACGTGTCAGTCCTGTGATCCTATCAGATAAAATTGTGAGGTAAGATCCTATTGAAAGACAGCAAAGGAGACAGAGAGTACAAAATGAGACAGTAGTGAATTGGTTTCAGGATGGTTGTAGAAGCTGGATGATGCAAACAGGTTTGGTCGGTTTTTTTTTGTTGTTAGTTTTGGTTTTTTTTCATTTCCTTCTCATTATTTTCTACTTTTTTATTAAAGTTTTTATTTCAGACAGATTTAACAAATTAATTTTGATCAAACTAGATTTCAGAAGATAGTTGATTAAGGGAGTGGAGCATCTCCCATATGAGGAAAGGCTGAGGGAGCTGGGGCTCTTTAGCTTGGAGAAAAGGAAACTGAGGGGTGACCTTATTAATGTTTATAAATATATAAAGGGTGAGTGTCATGAGGATGGAGCCAGGCTCTTCTTGGTGACAACCAATGGTAAGACAAGGGGTAATGGGTGCAAGCTGGAACACAGGAGATTCCACTTAAATTTGGGAAGAAACTTCTTCTCAGTGAGGGTGACAGAGCACTGGAACAGGCTGCCCAGGGGGGTTGTGGAGTCTCCTACTCTGGAGACATTCAAACCTGCCTGCACACCTTCCTGCATAGCCTCATCTAGGTGTCCCTGCTCCAGCAGCGGGACTGGACTAGAGGATCTTTTGAGGTCCTTTCCAATCCCTAACATTCTGTGATTCTGTGAATCCTGTGTTCAGTTTTGGGCCCCTCATCATAAGATTGATAAGTCCCTCACCATTGAGGTGCTGGAGAGAGTGCAGAGGAAGGTGATGAAGCTGGTGAGGGGCCTGGAGCACAAGTCTGATGAGGAGTGGCTGAGGGAACTGGAGCTGTTTAGCCTGGAGAAAAGGAGGCTGAGAGGAGACCTTATTGTCTACAACTACCTGAAAGGAGGTTGTAGCATGGAGGGTGTTGGTCTCTTCTGCCAAGTAGCAAGTGATAGGATGAGAGGAAACAGCCTCAAGTTGCGCCTGGGAAGGTTTAGATTGGATATTAGGAAAAATTTATTCACTGGCAGGGTTGTGAAGCACGGGAACAGGCTGTTTGGGGAAGTGGTTGAGTCACCATCTCTGGAGGTGTTTAAAAGACATGTAGGTGTGGTGCTTGGGGACATAGTTTAGTGGTGGGCTTGGTAGGGTTGAGTTAATGGTTTGACTCGATGATCACGAGTCTTTTCCCACCTAAATGAATCTGTGATTCTATAAATGAGCTGACCATGGCTATTAAAGAGGATGATATTATTTCATTTAGTTTTGTAATATTTTTAGTGCTTGTATGATACATTTAGCTTGAACTTTTTCTTACTTTTCAAAGTGGCATTTCTTAATAGCAATATTATGTAGATCAGTGATAGAGGAAAGTAATTAGTAATTTTTACTGTTCAAGTTGGTAAGTGATGAAAAAGGTATCAGTTCTAACAGTTTTTTGATACGGTTCCACTGTTTCCTTAGGGAAATACGGGAGTCTTACATCACAGTTCAATAAATATCTCTTTCTGGAACAACCTTCCCATTTACATAGTTGTGCTTGTTTTTTTCTTACCCTTGACTTTATCAGTTATGCCCATACATCTGTTTGTGGGGTTGTGGCAAGTCTTATTGGAGAAATGATCCATTATAAAAAATGAAATGGCGAAACTATGTGGTTCCTTTTATCAATAAGTTCCCTCATCCCTTTAGCCACGTGGCCCCACAAGTATTCAATACATTTGAAGAACATTGTGGAGGCTGGTTCTGTTTATTTTAGCATTGATGCCAAAACCCATATTCATTAAACCACACCCTTACTTAAAAGTCTTTAGTTAGGCAACAAATACAGAATAAAGATTTTATTAGTATTATTTTTAAGAAAACAACAACATACGAATGTCTGAACCAAAAGTAGTGAACTAATGTGTAAAGCTAGATTATAGATTTGTTCATAGCTATTAGGTATTGAATATTTTTTAAGATGACCTTTTTGTCTCTGAGATAGCTTTACAGCCTGTTCTAGTAGGACATAAATTGCCAAGTCTCAAGCTCAATGAATAGGCGGCATTCTATTATAGGAGTCATTCTATAAAAGGAAAATTGTATACTATAATTTTCTGGGCTCGTATGTTACTCTGAAAGAGAAAAAATAAATGGTTGGAAAGCTTATATTGCTTTTTATGGTTTCGTTTCCACAGTTCTCCAATTGAATGGAAAGCTCTTCAGGCAGGCTAGTTCACTAGGTTTAGGCAACCTCTGTTATTAAAGAAATTGTGTATCTACAGAATCTAGCAGTTGAAAGCAGCAAGTCTTTGTCATCCCAGAAACTGAGACTGTAACAGTTCTTAATATATGATTTTTCAAGAAGAAATAAGAAGCACTGTAAGCTTGGTGTTTAAGATTTGCATTGAGACAGCAGGTGGAGCTGAAGGAGTTGTGCTTTTGAACCACTGCAGAAAGAATAGGATATGAATGAATCAAAAGAAAGAGTAGTGCAGAGCTTTTGTTATATTATTTGATAAAGAAAAATTTCTGCAGGATACAGTCATGTTGCCTTCTGAAGAAAATTAAGTTGTTTAAAATGAGCATGAAGCATATGTTAGGAAGTTTTGAGAAGGGAATATTTGTCTGCTTAAATATTGAGCTGAAGTGGGATTGGTTTTTTTTAAGTATCTGCAGAATTTTTGTATCAAGATTTTTGCATGTTTCACGGGGAGGCCTGAAGTTTTGAGGGGCAGATTTTTGTTTCTTAATTTTTATGTTTGATTTTAGAATAAATCATGAATTAAGTACTTATAAACTAGGTTTGCATCTCAATTTCTTTCATTTTCAGTTCATTGAAAGGACAAATGTGCAAGTAAAGACTTTCATATCATATACAGGAAGAATAACCAATCCAGTTTTACATTCAATTTTATTAGAATTTCATAGGATTCTATATCTGAGGTTATAGGTTATTTCAGAGGTTTTTTTCCAATGCTGAGAATGACGCCACATAGATTGCTTATGCAGCATGGATCTTTATCCATGACGTACAAGTGCTATTGACTTGGAAAAGTCCATGTTTCTCTCCAGTGCAAGGAAACATGAGATGGCAGGGAAAAAAAAGCAGAAGTAAATAGAAGCATTAAATTCAAATATAGAAAATATGTGAGAAAATTTAAATTCTATTGAAACATTTACATGATCATGATCTAACTTTCAGTTTTACTGTTGTGTTTATTTATCTAATTAAAATTATTCATAATTTTTAGACCACAGTCATACATATTTTTAACTAGAAAAATTGACATTTTTGCAGGGAGATTTATTTATGTTTTACATTTTTCTAGGTCTATTATTTGGAAAATTTTTAAATCTCATGAGAGCAAACAAGGCTGCACATTTGTACAGAAATGAAACAAGGCAAATATTTACAGTTTTTGATGTGCAAGGTTTTTTTCTCCTAAATATTCGTCGTACTAATTTAATTCTAAAACAATTAAGCAAAAGAGAACGCATGAAGGAGATAAAAAGAACTTAAGATGAGATGACCTAGATGCTGCAAAGTTAAGTAAAACACTACCAGAGTAACAAAGAGCATGATGATATTACTGTACATAAAGTCTTGTTCAGTAGGCTACAGCGTTCTAGGTGGATTGTCTGTTGTACGGTGAGCTTCTCCGCCTATTAAATCTCTAGCCATTCACCCTACCTACTTGCTATTACTACCTTTCATTATTTCTCATGCTCTCTACTAATTTATGCCATATATTTTATGGATTTGTGTCCCTGGTGATGTTTATAGATCTCTTTCACTTCTCATGATAGACTGAGGAAGGGAAACCAAAGCAACAAGGAGTTTTTATCATTCTTGTTGGAAAGTAGATGTGGTGATTCCTTTTCATTTCTGCTAGATGGCAGAGGATCTCCCATCACCAAACTGATACAAGGGAACTTCATCAGGAGCCTCTGAGCTCAGATGCAGATGGTCCTTTGCCCTTTTCTTCCTGACCTGAGATAGGACTCTGGTTCTTGAAAAGAGGGAAAGTGAAACATACGGCAGATCACATGTTGGGCTGATCAGATAAGCATCCACTCAGCTTTTTGCCATGAACTAAAAGGAGCTTTTGCAGTGTTATTTTTAGTGAGTAATTTCAAAGGACTTAAGGAGAATTTTTTAATGAAAGATAATTTTTGAAACAATGGTCAGAATAACTAAGATGTCAATGAAAATGATAGACTTGAAAGGTAATTTTACATATTCTAGAGTCTGTATTTTCAAAGTTTTACAAATCTAAAATTTTCAAAAGTTTTCCATTCAAAATATCTACTTTCAAAATTAAAATTGAAGTGAGAGAGTTGTAGATGTTATAGCCCCAGTACCATCAGACAGGGTTCATAGTGGCAAAAAAGAATTGTCAGTATAAAATCTTTCTTCGACTGTCTATATAATGTAGCCACCCAAAAACATTTTGCGAATTCAATAGTTTAAAGAGTGTATAATCATTTCAGAAATGTGAATTGATTAGCTCACAGGCAAACATAATTGTATTAAGTACTTTAAAGAAAGATTTCCTTGACATTATTTTTCTCTTGTCTATCTTTGAATTCAAAGATAGAGGGTTTTTGACTTTTAAAGACTTCAAGAAAGCCTTCAATTCTGCTTCTCCTCAGTTATCTGAAAAAATCATAGTTGAAGCCTTCAAGTAAACAACAAAGAGATCCTTATTCCTGAATAGCAGGCTTTTTGTTGTATGTATTTCAGTTAATTGAAATGATTGGATTGTATCATGCAACTGAAATACAAGCTTCAGTATGTTACTGTTTCAGTGCCTTTAATAATATATATTACAAATATAAACAATATTTGTAAATAACATAATGGTTAATATAAATTGTATACATAGAAATAATGAAAATAATAAATATAATTAAAATAATACATATTAACGGTAATTTTTTGCCTGTGCTGTTTCTGAAGAAGCCTAAAATCTTCTACCTCTACACTTTCTCCTGTAATCAGGAAATCTGCATTCAAGAGCTGTCTCTTGAAAAATTCAGTTAAACTGTAGTGCATATTGCAAGGCAGTAGTGGTGAGATTTCTTACAAAATGAGATTGGCTCAGAAGTGAACGAATAAAGTTTTGAGAGTCATTTGCAGACATAAAAAATTGATCTTCTGCAGTTGCCAGTAAACATTATTTTAAAAATATTTTGGAAAACATTGCATTGCAAAGCGTAAAACTTTCTTTTTGTCAGGTGAATTATTTGTTTGGAAGCAACTCAGTCATTGAGAGTAGTCCTTCACTTTTGAAGACACAGCATCAGATGGTTTGCTGAGCACCACCTTTACAAGGTGGAGTTGGACTTTTGGTTGTTTTTCATCTTTGCAATTATTTCGAATCATGGTACAAAGTGTTAGAGCAGAACAGGAATTGGTCTGAGCATCTTTCAAGCCACTGGCATACGATGACAAAATCAAAGTGCAGAGTGTCTGATGTCTTAGATGGTAATTTTGTGGTTTTCCGCTAAACATGTAATACATTTTGAGGAGAGAAATTATTTTAAGAGGGTTTGAGAAGTTTTGTGGTGTATTTTTTTGATGTCAAATTGATTTTAGTGTCACTTTTTGGTATATTGTCAAGAAATGAATAGGAAAATGTAGGTAGCATAGCCTGAGGTACTATCCTTTAAAAATATTTTATTGTAGGGACTTCTATGGAGGGCCAATTTTTCTGCGCGGTGTTTAAAATGTTTTTTTCTTGAATATCAACACTTTTTAGGTCAAAAAAGCATATGTACTTGCTTTTCATACGGCATTTTTCATTTTGCATTTTTACATATGCTTTTTCATTATCTTCCTCATTGAAAAAATGCCAAATAAATTCAGACTTAGCTTCATATTGTAAAATAGTTCTGAGAACTTTTGGCCCATCATTCTGTCAATGAAACTCCCCAATTTTGAATTTAAATTATAATCATGATGAAGTTATAAATGAAGGAAAGTTCAACCAGATGTTAAGATATACTCTGTACCCAGTAAAGAAGATACGTCGTGATCAACAGCAGCTCTAAGGCTGGCATTATCACAGTCCAGCAAATTAAACTTGGTATTACATGTTTATGAATGAGGTGTGGAACCGAGATATAGCTGTACGTATTTACTGGAGTACAGGGCTATGAAACATACAGTTAATATCCCTGCTTTACTTTAACATTGCATATTCTTTTATAGATGTACAAAGATGTAGTGAATTAATTTGAATTGGTTGTAAAGCTTCAGGACATTCTTGGCATAGGAATTGCAGAGGTTCCTGCTAAGGTAGATGGAGCGATGGTACGTTCTTCCATGATGGGACTCTTTTCAATGGGCAGCACACACCAGAATTTCTTTACAATATTGCTGCTGTTCTGCATGTAGCTACACAGATATGAAATGTGACAAGTCCTTTGCAATAATAATTTGTGATAAACGGCTGTCTGTAAGTGAATGTGTTGTCTTTTAAAGTGGAATACAAATACTTAAAAAAAATATTTCAAGTAGTGTTTCCCTTTTTTTGTTGTGAATGTGTCATATTCAGATTATACAATATTATTAATTACTGCTGCTGGGAAAATATTTGTCTTAGCTGTGGCATTTGTTTAGAAAACATAAGTTATTTGTATGCTAAATCCTTAGACCATAGTAATGAAAACAGTAACAGAAGTAAGCTGAAAACCAATCACATGTGAATGTGAGTGAACCTATAAATGATGAAAAATGTCTTACAAAGCAAAAGTGGACAGAAAAGTCTCACGGAGTTTTTAAAGCTAGCAAGCATAGATCAGATTTTAAGGAAGAAAAGAAAGCATTCACATTTTATGCTGCTGTGCCTTTAGATTGATAGGATCACACACTAGAGGTATATTAGTACTTCTTGTACATATTGGTACTTTCCATACAGAAAATGACCTAATTGTCTCGTATTTCTTTCATGTAATTATCTAGTAATGAGAAAATAACCAGGCTTTCAGAGCCACCCCATGGAAGAAATCTTATGCTCTTTTATGCAAGTTTGATTTATAGACATGTACTGCAGAGCACAGTGAATATGAGACATTCATCTTCCTATGGCTAGTTGCCATGGAAACGTAGTACACAGTACAATGTCATTCCAGCTCTGGTGATGCCTGCAGTAGTTTATTCCTTTGTTGTTCTTGTTTCTTAAGCAACTGTCTTGCAGCCTTTCATATTATCACACTTCATCACCTACACAAGTCTTTTTCCTTATCTCTTGAGAACCATCTCTAATAGAAAAGATGCATTTTTTTGTCTGCGCTTGCATATCAGTGTATGTACTTTCTTCTTTTTTTTTTTTTCCAAATCATGGGTTAAAAGCTTGCCCCTTGCCCACGAATAGTGTACCATTGCCCTAAAACTGGTAAAAGAAGATGGTAAACCATACTGAACATCAAAGTGGAAAGGACCTGGCTCAGCATCTTTATTTACTGTCTCCCCTGAGGGACTGGACTTAAAACTGTTTTTTTGTAACCAGTATCTCTCTCCAGGAAGACAGAAAGTAAAAATAATCCAACAGATTCTCCTGTCTATCCTGAGCTGGCATTTAGGAGGTGGACAAAGATCCAACAGCTGTCTTATAATACCCACTCTGTTTCCCTCTGTGGCGTAAGAAATAAGAGGAACTGGAATAAAAACTGAGATCCTCGTAATTAATCTAAAAAAGTACTAAGGATTTTCAGGGAGACAAGAGTAAAATTGATTTATTTTTACTTTTTGAAGCTGTACTCTCACACAAATTCTTCTTTTTCAAGGCAGTACTTATTTGATGATTAATTACACAAGGAACTGTTACATAATTAAGGCTGTTGGTGTTCCAGGCTCTGCCTAAGTGGGGTGATATTTGGAAGAAAACATATATGGTTGAAACATTTTGTAGAGAACCTTGAGTTAACAGCTAAACATAAATATATCTTTTAGGTAATATTAATTGTGAGTTTCAGTTCGTTTTTTGTATGTATAACCAATTTTGTAATCCAATTATTTAACAACATCCTCTGCTACCTGTGGTGGGTTGACCCTGGCCAGCAGTTAAGCACCCGCCCAGTCACTCACTAACTGCCCCCCCAGTGGGATGGCAAAAAGAATCGGAAGAGCAAGAAAACCCATGGGCTGAGATAAGCACACTTGAATGAGTCAGGCAAAGCTGCACATGCAAGCAAAAGAGAATATGGAATTTATTCATGGCTCCTCATCGGCAGGCAGATGTTTAGCTGCTTCCTGGAAAGCAGCACTCCTGTTGGTTACTTCGGAAGATAAACACCATAACCACATACATCTCCTCCTTCCTCCTCCTTTCCCCAAGCTTTTATTGCTGAACATGTCATACAGTCATAGAATGTTTTGGGTTGGAAATGACTTTTAAAGATCATCTAGTCCAACTCCTGTGCTGCGGGCAGGCACATCTTTCACTAACTAGATCAGGTTGCTCAAAGTCCCATCCAACCCGACCTTGAGTGTTTCCAGGGATTGGGCACCCACGGCTTCCCTGGGCAGCCTGGTCCAGTGCCTCACCACTCTCACTGTAAGAAATTTCTCCCTTATAGCCAACATAAATCTACCCTCTTTCATTTTAAAACTATAACCCCTGTCCTGTCACCACAGCCCTTTGTGAAAAGTCTCTCTCCATCTTATAAGCCCCCTTTTTATATTGCAAACCTGTAAAACAGTCTCCCTGGAGCTTCTCCAGGCTGAATGGCCTCAACTCTCTCAGCCTTTCTTTTATTGCAACAATAGGTGATATTGTAAGTCTCTTTACAGCATGAGCAACACGTTTCATATGGTATGGAACAACCCCTTGGTCAGTTCAGGTCAGCTGTTCTGGCTGTGTCGCCTTCCAACTTGTTGCCCATGTCCAACCCGCGCAGTGGGGGAGTGGCGTGGGACAAAGCAAGCGCGGAGGCTGTGTGACACTGCTCAGCAGCAGCCAAAACACTGGTGTGGCATCCACGCTGGTCTAGACACACATCCAAAAAATTAACTCCATCCCAGCCAGACCTAGTACAGTACTGTAAATTCAAATTATTCCTTCATTCTAACACTTGTCTATTACACATCACTAGCTAAATCCTAGAGGAACTGGGCATATACTGTTCCTATGGAGCAGGAAGCTGTTGTACATGTACTTCACAGCTAGTGAAAGCATGGGGCTTTCATTATAAATAAATCTGACACCAGTCATCCTAACAAAAGTTTTAAATAGGATTTCTAGCAGATATGACCCAGGTGTATATATTTTCCCAATCCTACAGAAAATTCAGTTAACATTTTGAACTTTTTTGTGTATCACTTTATCTGAAGAGAAAGGGACTGCTGAAACAATTGACATAAGCACACATAGGAATTTTTGCAGGTTTGAGAGCAAAATCTATCGTGCGAGTGTTATACAATATGCTACACATTTACACACTCATTCCTTCTAAATAGTTGAACATACTTTTTTCTAATTTGAGAAAAAAAACATGAAATAAACCTTAAAATATTTTTAAAGTTAGTAATTTAAATTAAGTTCTTATTTAACTTAATCATTTGTGCTTTTCTAATTTTGAGGATATGTCCAAACAAGTATTTGCAATTATGTTGGGAAATTTAAGTAAGTCACTGGTTCCTGCCTCTTAGTTATCACTCCTTCCCTTCATGCCGGGTTTCTTTCATTGGTATTTGAAGCACAAAGCAAATTGTTTTAACATAAACCATTCTTAGTTCACATGAATCCTTTTTATTTTGCATTGCCATTGAATAGGGATATGCATATGGTCACTTACCATAATACATCCATGGTAATATAACTTATTAAAATGTGTTAATACTACAATAAGTGCTTAGCTGGTCATGTCCTTGGGGCTCTCTTTTAAAGACAGTTTCTTTCAGATGGGGTAAAACTGTAACATATAATTGAAATATTAGAATGTGGCCACTATAAAATAAACCAAATTCATAACATCTTTTTTTGTTGTTGTTATGAATAACATCTGGGATAATAGCAGTGCAGATATCTTTTTTCTCACCTGCCAGCATGCCTCAAATGTGAATCAGTTCTTCTAGCAATAGCTTATATTTATTCAGTTTGGTGATCTCTTTACAGGGACTACCTACACGAATGTTGATTATTTTTTAATTTCATTGGATGATTAGAAACTGGGAAGGAGACCTACTCCACCAAACTAGTTTCAAATAAACTATTAAACAGCTATTTGATAACAACAATTCATTTTCATCCAAAGCTGAACCTCTACCCTGAAGGGCAAGACATTTCTTAAGCTCTTTCCGAGTGTATTTTTAATCAAAAGTAGATTTCTCTCCAGTGTTAAGAATAAAAAGCAAAATAAACTGCATCTTTTATTTGACATGTAATTCAAAGTGCTAAATTGTTGGTAATTCGGATCAACAGATTTTTTAATTTCATAACCAGTTCTTTTAACAAACTATTTCTCTGGATTTGTGCCCTGTGCTTCTAAATATAAAAAAGAGCGTATGTGGTTTTGACACAGAACTTCAGTGTAATTCCCAGGGAGCTGGTTCAGAGAAAGCTCTATTCAACCCATTGATTCAGTGCAGTCAAGAAGGATTCCATTTCCTGTCATTGTGAACAATATTCCAAATAGAATGCTGGCCATTTAGGATCCTTTGTTAATATCATCCTTGAGCGCTTGTGGTACTTACCTGCCACGTATTCTGGAGAAACATACCCTCTTGTGTTATTACTTTGTTTGAAAAGAGCTTTCTGTGAAAAGGCTTTAATTGCCCCACTCTAGACTTCCTTCATTCAGACGTGACCAGAAATTGTGGCTTCAGTTTTCTTCCCTCTGTGTGTGTGTACTGTAGCATTTGTAGGAGAAGTAATTGATTCATGCTAAATTCTCTTTTCCTTTGCAAAAAAAGATCTTTCATGGTAGTTTCTCACCTTATTTGTCTTTAGTTTCTAGACCCTTAAAGTCTTATAACTTGTAATTCTTTCATCCCGCCACATCCCCATGAATTCACAGCTATTTTTTCCTATTTCTCTTCCTTTGTCTACAAGGGTTATTAAGTAGGAATAGAAAAAAACTTGTTAGTAAAATGCTCCATAATTATTTTTTATTTGGAACATCTGATAACGCCCACTGTGATAGACAGATAATGAGTCAGGAAACTGTTTGCTTGTCAGATATGCTGTTGTTATTCCCATATTTCTGTAGAACAACATTCTTTTTCCTAGAAATCATGTCATACTTTTTAGAAACTTTTCAATAAGTAAAACTATTAGTTTCCCATATGAAACTCATAGTTCCATTTCAGCCAAGAAATCCCTGTCCGGATTCTATATCCTAGAACTGTACAACAGCTGCAATTGCATTCTCTGCATTGAATGCAGACTCTTCCAAATAAATTATTTTTATTTATTTGTGACCTCATTATTAGTTATATTTGGATCCAGACAGGCATTAATAAGACAAAATGTGCAGAAGAGCCTTTTGTCAAAATCCAATATACCACCAATGTTCTGTGTCCTCTGTTAGGACTACTTGGCATGATATAATCTTTATATCTTTATAAGGGGAATGCCATGTATGTGCTGTATGAGTATCGCAGGTGTATTCAATCCACTACCAATCCTTACATGTGTTTAACAAACACTAAATGTCTGAGAAATTTGTTCGACTATTTGGATCATGTTTGTTTCTCTTTCATGATGTTTTCCTCTAAGTTAATCGTCAAGTACCAAGAGGCTTTAAAGGACATCACTGATGTCTAGAATATTGGTTACTTTGAAAACAGAGACTCTCTTCTTTTCCTTCCCCAGTTCCAAGTTTCTGCTGCCAATCTAGAATTCACCAAATCTTCCTAGCTAGATAGGGTTGCGAAGTCTCTTATAGCAGTTAAACGGCTTTCTTTAGAGAGTTCGGTTAAATGTTTGAATTTTATAAGAATTATGAAATAATTGGTTGGAGAACTGCAAACCAGTTTCGACAAAACCACATTTTTGCTGGGTTATGATGTTTCAGTTATTTACTTGATTGACTGCCTATTGAAAGCCTGTTGTCAGAATTATGTGAGTATAAGGCATTGGAACACGTGTTCATTTTGCAAGCAGTAGAGTACATTCCTGGGGTTGCTCAGACACATGCAGAGGTCATATTTCTTACCTTCGGAAAGCATAAGGAAGCAAATTCCAATCTTCCTATCAGGGTAACCCGCCAGTCTATATTGCCAAATAGCCTGCAGAAACAAGTAAATAAGTTATTTCAAGTCCTTCGTTATTTGAAGTCTTATTCTGCAAGCTAGTTATGAGTCTTTGCTGAAAGTAAGCCAAATTCGATACTTAGAATGAAGTTTTACTGTTGAGAAATTGATCTGTTATCTCTGTAATTTAACTGGTAAGTACATTTAGCAGAGCAAAAATAATGATCCTTTTGTAACTATCTTGTATTAAGGATTTTTTTTTTAGTATATTCTTAGTCAACCTATCTACTGTGTTTTATGTGTGCATCTTTGTCCTCTGATTATAAGCTTCTAGTACTGTTAATCTCTTTCAGAATTAAATAATTTTAAGAAATGAGTGAATGAACAACCCTTGTTTTCTCAACAGACAGTTTTGGTTCATTTTATCTACTCTAACTGACAGTGTCTGTTGCTTCATCTAATAAATACTAAGCTGTTTGTCTTACACATCTAAATCGCAAACTTGGCGGCAAATTCTCTTCTTCCTTCTGTTGGGCTTTATCTGCTGGGTTTTTCTCCCATGAATAATGTTAATATGGCATATACACTACGATGCCAAATGCAATGTTAGTTCTTTACATAAGTTAGTGAATATAAATACATAGAGCATTGTCTTCTTCTTATGCATAAATATACATAATACATTGTGAATAGAATTTTTGAGCATAAGTATTATTCCAGTTTAAGGACCTAATAAATTTTTCCTTATATTAATTTTATAGTTAAAAATAATTCTACAAAAAAAAAATTAAACATTTCAGTGTAATTTTAAAAGGCGTATCAATTCTTATTTGAAATAATTATATCAACTATTTACTCTTTTCTTTGTGGCTTCTTGTGTTGGAAGGTTCATAGAATCATCTAGGTAGGAAAAGACCTTTAAGATCATCAAGTCCAACTGTTAACCTAATACTGCCAAGTCCACCTCTAAGCCATCTCCCTAGAACCTCGTTTATGCATCTTTTAAACACCTCCAGGGATGGTGACTCCACCACTTCCCTGGGCAGTCTGTTCCAATGCCTGACAACCCTTTTGGTGAAAAAATTTTTCCTAATATCCAGTCTAAACCTCCCCTGGTGCAACTTGAGGCCATTTTCTCTTGTCCCATCACTTGTTACTTGGGAGAAGAGACCAACACCCTCCATGCTACAACCTCCTTTCAGGTAGTTGTAGACAGCAATAAAGTCTCTCCTCAGCCTCCTTTTCTCCAGGCTGAAAAGCCCCAGTTCCCTCAGCTGCTCCTTATCAGACTTGTGCACCCACCAGAATATCTGCCTTGTTGGCCTTCACCCTGATTCTTAACCGTGAACACTCAACGTGATTGTCGCCATCATTAAGCTTTAGACAATCCCTAACATACATGGCTACCTACCCTTGCCTATCCTTTCCAAAGAGTTTATAGCCATCCATTGCAGCACTCTGGTTATATGAGTCATCCCACCATAATGGCAACTATATCATAGTTTTTGTGCCTCACAGTGGCTTCCAGCTCCTCCTGTTTGTTGCCAATGCTTTGTACATTCCTATAGATGCACTTCAGCTGGGCCATTGAGTCTACCACCTTTTTGCAGGGAGAAGCCTTAACTCCTACTTGACCATCCTCAGATGCTCGCATGGTTTCTAACACATCAATAACCCTTTCATCTTAACTGCTGCATAGATCTCCACCCTCTACCTCCACCAAGACGGCAGACAAAAAGACGGCACTAGCACCCCATCCCTCAAACATTGGTGTGCCTCCCCCAGATTTATCAGACTTTTTCATGCTAACAAACTGTGCTTCATATACACTTCAAATGGAACCTTGTCTGGAGTAATCTTGTAAAAAATGTCAGTAAGGAGGCACTGGTGCATTTAATTAACAAGTCTGTAATTAACTAGTTTGTTCTCTGGCCCCCACCTTAATCTTGTTCTTTTTTTCTGAAGATTGATTTTAGTAAATGTGTGTCATGCTCATTTCCATATATGTATATAGCACAGCCATTCTGTTTCACAGACTTGTTCCTCTGTTTTACATCCTTTTAAAATCCCAGCTGTTCAGGACTGGAACTTTTTCATAGTTGGCCTCTTCTGGTAGTGGATTTCCTTTCCATTTGCTGGTCTTTCATTTAGAAGAAAGTAAACAGTGGTCATACCTCACACATAGGCCTGAAGGTAACTGAAGAGGTGTGAATCTTAGAGACTATGGCTTCTGAAGTCAAGTGACTAATGTTATTGGTGTTCAGAGATCATAACTTCACTCAAGCAGTGTCAGTAGTTAGAATTTATTGTGTTTGGAAAATACTGTTCTTGCTTGTTAACTGTTCTCCATAGTCATGGCTTGGAATAGTAACAGTTTGGAATTTTTTGTCCTTGATATTGTTTTATACATTTGCTTTTAGGGGTGGAGAACCTAAGTACCTACACAGAAGTTGGAAATAACTTCTTTCTGCTCTTCAGTTAAGAGAGGTGTTGGTAGCAATAAATGCTAGTTTAAGTCCAGAGCTTAATTAATAATGTCAAGAAATCGGATGACAATCCCATAAAAATGTATAAAAACTTTTTAATCTGTTTATGAAACACGGTAAGGATTTCTTCACTTGTGTAAGTTGAAATTATGTTATCTTGCTGAATTGAATGTATGTGGAGGCCTACAGAGGCATATATGTGCATTTGCTGTTTATTAAGTGCATGTGAGGTTATTCTACTTTAAAATTTACATGACTTTGCAATATAATAAGATACCATATACAGCCTCCTAGTCTCACATGAACTCTTTCATAGTCTTGTGTCCTGATAGTAGGACCCCTTTTAGATGTTAAAGGAACTTTTATCTACTACTGAAGCTTTAACGGGGAATCATGAAGCATTCTTGAACATTTAGGGTTATACAGGTTAAACTGGTTTAACCTTCTGAAACTTCAGGAAAGTCCAGCATGGTGACAGATGTCCAGCCACAACCAGGAACAACCTTGATTTACCTTTGGTGACCACAGATACGAGCTCTCTGATCTGTTTGGCTTGTTTGCTGAACCTGGTGCCGCCAATGGTTTCTGATGGTTCAGAGTTTGTTGGCCTGCATCTGCATGACATGGTTTTTGGGGAATAGTGATGAAGAAAAGTACATGTTTATTTTGGTTTGAGATGTCATCCTCAAATACAGCAGAAGAGAGAAGCTGGCAAAAGCCAAAGTGAAACAATGAAAAATTATATGAACAGCAATTCCCTCTTACATCTGTGCATTTTTAGTAAGTGCCAGAGGCCTAACATGTACAATGAGGAAAGTAGAATGCTTTATTTAAAATTTGTTGACATTATAAGTTCATTGAAAACCTGGGGAAAGGAGGGCAATCAATAGATCATGGACATGGACTAAATCATGCTCGTGGGTGAATGACATAATATATTAAAAAAAATCTTATGAGAAATTGTTATATTGCTCAAATTGTTCATTTCTTCATCTTTCCTCCTCACCTCTTTTAATATTTCTTAGTCCTATGAAGACATGTATAAAATGGAACAAGATTTTTGGAGCAGATGGGAAAAGTAGATGAAGGTGCATACCAAAGAATAAAGCTTTCTCCTTTGTGTCAAAAGAGTGATTCAAGACTGACATTATATAACTGCCATTTAGGAAACACACATTTTATGTATTGCATGCTGATGGTGCCATTTGGCATCCTTTCCAAGGGGTACAGGATACTTTTGAATATAGTTTTGATCTAAGAGATCACTCTTCATTGTAGAGTTCAGTGCAAAGGTAGAGAGAGGCCTTTTGAAGGGGTCTCGTATGTGTTGATATGTGGAAGGAAGACTTAAGAATGGGTAGCTGAAACAAATGACAACATGCTGCCTACTCTGGAGTAGGAGGACACCTTGGCCATTCCATATGGTTGCTTTTAATCAATGCCACCTCTCTTTTTTATTTCATCATACACCTTTCTGGTGTTCTAGGGAAGTAAGTCTTTTGAATTCACATCTTCTGTCTATCCTGCCTTAATTATTTTTAATACATTGGCCAATTTCAACCAAACTGGAAACAAATAGAAATCTAAACCATCCTAAGTGTCTAGAACTTAAATTTTTAGTGACGTGTGGTTTTCCAGCTGAGGCAGAAGACATGCTAGTTATTCATTCTGAGAAATAAAAGCAGGCTATCTGTTAAGGCTGTATTTAGCAATTTCTTACATATATGTAGTTTTTAAACATACATACAATTTCAGTCAGTTGTGGCATATACTGCCACTTACTCCGCCAAGCAACACGGAAAATGAAAAGGGTGAGAAGCATGAAGAGAATTGGAGGTATTGTAAAGTGAGAAGTCACTAGGAATCAGGTTATTATGGTAGGTGAATGAAGCAAATCTATAGAAGGCTAGATTCATTATTTCTCTACTCATTAAACATCTTTCTGATCTTCTAAGTATTTTTTTTTTCTAGAAGAGAAAATTGGATTGATGCTGACAGCGTCTGTTATTTGGCAAGGCTAATTCCTTAGGACATTATTAACCCATTTCTACCCTGTCATAACCCTGTCTGGCTTTTTGAAGATAATTTATTAAAATATTACATGACTCTGAAAGAAAGAGAACAAAAATGAATAGAGTTAGGGGAGGCTGAAGGATAGCAAGTAGTTGAATTTCTTTCATATTCTATAATAGTTTATAACCAAACTTTTTCAATTTTTAATGTGAATATGAACCCTTAAAAGTGGACACCTATGATGTCTGTATAGTAAGTCTTAAAAATCTTTCAGAGAAGGCTTACTGCAGTTTCCCTGCTTGCTATTCTGTGTAGCTTTCAAGAAACATACAGGAACAAAGCCTACAATTTCCTAATGGCTCAAGTAATTGGTTTACCCGAGACATTCTGCATTTTAAGTCTTACCTTTGCTCCTGTGCCTTAACTACATCAAATCTACACTTTTCTCTGCCTCTAAGACCCCACCATATTTATGAAACAAGGTCCATCTCAGATGCTAATTCACGCTGTCTTTTGCCCTTCCTGCAGGTCCCTGTTTTAGTAGCCTTCCTCTCTCTCTTCTATTCTTGACTTCATACCTCTGCTAAAGTTAACAGATGCATTTCTTCATGCAGAATGTATATTTTTTTTTTTAATTGAAAAGAGATAAAAATGAAAAAGAGCATCAACACTGAGTATCAAAACTGTATAGCTGTTCAGGAATTACTTTAAAAATTGCCTAGATATTCTTAGGCAAGTTACCCTGAAAAAGATGTGAAAAAATATGGAAATCAACAGCAATATTGAATGGGATAAAGTATTGGAAAAGAATGACACAAATCGGAAGTAGGACATGTTCAAAGATAAATGAATATATGTCCTAATGTTATGCATGTTGCTTAGCAACAGGTAGTAAAAATGTGGATGAAGAAGTAAGTACAAAAAGTAATTAAAGGAAAGAGGCATGTGCATGGCATGATACAATATAATAACCAGGAATACAAAAAGATGAGGGGAAAAAAAAAGATGGAGAAAAAACAAATTTAAGGAAATATTGAAACTTTTTTTATTCTTTGTAGGCTGATTTTTTCCTTGTAACATCAGCAAGCAAAAAATAGGCAGCAACTTCCTCAGTAATAATGCCTTAATATAATATAGCTTACCCTAAGGAAACATAAATTTTAAAATGTGAATTAACTGTAAAGAAAAATGTAAAAAAAAATCCCCCACAAAATAATAAATTCAAAATATAATAAAATTTTATTTTGCAATGTAGCATTAACACAGATTTATTATGATTTCAGCTACTTAGAAAAACAGCATTTGAAATAATACCATTCTCTTTTGGAAAGAATCCAATTTGCCCACAGTTTCTTCTTCTGAATCAATCCTTGAAAGAGTATTTTCATGTGGGTGCTTTTAAAGGCTTAATTTTCTAAAGATTAGATGAAATTCCTTATAGTACAGTTTTTCACTTAACCATCTTCAAATATGGTTTGGAATTTATGAAGAACACTTTTTCTAAAAATCTATCAAAATAAATATTAGGGTATTTTCTCTTTCCCTTTCCCTTTCCCTTTCCTCTTTTTTTCCTCTGCACCCGTTGAATCAGAAAGTAATGCTAAGAGTATCCGACACTCACAGATCAATGAATATGTTCAGAATGGTCATCTTGTAGGAGGATCTGATCTGTGGTTTATATACGTGCCGGAGATTGTGTACCCTTCTACAAATTGCTGTGCTGTTTGTGCCTCAGTTTCCTCATCACAAAATGACATTTCTCACCAGCCACACTGAGCACTTTCACATCATAATCACAAATGCTTTTACAAAGTTTGACTATTTGTGCAGTGCCATAATGGAGGACTGCAAAATATTACTGTAATGTATGTTTGGTAGTACATTAAACTTCTTTTCATAAAGAATTATTGAAAAACTGGCTACCTAACAGTAGAGATCAATGTAAATTCTAATCTGTTGTTCAGATGTCGTTTTTTTTATATTGTTATTACTATAATAATTTGAATTATGACTTGATTAAAGCCATGTTGTAACAAAGAGCTGAAATCTGAAATTAGTAGGAAGGACGCTACAGGAGACATTTGGAAATTTGCAGCTAAAAATATGGAATTATTTGAAATCCCAAGACTCTTGAGATTCTGTATTCCCCTACTCAGCAGGAATTTGTGACATCATTACAGTGCTCCAATTCCACACACAAGGATAAAAGTTGTTTATATATATATATATATATATATATATATATATATACACACACATACATGTATATTCTGTTAGCTCAATTGCTTGTAAAACAGATTCCAACTCCAGTCATAACCTATATGAATGCTGTTATACCGATACTGATTTAAACCTGGAAGAACTGAGGTTACAAATTTTATTTGAAAAGAATAGTAAAGTTGCAGAATCAAGCAGTCAAAGATGGATTTGCTGTATATTTTTTTTTTAATGAATTGAAGATTATGTGTTTTGTAATTCTTCAGTTATGTGACTACATGTTGCTTCCTTTTCTTTTTTAAAGAAAGAATTCCTGTTCCATTGTTTCATTCATAGTCATCAAGTGATATTGTTCAATTAATGAGCATCTGCTCAGTGTTCCTGCTGAGTGCAAGGCCTTGTGCCTGATTTAATCCATGCCATTCCAACTCTGCAAAGTTAATTCCAACTGTGTTTCCATTTTCATGTTACCATATCCTCTGGTCCTGCACCGCCAGTGAGTATTGAGAGATCCTGAGTCATAGACTGTGGTTCTTGAAAGTGTAACCTTCTTTAAAAAAAAAATGACAAAAAACAACCAAACAAAACAACAACAACAACCAAACAGGTTGGTGATAGGAGCTTCACAGAATCACGGAATGTTAGGAATTGGAAGGGACCTCAAGAGATCATCCAGTCCAATCCCCCTGCCGGAGCAGGAACACCTAGATGAGGTTACACAGGAACATGTCCAGGCGGGTTTTGAATGTCTCCGGAGAAGGAGACTCCACAACCCCCCTGGGCAGCCTGTTCCAGTGTTCTGTCGCCCTCATCGTGAAGAAGTTTCTTCTCAAATTTAAGTGGAACCTCTTGTGTTCCAATTTGAACCCATTACCCCTTGTCCTACCGCTGGTTGTCACCATGAAGAGCCTGGCTCCATCCTCCTGACACTCACCCTTTGTATATTTGTAGACGTTAATAAGGTCACCCCTCAGTCTCCTCTTCTCCAAGCTAAAGAGACCCAGCTCCCTCAGCCTTTCCTCATAAGGGAGATGCTCCACTCCCTTGATCATCTTTGTGGCCCTACGCTGGACTCTCTCCAGCAGTTCCCTGTCCTTCTTGAACTGAGGGGCCCAGAACTGGACACTCCAGATGTGGACTCGCCAGGGCAGAGTAGAGGGAAAGGAGAACCTCTCTGGACCTACTGACCACCCCCCTTGTAATACACCCGAGGATGCCATTGGCCTTCCTGGCCACAAGGGCACAATGCTGGCTCATGGTCATCCTGTTGTCCACCAGGACCCCCAGGTCCCTTTCCCCTACACTGCTCTCTTCCCCAACTTATACTAGAACCTGGGGTTGTTCCTACCTAGATGAAATACTCTACACTTTCCCTTGTTATATTTCATTAAATTTTTCCCCACCCAACTCTCCAGCCTGTTCAGGTCTCGCTGGATGGCAGCACAACCTTCTGGCGTGTCAGCCACTCCTCCCAGCTTGGCGTCATCAGCAAACTTGCTGACAGTACGCTCTATTCCCTCGTACAAATCATTGTTGAATATGTTGAATAATACCGGCCCCAATACTGACCCCTGAGGGACTCCACTAGATACAGGCCTCCAACTGGACTCCGCCCCATTGACCATGACTCTCTGGCTTCTTTCCTTCAGCCAGTTCGCAATCCACCTCACTACCCGATCATCCAGATCGCACTCCCTCAGTTTAGCTGTAAGGATGCTGTGGTAGACTGTGTCAAATGCCTTACTGAAGTCAGGGTAGAACACATCCACCACTCTGCCATCATCCATCCATCTTGTTATGTCCTCATAAAAGTCAATGAAGTTGGTCAAGCACGACTTCCCCTTGGTGAAGCCACGTTGACTGCCCCTAATGACCCTCTTATCCCTGATATGCCTTGAGATGGCACCAAGGATAAGTCGTTCCATCTGTTTCCCAGGGATGGAGGTGAGGCTGACCAGTCTATAGTTATCCGGGTCCTCCTTCTTGCCCATTTTGAAGACTGAAGTGACATTTGCTTTCCTCCAGTCCTCAAGCATCTCTCCCGTTTCCCAAGACTCGGCAAAGATGGTGGAGAGTGGTCCAGCAATGACCTCATCCAGCTTCTTTGTGACAGCAAAAGATAGGAGCATTACCATTTATCTTTGGAGGTATGTAATAGAAGGATATTCAGGTCTAAATTTGGAAGAAAATCCCATTGTTAATTAGGCCCTTTAAAAGCTTAGTTCCAGGCTGCATATGGAATTTATTTACTTGAGAGCTTCTGGTGATGCTTCCAGTGGCTTCTTCACTCCAGTGTTTGCCTCAGTGTCTGTTTTCCACTTAACTGGGTCACAGTGAACAGCCAGATATACAGTTTTCCAGAGTACTGATGTACAAGGAAGCCTCAGGGTCATTAGGATATCCCAGACTTAAGTGTGAAGACGGCATTTATTTAAGCAGAACAGTTATATTATTCTTTGATTTTATTTGGTATGAATTAGTGTGCTGTGTTACTAACACTGAAACGATAATCTGCTCTAACTGAAATCAGTGATAAAATGTGCAATACAATGCCAAATTAAGTTGACTGCTGATCTTCATGTAAGTACTCTATGTGAAGAGGAATGCCTCCAAAATGTTAATGAAAAAAAATTATTCCTGTTAGCCAGAACACAACTTTAACTAAAACCAAAAGAAAATCTTTTGTCAGTAATAATACTTTTTGCTTTCCTTCCACAGTCTTGGTTGGTACTGTTTTCACAACTGTTGGTGATTCCAAGTCTTCAATTAATGGCAGTTCCTGCAATCCTCTTTTTAAATATCTGCAAATACCTTTGCTAGCTCTTTGCACATTGTAAGGCTGTCAGGAACAGGGACAATTCAGCAACAGCAAGGTTATTCTTCCTCTTTTCAGCCACGAGAGTGAAAGAATAAGGAACAGAAAGGGAAGCTGAAGAAGAGGTGAGTCTCTGGTCACAGTTCACAGCTCATTTACAGAGAGAAATAAACAGATTTAAATGAACATTTAAAACTTAGTGAAGGTCTCCAAGGTGTATCAGTGTTCTAACAAAAACATTATGAATACCTATGCTGCAAGAAGCCAAAAATAAGTAATGAGTATCTTTCTTCTGCTACTGTTTCTGCTGGCCTTTTTAAAGGTGCAGTATCAGTAAGTGTCATTTTCCTTTGTATTGTATAATTGGTCCCTATGAGGAAAATCAATTACTTCGTGTAGAATGTGCTCTAAAAGTAGAAGTGTGAAGTACTTCTATTCTTACAAGATGTAGGTCTGCCTTGATTCAGCAGCAGTGAAATAAACAAAATGAATACTTTATTCATCTGACTTGCAGAGCACTTGAAACAATGAACTGTGTGTACAAACATAGCAACAATAAGTCTCCCAGAGGAGATCGCTCAAGCTTGCAGAATAGCTGGATGAGAATGCTTAAAAACCAGAAAATTTAGATCCAGTAGGTGCCAAAATACTTTCATTCCAAAAGTTGTTGAATTCAGAACCAAAATAATGCTGAGATTAATCTTAGCTTGTATATGTACATTATTTATTTGTTTGTTAGTTTAAATTGGAAAATTATTTTCAATATGCAACTTGCCTGTAGTGAAGATCTTATTTAAATGGTGGTGGAAAGCCAAGAAAACATTTCTTTACTGTGAGGGTAGTCAAACACTGAAACAGATTGCCTAGAGAGTTTGTGTAGTCTCCATCTGTGGAGACACTGAAAACCCAACTCAAAACAATCCTGGACAACCTTGCTGATAAGAGGGTTGTACTTAGATGATCTCAAGAGGTCCATTCCAACCTTAATGGTTTTGTGGTGATATTGAATTAAAAGATGGATGTGTCTTTTCTCAGGAAAGACTATGGTTCCAAAAATACTAACTGAATAATAATAATAACTCCATAAATATTAACTGAAGCCAAGCTTCCAATATATTTGAAGGGTTTTTATAATAACCTTTTGGAGAAACTTAAGTGATATTAGCTATCAGTTAAAATATATTTCTGCACAATGGTGAATGAGAATAAAAGAGTAAGAAAATTAGACCATTTTTAATTTTCTAAAGACCTTTAAGGAAATGCCTAAGGGTTTCAAAATTCAGTGTACGAGATATATAACCAAGTATCAATACTTACAAATGACATAGTGTTATTTACCTTAGTTATATGTAGACAAAGTTTTGATGAGTCAAAGGCTCCTAGTAAAGCTAAGAGGAATGATTGATAATTGCCCAATGGTTGTTAAGAGATGTGTCCAACAATAAAGCTAATATGAATTAGAATGAATAATTGTTGGATTTCAAATATGTTTTATTGAATTAAGAGAAGTGCTAGTGTTGAGGTTTCATTTGAATTGTGTTCTTAGTTTCAAAAAGCACTAGAATATCTAGTAAGACTGGGGTAGAAAAAATACTGTGAACAAGTGTCGAAATCTGTGAATCAAAGGTATGTTCTGCCTTTGAACACTAGCTTTCTCCAGCTTAGAAAGAACTTAAGGAAACAGGAACAAACCTGGTTAGACTTCCAAATGAGAGCAGACTGCAAAATTAGGAACTCTTTAGTTCTTCTTTAAGATTACCAGATAAGTATTTGGATACATAGTACTGGTTCTTATTATGGACGTACAATGTTATAATTCCATTTTTCATCTGATGAGGGTAGTAAAGGAACGGGGTAGTAAGAGAACTGAAGGAATTTCATTTTGCTGAAAGGATATATTTTTTGATAGTTATTGTTGCCCAGACCAGAGAATAGTTGTCTAAAGAATACATTCCATTAAATATAACCCAAAGTCTAAAACTTAGCTGTATTCCAGAAGTTGAGGCAGTTAAATGAATAATCACAGAATCATAGAATCATAGAATTACTTACGTGGGAAAAGACCTTTAAGATCATAGAGTCCAACTGTTAATCTCACACTGCCAAGTCCACCTCTAAACCATGTCCCTAAGAACCTCATCTGCACGTCTTTTAAACACCTCCAGGGGTGGTGACTCCACCAGTTCCCTGGACGGCCTGTTCCAATGCTTGACAACCCTTCCCTTTAATAAATTTTTCCTAATATCCAATTTAAATCTTCCCTGGTGCAACCTGAGGCCATTTTCTCTTGTCCCATCACTTGTTACTTGGGAGAAGAGACCAACACCCTCCATGCTACAACCTCCTTTCAGGTAGTTGTAGACAGAGATAAGGTCTCCCCTCAGCCTCCTTTTCTCCAGGCTGAACAGCCCCAGTTCCCTCAGCTGCTTCTCATCAAACTTATGCTACAGATCCCTCACCAGCTTCATTGCCTTCCTCTGGACAATCTCCAGCACCTCAACGTTTTTCCTGTAGTGAGGGACACAAAACTGAAGACCAGATTTGAGGTGCTGTCTCACCAGTGCTGAATACAGGTATTTGCAGTTACATTAGTTATGTTGAGTTTTTAATTAAATCACGTTGAGAGTTACATTACAGCCAGTCACCAGCTGTAGATGTATTAGATTAAGAGGAAATTTATCTGTGAACAATCTATTTAGTGTTTTACTGTGATGGAGTTTCAGGTACCCTTCTCTGAAGGGTCTAGGAATAACTGTTCACGGGGAGCAGAAATTGAATTAAACAGGTGTTCAGTTGATTCTCATGTTTGAAGACCAACACCATGCAAGATCTCTTGGAAACAGCTGCCTCATACAACCACCACATTAGAAACAGGAAGTTGAGGTAAAGAGAAGTGCCTACTTTTAGTCTGAAAATCCTCTCTAATTCTGAAAGGGGTCCCACATATGTAATTACAAAGAATCCTCTTTTAAAGTTTGGAAGCTTTTTTCAAACTATTTTTACCAGTTCTTGCTTGGTGGCTATGAAGCTGCTTCTGTCATGAGAGTATTGTTTGCCCTAGACTTTGAAGATGATGTTTTCAGAGAAAATCAGCAATAAAATGGAAATTGAAGAAAGAGGATGGAGATGTGCATAGAGGAAAATATCGTGGATAGAAAGTAAGATGATATTTATCGTAGCTGTGTGTGTACTGGCCAGGCAGCCTTTAAACGTTGGTTAAAGACAGAATATTTTTTTAATCAGATAAGGTAGAACATGATCTCGTTCTTCTGAAGAGTGTGAGCAGTGGAAACTTCATAAATACCTAATTAGTGTATAATCCTCTGTATACTAGACATCAGCACATGGCAAAGCTCTTTGCATATGAGATAGTGTCATTCTTCCATTTCACAGATGCAAAATGTGGTGACCTCACCAGAACTGACTAGAAAATTAAGTGTAGTAGGCATATTCAAGGCATATTAGACAAATGCCACTTTTTTATTGTTGAGTGTTTGTTAGTGCTGTTTTCTCTGAATGAAACATGGTAAACCATTTGTCAGTTGTTGAGTGTTCTTTAGATTAAAACTAAACCAAACAAAAACCGCTTATATTTTCTTTTGATTTGGTTTGTTTTTTCTCTTGTTCCTTGTTTGCAGTTTTTGGAATGTATAGGAAAGTTACTCTTTGCACATTGAAACGAAGTTTCTCCATTAGGTGAGTACCTGAAAGACAAAGAACCTATCTTGTCAGTTAAGCAGATCATCTGCTATTTTTGTTGTGCAGGAATATCATTTAAGGACCGTGAAAGGTCTTTGAGCTGGGAACTGGCTGTTGGCTTCTGTGGATATAGTAATAGAATGGACAAATGATGACACTGACATAGATGAGAAAGTGTTTTGAAGTAAGATTTTGTATAGACCAATTGATGCAGTTGGAAAAACTGGGGTTTTCAGATATACCAGCTTTTATTGAGGTCAGAGAGCCAAGTCTTTCTTTATCAGTCTTCAGTATGAATTCAGTCTTTATCTGGTTTTGTGCCAGAATTCATCAGTTCTAAATGGGTATCTAGTTGCTTGGGCTGAGGAATCAAACCCTGGCGACCTGATCCTGCACCTTGCTGGCTGAAGAAAATAGCAACCAGAAAACTGGACAGAAGCAGCTACACAATAAAATGTCCAAAACATTGACTTAGATTTAATGTAAAAATTCTGTAAGATATTAGTGCTATGGAGTAGATAAGAATAATTTAGAGTTAAAGCACTTTCCAAATCCTCACACCCTGTTTCATTTTACTTTTTTTTTTTTTCTGGTGAAAATCTTCCCTAAAATAACAAGTTACCTGTTGTAGAAATAGAAGATCTATCCTGAGAAGAAAGAGATTCCTTATAAATATGCTTGTTAAAGCTCACAGAGCCACGTGCTTTGCTTGGATGGAGTGAATAAAGCTTGTGATGGTAGCAGTTAATAAAAGCCCTGAGCAAAGGCAGAATAAGTAAAACTGTGACGCTTCAGGAGTTGCGTCTGCTGCTGTAATTATTCCTAGAGCCATATGATGAGAAACTCCTCTGCTGTTGGGTAAGAAACCAGCCAGTGAAGTGTTGGGTTGTGAATGGGACCCCAACTTTATATTACTCCCAGAGAGTGATTTCAGTTTAATTACTGTTATCATAAGGAACTATACCATGTACATGTCCTGTGTATGTGCATAAATAACAATCCACAGCCACCAATTATTTCCAGTTTTAACTGATCTCCTTTGTTGCCCTAAAATCAATGGTATGCTTTACAGTTACAGTGCTATTTCTGATCTTTTTCCTGTTTATATCTTTCTCTTGTTTAGCATTAATTGTTGCTCTTCTCACAACAGCACTTTTCTCATTATCATTAAAAGTTCTGTATCTATTTTTCTGCCTCTACTAGATACATAATGGATTCTGGAAAGGAATACAGGATTTTCACCTTTTTAATATACTCAACGTATATTTTTCTCTCCCTGTTTCTAAAATTATGGTGTGTCTGTATTGTTTAGAAGTGGAAGGCTGGCAGTTGCAAATATACAGTAGAAATGGTAAAATGACTTTATAAGCATAGCGTTCAATAATACCCCATAAATATAATAGAAAAATTATCACATAGTTTTCATTCCTAATAAAACAGTAACTAAAAAATAATTTTAAATGTTGTAAGGTCCCACAGAATTTCTAGATCTACTGTAATTATCATTACAAAAATACTATTATGTTGAAAGTCATACTGTCACCTTTTAATCTACTATTTTTGAATATTTTATGCCAAATAGTCTTTTATTCCAACATCTCTGAGAAATACTGCTTTTAAGGGAGAGTTAAGTGTGGCTTTCACTATAACGTGCATGTGGCTCATGCATACAAGCTCAAGAACTTCTGTCAGCAGTGGTTTTCCAAGTTATGCAAGTTTCCTGTGTCTTGTAGGGTCCTATTTGACAGTACAAATGAATAGGTGTGACACACTCTTTATTAGTTTTTGCTTACTGCCCCCGGCAAGGCAGAACTTGGAAAATGCTGGATTTCATTCTCTGAGATGTAAGCTTTGGTGATAAAGACAATTGTGTAGATTTAACATAATTATGATTTTGCACAACATAATTTACACAACTTTCTGATTTAAAACATAGCATTAGACGTGTTATATGGAGCAAGAACAGAGTGAAAGATTTCAGAAAGTCATTGGAAAATTATTATTGAATTGAGGTGGCTCCTTTTGGTTTTTGCATTTATTAACACAAAGCTTAATTTTTAAAATATTTTTGTGATTTGTCACTGCTGGTAGAAAATGTCGATGTCATTAGGACCAGCAAAATAGCAAAGAATGATGGTGACTAGGCAGTTAGAGAGTGATTTAGATAGTTTGATAGTAATTCAGAAGTGTGTATTTTAATGCAAACAAATGGAATCGTGCATCAAAAACAAGCAATGGAGAAGCAATCAAACATGAGATTTGGGTGGAGCAACATCCCAAAGAACACAAATGCAGTCCATGGGCATAAGAATCCAAGTAGGTAATGAGGATCTGTACAAGGGCTATTTTATCTCTCTCCTTGCAAAGCATTTGTGGGACTGATATTGAAATTTGTGGTAGAATATTGATGTCCAAATACTTACAGATTTGAAGAGGGTATAGAAGATCACCTCAAAGGTGGGATGAGATCTAGAAATACTCCTCCTATTAGGAGGTTTGAAATCACTTTATGATAAAGGTTGAGACCATCTGGTTATAGTGTATTAATGTCTCTATGGGGACAAAATACCAGATAGTAAAAGTATTCTAATTGAGGAGAAAAGTATTACAAAAAGGATCTGGAAACTAAAGCCAAGAAAATTAAAATTAGAAACGCAGTGTTGATACTTAACAGTGCTGGTGATTAACCATCGGAGCAAATTCGCAAGAGAAATAGTGAGCTACCTGTTATTTTTAAATAAATATCAGTTACCGTAACTACATAGATGTTATTTGACTCAATGCAGCAAATTAACAGAAAAAATTGAGTCATTGCAGTACTGGAAGTCACACAAGATTTGCTAATGATTCCTTTTAGCTTCAAAATTTTCTGTTTTATGAAAAACTGTCTCAATAGGCAGTAGTAATATTGCCTGTTCCAGTAGCAGAAGGCAAGTAATTCTGTTTGTATTGCTTTTAGGAGGAGTCATGAATAAGTCAAATTAGCATACTCTCTGGTAACCCTCAGCCTGTACGGGTATGTGTATGTGTAATAACGTATCCGGCTACTAAGGCCATCTGTGTGCATGCCACACTGTTCTCCAAGAACGTTGTCAGGCTCCTAAGGACGTTGTTGCAGGCTCAGGGGACAGTGCAGACACACACAGCCGAGACCTCTGCTGGCAGCAGCACTGACAGGGAGACCCGGGAGTCAGCCCAGGGAGGTGCAGAATGTGTTGCTTCTCGACCTGAGTCAAAACCAGCCATCTGTCTTAAATTCAAGGTCTCATACCAACAGTGAGGCATAATTGCCACTGAGAGTTCACATCTCTTCTAGCTTGGACAAAAAGAGTGAAATTTAATTATCATTTCAACAATGCTGTTTGGTTAACGTGTTTCTGAAGTGTCTGGTATTCTTTGGCTCAAAACCGAGCTTTCTAAACCATTACAAGGTGCTATTGGGATTTCTTTGTAAGTTACAGTAAAGACTGTGCTTTTGACAGCTACCATTTAGAGGTGAGCTGAACTATCAGGCAATATATCCAGGGTCTTCACATTGCTTTATTCTCAAATGGAACTATGCCAGAGCTGTGGGAAATGAGAAGTGAAATAAATATGGGGTTTAATTCTCATTTGACAGATCAAATACTGAGTCACAGAAATAAGATATACAGAAGATAACACAATCTGTAGGTGAAACAGAAACTGAACACAGAGTTTATGAGTGCAGGCAGGCATAGTGACCCCAAAGTCATTCTCCTTTCACTGGATGGATCTTTTTTCCCCCACTCATCATTCCTGTTGCAGCTGTGTTACCAACCATTTCAACCTCCATTTTCTGATACTGTGAAGGAGACACTCAGTATTGTAGCTCTGTTCCTGAATGTGCATGGGTCTATGCACTTTAGCAAAAGAAAACAAATTCAGAGCTACTGCCATCTTTCTGAAATAATTGCATGTTTTTCTATTTTGCCTCAGGTTCTGTGTATGCCTCACTTTCATTAACTCTGCTCAGAAAGCAAAGCAAAGTGCAAACTGAAATTACGGCACCATAGCTGCTAAAATTATGCAAAGTTTGCAGTTTTGTCGCTGGGGACCTGGGACCACCCTGCAGTTAGCCTTGCTACCCAGTTATATATAGGTAAGCACTGAACAAACATGGAAACACTGAAGACCAGCATAAAAAAGAAATAATTACTTGATTGTTATGCTAGCATTGAAGAAGTAGAGTTAAAGCCAGCCTCCCTCTCCTTCCATCTTCTCAACACCAATTAGTAATAAAACATGGTTCTCTCCAGGGAGTCCTGAGTCTTAAAACATGCTTTGGCAGGGTTATAGGTGATATGGTAATTATTTAAAGATGAATCAATTATGGACACTGGGGCTGTAGGCAACACATCACTTTGACTCAGTTCAGTATTTGCCCAATTTTCATTAAAACAATTGGTCATATAATGCCCATGATATGAATAGATTTGAGAGTGTTTTAACAAGAAGTGTAACTGTGATAACTTGATCTTTGAGCTCCAGAGGTCAAAACTGTGACCTTTTTGTAGAGCTCATTAAAAAGAATGTGATAGATAGTGCAACTATGTAGAAGTTTGGGAGACTCCATCGGTAAAGAGACTTTCTTCAAATAGAAGCCTCTACCTGCCCTATATGTATATTTCTTTATGATTACCAGCTAATGCTAATAATCCTACCCACCTCTTCTCTTTAAAAAATATATATAAACAGTTGTAACAGTTCTGAAAGATACCTAAGAAAAATATGGAGCCTGAAACAGTTTCTTTTACATGTGCTGGATATGACTGAGGATCTTAAGTTTAATGTGTGAAATTCCTAGTCCACATAAGCCCATTAATATCTTGCATTTATGCTTTTTTCTGTAAAATAAATACTGTGAATGTTAAGGTTCCCCAGAAGAATTAAATTTGAAATCTTTAAGTGGTTAAACCTGAAGAACTTGTGTGGAAGCTTCAGCCCCCGATAATGGCTTAAAAAAATCTGTGCTCTGGTTTTGAAAAATAAAAACATAATGCTATTAAAGATTGAAAGAATATCAGTGTTCTAAACCCTGCTGTAATTTTCCTTAGACATTAGTAATTTACAAAAGTTTACCTGATAATAGTTTAAATAAAGTAATATTTTATTGTAGGAAGATATCATGCAAATAAAGGAAAATTATTTCACAGCTGTTGTTTCTTTGTAATCAAATTAAATATTCCAAAGTAATTCCCTAATCTCAAATTATCCCAACCAAGGCATCTCCTTATCTTAGATATTCAAGATTTTGCATAAAGATTCAGGCATACTTATATGAACATATATAGAGATTGTATTTCACAGAATCACAGGGATTGGAAGGGACCTCGAAAGATCATCCAGTCCAATCCCCCTGCCAGAGCAGGAACACCCAGATGAGGTTACACAGGAATGTGTCCAGGTGGGTTTTGAATGTCTCCAGAGAAGGAGATACCACAACCCCCCTGGGCAGCCTGTTCCAGTGCTCTGTCACCCTCACTGAGAAGAAGTTTCTTCTCAAATTTAAGTGGAACCTCTTGTGTTCCAATTTGAACCCATTATCCCTTGTCCTACCGTTGGTTGTCACCGAGAAGAGCCTGGCTCCATCCTTCTGACACTCACCCTTTATATATTTGTAGACATTAATAAGGTCACCCCTCAGTCTCCTTTTCTCCAAGCTAAAGAGTCCCAGCTCCCTCTGCCTTTCCTCATAAGGAACTCCCTTAATCATCTTTGTGGTTAACTCCTCAACTCCCTTCATCATCTTTGTTGCCCTGAGCTGGACTCTCTCCAGCAGTTCCCTGTCCTGGAACTGAGGGGCCCAGAACTGGACACAATATGCCAGGTGTGGTCTCACCAGGGCAGAGGAGAGGGGAAGGAGAACCTCTCTCGACCTACTGACCACCCCCCTTCTAATACAGCCCAGGATGTCATTGGCCTTCTTGGCCACAAGGGCACAGTGCTGGCTCATGGTCATCCTGCTGTTCACCAGGACCCTTTCCCCCACACTGCTCTCTAATAGGTCATTCCCCAACTTATACTGGAACCTGGAGCTGTTCCTGCCCAGATGCAATAGTCTACACATTCCCTTGTTATATTTCATTAAATTTTTCCCCGCCCAACTCTCCAACCTGTCCAGGTCTCTCTGGATGGCAGCACAGCCTTCTGGCGTGTCAGCCACTCCTCCCAGCTTGGTGTCATCAGCAAACTTGCTGATAATACACTCTATTCTCTCAAACAAATCATTGTTGAATATGTTGAATAATACCGGTCCCAGTACTGACCCTTGAGGCACTCCACTAGATCCAGGCCTCCAACTGGACTCTGCCCCATTGACCATGACTCTCTGGCTTCTTTCTTTCAGCCAGTTCGCAGTCCACCTCACTATCCAATCATCCAGATTGCACTCTCTCAGTTTAGCTGTGAGGATGCTGTGGGAGACTGTGTCAAATGCTCTACTGAAGTCAAGGTAGACCACATCCACCATCATGTTTGATTTAACTGAATGACAGTACTATAGATACAGTTCCACTATATGCTGTTCCACACAGCCCATTTCTTGTGCTTCAAGCCTAGGCTGGAGGAGCCTGTAACAGTAAGAAAAGAATTCAGTTTCATGCCAGTTTTACCATCGATTCTTGTGTTTTCATAGCTTTCAACCCCCAGGTTCTTTGCTGAGAGCGCCAATGAAGTTGTTGTAGTTTTTTTGGCAGAGGCATTAGCTTGTAGGGAACTAGACTAACACTATCACTGGGCAATCATTGGTTTTAACAATTCTAAGAATTTTCAAGAACATGTATGAGATATGATCTGGTAAATTGAAGGTGGAGTCCTCTGTCCAATTATAAATCTCTTCCAAGTCAGCTCAGTTCCCCAAAACATAAAACTTTTTGAAGTGCTTACTAGTATGAAAAGTGGAAGAAGACACAGTAATTCTATACCTCATTGCAGTTTTTAAAGTTTTGGAGCAAAATGGCATTATTGTATATAGGAATTAGAGAAATTTGTGCTTCTGGAATAGATTCCATTTTAAGGTGATCATCTAATGCGTGTTACATATGAAGAAATGTAGAGTTACGTGTGCATGTTCTCTTTCCGCTTGTATTATGTTTTCCGAAGTGATTACGCTGAAGTGTTTTATATTTTATGCTGTTCCACCTTAGTACAAATAAATGTAAAATTAAAACAGTAAAGAAAATCACTGAAGTTGCACAATGTGTGCATTTTTAATTAATCATATGTAAACTTCAGCAGATTGTAAATATTGTTTTTTAAGGTTATTTATAGATACTCTTCTTGAACCATTATTATATTAAAAACACTTCAGTGTTTTTAATCCCCTCCTTGCCCCAAGCTACAGAAACTGAGATCAGAATAGTAGGTAGATTATGCTATAAATCAGTTCAGTTCTTCAGCTTCAGAAAACTGCAGTAGTTTTGCAATTAATGCTTTCCTCATGTAACCTATTATAGTAATAAAAAATCTTGAATTTTATATAAATAGCAAACACCATTATTGGCAAGTTAGTAGCAGTCTGAGGTTTACTAATTTTTTCTTAAGATACCAAGTTTTTTAGAGTGTTTGTTAGGATCTCTGTTCTTGGCTAATCTTAACATTAAATAATAGAAGCTGTTCAGCATTGCATCGCTTGGTTCACCAAAAATGTCAGCTCCAAGCAAAAATATTTTTTCTTTTAGTGTATCTTCTTACTGAGTGGTCTTCTGTCCATGTAGCCAGCTCAAAGGTGTAAGAATAGATGCCTATAAAACTAGATTTGCCTGTCCTCTTCTTCAAAGGCAAGAGGCTCCTCAACACAATTACCACATTTCTAAAAATATGTCCTTATTACAGGTCCATTCAGTCATTGCGCTTTTGATTTGACATTTTACTATGCCCCTGAATTTATAAAAGGCAAGCAATGGATTTATATATCATGGCAGCTAGGGTAGTCTATTTAAATGCTTTTCCTGAATAGCTTCCTCATCAATGGTTAAAACCAGGAAACCTCTCTGTGCACACACAATTCTGCAGCATTCCTGGAATCCTTACTGAAGATATTTCTTTGCTAATTGTTGTTTACTATAAAATCAGTGAACTCATGTTTCTGGTGAAGAACTGCTGTCTGAATATAGATAGACTGGTATGTGGCTTGTATAGATACGCTACAATTTGATTCTGTTCCTGGAGAAGCTGTCAATATTGATTTCCACAGAATCTACGTAAAGAGATACAAGAGTTCTGGATCTTATCACTGCATGTGTAATCCTGATTATCTTTCCTGTTATTTCAAATGTGTATAAGAGAATAATAGTGAAGTATTCATTTTATTTGTACAAATGTAAATCTTAAAAGCTAAGCTGAAATTCAGTTTTTGTTAGGAAAACTTATGAAGATTAGACGTAATGAAATTCATTGCCAGAAGCCCACTCCTTTTCATCTTCTTGAATCTGTTTTTTTACATATTATTTTACACACATGAGATACACTTTTCAGATGTGTGATTATTGCAGCACGCTGCTTTCCATGCCTTCCACATATTTACATCAAAAGTTTCCCCTCACTTGGATGTATCAACCATTTCTGACTGGGTTTTGCATTTTTTTACTTAGTTGAAAACACAAGCAACATGTTTCTCCTAGAAAACATATTTAGTGAAATTACAGTCTTGTTTGCCATATGGTGCTTCATACAGATGGATGATTATTATGCAAATCTTTTGATTAGTGAGTTTCTGCTAGTCGAAGAATCATTTACTTTGTACGTGTTGGCTTTGTACACATTTAGTTCCATTCTTAGGAAGATCTGGGACTGTGCCAGATGTTTGATAATATTGGTGATACAGTTTTTTACAACTTTAAACTTCTTTTTTTTTTTTTGTATTTATGGTTTATTCTATTTTCTTTGTTCATCAGGCAAAAGAGTTAACTTTTACTTCAATTTACCATATGAGAAACATAGTGCAAGAAACATCACTCCATGCTGAATGAAATCAATAACAAAATTTGCATTTTTTCATTATAGATTTTGCCTCCATGGTTATAGGCATATAAGATTGGTGAGGGGACCTGTCAAATAAAGTATTTCATTTCATATGCAATGTTTTGCATACAACGGAACCCAGTCTGATGATTCCTACTCGTGTTTCTCCAAATAGCAAGCTTTGAGGTGGAGCAATGGACAGACTGATGTATAATGCTAGGTTGTTACGTTTTGGTTTTGTTTTGTTTTTATTTCTACATGATTCACAAAGATTTTGGATAGGAATTTTATCTTCACCTTTTTGTCTACGAACATGGAATGCAGAAATTGTATGTGAAAAGATAATGTTACTTGTTGCAGCTAGCCCTTCTGGTAACTTCAGGTTCCTAAGATCTCTGAGTGATGGAAAGCAGGCAGTTTATGTTCAAGTCTCTTACTAACGTAATACACTCTATATTATGATTTTTTCAGGCTCATGTAAAAATCAGAGTTTTTTTCCACTGCCTTGAACAGGCCTAATATATGTTTAAAAAAAAAAATAATAATAAAAAGAGCATTTCTAAATGATATATTTGATGTGTGTGAACAGGTGCACGAGGCTTCTTATTTCTTCGGAGAGGTAAAAATTATACCTTAGCTGAGATCCAAGGAGACATGAGACATGTCATTTAGGCTCTCCCACAGAATGGTAACACTGCACATCACAGCATGTGTTCCAGGAGTGGATTTTTGTAAATTAAGCTACCATTTATCTTTGTCACAAAACATTCTAATGAATAGTCAACTAAACCAAAATTCAGTATTTTAAATGTTTTATTTCATGCAATATTTTGGTGGTGTGCAACTATTTCAGGCATAAACAGTATAAAATGCTACTGTTATAACTCAACAGTATAAAATGTTATAAAGTGATATTTCTTAACAATATAATTCAAGGTTATAGTGAAGGGATGGTTTCCAAGAGTGAAATAGTATTTTATGATCAAAGCTGTTGCCTTTCATCCATTTATCTAAATCAGCTCATTAAAACATTTAATGAATATATAGATACTTATCCCATAGAAAGCAGCTCTTCTTCAAAGGTTGCTGAAAATAAAGCAGTTTTATGTATATCTAAGGTAAAAACCTAAACTGACTAGCTGTAAAACAGAATTCAAAAATTTACTTCATCAAAAGCAATAGTGGTTGAAAATTTTGGGGCCTGTTACACATCAAGGAAGACCAGATGGTTATAGCAACCCATTTTATTTTTAATCCCATGAATCTATTACTCATCTGTCTGTAATCAGTTGAATTTTAGGAGTTTTCGAGCCACCACAAGGTAAAAGAACAATTTCACTGTTGTCAAATGGAGAATCATTTGAAACTCTGTATGTTTCTGTATTTTGAAAAAAAACACCTTTTTTCTTTTCACTAGTTAAGAGCTCAATGTAGTAAGAAAAGGTTTTTGCTGAGTGTAAACCATTGTACCTATATGAAATAATGCTTTTAGTTAACTTTTGAAAACGTGTTTAAATCCTTGGTAATCAAAAAAGTGGAAATGTTCCAGAAGTGAATCCTGCTTTCAGAGATGATAGAGCCATCTTTGGACCTTCTTTTTCTGTCTGATTTTGTATGTGAAGAATTTTATTGTTTAATACTAAGTATTTATCACTTTGCTCACTCACTCACTCGGTCTTGAATTTTTCACTGTGTCAAAATGAAATGTTTGTTTAAATAAGGACCTTCAAAATGAGCTATCCACGGCGGTAAATATGGCAACCACTGACAAATAAAGAAACCAAATCAGTTACTGAAAGGTTCACTAGCAAATCATTGAGAATTTAGAGAATTTCTTTGGTAGGGGACTGCAGAGGCTGGATGACTTGGCTTCCCAGTTTCCTTGCTGAACCTTTTAAATCCATTATTTCTTTTCCCTCCTGGTTGCAAGTCTCAGTTCTGCTGTCACTTTCCTTTTAATCTGCTTGACAATCTGATCTGTGTTATGACCCTCAGCTCTGGCATCGTACGTGTCCTACACTGAAATATTATAGCACTATTCTCTAGTTCTTGCCAAGACTTACAGTTCAGTGTGTATTTCTAATTTCTATGAATTGCATTGGTAAGTACTAAGTTTCCCACTATTAACATTCTTATTAAAATATCTTTCATTATAATCTTTCCATATGGAAATATCTCATTTGTATTGCTCCTATAGTACTTAGCTTGGAATAGTATTCTTCTCAATCCATCTAAACTTTGGCAATTTCTCATTCCCCCTCTGAATATGGTGATAAATAAAATTGTTGCTGTACATCCAAAATGTTCATCATTTGACTTAGACCATTTAGCTATAATTATTTTCCAGTCAGTACATTACTGATTTAATGATAGCATCATTTTCTAATATGTTTTCAACTGGAGTAACAAGGAAAGATCATATAGGTGCTACTGTTCCTGAATACAACCCTTGAAGGCAGGCAGGCAGGCAGGCAGGCAGGCAGGCAGGCAGGCAGGCAGGAAGGAAGGAAGGAAGGAAGGAAGGAAGGAAGGAAGGAAGGAAGGAAGGAATTTTCTTTATTAGCATTGAAGATTTAAGCAATAGGAGAAAAGGTCAGATGGTCTGGAAAGATGAATATTAATTTTAAAAAATTAATTTAGGTGAAGGAAAATATTCGAGAATTATAAAGGGAATTGGGCTGCTAACTGCCTCTGTGTTTGTAGAGGAGAAGCAGGTAGCATAGAGATTGAAACCAGTTGAGATGTTAAACTAGTTTCTTCTTTTTTTTATTAGTTTGCATATCTGCTTTCTGACCCATTCACAAATGAGAAAGATTGTTTTTCTTTCTCTAAAACAGTTCATACAAAAAAAAAAAAACAAACACAAAAATTATTATTAAAGCAATGTTATCTGCGTAGAAGTATTTAATAAGTAATCTGTCGGGAAGTATGGTGAACTTACAATCTGAACAATCTACTAATTTGTAAAGTCATAGTAAGGATTAACAGTATTTTGTACCTTTCAGAACTGTATTTTCTTTGAGGATACATTAGAGTGCATATGAATTTGGTTTTATTTTTCTCCTTTATAGTTATGAGGTTAAATCTGTATTGTGATGCCATTATCATTAAAATTTCAATAGGCAGAAATATTCCTTCATTACAAACAAATTTATTGCTTCATTGGTTTGCATAGTAAAAATGTGAGGAGCTACAAATTAAAAGCATGACTTTCTTCTATGAGAGAAAAACGGTTGGATGGAAGGAAGGTAAATACCACTTACTACAAATGTATAATGTTTGTCTTGCATAAATACCCACCAGAGTTCATAGACAGCTATACACTTTTCAGCACTTTGCTTCAATATTTTGTTCTATTGGACTGATGATGATTGAAAGTGTAATTTCTAAAACACTAAATGCACTATGTTCTGCACAAATGGATAAAACTCATCAGATGCAATGAAGAAAATTACTTTTGGAGAATGATGGTCAGCAAACATTTTTCATTCTGAAATTGCACCATTATTGTCAGATTCTGACAAAATAAAAATTCAAATGTAATTTCTTCATAGAAATTGTGAATTAATATCTTCACTAGCTCTAGTAAGAGTTTAATAAGTCAGATATAGTCAATCTTTTAACATTTAGACCATTACTTCTCATTGTTTTTCATTGTAACTAAGAGCATTATGTACATTAGCTGTTTAGATGCCACACATAAAAAAATTCCAGCGGCGGCCTCCAAATGTGCTAAAATCTGGCATGTGCTATTTTTGTTTTTGAAAATTCTTGGGTTTGTTAAAACTCCCTTTATCTTACTTCCATTTAAATAATAATAATATTGCATTTAATCTATTGTTTGCAAAAAAAAAAATTAGTTCATTTCAAAGAAACAGTGTTTAAGAACTTGATCTTGCCTGATTTTCCATCTGTCTAATGGAAGTTATTAGCACTTCCCCCTAATTTTTCAATTCTTGGACTGTCTCAGTTGTGCCATTACATTGATTTTATCACAACTGATATTCTGAACCTAAAAAGTGATTTGTCTTGCAGAAACTACATGTTGGAGTTCCAGATCATTTGGAAATGTATGGGGAAATATTCTTATTCAGAGACATGAAATTCCCTTTAATTCCCCCAAAGTAAGAGGATTGAGCAGTCTGGCCATGCCATATTTACATTTTCTACCTTTTTACAACTGATCAACAATGAAGAGAAAAATCAGAACACTCAAAAGGTGCATTAATTGCTTCTGTAAATATTTTTCCTTTTGTCATTGAAAATAATGATGAGCAGCTTCTGTGATCACAGACGAATTGCCTATGCCATTCATAAAGTTAGTTTTTCTTTCCTTTTTAATGCTAAGATTAGGCTAATGTAGGCTTTTGAGACATGGCAGTCCCTAATGTCTGGCCTATGCAGAAACCATCCAGCTCTGCATCTCCTTTACACTTGTCACAGACAGCATTTCCTTCCAATTCTTCATCTGCTTGAATGAGACTAAACCTGGCTAAAACATCTCTGCAAGGAAAAAAGAGTACACAAATAATATTAGTAGGAAAAAGTGCTTTAACTTAGTATTATTTGTTGCAGTTCAAGGGTAGATTAGAGGAACTTTTTCTTCAAGCTGCCAAGTCACTTTTCAGCCTGCAACTGATATCCACGGGATGACTGGGTGAGACAGAAATATGCAAACACACACATCTTTTTTGTGTGTGCATGCAAATAAATAGAAGACTGCATTCTGTCTTACAACACGTGGGCTGTGCCACAGTGGTGCTTGTCTTCACAAGCTAATGCAGATACTGCAATTCCATTCTGATAGTCTTTGCTGTAGCAATCCATGTGCTCAGATAATAAGCTGTTTGAGACCATGAGCCTGATGTTTTCTACCCAGCACTAAAGTTTTCTCTTATGCTTAGCTGAATTTGGTGATTTAGTGTTCATATTAAAGACTTTTAACAGTATTGGTTAGAAGTGCTGGAGGTAGTGCTTCCCAAATGCCAGTAATTACTTTTCAACTCATCAATCCATCGTGAACTACAAAGCTGAATTTCATCAATACATGGGAAAAAGCTTTAAAGCTCTTACCAGAAGAGAGAAAGTTGACCTGGTCTTGTTGTCTTCAGGACCAAAATACAAATTCCTTACTTCAACTCTTTTTCAATACCTGCAATGAAAAGAGCAAAAAAAGAAGCACAAGTAGGAATGAAAAGAGGAAAACAACCCCTTAACTGTAGTTGGCTCATGGTTAAACTGCTAAGCAGCTGTGATTTTATCTACATGTTAGACAAAACAGAGGAAAAATTTCTCTGTTGTTCAATATCATAAAAAAAATATGAATTACCTTAGTGATGAGTGTAAAAAATTTCTTAGGAACTTTTATGTCCTCAGACGAGGATCTGAGTATCTTACAGCCACTTTTAAAGTGTATAATGAAAGTTTTTTGAAAAGTGCAGGACTGCATTCGCTCCGTGTTGTGAACAGGGGAGTTGAGGCACAGAGCAGATGCGATGGCTCGGCTGGTGTCACACATGGAACAAATACCAGTCACCGAACACAGGCTCTGGTTCTGGAGTCGGCCATCTGTCTGCCAGCCGTATTTCTTCTTTCTGGTTCTGTCCATGACTGGTTATTAAATTCATATATCAGGCTTTTAAAGTGGAATGACACATTCCAATGTTTGTGCAGTGCCTTTTCTATAGTATATCATTTCCTTTGAGAAACAGAGGTAACTTATTTACAGAGCAACTACAAGCCTTCATGGGAAAGAATATACTATGTATATCCAAATAGTAAAATAGACATTACTTACTGCTCTGCTTCCATTTATTTTTCTGTTTTGCTTCTATGGCTGTTGACAGTTTCTTTGCAGCATTTCAGCATAAAATAAACAGTTGCATCTGATCACAGAGATTTTTTGTCATTGAGAAAACTGAATTCTAATAAATAAAGATAATGATAAGTAAATTAATAATGTCGTGTGCCAGAAGTTTTACTAAATTTTTAAAGCATTCACCATTGCAGGTTGGCTCTCTCCTTTTTCATATGGTCTTTTTACGTAATCTGCAGTGCTAAATCACGGGATCTCATTACCTTCCTTGTGACTCATGAGTATAGAAGATCTAGTGTACCTAACTGCCTTTATGTATTTAATTTAAATTGGTTTTTACGTAGTCTTGGAGGGTGTGGAAGTAGGAGAAAAAGCACACTTACTTTCAGAAAGAGTTTACACTTGGGAAAAATACATTTCTTTTCAAAAGGACACTACAGTTCCTCTGTAGACATTTTACTTTTTGTTCCGTACAAGCTTCCATGTTGATTGAAGCTTTGGGCTCTTTCAGGATTAGGACTATGGCTGTGTCTGAAAAACAGAAAAGTACATACATAAAATAAAGCATAAACTGCAAACATGAGACTTGAATAGTGAGATGGCATCTCATTATATCCTACTTTTC
Source organism: Patagioenas fasciata (assembly GCF_037038585.1). Classification (NCBI taxonomy): domain Eukaryota; kingdom Metazoa; phylum Chordata; class Aves; order Columbiformes; family Columbidae; genus Patagioenas; species Patagioenas fasciata. Next base: position 52,828,727 of record NC_092524.1, on the reverse strand, counting down.
TCTTTGTACATTTATTAACTAAAAGGTGAATAACAAAGTTACTAATCAATGAAGAGTATCAAATTATTAATGTTGGTCGTGACTGTGTGAGTTTATCAAGATATCAAATGGAACCTTCAATGCAAAGTAAATTGGTAGCCCAATAGGAGAACACCGTTGCCTAAAGAATTAAGGTGATGAGTAGCCCAAGGACTGGTTTGTAATAGTCACTTGCAGTCTCAGTTCTACATGAACTCAACAGCCACTCTAGGAACTGACCTGTGTACTGCCAGAGCTGTGTCAATGGATATCTCCTCTTGTATTCAGCAATATCAAAAACATATAGTGATAGTGTTAAGAAGTAAAAGGAACTAGAAAAAAGGCAATATTGTAATATTTGTAATATAGTGGTGTAGACTGCTGTTATTCCTTTCCCTTAGTTGCTCCTTGTGATTCAGTGGAAACTGATACTCTCATCTCTCATCTTGTTTTAAGGGCTGTTTGCAGGGATGATTCATCCCACCTATCTTAGATGCCTGTGGTAGGATGGGATGCCTTCCCCTTGGGAAGTGCCTCTCCCTCTCTCCAGTGGCTAGAGGAAAACAAGATAACCAGTTTCACTAGACAGAACTTTCTGATGACAAGTTAAACCACATAAATTCTACCTCCTGACTCAGAAGGGTTCTGCTTTTAATAGAAAAATTCCAGAAATGGGCAAGTATTATAGATAAGGGCAAACTTGCATGTGAGAAGAAATTGGAAAGATTTGGATCAGTTAACTTGGATAAGAGATGAATAAGAGCATGCATGATTGAAAGAAACAAAAAAGAGGATGTTAAAAAAGACAAGGAACTCCAAACTAGTACTTATCTTCTACTGTAATAAAAGTACAAACACCGTGTGAAAAAAAGGCAAGGAGGCTTGCGTGAACATAGAACACTAATATTCAATTGTATTCACAAAAGTCTTAGGTCTTTTTCACTCCTATGAGGAGTAAAAGTACAAAAAGTTATAATAAGTAGATTTTTATTTAGGTGAGAAAATATGAACGCTTAAGAGTATAAGGCAGCAATAAGGCAGTATATGGCTGGGTACAAGATAAAACCAATGATTTGATCTAGTGTGGCAATTTTTGTGTTTGTATTCTTTATTTCTAATGTGAAAACATTTCAGATGCTATGCAAATGGACTAGGTTTTGCATTAAATCCTCTCATGGTGTTAGAGGATGCAGTTGTACCAGAACATTTATCCATAAAATGCGAAGTAGCTTTCTATAGATGTGTTGCTTCTCTTTCTGAGGCATAGCATATGCTGGTATTTTGCATCTTGAAATAACTTTATTAGAATATTTGTAAAACAAGGTTATTCTTCTTTAGTCCATCTATCAAATTTTTTTTTTTTTTTTTTTTTTTTTTTTTTTTTTTTTTAACATAAAGACAGTTTAATGAAAATAGGGTTTGGCCAGTGTAGAAAAATGGGTTGTATAAAAGATATTTATTTAGTAAGTTTAGTAAATGACTGGGATTTCTTCTGTATTTATGGTTTCCATAAATCTGGGAAGAGTTTTTTTACCTCTGCTGTTTTCTTCTTAACCCTGTTCTCGGCATGTATTTGTATTTTTATGCTTTGATGCATATCGTTATTTCTTGTTGAAAACAGTGCTGCTATATAGGAGCACACCTAATGAAGCATGCAGGTTTAATGATAGTTTAGTTCAATGTTTAAAGTATATAGTAACATGTCATTTACTGAAATAGTCTAGCTAGCTGGTCTGGGTTTCTTTAAATAAATACTAGAATTTCTCTTTTATAAAGAAAAAGTGTAACTTCAGCAACTTCACATTTAAAGATTATGCTTGTATGATTCCATCTGTTTTTAACAAGGGAACTTTTGAGGCAGTTTATGTTATCCAGCTCTATGCTATCCTTCTGTGATGCTTTATACTAAAACAGATGGTGAATCCAGTTGCTAAACAGGAAGAGAAATGAGAAGAATTAATCAGAAGTCGTAAATATCTGAAAAGCCCAAAGTGAAAAACATTTGACACACAGTTAATGCTATTTTACCTCTTATACAATGGGTTTTTTTCCCAATAATATCTAGTAAATCAAAAAAACAAAGCACAAAAGCGATTTCAGATTCATTGTAACTACCTTTTTTTTCAGGTTCATTTGTTTTTAACATAATTTCCTAAGACCTCTCTTAATACCTAGAAAAATTAATTTTCTGTGTTCTCAAGTTGAGATGAAGGTGCATATTAAAAATCTGGGAGAAAGCGGAACACTAAAATATCAAGTCTTTGCATGAAAGTATTTATTTTAAGGTGTCCATCATGTGATGTACTCTTACTAGAGTGCAGATAGCGTCAGTGAAACGTGTAAATTCCTGATACCACTTTCAGAATTTGTATTACCTCCTGGTTGATGTTCCTTGAGATTTATGCCTCAAAACAAATAATATAATCTAACCCATTGGTACTGGAAGAAAATTTATGGTTTACAGAGTAGAATACAAATACTCTTGCATTTTTGCATCACTTCACGTTTCACAATCATATATGCAAACTCATTAACCCGTCGCTGGAATAAAGGCACCTCTGAGGAGAAATGTGACAGAAACTTACGGTAATGCAAAAATCGAGTTGGAATAAATATGTAAGGCCTACTGTATGCAATTACCGGGAATTGTTTAGGTAGGCAGAATGTAGTAATCAAATAATCAATAATCACAATGCATAAGGCTGACTGCATGCTTCACTAATTCTTTATCTTGTGAGGGATATATTTTTCATGTAACGCTATTCACAGAAACCATAGTGCCCATATTTCTTAAAGTATACAGAAGGCCAATAAGTCTGTTCTGGTTAATTAGTAGTATGAATAGGTAATCACAAGGAGACTTTTTGATGCAAATAAAATTAACTGAGAGATATTAATTTTTCACTAAGTGTAGAAAAGCTTAGGAAACATTCTTATTAGAAGCCAAATACATACAAATTACAACATTTCATATGGATGCCCATGTTTTAAAAAGAGGTCTTGCTGACATTTTAGTTTTTCCAGTAGCACACGTAACAAAATTATCACATTCTTCCTTTTTCTATAAAATGTTATGGAAAAATCTGTGTATCTGAAGTTTACCTCAAAAAAAAAGAATTTAAAAAAGAATAAAATAATGTTACACTTCATGCATGGTCTAAGAAATCAATTCTATAAATCTGAAGGTAGAAGATGCAGGCAGCATGATAGATCTACCATATGAACTTTTTGTAGGAATAATAGGAGTAGGAATAGGAATCTATTATAACTGTATCTCAGTGCTTCAGTATGTCAAGAGGTGTGTACTGATTCCAGCTGCTAACATGTGGCACTATTAAGAAACAGAGCCTTAATATACCAAAACTTGTCAGTGTCTTTTGCAGGATCTATTGTCCATCAGTTGTATTTGGCTTGTTAAGGTTACATGTAAACAGAAGGATTTATGTTTTACTGAAATTCTAGTGAAAAATATTAATTTGTTTTGAAAAAAAAAAAGAGAATGTTAGGTTTCTTATACATTTGTTCTTTTCTACTGGGAGCAGGATAAAAGTGTGTTATTTTCCTGTAGTGATTTATTTTGTTTTTCTTCCTAAATAAGTTATACTGGACATTATATCTTCTCAGATACCTTCTGCTTTTGAGGCATATATCCATTTAACAGTTTGCTGATCTTCTAGACTATGTTTTGGTTGCACCAGGTTGCTTTGTAAGTGGGTATGGAAGAAGTGATGTTTGTTTGCATCAAAATTCTAAAGAAATTGAACTGACCACATATAATGAGGAGAAAACTCAATATTATTGTCCAAAGAAATTCTATAACATTATATGAGCTAGACTTTCCATTAAAAGTTTGAAATTTTAATTTTACATGCTACTCGAACATTTAGCAAATAAATTTTCCAAGAGACCAAAGCTGACCTCAACATACTGAAATATCTTGGGACAGTGTAAACTTTGAAGTATCTTTTTGTGCCTTTAATGGCTGAAGTGATGTTTTCAAATCTTACCATACTGAAAACTTTGACTACCTCAGAATATGACAGCATGATAACCATTCCAAGGTAAAAATTGACAGGGTACATTGATTCCATTCCTGTTTACTGATTTTCTCTAATTATTAGAAACAAGCACTACATAAACTGTTCCCTTTACATAGCACAATAACTGACATTAATTCCTGATTTCTGTTGGTTTTGTTTTATTTTGTTCTTTAAGGAAATTGTGTTGCAGTTTGAAAAGGTAGCATATGTTGAATGCTGTCCTCCCTAGACCATATACAATATTATAAAAAGAATTAAGTTAGTAATAAATAGTTGGTAACCTGTATGCAAAGCAGACCTTACTAATTAGGTTTAATCAAATATTGCTGTGCTAGTTGCTTTAGTGGTATTTTTACTAGTTTTCTTCTTCAAACTAGTCTTGTAGACTGCATGCAAGTTTACCTTACATCACAATGTTAGTTCTGTGTTTACACAGCCACTAAGGGGAATCTGGTTAAAACATTTTACAATGTTCCACAGTAAAAGACAAGCTTCTCCAAAGCATTTCAAATATCGTGGTAACTGAAAATGTAAAAGTGGTCCCAGCAAAATCACCTGATAGGAAGATTATGTGATCATTTTCATGCTCTTTTGAGAACATTGTAGAAAAGGCACTCTGCAGGGAGTGAAATTTGTGGTGGAGTGCTGGTGCTCATCCCAGAGGCAGGTGGGGTCAGACTTCCACGGGAGCACGGCCAACAGTTCCTGCAGACCTCAGGACACCCCAGACGGGCCTTTCTCTTGGGCTCCGTCGCCATCTGCCAGCAGTGAAGAAACCCAGTAAATTGACAGAGAGATCGTACTTAGTCAAACATCCTCATGGGGTCCATGACACTCCCCCTGAGCACCCATCCATCCTTTTCCCGCAGTCCACGTCGAAGCTGCTGGAGTATTCAAGGGTCACCTGCCTGCACCTCCTGTTTGGGAATCCTGACTAGGGTTTCACTTGAACATATCAGTGAAAGTACAGTCAGAACCATGCAGTCTCTCATCCTATCCAGTCCCATGTGGGTATATCATCAACATCCAGGATTGGCAGATATGTATTAATCTCTGCTACATTTGTTCTGAAGTTGCAAATCCTCACCACACCTGATGATATGAACTCATTGTTGTCAAGGCCTGCATTGGCACACTCATCTCTGACAGCAGCTGTCCAAGTGCTCAGTTTTCCTATATTGTTTCTTTTGTAGGACTTCCTGTTACTGTGAAAATTCGCTGCTACTGGAAACATAATTTTCCTCATCATTATACCTCTTTTCTACTTGGATCATAACATACTAGAAGACTGTTGAGGACAAAGTTAAAAGCTCTTCAGAATAACTGTTCTTAAGGGATTAAATGATTATCATCTCTGTCCCATTTCTTTCATCTTGTAATCGACTTCAAGATGGTACTGGATAGCTCAGCTGAAGTGATTATGTATTTGAAATATAAATTATTTGATCTTCTCTTTGGTATTACAGTATTTAAGACAGGTGTATTTCTTACCATTAGTGTTAATATATTTATGGTTCCTTGTAACTGTCTTGAAGACTTGAGTGACATATAGAGTATAAATCTGTATAACAGGAACTGATATGCTAGAGGTAAGATTTCACTCTCTTATTTGCATTGATACTAATGAATACAATTAAGAAATCAATAAATATTTCTGTAACTGAGTTAAGCGTAGAAAATGGGAACTTGATACCTCAGAGGAGGCTTAGTGGGAGGCAGGACCTTTCACTTGAGTAATGATCAGTTTTAAAGAGCGTTTATTACATGGTGGTAATGTAATTGTTAGTATTCCTAAGATGAATTGACTACAAAACAGTTTTTGTTGATAAAACCAATATTTTAGTTAATTTTGTATAGCATCCATTTTGATAATTTGTACATAAACACTAAGATTAGTATGTCCCTGAAGAAATTTTCATTTATGTTTGTCCTTTACTGGAGTGTTACTGGATTCTCAGTCCTTTTTTGAAATTTAACCTTTGCATGCAAAATGTGGCATGAGAAATTCAAATTTATATCACCTTATATATATTACTTTTGGTAAATTTAAAATGGAATTATTAAAAATGCCTATCACACACGTTACTTCCTGGGTCTGTTACGCATTTACAATTTGGTCTCACTGAAAACAAATTACACTTAGCTTCTCAAACTTCTTAAGTTTTCTAGACATTTTCACAATGCCTCTTAATATTTTACTTTTTTTCCTAAAGTGTTCTAGAACATGTTGCTCCAATGTATTTTTTTTATTTAACAATTAGATTAGTTGTCAGCGATGTGGAATATCCTGCTTCATGTAAGACATGCAGTGCCACTACACTTGGAAGAAACAGTCAGTGCTTTTCTACTCAGATGTTTATATGTACTTTATTATCTTCGTGGTTACGTGTAATTCTATTTTACCTCATTGTCTCCTGTTACAACAAACAAAAAAATTGTTAGAATTTTGTGAATTTTTTCAAACTGCTCTATTCTTCTTCTTCTTCTTCCTCTTCTTCTTCTTCTTCTTCTTCTTCTTCTTATTATTATTATTATTATCATTAACTAGTTCTTTAGATTAAGATCCGTAAAGTGCATCTTATACTCACTAACAAGTCATGATGCTTTAGATGTTATGAGCATTTATTCCACTGCTTTAGACCATTCTCTGTCAAAGCTCTATACAGCACAAAATAAGCTTTGTCCTTAACGGGACAGAGCCGCAAGTTGTCAGTTGATCCTTAGATATTCTGTTCCTAGACTATCGGACACCTTAAAGATAATGACAAAGACATAAAACTTGGCTCAGTGTTTCACAGGAGCTGGTGTGGGAGATGAAAGCAGATTTGATGTGCTTGTACTACCCTGAGTTGCAGTGGAAATGTGCTGCTGTGTTTTGTGCTATTTTGAGTTTCCTAAGGGCTTAATGGCTTCATGCCCAGGATATTGCATTGCTGTAGTCCAGCTGAAAGGTGACAAAGGCATGTATTGCAGAGGCCAAATCATCAACAGTAAGGACAGGATGAATTCTTGTACCTGCTTTAGAGTTCTTGTCAGAGGGAGATAAGTCCAGGATCAGTTCTAAATAAGAGATTGACTTGCCTAAATGGGATAATGTCACATCGGCCAGTAGGTACTTCACTGGGTCACAAGCTCCTTAAAGTGTTCCTTCCTGCCACCAAGTGTAACTTCCTTTTTCTCAGTTTCTGCTTCCACCTTCTGCTTTTTATCCACGAGCTCAGGTACTGAGAGAGTTTGGTGACATTGTGTTACTGTATTCAATACAATATGATAAAAGGGTTGAATTTTGTAATGCTTACATAGTATTTTCACTGGAGTTCATGACATCTTGCCAGTTCTTTCAGTCTCTGCAGCTCTATTTTAAATAATGTTGAAGAAAAACGGAACTGTGAGGTATGTTTTTCTACTGCTCCTCTCTGGTTATGGCTCTCTTGAAATAAACAGTTTCAAAACAGTCAGCCTCTTTTACTTACAGTTTGTAGTTCATTAGCTATGTCAAATGCTGTAGAAATTGAAAAGAAGGAGCAGGGATAACTACAGTGTTCATAGTATGGATTGTCTGACTGAGACTGTAATGTGCTTTCTGTCCTGTGTCCTCCAATAAATTCAGATCTTAACAGGTGGTTGCTAGTATCCAGTTGAAGGTGTAGGCAACACGAATATAATAATCAAGATTTAGCAATAATATATACTGAATGTGACTCTGGATTCAGATGTGTGCAGATAGTACTGCCACGTCAAGTTGCTGAGCTTTGCTGCAGCATGTCAGCTGCATACGGATGAGCAGACGTGCATTTGAAAGCATGAGGAACAAGTGGGCTGCTCATGAAAGGGAAACGTTTAAAAGTGTGAGAAAAATGTTCATCAAGGAGGACATTTGCCACTTCTTTCAAAGTTTGTGTCATGGGTTTGCAGCTTTGGACAAACCACAGAATCACAGGATGGTTGGGGTTGGAAGGGACCTCTGGAGATCATCCAGTCCAACCCACCTGCTAAAGCAGGTTCATGCAGAGCAGATTGCACAGCAATGTGTGCAGGTGGGTTTTGAATGTCTCCAGAGAAGGAGACTTCACAACCTCTCTTGGCAGCCTGTTCCAGGGCTCTGGCACCCTCAAAGTAAAGAAATTTCTCCTCACATTCAGATGGAACCTCCTGTACTTCAGTCCGTGCCTGTTGACCCTCATGCTGGTTTTGGGCACCACTGAAAGGAAGTCTGGTCCCATCTTCTTGACATCCATCCTTGAGATATTTATAAACATTTATGAGTTCCCCTCTCAGCCTTCTCTTCTCCAGGCTGAACAGACTCAGCTTTCTCAGAAGATGAATATCAATGATAAAATGTTAACTGTGTTAGCCATGAAGTAAGGTATTTCATCTTTTCAAATAAATCTATTCAGAGGAGATAAAAGGATGAAAATATTAAATTCTTTGGATATAAATAAAAACTTGATTTTTAAGTTCCCTTTTTACCTCAGCTGATGAGTTAGTACTATGGAGACAATAGTCAATCTCTGAGTCAGCCTCAGGGCTTTTACCGAGTAATTGCAGGCAGAACCAGTAGCTCTAAGCTTAGTTGTCTAGTCCTCAGCAAGGATGATGGTTTTAAAGCAGTAAAATTTGAAGAGATGAGGGATCATCTGAACTTTTGACATAAGAATAGTGATTAATATTTTTAAAAGATACTAGCTTGAATACTTGTACATTACAGGCTGTACAATTTGACCCATTTTTCCCTAAATATTTTTGGTTTATTCTTATTTCTCTCCTCTTAGCCTTTGTCACTAGTTCTTGTGCACAAGCCCTTTGATATTAAGTGTTGTCTCCATGGAGGTACATCAGGGTCATGTCAACAGCGCCTGATGGAAGCAGAGGAACTGAATTCCTTTGGGCAATTTCTGTTTCCAAGTAATTTTTTGGCAGGTTAGGTTTCTGCATCCTCTAAAATATTATTTTAAAAAAACAGATACCAGGGTTGAATGCAATATTCCAGTATTGGTGTTATCCATGGCATTTTGCATCTGCAGCATAAACAACGCTTCTCCTTTATTTGTGTAACTAAAAATGTGTTCACTCTTTATTTCTTGACTGCTCCTAAAAGCTCACACTGGGTTGCTTTTCCACTAAGATTCCAGAGCTCTTTATTATCACCTTTCTGTGATAAACCTCCCACTGGAGATATAATCTGCATTTCTTTTTCATAGGCTTCTCTGCAAAAAGTTATTTTGTTTGAAATGGCAAGCTTAATGCACAATTCAGACTGTTGCATCCAACTCCCATGTCTTCCATGAATCATTATATGATGATTATATTCTATATTACACACTAAATATTACCTATTAAGTGTATATGATATATGATATATGATGTGGTTTATATATAATTATGTTATTAGATATTGCTATAACATGTACCATATATTATAAATCCTACTTATTTCCAAGTTAGGGCTGGAAATATTTTTTAATTATATTGTTCCTATAGCTGCTCATTAAATAAATCCACCAGAAACACACACATTTGGTAGTGTTTCCAAATGGCAGTTCTTTCTTGAGCTCTGCAAAGCATTTCTTAGTTCACTTACAAAACCTGGACATCCTTGTAGGTTTCAATAGACCTTTTCCAAGGGCCAGAAGCTTAAGAACAAGAAAAATCAGTAAAAAAGATGGACATAAGCAAGGGTCATTTATATTCAAAGGGTAAATTATTTTTCCTAAGCCGTGAGAATACAAGAGACAGTGGGCAGTTACACACCATAAAATGTGGGCAGTTACACACCCAGAGAAGCAGAGGCTCGGTGGAGCTCTCCTGATCAGCAGAAGAAGAAAGCAGAAGTGATGGAAGGGAGAGGGTCTCTGGGATGGTTTGCTCACTGAGAAACATTCAGAGAAATAAACTGAAGAGTACTCTACCCAAGTACCACCACTAGCCTGATGGGATCAACCATGGCGTGAATGCTAAAGATTTCAGAAAACAGAACCAGTTAAGAAGGAAGGGACAAAATCTGGCAGGACTTGGGTGTGCAGGACCATTTTGATTGTTCAGAGAGAAGAAAATCATGGAAAGTATACATCAATGGTTAAGGAATATCGCAGGTAGAAAATTGAGCATCGAGAAGGATGTATATTACAGTTATTGAGAGCAGTAGTCAGGCAGCGCGCCCAGGAAAAATGGGATAGTATTTACCCCAGAGAAGAAACAACTGATGTAGTATATTGTTGGTGCTGAACAGCATTGAAGGTAAAGTGAAGTGCCTTTCTACCTTAATAGTAATACAGTTCTATGACAATTTAAATGCTTCCTTAAGCTCTCCTGCCTAACTGAAACTTCTGACTGCTGGTAGTCTAATAGTACGTCCTGTTTCAGGAAGCAAAACCAAGCGTATCCTCGTAATTCTTCTGCATTTACTAAAGTTCAGAATGGCTTTTCTCAACACTTAGGTTTTTAAAGAAGTGAATTTAATATACACATTAGTAACAAAACAGCTGTGGAACTCTGCAGGAATCCCATCAACAAGGAAGCAAGCAGGATGAGTAGAAAGAACCAGCTGGCTAATCAGAAGAGAAGGCAGCTTGTTGAAGAAGCTGTCATCCTTGAATCTTCAATTGGTGGGTCATTTTGTCCTCGGCAGGGACTCCTTGCATGAAGTGTGATTTTTACTCTCACTGCTCAATCAGTATGACAGCTTTGGTTCTAAATGCAGTGAAAGTCTTGGCTCTAATTTAAATTATTCTCTGATGGTTTGTTTTAAAATATCAAATAAGTGTAATAGCAATACAATTTAGATGTAAAAGATAGAATCCATTTTAAACTCTGGATGCGAAAACTTTATTCCTTACATGTTGAGATTATCTACATGTGATTAATTTCTATGGTTTCTAGCAATTGTTTTCAGGTTATTTGATGGTGGTAGTTTTTTTGCTGAGTCGTTGTCAAGTAGTGAGTTTCTTACTCAGAGCAATTCAAGCTGTGAATACGAGATTAAGCTGTTGTAGACCCACAAATCTGTATGCTCGTTATATAGTTTAATGCATATTCAAGTGACATTTCACTTTTGAGGATGCCGGAGTACTGGAACAGGCTGTCCAGAGAGGGTGTGGAGTCTCCTTCTCTGGAGATATTAGAAAACCACCTGGACGCATTCCTGTGCAACCTGCGCTAGGTGAACCTGCTTTAACAGGAGTTGGACTGGATGAGCATGATATCCAAAGGTCCCTTCCAAGCTGGAATATTTTTATGAATCTGTTTGTTTCACAGACTGTTACTTTGAAAAGTCTAAGAAAACATTTTGCTCTTTTCATTGCTGTTTCCAGAAGCAGTTTACATAGGAAAAAAACAGACCAAACCAAACCAACAAAACCCAAACCACACAAACAAAACACATGCACACACACACACAAACCACCAGGGCTTTTTCCAGTTGATATGACTTGTGTGTCTAGCTCATAATAGTTGTCTATTGCAGCCAATATTAATTTATTAAACTGTAACCAAATAGAAGGAAAACATGTTTAACAGACCTGTGTTTGTAAATTATCTTATTTTTAGGGCTTTATAATTGTTATTTGTATTATAATTCCCAAAGAAAGAAGTCAGGATTAAAGTTCTCAGTCAGATAGTGAAGACATAAATGGAAATTCTAAGCCACATGTTCTTAGCATTTAATCTGAGGAAAAAGGCAGTAAAGCAGCCATCTCTGACTCATGGCAGGCAGGCAACCTGTTACCCTGCAGATCTCTTGACATTGTTCAAATCACAAGGAGTAAGTTAAAATGAGGGCTAACAGGGTACGAGACAAGTATCATTTACCCATGGTGCATCAAGGGGGTTTGGGAGAACACTGTGACAAGTGGCTCTGTAGAGCAAATGAATGTGGAAGAAAAGGATGTCAGTAGTAGTGTTAAATTTAATTTGCGTACCATAGACAAACATAATTTGGAAGATTTTATCACTGGGGCACATCAATGGATGAGGAAGTTTTAATGGGAAAGATGGGTCCCTTGGAAATTGAATCCAGATTTTTCTGACTGGGGCAGAGGAAGGATAGTGTCAGAAGTAATAGAAGAGCAGTAAAGGAAGATCCCTGGATCACAAGGTAAGTTGCATTTCTTCAGTACTTCTGCTTCCTTCAAAATACAAGTTAGATCAAAATTTAATAGCATTTGATATTAGTGAAAAGGGCAGTGGGGTTCTTAGATGCCTTTTCCTTATGAAATCATCGTGAGTTTCCTTGTAGGCTGGCTCCCTATCACATTCATATTAGACTTCCATAAATAATACAATGAGAAAAGTTATTTTAATAGAAAATGGGTTTTAGAATGTCACAGCTAGGTCAGAAGAGTGAAGGTAAGGCAGACATTGTTAGACCTGAATGGTGTCGGGAACTTGAGCATAAAAGAGCTATGCCTAGAAATACTTGCAAAAAGGACTCCAGGCCTAAGTCATTCATAGCCAACAATCCTACTGGCCTCTGGTATCTAAGGAAGACATAGCATTTGAAATGTAGGAAATATTTAACGAGACAATAAATATATTGTGATAATTGCAAGGCACTACCACTAAATGACTCATAGTGCTTAAAAGCAGTTCATATACAATCTAACGTGGTAATTCAGGAAACTGCACTCCTTAGCACTTCTCCGAAATAAAGAAAATGCACAACTTCTCTTTACTCACAGTAGACGTGTAAATAATGAGATAGCAGTGAACTTGATATATAAAGTTTTTGGAGACTTATGATAGAAATGTGTATGAATCTCATTTGAATGGCTACAATAGCTAAGGAAAAACCACTGCTATTCTTGGTATGTCCTAAACCCAGATATAAATTAGAGGGAAATCATAATTTGAAGACCTAACCTTGTGCGCCTGGCCTACTTTTGTCTCTAATTCAAGTGAACCAATATGTAATATTGCTAGGTCTTTCAGAGTGGAAGAAAAAATATAGACAATTAAGGAAATCGCCATAGTTCACAGACCATTACCAAAATAAATTACTTATACACATTGTATATCTCATTGTATTTTTATCTCCTCTGAGAAAATTGTTGTATAGCAATACATAGAAGGCCACGTATTATGCCTCCGCATGTAGGCATTTGAAATATTGCAACTGTGTATGGAAAGCAGGGGCCTCTGTAATTTGTTCTCTCTCATCATACCTCAGTTAACTGGAAAATAAAAGTGTTTGGAAACAAGTATTTAAAATTCCTCAAATTTCTAACTTCGTGTTTATTTGTCTTTTTATATTTAATTACAATAATTGCTAATGCTGTTTTACACAAACTTAAATCTATTAATGTTTTTAAGTCATACAGTGGATGATAAGTTATTTCAAAAGTCAAGTAACCACTTCTATCACTTCTAAAGAAATACTTTTTTATTTTTAGGAGTGACCAAATTGAACCCCTGTTCATGTAGAACACTGTGAGAAGGAACCGTGAAGTTTTCATTTTCAGTGGTATATCCCATATGTTATATTTCTCTTCCTGCATTTCATTTATGTGATATAATTGGTGTTTTCTCTCCAGTGATTTCTATGAAAGCTTCTGCCTGTGTAGAATAGAATAAAAGAAAACTTTCTTCCCAAGGGTTAACTTCATTTCTTTCAAAGTCAGAGTGAGTATCATCCGTGTTTAGTAGTATAATTAATGATCTCTAAGGATGTTTACATAGTGGAGAAATCTAAGCTAGTTTTAAGCCACCTACCTTCTTCACTTGCATATATCTGATGTATGGCCATGGCATCAGAGATCTGAGCAGAGTTTAATTTATCCTGGCTCTTATTCGACTCTTGTGGCTTGTCCTACTGAGCTAACCAGTTGAAAGCCAACTCAGTGGCAGTCTCTGCTGGCTCTGCACTGCAGTCACTACTCCTTTTTGAAAATAAGAGAAATTATTTCTTAATTATCTGGTTCACCACATAGAACAGATACTGAGTTATCTAGAGAAATACGGGGTAGAATTAAAACCTTTGATCTATATTTTTGCGTATTTTGAGTAGGTATGATGGATCAATGAAAAAGAAAGTATACATCAGATAGATATCATATATTTCAAACTGTATGCCTACTTTAAGAAGCTGTGCTTATGTGAGAGTTTTTCCATACAAAAAGAAGAAATATTATTGCCAAATTCTGTATTCATGTTTTTCTCTTGGGAGCTAGAGGATGTGACCATGTGTAAATTGTTGTGGGGTTAGCTGGGAAAAAGCTTAAGTGACTGATTAATATATACAGCTATTTATAAAATAACAGGCTAGGCTGTATTTGCATGTGGATACTTTTCTGATAAGTACTTATTTCAGTGAATTAATAAACATGAAACTTCAAGAGGCAACTTATATTAAACATCAGTCTTTTAGGTTATTCATTTACTCTACTCAGATGTAGAGTTAAAATATTCCTGTCAGAAGGAAAGTACCATTTGACTAATCCAGTTTCATATGAAAATACACTTAGGTGATTTTGTGAGTCTTCAATTATCTAATTGTATAAGAGAATAATTTATATCTCACAGTCAGTAACTTGTGATGCTGATTATTACTCAATTTTCAATGAAAGATCAGACAATCTACCCGAGGCACTATGTACCTTGAAATATCTATATATATGTTTTACTGAGAGTGTTAAATGAATAGTGACCTGTGAAATAAAGATCAATATGCTGTGACATAGTATTTTCATAATCACAGGGATGAATATATCATTTTATTCAGCTAGATGAAAATGAAAATGTAACACTTCAAGGCCATTCTCGCTTTCAGATTACTTTTGGCAAGGTTCCAAAAATCCATAACATTTAAATAAATGTAGTGTTTCTTCAGATTACAACAGCTAACTACTTACTGGTTTATTTGCCATTTATTTATCACCCAACATACCTTTCTAATCTCTGCTGAAAGGGTGTTCAGAAACTGATTCTTAATTCAAAGAGTCACTTAGTGGCTTTCAGGTGTTGAACACCATATAAAGTTGAGAGTCATTTTTCAAGAGCAGCTTCCAAACAGGCACAAATAGTGAATATTAAAAAAAAAAAAAAAAAAAAGAAAAGTGATTTATGCCCTTAACTCAGATATTTTGGGCAAAATCCTTGCCTCCTGAAAATTAATGGCAAAATTCCCACCAACTTCAGTTTAGCCAGACTGTCAGCACTAACTTCTAAAACTTTAGTGAGGTGATCTTCCAGAATTAAATTCTGGGAGTATATCATATTATTTTGCTATTTGATTATTATACATTCTCAGAGGCATTTCAATCTGTATATTTTTCTTGAATGAACTAATTTACTTGCAAATAGCAAGGTTATAATAATAATTACTGTCATTAAAATGCGCTTTTTGTAAAAAATATGCTTCAATGGTCGATCTTTAAAACCAGATCCCTTTTATGCACCGTTTGATACATATAGTCACTGAGAAGGGTACTTACATTATAAGCAGTATCAAATGACTGAAAGGTTCAAAACAAATAAGAGGCCATACTTAATCATAGAGCAGGTGTTCATGAGCTTCACATGGGTTCAAAAAGCTGTCAGACAATTACATGCAATAAATACACATCACGAATGTGTACATTACATGCAGACATACATGTGAGGTTTAGGAAGCTCCTGAATGTAGAGTGAATATATCAACGGAAAGTAAACCAAGGAAGTATCACTACACTCACCCTTCCCTACACGTCCAGATACTGACTTCTGCCCAAAACAAGATGTTTGGGTATATGAACCAATCATCTGGGATGGGAGACCTATTCTTTTTTCATATGGGGTTCTTGTGCATCTGAGAAAAATCAGTATAAATATAGGGACATGTAGGATACAATGCATTTAAATGGGTAATGATTACTACCACAGCATGAGTCAGTAAGAAAATAATCAAACCTAGCATTCTTCTTTTTGGCTACAATATGTGTTATAGAAAGTGTAGTGGGTTGACTCTGGCTGGACACCAGGTGCCCACCAAAGCTGCTCTATCAGTCCCCTCCTCAGCCAGACAGGGGAGAGAAAATATAATGAAAGGCTCATGGGCTGAGATAAGGACAGGGAGACATCACTCACAATTAGTGTCACAAGCAATACAGACTCACCTCAGGGAAATTAATTTATTAACAACTAAATCAGAATAGAGTAATGAGAAATAAAACCAAATCTTAAAACACCTTCCCCCAATCCCTCCCTTCTTCCTGGGCTCAACTTCACTCATGAGTTCTTTACCTCCTCCCCCCGAGCAGTGCAGGGAGCTTTGGAATGGAGGTTGTGGTCAGTTCATCACACATTGTCTCTGCTGCTCCTTCCTCCTCAGGGGAGGACTCCTCACACTTCCCCTGCTCCAGTGTGGGTCCCTCCCATGGGGTGCAGTCCTTCAGGAACAGACTGCTCCAGCTTGGGTCCCCATGGGATCACAAGTCCTGTCAGCAAACTTGCTCCAGCTGGGGCTCCTCTCCATGGGGCACAGGTCCTGCCAGGAGCCTACTCCAGTGTGGGCTTCCCACAGGGTCACACCTCTTTTGGGTATCCACCTGCTACAGCGTGGGGTTGTTCCCAGGCTGCAGGTGGGTATCTACTCCACCTTGGACCTCCCTGGGCTGCAGGGGAAAACCAGCCTCACCATGGGCTGCACCACAGTCTGCAGAGGACTCTGCTCCAGTGCCTGGATGTTATCAGAGAGGTGCTACCACTGTCGCTGATGGATTTGGCCTTGGCCAGCAGTGGGTCCGCCTTGGACCCAGCTGGCACTGGCTCTATCAGACATAGGTGAAGCTTCTTGCAACTTGTCACAGAAGCCACCCTGTAGCCCTCCCAAGACCAAAACCTTGCCACGCAAATCCAATACAGAAAATCATGTAGTGGTGCTGATTTTGGTAGGATT
This sequence comes from Patagioenas fasciata, assembly GCF_037038585.1. NCBI lineage: Eukaryota > Metazoa > Chordata > Aves > Columbiformes > Columbidae > Patagioenas > Patagioenas fasciata. The sequence goes on along the minus strand of NC_092524.1, from coordinate 52,811,801 downwards.
GAGTTAATTTTCATCACAGTAGTTAGAATATTTTCTTTTTAGTAGCTAGCACTATCTTTAGTTTTGGATTTAGTATAAGAAAATGTGATAACACACTGAACTTCCCATGGGAAAGAGTTAATCTTCCCTAGGACAGAGATTATTTCTTTCTGGTAGCTAGGCTGTGTTTTAGAGTTGGTATGAAAAGACTCTGAGAGCTCACTGATGTTTTGGCTGTTGCCAAAGAGAGCAAGGACTTTTTCAGCTTTCCAGCTGCAGGTACACATAGAAACTGGGAGAACATAAGAGGACAGCACCTAGACTGACATCCAGGCTCACCAATGAGACCTTCCCTGCCATTACTGTCATGCTCCGTATATGGCTGGAGCTGCCTTTTCCAACTCTGCTTTTTGATTTTTTGCTCTCTTTTCTGTGACCGGCTGTTCGGTGCAATTGAGTTCAAGCACAAATTGCTGAATAGGTCTCTGTTCTTCCAGGATTGGCTGTACAGCACTGGTGTTCTCAATCAATTACATTGCACATTACTTATTATTTTCTCTTCTTTTACTGTCCTGTTAAACCGTTGTTGTCTCAACCCATGAGTTTCTCCCTTCCCTTTCAATTCTCTCCATGTTTATGAGAATGTAAGGTTCATCATTGCACTATGAGGCTTGAACTTTGTCTAACCAAGTCTACTTCACAAGAGGTTAATAGTTCCTTTATAGCGTAGTTAAGCACTAGTACAGATTGTTTATTGCCAAGATATGAGAGGAATCTTACCAAATTATATTAAATGTCCCAAAGACGTGGGGAGTTGGTAGTCTGAGGGATGCTTGAAAAAGATTAAGATTAATAATTGAAGATGAAGAATGATAACGTTTTCATCTAAATAGTATTTCAGGGAAAGGGAAAGCGCATATTCCAAATTGAGACCCTCTTTTGTGAAGACGAACTTGAAGATGTAGTATTTTTTTCAGAAGAAATATTTCTTTAGTCCCATGATTTGATAGTCATTGATGTCTTGAAAGCTGGATGATCTAGAGAAGCTGCTTGCAACTGAGGTGAGGATAGGCAGATGTAAGCAGTTCTGTTTTCTTTTATCAGTCTTTGTAACCTATGTGACTGTGTTTCTGTATTTGAAGCTGTTGTAAATAAATTATTTTTTTTTACCTTTACTAGACTTTTCCCAAGATTGCACTCTAAGTGTCAAGCAGGACATTCTATCCCTTTGTTTAAGGCTTTCTTTAAAACGGAATTGCTGTACTACTTCTTCAGGGTATAGAATCTCTTCAAAATTTCCAGGGCATTCAAAGGATCATAAAATGTATCTCTGCTAAACAGCATGAATTATTTTGGAATTTTCAGTTTCTTCTATGTAGAAGGTACATCCCATTTTGCATGCTGCAAGATGGTAGGAATATTCTTATTAAACACTAATGGTGATGGCAAAGTTTGCAGCACTGTAATTTTGTCAATCTTTGTGTCATCTGTAAATTTTATCAGTAATAAATTCTGTTCCAAATTACAAATAAAATTATGGACTGTGTATTGGTGTAAACTAGTCAAATATTTTCCTAGATGCTGAGTGAATATTAAGACCCAACAATTAATCAGTGTCTTAATTATTTAATTTTAAATTTTTATAGTGTTGTATTTTTAGTAGGAAACCTAGGCAGAACTAAGATAAGTACTTTACAGAATACTGTTTTGTCAACCTATTTTATATCAAATTATTTTGCAAAGTGTATTTGATAAAAACCTAGCCCTCTGTGTTAATGTCATTAATTGAATATCCACTTTCTATCAGCTTATATTGTGGAAATAAATATTAACATCTTTTATTTTTCAGAGACTTTTTCTGTGTATTGGAATAGCCATTTTAGCATACACTAACATGCAATTTAGGATTTTTTTCCCTACAACCACAAGGAGTAGGTCTTCTGTTAGCATGATCTCTGTTTCAAAATATGCCGCTTGCAGCATGTGGAAAGTCATGGGGCAATCTGGGAAATTTTAAACATAAGTTTGCAGTATCTTAAGACTTAGAAGCCTTGGGCTGCATGTTGTGTTATGGAACTTCAAGGATCTGTGCCACAGGGGGCTGTATTTTGGGATTTAGAGAGGAGGTGTAAGCACTGAATTTGTGCTAAAAGTGCTAAGTATGCACAAGTCATATTGTAATTAACTTTTACCTCCTGTTGAATACACAATGATATTTCTTTTTAAAAAGCTTTGAGATCCTCTTATGAGACGTACTACACAAAAACATTTTTAGTTCATTTATTCTTTGTATGAAATTCAAATGTTAGGACTCTTGAGCTCTTCAAAAACAATATTGGTGTTGGATATCTACAACTAAGTATAATGTCTGTTTTACATAATGTCTTTTGGGTTTTAAATACCGAATCTCTTTTCTCTTACAGAGAAGTTGATCAGGATTCTGATGGCTGCATCAGCTTCAAAGAGTTTGAATCTGCAATGAAGTATGGACAAGATGAAGTATCACCAGTGTGCTTTGCCTAGAGAATATTCTCTGGTGGAAAGACAAAGTGAAAACTTCAGATCTCAAGATATTTAAAAATCAATGAAACTTCATTTGTTTCAGCCAGCGTTTTAAGGACTTTGACTGTAAGTGTAGCTCTGAAGAAGGGCCTTTGAAGCTTTACTGTTGACAAGTTGGGTATATTAATTTACATGTGTATGTGTGTGTCGAATACTTAAAATATTTGAAATCTCAATTGATTCCCAATCACCCTAGTTAGAAACTGCAACTCTGTACTTTTTATTTTTGACTTAACAGATGAAAAAGGAGCAACTATAATTTCCGATTACTGAGAAATGTATTTGTTCACTTTGTCAACACCCTTTCTTGATAGATGAAAATGTCTCACATGTATAGAAACTTGTTAAATTTATGGCAGATAATGCCTGGGTTATTTTATTCAGTTTCTTTTATTATTTCACTTTCATATATTGTTCTTTTTTATATGTTGCACATTATTTTAAATTATACATCTATTAGTTTAACTGTACAGGTAAGGAAGTAAAGTAAGCATAAATACTTAACTTTTTATATTTTTTAATGATTTTTTAAAATGGAGATAAGAATAAATCTCTAAAGTGTACATCATTTACCTCAGTCTGGCAGGCTGAAAATAATATGTATTGAAACTTTTAGCTGACTTTTGTGGAAGGATTTGGATACATTTACTTTAGCAAGAGCAGAGAATTTTCCAAGAGCTGAAAGGAAGTAAGAGGTAGAATCTGTCGTTGTCTACAGGGCTATCTTCCCTTCTTTCTCTCTTATCCAGTAAATGGGAGATATTCTTGCCTGCTGTAACTATATATACATCCATCCAAGCTGTGCTATAGTTAGATAAATCTTTTTTATTCAATTTATTTTATCTGTGATCATTTACTTCCTACTGCCTTTGTGTGTTCATATTAATAGATAAAAGAGATTTCGTTATGGTCCACTCAATTGCTTTATTTCTGTTTACCTGCCAGTTGTTAAATTGTTGGGATTATATATTTCTTTTGAAACTGTCCAGAAGAAATCCCCTCTTCAAGTGAGCTTACAGACTCTAGCACATACTTAATACTGCTGTAAATAAGTAACAAATAATAATGATCACTAAGAGCAAGAGAACTGATGTTCTATTCTTAAGTCAGGAGAGTCTCCAATTTCTTCCAAATTTTAGTGAAGCATTCCAGAGTACTATTTACAGGAGAAGTATTTATAATATGATGTCTATGTTTTCTGTTCTTATTACATATATGTATCTCACTAGGTACATGTAAAGTGAAATATTTTTATTTAATCACAAGGTAGTTAGTATATAAATAATGGGAGGAAGTTGAAGACACTGAATGTATCAGCAGATATGTCTGATTCTGTATGTAAGAACCAGACATCCATTGGGTGAAATGAGCTGTAGCTCAAATAGCATGCCTTATGTGCTACTCAGTGGGAGCAAACTGGTGTTACCTTTAAAAGGTGATGGCAAAACATGACAGTAGAATGGGGGTTTTGTCTTAGAAATGCCATTTCCCGATAGATTAATGTTTTCATGAGAATCATCATCATGGAAGTTAATTACCAATATCATCACAGCCTCTTCTGAGACACAGGAGATTAAATTATTATCTCACAGGGTTAGTCACCACAGGTCTAGACACATTCATGAAAAAAAGTATGATGGTTTACAGTGATATTACTTACATTGTATTTTTTTGGTCAGCAGACTGCAGTTTTTATGCTGCTCAGACCCTATACCCTTCCTAAATACTGAATCCATGCACTATTCTTTTATTACAAGATTTTATTATTATTTATTATTTTACTTGTTTAAAAAATAATTACTTAGTTCATAAGGAACAGCTGATCTTAGAAATTTCCAACTGCTGGAATTCTTATTTCTAGTATTTTATTTAGCAGTTAAGAAGACTATGGTGTCTTGTTTATATTTCTAGCCCAGCTGTGGTTTGTTGTCTAAATATTTGACAATGTATCTGCTATATTTTACAAGTATAGTCTTCTGTTAAATATTTTAACCAACAGAAAGGTCATTGTATGCTTTTTGATTTAAGGAATATATATGTCTTGTATATAGGGCAAGGAACTCCAGAGAGGAAAGTGCTCTCTATCTCCTTTATTTCCATATGCTCTCAATCCTCGTTTTCTCAAGGACTTGAAAAATTGCTATGAACTTGAATTACTGAGAATATAAACTCCATGAGAGGCCAATGAAATTATTTTATCATGTTTTGATATTTATTTTTTTTTAAAGAACAGAACTGTATTAAAGTATCATAAGTGTTCTTACTTCTTCTGTGGGGACTCATAGAAAGAAACTGCAGACGACCACATCTGTGTGGAACTTAGTAGGCCCTGGTGACACTCCTCCTGCTGAACAGTTGAGTAAGAATTAATTACTAGTTAATGCTTATCTGGGTTTTGGCCAGCAAACTGCATGAGCACTTCAGCTATCACTACAAATTGATAAAATTAGGAATGGCATTTATTGGCAGGTTAGGTGGTGGCCTATTCTCAGCAATGGCTTGGGAAACAATAAAAGCAATAGCTATCCAGCTATTGGATGAAAGAGGCCATGTCCTCTTCATTTTTGTGTGTTTTCTGTTGCTGATGTAACAACTTGACGTGAAAGGTCACCATGAAAGGATTGGCAGCGCCTTGGCCTACAAGCTGCAGTCCTGACAACTCATGTCAACTCCAGTGTGACATAAAATGGGACTGTGCACTTATTAGCAGGTTACATTCTTGTCTGCAACATTTCCAAGCTTGTAGGGACATCACTGATACGAGCCCAGACAAGAAGTTTTATTTTGTTTGATGGCTACCATCTTTGGCAGAACTCTGGCAATTGAATTGTGGCTGAACCTCCAGAACTGAAAAAATTAGTTGTGGTAGCTAAAGAACCATGGCTCTTTAACAAATAATTATTCATGTACTCTATGGAACAGCACAGAGGTGGATCTTCAGGATTTACTTACCATAATGTTATATTGTCTTTTCCAAGTTTATAAGCACAGTTTCTTTCCTATTATGTAGACTTTTGTTGCTTTCTGACACCTAACTTACTTAACAAGCAGGATTTCCTTCTTAATAATATCCATAAAGATAATATTTACTTTTCTCAAGTTTTCAAGTGAAGAATCATCTGTTTAAATTATTTGTAAATGGATCCTTTATACACTTAGCTTATTGCTACCATTTTATAGCAAATGGATAGATTATATAACCATAAACACAATAAAAGTATATTTGTTTTCTTCCCCTGGGGCTTCTTCAATTTACTATAGCTGTTGAAATCTAGTAAGCTGTAATTTCCTTTTGAAGGATTTGGATGATTCAGACTTTTCACCAGGGCCTGTAGTGACAGGACAAGGGGCAATGGTTTTAAACTGAATGAGTGTAGACTCAGATTGGACATTAGGAACAAAATGTTTTGTAGTGTGTGTGATGAGACACACAGGCTGCCCAGAGAAGCTGTGGATGCCCCATCACTGGAAGGGCTCAAGGCCAGGCTGGATGGGGCTTTGAGCAACCTGGTCTAGTGGAAGGTGTCCCTGCCCATGGGAGGGGGGTTGGAACTTGATGATCTTTGGAAGTCCCTTCCAACCCAAACCATTCTATGATTCTATTGTTTTATCGATTGAGTGAGCAGTTGTTAAACTATAGTCTTTGGGCAACATGACGTTCCTGGTAGCCTGCACAGTGTAGTTTACTGAAATCAGGGAGAGCTTTGCTTGAAAAAGAATTCAGACGATCAAGCCCAAAATTGAGATTTTCCTCAATGAAATATTTTGTTTATTGTTTCTTCCTTGTGTACCAAATTATGAGTATTTCATCCATTTATTCAGTAATAATAATAATAATAATAATAAGTGCAGTACATTATAGAATATGCAATATGTTCTTATAAGTTTCCTAAAATAAAACCTAGTGTAAAGATAGTACATTAGGTTTGTGGCAGTGTTACTGTCTTCTATCTTTAATCGGCTGGGTGGGTGGTGGCTGACAAGTCAAATCCAGTAACTAGCTGACACACAAAATGTCACAGTTCAAAGAAAAGCTTTGGCATGACTCTCATTTACTATAACATATCAGCTTTGCACTTCTCTGGTAATGAAATGGAGCCTTAAAGTTAGTATGAATTACAACTGCATCACTGCGTTGATTCCTTAACACTGTTCTTTGGGAAGGCCGCTCAAATGTAAAGAAACTGAGACCTGTTTGTGTAAGTTTTTTGAGTGGAGATTGCCAATAATTATTTGAGAAAATACATTGCACTGTTGTCCATAAGAAACAAGAATAACAAGTGGGTTTATTAAATCATAGTTCTTTAAGAATCTATATCTGAGCCCCTTATTTGCAAGAAATAAAAAATTTGTGATGAATTTTATAAGACCCCATATATTTCACATGTATTAACATTTTGGCTCAAAACACAGGTTCTGAAGTAAACTCCCAATCTTCCTCACTTTCTGTGTATTGGTTCAGTTTGCAGACTCATTATGAAACATTCACATCAAGATTCATGTTGGAGTCAACTATCATAGAAGACCACTCTGGGCATGCACGAAACATGCTGCAATACCTAACAGAGACATGAATCTGAATGGTGACTAGCTTGCACCACCATGAAGTTCTCCAAGTCCTCCGGCATATATCAAGCAGTCCAGCCAACTGTGAGCAAAACAGTCACAGCAGCAAGGCATCTCATTCTCCATATCTGGGTTTTCATTTGAAAGAAAAGCCAGTGTCACTGCCATCACAATGTCTTCTTGGATTTGTTTGGCTTACCTGAAACTGAGGTAATTTTTCATGCAGTTAGAGTTTTTTATTCTTAGTAACTAGCACTGCCTTTTATTTTGGACATAGTTTGAGGATAATGAGAGAGCACTCTGAGACAGAGTTAATGTTTTCTTCTGGTAGGTTTCCAGTGTTTGTGATTTGGTATGAAGAGAATGTTAAGAGTTCACTGATATCTTCGCTGTTTTCAAAGGGACCAAGGACTTTTCAACTGTTCAGCTGCAGATGCAAGATAGTGTTGGGAGAGAACATAATGGGACAGCACCTACACTGACATCCAGTGTGTTCAGTTAAGTATTCCATACCATGAACATCATGCTCCATATATAAGAAGGAAATTGCTGGGGACTGGCCTTCTTTGATGGCTGTGATCCATGAGGGCTCCTGCTCCTGGTGCCTGATCTGTGATTTCCCTATGCCTGCTGTGATCTCTGTCTTATTACTGGACTTGGTAACACTATGGCTCTAGTCCTTTGTTAGTCCCTTCATTAGGACCTTTGGATGTTGATCAAACATAGAGTGAGGGCAGAGTTTGGCTGCCGGCATCATGGTGTCATCCAGAAATGAGCAGGAACAGAAACAAAGCTGGTTTTCAATTTGAGACCGTAAGGACACAGGGCAGTGACATGCTGTCTTCTGCATGAGCTAGACAACAGGAGTTTCCTAGGGTGGAGGATCCCATGGACAAGAAAACAACAGTTCTGTGGCATAGCTTCTATTCAGACAACTTTGGACAAAATGGGTGGTGAGAACATTCCATCTAGTGAATCAGAACCAATGTCATCGTAATACTAAAGTTTGCATTTAGATATATAGGTCTCTTAGAGTCATTCTAATTTAAATACATTTAAAATCTAAGGTGAAAATTTTGTTTCTTTTTATCATTGACTTTACTAAATATAAGAAAATATTGAAGAATGTAGATATAGATGGCTTACAAACTAGCTATGAAAAATAAGACACCTACAATAGTACATCTTCGGATGAGTTGCTGCATTAGAATACCTGAAACAAGTCTGCTGAGAAAACCCTAGTAGCTGCAGAACATTTATGCTAGAGAGAAAAGAACTTTGAAATACTTAATCTTTCTTGGAAAAGAAAGCTGTGATAGATGTTAAATAATTGTGAAATATTCAGTGACATATTGAGATGTAACAGATGCTATGGAGTCATGTCTTAGTCAAACATTGTACTAATTTCGTAAGTGTCATATATTTGTTAGCATTGCTATTCCTGGCTGAGGGCAACCTTGAGAGTTAGTAATATGAAATTCTAGTGATAAAGGAGTACAAATAACAACTCATTTGAAATTCTACTTGCCCACTCTGTTGCTGAAGCAGTGCATGAATACATTTAACTGTCTCAAAAGGCCTCAAAAGAGGAAAAACATGAAATTCTGACTTTTGACAGCATTGTTTTGGAAGAGGGAGCCCTATTCCAGAACTGATACACTGTGCCTAAAGAGAGCAGCCCTGAAGAAGGACCCTAAGTCTCCTAGATTTTCCAATGATGTATGGCCATGGATGTAGCCACAAGTACTCTTGACAATCCCTAAGCGAGCACATATTTCGAAGGCATGGAAGGAAGTGTTTGGAAGTCTACTTCTGCCAGGGTCCTGGGGGTGCTCCTGGGCCTCAGCGGCTGGGACCGGCCTCCCCTGGGACCCCCACCCACTGCCACCGTCTACTGCCAAGGGCCCAGCTCAACATGGGATCTTGGGTCCCTGCCTGAGCCATGTTCTAGGTGTGTGTGCCTGTCTGCGCCCTGCAGAGAGCTGCTCTCCTGGGTGGAGCCCTCAGGGCTTGGTCACAGCTTGCCCTGCAGAATTCCAGGCTCCTCAGAGAGCAGAACTTTTCTATTCTATTTGTTCACCATGAATCGAGCAACAATGAGACTACTGTTTCCCTGAAATGCCATTCCTTCCCAATGCAGCAAGTGATACGTGATGCTACGCTGTCGTTGATGGTGAGGTTGTCTGCTTGGGAAGAAGTCTTGAATGGTTTTGTGCTGTTGACCCTATCTTTGCTTGCACTTGATAGCTCTTTTCCTCCTTTGGCCTTCATCCTTGATGTCTTGCTTGAGGGTTTAGAAGATAGGTCACTGCCTGATAATCTAGCAAATATATTAGCAACATGTTTTTAGCTTTCTTTTTTTCCTGAGAGGCACTTGATCTGAATTAATATGTTTAATTAAATGTTTTTGGGGTGGTTTTGTTTGTTGTGTTTTTTTGGTGTTTTGTGTTTGTTTATTTGTTTCATAGTTAGCTTTGTGAAATGAACAGGTTTTACTGGAGATTTTAATACTGCATTGAAGCCAGACCTACAGGGACAATTGCAGAGTAGCACAGGTGATGCATCCCAAAAGTCCTATCTGGACAGAGACTGAATTTCACCAAATAAAAGATAAATAGCAGAGTCTTGAAACTTAAGCTAAATGCTATAAAATTGTAACGATCATACAGGATAGACCTGAGACCCACCTTTTCCAATGTCTGGTCTCTGACAGCTGGCAGTACTGATGTAACCACATGGCAGCCAGGGTGCAGAAGAGTGATGTTTCCCCAGCACGCTCAGTACGTCCACCTGCCAGAGGTTTACACCTCCCCTGTGTTATGTCCTGTACTGTGGAATTGATTCTGTCTTGAATCCCACTTGTGCCTTTCTCTGTTGTTGTTTGGGGTTTTTTTGTTGTTTTGTTGGGTTTTGTTTGTTTGTTTTTCAGACGTACTACAGTCTTGAGACGATCAGACACACTGCTGAAGTTGTGGAAATAACTGTAGCACAATAATGTTTCCCATTTTATGTTTTATAGCTTTCATAATAACAATTTGAAGATTCAGTAGTGAAATGGATGTGCAGTTAATTCAGAAATGATGTTAGGAAGTGGTTAGATTTCTCTTTAGTTTTGCCATTATCTTTGTTTGTACATTATATAGCTTTACTATCATAAATAAATATATATATATCAGCAATAAGAAATAAAAAATATAACTCAGATTATTTGTGATATTTAAGAACCTAAATGAATAGGAAGATAGCTCTTGTAATCTGCAAAATGATTGAGGCAGCTAAGTGCTGGCTTCTACTGGAATCTAATAGTTCATGCACTAAGTAGACACATAGCTTTGAAAATCCTGTAGAAATCACCCTGCATTTTTATGTTTTTAAAATTAGACCCTTCACATAAATACATAGGAAAAAGAAGGATTTTAAAAATGAGACACATGTCACAGACAGCCTCACTCCTGCAGTTCACTGAGAACATGAGATAGATCCTCAGACTGGTATTTGACCACTGGTGTATTTGTGCACCGCAGGGCAGTGTCATGCAAAATGCTGTCCAGAAGCAAGGTTTGGGTCCTGCGTTCTGCCATGCCGACCTAGCTGTGCTGTTCCGATGGTGGAGCGATCCTCCCCAGCGTCTGCTGAGAACCTCTGCGGAGCCCGCCATGCTTCATCTGCCTTGCTAGGATGGATGTTCAAATCTTTATGCGGTGCCACAACCCGGGTATGCTATGATCAGAGAGAGACTACTTCACAGAGAGATTTTCTCTGTTCACAGTGATCCATGAGAACAGCTGTGGATTTCTAAACTTAGCAAATCACCTAAATTTACTGGAGCTTAAGAAAAATGAGTCATCCAGATTTAATAAAAAATCATTTAATACTACTACTTATTAGGTTCCTTTGACAGAGACTGGTCAGAAACTGTGTGTTCATTGTTGCCATGATTATAATATTTTGCTCTTAATTGTGAAAACCGTCACAATCTACAAGTTGGCATGATGTATTAAAATTTAGATCAGGAAAAGTCTAATTATAAGACATTTAGAACCAAGGACTGTAAGTCAAGGGTAAGAAAACATGTTGGATCTCTAGTTGAGAGCTCGTCACGGCAAAAAGAACAGTAGGATCATAAAGAAAATATTTGTAGCTCTCTGATTTGTACCAGTTCTCTATTGCAGTGATTCATCATTGCAGTTCTCTGTTCTCTATTGAAGTTCTCTAACTGAAGTATAGAACAAAAAAAATTTAGAAACAGTGTACATAGGCCAAGGGACACAAAGAAGTTCAGGCACCTTTGTACTACTGAAATCAGAAGAACTTACAGAAATGCCCTGCGGGGTCAGGTCCATGGTCCATCTAGTTCAATAGCCTGTCTCCAACTGTGCCCATGGGAAACACTGTTGAGGAAGAGCCCCCAAGCCTGGATTATACCTGCAGTTCAGTCCTTTCATACTGCCCCAGCATCCATAGTCACCAGATTAAGAAACTGGAGGGCACACTGCTAGTTTTAAAGACTTACGAAGAAAAAGCAAAACAAAAAACCTAAAACCACAAACATTTATAAGAACTGCTAAACACAGGCTAAGCTGAACTTGAAGTGGCTTGGACCCTTCCAGTCATCGTGGAAAAAAACCCTATACTTTGTCATAAGAAAATGTAAACAGTCAAAGGCTTTCAGAGTATATTTATGATCTTTTATGTGGTTATGTCATTCACTGTTCTTTTACAGCATCCTCCTTTTTTCTAGGAAGCATACAAATAAGATCAGATTTTAACTGCTAATTGATAGTGTTCCACAGCCTTCTGGCAACAGAGGAAGTTCTTCAGTGGCAGCTTTGCTCTCCCTTGCACCTACTTTGTTTTAAATGACTTTTATCATGCTGTCAGCAAAGCTATAGCTCTTAACAGAGACCTTGGTATCAAAGATGGAAAGATCCAAAGATGGACTTGCACACAAAAGTGGAAAATCTTTTAGTTATATTTTATTTCTAAACCTCTATCTCTTTGGGCTGAAAAGAAAAAAATTATTTTCTCTTGATGGCATATCCCTGTGTTTCACAAAAATATGCCCGATGTGGTTTGTGTATTTCATCAAGTGTTTAAATGTGGTAAAGAAATGAGCTGTCCACTTAATTATTTGCAAGTCTTCATTAATCTACAAACTAATACAATCATTAATAAAGATCACAAAATGAGTATTCTAGAAAACAATTCAGAACAGTTTCTCCATAAACTCATAAATGAGGGTATTTTTGGATACTTGAATACCTTTAGTGTATGCTGTGTTCCTTTTATACAATAATTTCAAAGTCCAAATACTGTTTAGTACTGAGTCAAATGCCTCACAGGGGCTGTCATATCAGAATATTAATACACCAGCCTTGTAATTCCATAGGAAAATCATATCAAGTTTATTTAGCAAGATCTGATTTTTTTTTAAATGTGCTGATTGACATATGTATAGTACCATCCTGTGATTTCTTATTGACTGGGTATTGTATTATCTCATGCATTATCTGTAAGTCTTATTTATATTTAAGCCTCTTTATGTCATTCTCACACTGTGAAGGGATGTTAGAATGAGCATAGATGTAGTTTATACTCTTTCTAACATTTATATTGCTAAAATGGTATAAAGCGAACAAATGAAGATCACAGGCATGGTTATTTTTATGTAACTTTGTATGTGTTTAAAGTTGTGAGCGTCTCTGAGAGCTTGTACAGAGTATCTCAGATTCCACGAGATATTACATCTTCCCCAGTGAATGGCGATAATTGAAGTACCTATCTTCCATCTCTGACTTTAGAGGTTTTCTTCACTCTTTCTGTTGCACAATCGTTATGGACGTGACATGCTGTTATTACATTAAAAAGTAGAGATTTCCAGGAGATAAAATCTCAATTAATGCAAGGACGCTCTGAGCCTGTATTCCTGTGAAGTCTACCTAAAAATTCTTCTGAAGGAGAATCCTAAGCCAAGACAAATGTTAAACAGATTGTATTTTTGTGTTTTATAGAGGTAGGCTGAATCTTCATACTCTTAACATGAATGACTTCAAATTCCTTTCTACTTTCTTTTCTATTTACTTTTCAACAGCATTAATTTAGCTCACATTAGTTTAAACAAAATTTAGGCTTCTGTTGATAAAGTTGTTATACACAGAAAAGGTTTAAATATGTTCCTGTCTTTAATCAGTCCTGCTGATTGTATAGCAGAAATGCTGACGGGAACTTACTAAGGACACTCTTTTGAAGAATAGAACTGAAAAGGGTCCAGAAACAACTTAGACCAAGCCTGTCAGTGTCATGTCAGATTGACCAGAGTGCCTCAGGAGAACGAAGAAAACCCTGGAAAATGACACTAGAAATGGACTTAAAGTACTGAGGGAGATACACAAACAAATGAAATTATGGTTTTCATACAAAAGCAGTTATAGTAACATCAAACTTTTCTTGTTTGATATCTTTTTATTCTGTAGGCGTGATTGTAATAGCAATATTAACTGTGTCTGCTGCTCTGTAATCCATTTTACCCAATGCAAGTCCCACACTGGCAGGGCTACTTAGGCACCAGTGAAGGTAAAAGTGGGGTTTTCGAAAGTTTCTACCAAAATTAGTGGCCTATGTCACTGAAGTTACGTACAACATTGCTGAATAACTTAGGACTTAACTTGGGACATAAAGATACACATGAGCTAGTTTATGTTAGTGAAAATAGCTGAAGCTAAGCTGCTTCCAGTATCTGAGTTAGTTCATCTGTTGCTAATCATAGAGATCTCTGTATTTGGTGCCATAGTGGAGAAATACCCCAGACATTTTTCAATATCCCATGCATAGTCAATGGAATCAGAGGTGTCAGTGACGATTTTGTTTTATCGGCAGAGTCTAGAATTCTGATGATAGTGCATGAAAACAGTAATATAGTTATGTGTCAACTTCTGTTGGAAGTTTTGTAGGAAGATTTGCAACTATGCAAAGCATATTTTTACTTACAACTTATATTTTATTCAAAAATCGTTGCTGCCCAATAAACAAGAAACACCATGTTACCATTTTATAGCCACTTTTGAGAGCATAGCAGTTAATCTAACTCTGCAGTTGCACTGTTACTGTGTATTACAAAATGTATGTGATGTTCACTTACCTGAAATATAGCACCAGGGTTATCTTAAACATTGTATTTTTATGACTTTTAAAGCCACCGTGCTGCAAACTGTATGTAATCCAGCAGCAAAAGGTCTTTTCTTTCCTTTAAAGACACTTGATCACTATTTCAGGAATATTTACTGCAGCAGTATCTATCCTTGCACAGGAACCCAATAGGCAAAGTACTCCACAAACGTGTCAAAAAGGATCTTTGCCTCTAAGAACAGGGTGCATAGTTCATCTTTCTTCCTGCTGAGATAACGTACTTACTCTACTGTTTTCTGACCAATTTTACTTCTCTCCAGCTATGCAAATACTGCATTTTTTGCATGTTTTGCAAAATGCGTTAATGCCTCTTCCTGAATCAATCAACAGAAAAACCTAAATGTTTTACCTCTGTGAAATAGTCTCTGGTATTATCACAAAAATCACATGGGCAACGGTATGTTGGCAAGCTATGTTTGATGTTTCTCCTCCCTGCGCCAGATAATATATGTGCATAATTGCTCAAGTGCCATCTGGTTGCAACTAAAGATGTGTTGCTCATTGATAATGAAAGCGTTGATTTGGTCCCACACATGAAACGGAAGTGTGTTTCATGTAAGCCTGCAGGATTTTGTAGGACCTTGATATAAAAAAAGAGCAATGCCTTGTCAAAACCTTTTAAATGTGCATTTAATAATAATTTTTCTAAATTTAATGAAAATCTGGCTGCAAGATACCTGATTGTTTTGGGCTTGAAAAATTTAATCTCTACTATGCACATGGAGCGGCAGTGTGAAGTCTTCAGCCCCTCTTAGCACAAAATACTAGGGCTTCCCTGGCACAGAGGAAATGCAGGGAAGAGTGGGGTTCAAAGGTGTCTGGGGCTCAGGCCAGGGTCCGCTGCAGTAAATGGCAAAACTCCCTTTGACACGAGTGTGCATGACATTGCCTCTGTCTCCCCAAAACAGGGAACAGTGTCAGAGCAATCGGGAAAAAACCCAGGAAGAAGTGAAAACTGAGCAAGGATATAGTAACATTATTCAAATGAACAAAAGACTTGCAGATATGGGAAAAAAACCCAAACCTTTTCTTCGTGTCCATTGATAGTACAGAAAGTAATGTGATTAAACTGCAGCAAGTGAGATTTACTTTAAAGCAGTAAAAACTCTTTAATGATTGGGGAGTGACTGGCAGGGATCTGTTGCCTGGAGCACTTGTCAAATGCCCATTAACAAGGGGGCTCTAAGAACAGGCGAAACATATACCTGCCAAGAAAAGCTTAGGTTTAGTCCATTCTGCCATGGGGCAGGGACATGAAAGAATGAACTCTGAGATCCTTCCAGCCCCTGCTGTCATCCTCTGTATTCTGTGTGAAGACTTCTCATCTCCCATGCCTTTATACCAACTTTTGTGTGTAATGTCATTCAAAGGAGCAATG
The DNA here is from genome assembly GCF_037038585.1 of Patagioenas fasciata. Classification (NCBI taxonomy): domain Eukaryota; kingdom Metazoa; phylum Chordata; class Aves; order Columbiformes; family Columbidae; genus Patagioenas; species Patagioenas fasciata. Next base: position 52,796,131 of record NC_092524.1, on the reverse strand, counting down.
CCCTTAGCAGTTCATCCCTTTGACCTGTACTTTAGACCAGAAAATGATGGAGCATTAGATATTTGGGGTTTTTTAAATCAGTTTTAACATTTGCTTGTCTACCTGATAGTGTCCATTTTAAACACAGATTATTGTTGTTCCAAATGTGCACAAAAGTGATAAGGGAGGTGACTAGAAGCTTATTATTAATTTGCTGCTTTTATCTTCACAAAATTAACATTCTGGCAAGGAATTTAATTGGACTTTTTTGTTAATTCTGACAGTGATGCTTTCGTTTTTCCTTTTGGGACTGGAGAGAAAAACCAGCATCTGGTGTTTGAGGATGCTAGGGATTTACACCATATTATGTGTAATATCTCTACTGTAAATAAACAAAATGAATAATTAAGTGAATAATGAGGTGTCCTGAATGAAGACTTCACTGACTGTGTCTATGGAGTATTTGTACTCCTGTCGTTTGTTCTCTGTTGGGCATCACATTGCCCATATGGATATCAGCAATGTATTTTTTCAAGCAGAAGCCAGACATAGTATTAGTGAAAGCTGTCAGATAAGCAAAGGGGCTTTTACTCTTCAGTGGTGTATCTGTCTGCATGAGAACATAAAATACAAGAACAGTAGGATTTGCCTCATAGCCCTGAGGACACTGACAGGCCTGACTGCCCCGCCTGGCTTCCCCAGGGCTCCCCACGCTGCCTACGGCCCACAACCCCATGGCAGCCCCCGGGTGGTGCCACAGCAGGGCCAGTCTCCAGCTCCCTGCAGCTCTGCCTGGCCGTGGGCCCCACGTTGGGCTCAGCTGCAGGCCCATGTCTCAGCTCAGCCTCGGCCCATTCCCATCCCCAGGGAAGTGCCCCACGGCCCTGGCTGGGGCTGCCCCTGGTGCCCCCAGCCTGCCCAGCCACCCCAGGCTGCGGGGCTCTGCCCTGACACCCCACAGAAGCCCCAGCCTGTGTGCCTCAGCAGCTCGTGAGGAGATTTAAGTTCAGAAGAAATGTAGAAGGGCTACAGTGGAAGGGTTTTACAGTCTGTTCTGATATGAAACTGAGTTCTGTGAATTGTTGGGGTATTTTTATTTCCTGGCACCATGGATGTAGATGCTGTCTTCCATAATCAATGATTTTGCTGTGGATGGTGGGAGGAAGTGTTCGAATCACTGGAACACCAGTGGCCTGAAGGTGACCTTTCCCATAGTCCATGGAGCAGCTAAGAACAGAGTGAGGGGTGGGAGCTGCTGGATTTGGCCACAGACCTGCCTCAGCCATTCCAAACAATTGCTTATTTTATCTGTTCCTTGCATTTAAAATAAATAAATTAGAGGTAATCTGATTTGCTGATTTCACTTGCTTTTACAGAAAAAAAAAGAAGGTGACACTATGAGTGACTACTCGGTATCTCTGTAAATGTGTGGCATCACATAAAATGAAGATATCCATTTTTTTCATTGGAACACTTTATTAATGTGCTATTGATCAGTGCTGAGTAAGCTGGGACCTGGATTTCTGCTGGATTTCAAGTGAACTTTCTGAAAACAACAACGGGGCAAGAGCCACAGGATTCCACAGGACAACACCCCATCTCCTGGCCATCCTTCTCTAGGTAGATTACTGGGGATACCTGGCACTGGGGCAGCTGGAAGCTGTGGCTGAAATTAATATGATCTCAATTCAGCTTTCCACCTTGAACATAACTGCATGGAAGTAGAATGCAAAGTGATTTTTATGTATATGTGATATGATAATTAAACTTAGCACTTTCTGAGCATTTGCTATTCAGAACTGTAAAGGAAAGCTAAATGAATTGTCAAGGAGACATAGTGAAAATTAATGATGGGGGTAGGACTCAGAAGGGCTATTGACATCTGGGCTCAATGCTCTGCTGAACATTGCGTCATTGGTTGAAATCTGTTAATATCACCTCAGGTGAGTGTCCTCATCTTCTTCCCTGACAATTCCACTGGCTGCTAGCTATGCATTTCCGGCCCAAAGCCAGGTGCGCTCTTGCCCTCATCCTTGGGGTGAAGCCTGAGCCTAATTGAGAGAAGGCTGCTGCAACTGTCCCATGTCCTTGCTCTGTCCCTGAGAGCCTCTGCCCACTGCCAGTGGTCAACGTACCTGGTCACAGGTGTGCAGTCCCTTGACTTCCTATCGGCTGCTTAGAAAGGATAAACTTGAACACCTCTGCTGGAAAACATCCAAAGTTGTAACAAGTAATGCCGCTGTCACTGATGGAAAACTGCGTACATTTCACTCAACTGTACAAAAACAAGTCAAAAAGCACTGATGTTCTGCCACAACGTCACTAAGATTTGATGAAGTGACAGTTCTTGGGGAAAAAAAATAAATGAAAATAAATAAGAAGATTCTTATATCTGCCTTAAAACACAATCTTACATAACAACTCATATTCCCAGTAACATGGCATGATACCCTTAGACATCACAACTACACGAAGTATGGTTTGTCCAATGTTAAACCACCAGCAAGGACAAACTATTTTTAGAGCTGTCATATATTATTGCACCTGAGCTTTATTTGTCTTCTGATTAAAAGAGGGTTTTCCTTCAGAGAAGTTCACTTGAATTTTATACTCATTTACTAAGTCTTACGTTTCAATTCAATTTATTTTAAAGCAGATTCTTTGGGGAAAATTATAAAGCTAATTTGAACTGATTCTTTGGAGATTCAGGCTTAAATGAACTGCCATAAAATTGGCAGTCAAAGTGAAAAAATAGAATTGAATTTTATACTTGTATTACTCAATGGACACAGACACCTTGCTCTTTGCTGCTGCTGAGGCTTTTGATGTAGGATATTTCAGACAATTTAAACACACCTAAGAATTAAACTTCACTGAAGTTTTGGTAACTAAGGAACCACAGAGTTTTCCTTGTTCAATCATATTTTATCAGATTATAAATTTATGTCTGGCAGGTTCACAGAGTTAGTAATTCTCTTCAGTTTCTCAAAACTAATTCTATAAACTTCTAGTGGTATTAATCCTAATTTTGGGTAAATAAAATCAAGACCTATATCTATAGGATACCTGGAAGACAGTACTTTAGCAATGTTCCTCACCAAGAACCTCCCTTTTCTCCATGTCCAATTCTACCAGCCAACAGTTTGGTAAAAATACTGAGCTGGTTTAGGTGTTCAGCAATTTGGACTCCCAGTCTGAAATGTTATCTAAAAGGTCTGAAGTTTGGATGGCAGATGTGTGGGGTTTTTTTCTGAAAACACCTTTTTTTAGATTTTAGGATCCCATCTTAGGGGCATCTAAAGTCATTAATATTTTCTGACAGTTTAGGCCACCATGGTAATTCATTATCAAATGAGCAAACATTTGGCCTCACAGGTTTTCTGTCAAGAGGTTAATTATGAGGATTTTTCTCCCATAAAGCCTGTAGACATACCCAGAAAAATGAGACATTTTGCTTCACAGAATGTATGTTTTTCTGTTACTGTTTGATGCATTTACAGGTTGGGAAATTCACAGAAATAATGGTCAAGGAGCTGGTTGTTCAATTTCCTGTCACATAAATTACTGGGTAGATGTTCATTACTCCATCCCAGCACCATGCTTCCAACCTAATCGAAAGCAGAAGTGAGGATATGAGAAGATGTGCTGAAGCAAACTCCAGTCCACTCTATTATTTCCTCTGCTCACATGGCCCTATATTAGAAATTACTGTTATTTTGTATGAGTAAATAAATGAAGAAATACTTAGATTAAAAAAAAAAAAAAATCTTTGTTCTGCTAATCTTTTTGTGAAAACAATTTTACTGAAAGAAGCCTTCAGTCCCAGGATTATTTTCTGATGTGCTCAGCTTTCCAAAAAGTATTAGTCAGGAGCAGACATGCTTGTTTGCTTTGGCTCCCATTGTAAGTGTTGAACACCTGAAGTCAGACACCAAAGTTCATATTTAAATGTCGAGATTAAAATCCCCCAGTCTTTCGCACATGCTAAGTTGCTACAGCCCTCAATGATCTCAGTGGGAGCTGTGGCTGCTCAACATTTTGAAAATTTTGGTGTTTAAAGTCAGGTGCTCAGTGAAAGTTATAGATGTCTGACTGCCTTGATAGCGCTCGAATGCTCCTTGGAACTGGGTGGAAGTGAGGGGGATGTGATGCTGCTCGTTTGCTGCACTGCTGAGCTGATGGAAAGCCATGGAGTGCTCTCCCCTATGCCCCCAGAGTTCTGAAAGCAGACCTTGCCACCTGCTATTGTGAAACTTTCTTCTACACCGTTTTTGCTTAAGACATTGAGCAGAATTTGCCAAGATGCTGCCAATTACAAGCATATCTAGCTGTTGGGCTCTGGGAAGTGGTACATGGTGTGTTATCTCATTTGTAGGGTAGAATTTTGATAGACTGAGCTGATCTCTGGGTCCCTCGAAATCCTTTACCATCTGTGATAATTACAAGAAGAATAACACTTTCCCAAAGACAGAGACCTGGCCTCGGTTTATTTCAATGGCTGAGAACCTGAAATTTCCCTCTATGGAACTGTTTCTGAATGCTGCATGCATTAAGAAAGTAACACTGTAAAGGATGAATAAAAAACCAGAAGGTAAATTTTATCCAGTTGTCTCTGTTTTGCAGTTCTGTTCTTACTCCAGCAGAAGCCTGACCCTTTTCTCCCCACACAGAGCAGCACTTTGTGAACCAGCACTTACCCATGATGCAGCCCTGGGCCAGGCACATCCCGCTCTTCCTTCAAAGCGAGCACGTGAAAAGACACCAGCACAGTCCAATCCTTAGAGCTTTGTCTCATCCATATACTGTCATATTAAACTAAACCAGGATAACCTTCTTCAATAGATAAACTCAGCATTCTGGTCTAAAACCGAGCACAAGGTTTGGAAACCAGCCTCCCTCCTGCGCCCGTCTCCCTGCAGGGTGCATCCTTGCCTCCAGCCCGCCTTTCCAACTCCGTGAGTTTCAGTGGCTTTTTAGGCTGAGCAAGCCCATGAAGCTCTCCCGGTTCCCTGGGGAAACCTGCTGCTCCCTGGGTCCCTGCAGCTCTGGGTCTGCTCCCGGCTATCGGTCCCAGGGCCGTCCCTGTGGCCTCATCTGGTGTCCCCAAGCTGAGGATGCTTCCCAGCAAACTTTTCTACTGATGTGTATAAAGATGTGCAAGGATTTGTTAATAATTTTTTTTTTTCTCCTGTTGAATTCATGGTAAATTACAGGTTTCCTCATTTTACCCATTGATCTCACTGATGATTTTTTTTTCTTGGAGAAGGAAGATGTTTGGCAGTTTTGGTTGTTACTTTGTTGTAAATAACAACATAAACTGTTATTCACATCATACTTATCTATCTGCTGAAGATTAATAAAGGCCTCTTAAGATCTCCAACAGGGTTTGAAGGATTATTAAATCATATGGTAAAAGAATGGATCTATACCCAATTCTAAGGGCAAACTGATTCTAGTTAAGGTCTATAGAAAGTATAAAAATAGAAGAAAAGACACTTCATTATTTTTAGAAATAAGCTGCATGAGAACATGGACTGTTTGCAAACAATTTAAATAATTTAAGCTTTTTTCTAATTCAACATGTATAATTTCAGTGAATTGTCCCTTTTGCATAACTGTGTCTGAGCCTCCTTTCTGATCTGAGTGCTGTCCCTCAAAAAGGGGGTTTTGTGTCTTGTATGTCTCAGGATGAAAACTCATAGTTTTCTCAGGTTTATGTCAGAGTTTAGGTAGAACCATGTCTATCTTCTAATCATTGTTTTAAATAAACCCGATTGTATTTAGTAATTTATTTGATCTTGTCACCAGAAATAATAACGTAGTAAAAACAGGTCTGCTTATTAGCTGATGGAACTAAAACTTAGACAACATAAGCTTGAACGAAAAAAGAGCTCACATATCTATTTAGCCTCATCCGGGCCTATGCTTTGCTACAAATTAAAATAAATGAGTTAAGTAACAGCAGATGCAATTCACATTCTTTTAGCCAGCACAATCATTTTCTTCAGAAAACCTTTTGGAAATGTTATTTTAAAAGGTTTTGACTTTTTCTGTTCTCATCTCTTTCAGGGGCAGTGTGAAAGAAGGGAGGAAATTCAAGTGTAGGAGGAGAAAAAGGAAGAAACTCAGGAGAAACAGAAAAGATATAAATGGAAAAAATCTAACAAACCTTTTCATAGAAGCTGAGCAAGTACACATTTTTATTTCAAAACTACCCATAGAAATACTAGCATAAATGAAAATATTTGCCATCATTACAAGCTGTCCATAGGTAGTCTTACTGTAATTCTTTTACTCCATGTATAATGCTAAGGTATCATACCATGGAAATAAGTGCTTTAGAGATGCCAATACATAGATAGGCTTTTGATACTAAATCACACAGTATTCAAGGTGAGAAACAGTACAGTCAAAAGGGAATTGCCTCTATTTGGTTTGTTCAGCCTGAAAAAGAGGAGACTATGAGGAGACCTCATCGTGGTTACAGCTTCCTCACACGGGGAGGAGGAGGGGCAGGCGCTGATCTCTCTGGCAACCAATGGCAGAACCAGAGGGAATGGCAGGAAGATGTGCCGGGAGGAGGGGGGGGGCGGGTAGGCTGGGCATTAGGAAAGGGTTCTTCACCCAGAAGGTGGTGGAGCCCTGGAGCAGGCTCCCCAGAGAGGTGTCACGGCCCCAAGCCTGACAGTGTTCAAGAAGAGACTGGACAACACCCTCAGACACAATGGTGTGAACTGTGGGGCTGTCCTGTGCAGGGACAGGAGTTGGACTCCATGATCCTTGTACCCTTACAACATTCTATGGTTCTAAGATTCTATGATTCTATTTGAGAATGGGAAGCACATCTCCGTAGCAGAGCTGAGTGCAAAGCAGAGGCTGCGCTGCACAGCGCGCTGTGTCCCCTTGCTGCTCGTGTTGTCCACAAGCAAAGCAGAGAGCTGCTGGGGTGCTGCTGGCACCCAGGGTGCTACCCGGTGCCTGCACTGCCCCATGCCTTTGTGAGCACATCAACCACTCGTATTCAGTGCACACAGTGCTCTTTTGCTCCCTGATGCTTTCCAGGTGAAATTACAACGGGAAATCAATATCCAGTTGCAGCCACAGCTACCTTTGCTCTGTTTTAGTTATGTGGTGACCTTGGTGACCCCATTTATTTTATTATTTTGCCTAGCTATCTATCAGAAAAGTAAAATCTGAAAAGACCTGAAAATGTAGAAAATAGACATCTTTACAAAAGCCACATTTCTGAAATGGCTGTGAAATTACTATCACAGCATTTACAAAACAAGACTTAAAAGCAAGGAAATTAATACTTATGGACTGTGCAAACCTCACGGTGAATCTTGTAGGTCAATATACATAACAAATACAAAAGCATTGTCATGTCAAGTAGCAAATTCCCTTTTCTTCACCACATAGCAAGACCTCTGACTTAGGCTGCTCCCTAGAATATTCTGACTTGTTCTTTACTTCTTGTCCACATTAAATCCAGCACATCAATTTTGACTTCTAGAATTACTTTGTCATTTTATTATTAATGATAGTAAGCAGAAAACATTATCAATGAACCTGAACTTAACAGTTACATTGTCCTACCGGACAATGAAGTCATACATTTTAAAATACCTATGTATAAGTGTATTCCAAGATGCAGAATATTTTCAGTTCCAGAAGTCTGTTCCCTTTCTTAAGGGTGGTACAAATAGCTGAACAAACTGATCTCCAAAGAAACCCAAGTCACTTCAGTGGTTTTACAGTAAAGATAAGTTACAGCTGCTTCTAATCTGATACATCCTCTGAAAGGCTGAGGAGATGAAAGGCATGATTCACTAGACTAAGGTAAATGCTCCAAGGAATGTGAAAGTAAAAAAAATTATATGTTTCTATGACAAAATGCTACACATTTTGTATTTGCTTAATTAGTAATGATAGCATAATGATTAGATTGCTTTTATTAGATACAATTATTAGATATAAAGCTAGAACAATAAAGAAATATTAGCACGCTTGACATGCGTTGTTCACAGAACTAAGCGTGAGCCGTGCTTGGGCATGTTTGAAAACTTGCCCTGCCTCCTGTAATTATATGTGGAGGGTCCAGAGTGCCATCACTAACACGGATGCCATCCCCCTTAAATTGCCTGGTCACTGCACCATGTAATTGAGGGCAGAAATGGACCAAGATCTGTATGCTCATACATGTCAGCAAAGAACTTACTATAATGATTCTTTGCCCATTTATTATTTGGTAGAAGGTTTTGCATTACTTTCTTCAGCTCTCATGTGTGCCCACTCCACAGCCGTGTTTGCAGTGTTTCGTTGGCATGTGTTGAAAACAGTCATTAGCACACGCTGAAGACTATCAGATGGGATGTTTGCAGCTGTCATTTCACAGGATTATCTTTGGCTGTTCCCTCCTGTTCGGGCTAATTATGTCTGTTGTCACTGTGCAGTTGGAGGCTCATGTAACAGGGGCCAAGTGCAAGACTCTTCTCATCAGACAGTACTTAGGGGTAGGAAACCCAAGGCAAATTAATGCGGAGGACATGAAAAGAGCAAATAAGAGCAGAGAAGAAATAACAGAGGTTTTTTCATAGCTGAGTGATGTTTGGTAACTCCAGAATAAGTTGGCTTTTTGACAACGCTAATGCTTCATTCAATCTGATTTAATTTTAAAAATTATCTACAAATTCAAAATTATCTTCTGACAACATCATCTGGTCTGACTCAGACATGGCAAATATGGCTACAAGCAACTCCACGTGGCTAATGGCACTGCAGCCTGCGGCTGGGAAGCCAGAGGTGTTTCCTCGTATTCCCACTGAGGTGGCCAGGAGGTTTCCCTGAATGCGGGAAGTGCCTGTGATCAGGCTTATGCTTCTCACAGCATGGGGAATTGCTGGGAGAAATCCCCTGTATCTGAAGGCTTGTCAAAAATACAACCCACAGCACGTGCACCGTTTCACAGCTCAGAGCCAGGTGGATGCTGGATACCCTTCACCCATTTCCCTTTCTGCACCTTTGTTTTGTGTCAAATGTTTAAGGCAGAGAGAAGGGAGTAAGTAAATAACCATGCATAGGCTGAGAGAAGTGTAGGATATTACGCTCAAGGAGTAAAAATGCTCCCAGGCACTTGATGCCTTGCTGCACTGAGAACTACTCACACGTTGCTGCTCCTGAAGTCCAGCCATATGTGTTAGGGAAGCTAGTGTGAAGTTTTAATGCACAAGTAGATAGTTAGACAGGCACATTAATATTTCATGGAGAATTGTTAGACTCAGATAAATATGCAAGAGGTTTTTATTCAGCCCCAAATTTGCCTTTATTCAGGCAATGAATTCAGTAGACAAGGGGTTCAATATTTGATGCCTGAGTGTAGGTATTCATATGAATCGATGCTTCTCAGTTAGATAGTGGGTGTTTCTTTAAAATAGGTCCTCAATCTAATATAGCTTAAATGAAGTCAGTGGCACACAGGATGTGCCGCAGGTAGGAGAGCGATAAGACAAGTGTGGCTCTGCATAACACATGCATTTTTTATACAGTACTCTTCAGATTTTGTCTGCAAGAGGAGTTTGGTGCAATCAGTCACAGCTCTTACAGGAAAACAGAAATTCGTTGACACTAATAATCCTCCTTAAGACAGAGCTTTGTACCACTCCTCCTTCCTCTCCCCTTCCCTGCCTGCCAAAATGAGAGCGAGCATCAGTGCAGTTCCTGCAGGGAGCTGTTTTGGCTGGAGCCTGGCAGGCACAGATGGCCAACAAGCTGCAGCCCCTGGTCCTCCTTGGCTGAACAACCATGCTGGGTCATCTAATGGGTCCTCAGCAGCCAGCAAGAGCACCGGTTTGCTCTAAACCACACCTCCCTGTGTTTCTTTGGGCTGACAACAACAGGCACATTGTGGTCCCTCTCAAACAAATTCTCTGCTGACAATTCAGGCTTGTGGCAAGCCTCATGGCCTCCTTCTCTTCTTCTTCCTCCCACACATGGAGCCATCAAAAAGCCTCTCCCACTTGCACCCACCACTCAGCTTCCAAGGGTTGACCCCCTGGGTCGTTAGGCTAACGTCCTGGGACTCCAGCCGATGACAGTACCCACTCCTAAGAAGCCTGTGGCCCAAGCTGACAGCACAGGCCCATGGCAGCTGACAGGCTCAGGCACTGCAGGTGCATCTCCCTCTTAGCACAGGTGAGTAGGAGAGGGTGGCTGGATAGCAAATCCACAGGAGAAGGAGCAGCAAAGAGAAAGGCAGGGCTGCTGTGGAATTAGTGGGGATGAGGGGAATGTGGGCACTGTGCTGAGGCTTTGAACATGGATGGCTGGTGACAGGGAGGGGACCAGCCAGACAGAAGGGCAGCAAGGCCAGAGGGAAGAAAGTCCCTTCAGAGCAGGGGACACCTGAATGTGGGGAAGGCCTCTGCTGCAGTGGCTGAAGCAGCTCCGGGTGCCCTCTGCTGCTGTCCCAACCACCACACCAGTCCTCTGAGGTCCCAGAGCTGAGTCCGGTGCCAGGCTCCAGCTGGGCCCCTTTTGTGCCCTTCCTCCTGCTGTTATGTCCCTACTTGGGCCCTTCCTTGAACCCCGCTGGGCCAAACTCTTTTCCTCTAATTTGTTCCTGAAATTCCATTTGTGTGAACTGAGCCTGGTTTCCCTGCTAGTCCCCATGAAATGAGCAATACTACATCCATCTTCTCTTCCTTGCAATCTCTGGTCCCCTCTAGACTGAGAACTTGGCTTCTGGTTATCTGACCAGCTTCTGTGTATTCTGACACTGGGGTGCTAGATGAGTTTCTGAGAAGACTGGCTTCTCATTCCTGATGCCCTGGAGAAAGCTGGTCTGAGGGTAGACCTTTCAGTATGCAGTGCCTCTCTTTCTCTCTCTTTCTCTCTTTCTCTCTCTTTCTCTCTTTCTCTCTCTCTCCCTCTCTCTCTTGCTCTCTCTCTCTTGCTCTCTCTCTCTATTTCTTTCTCTCTCTCTCTATTTCTCTCTTTCTTTCTCCTCTTCCTCTCCTCTTCCTCTCTTCTCTTTTTCCCTTTCCCTTTCCCTTTCCCTTTGCCTTTCCCTTTCCCTTCCTTCTCTCTCTTTTTCTCTTTCTTTCTCTTTTTCCCTACGGGTTTTTTCCTCCCCCCTTTATGTTTTGTACTTCTCTCCCCACCATGTCCAGCTGTGCAGTCTCCTTGCCCATGCTAGAAAAAGGAGGAATCTCTGATAATAGTACAAGAGTGTCTTGTGACTATGGCACAGTGGTAGATGGCTCTGACAGCACAATTATGTTGAAGACAGTGGAACTGAGCCTTTTTTTATCCCACAGCTGAGAATCTGACTCCTATTTTCAAAAGATTAATTCTTTTCAGGTTTACAGAAGTCAGCCAATGTCTACTTCTTGCTGTTGCTTTTTCTAGTCCAAGCACTTTACATTTCTGTGCTTACAACAATCTTTTTATTGGGAACAGTTAAAGAGTTTTATAAGAATAATGGTCTTGTGTATGATGCTCAATCAATCTAATTTTCAAGCCTCTTCAAAGTTTGCCAAGCTCTGCGGCTTAAAAATCCACACTTCAGCTTCTCACAGCAAGTGTTGAGATGCTGCCTAAATTTCTGGGCAGTTGGAATATTTGCTATCCTCAGGCAACATCAATTTGTCTATTACCACAATGAGCGCAAATTGTTCTCTGTGGTTTGATTTAGTTCCAGTGGCAAATTACAAAAATTAAGGCACAACTGAGAAAATATAGGTGGGAATTTCAAAAGTTCCTCCAGCACATACAAGCTGAGCTTCCTTTAAAACTCACTAGCACTTGTGCTCCAGGTCAGTCAGTAGCAACATCTACTCACATAACACTTTATTATACCTCTGCTAAGGTGTGTTAGGGGAGCCCAGCAGGCATACTTCTTATTTCTGAATTGACTCTAAGGTAGTGAATAGAAGTGATTCCCTCTGCCCTTCTGAAAAGCCATGCGGGTAACTTCACCTGCAGACAGGCGGATGAATATTTACTTGATGCAGGCAAATTACTTACATCTGCTACATTATTTCTCTTATTTTTCTGATATTGTCAGGAAGGCCTTTACATTTCTTGACCAAAGCACATCAAACAATATTTTTTCGGATAAACCAAATGTGGACAATGAACTCCTCTGAGGGATTTGCGACCATGCCTCCAGTGAGACTAGGTGCACACTCCTGCCACGTGGCCATTGCTCATGCAGGTATGTATTCTGCAGAGGTACCACAACGTGGGTTTTGTATTTAAAGAAAACCCAACATTTTGGTATAACACACATCAAAAGAAGCAATTCCTTAAAGTTTGTGCAATGGGGAAAAGAAGAATGTGTAATAAAAAAAGAAAAAATGGGTTGCCGCTGTGGAGCAGAGGGCTGGAGTACTGAATTTCAACCTACTGAATTCTAAAATAGAGGCTTTGCTGTACTTCTGTATGAGAGATGATCGTACTGGATGACACATTTAAGAGCTTCTGTTCTCTGTTTCTTGTGACACTGCAGCTTAGAAAACTAAGGTTGGATCTTAATTCCCTTTTACTTAGCAGGTTTCTTTACTTTTTACATTTTTCCACTTAGTATCATTGCACTTCTGCTTGTATCTGTTTTCTGTCGCTGTTACTTCTAGGCTTTGATGTTTCAATAAAATAATATTTCCATATTCAATTAGTAAATACTGTCAAGACATACTTATTTATGTTTAAACACATTTCTCTGGAAAGAATTAAAAATAAAGCCCGTAAAAACGTATCTGTTGATCTATGATTATGTAAACCAACTTCTGTGTACCTCCTGTGCTGCTCTGTTAAAATAGGTCCAGCAACACCTCCCCTTCCTGATGCTGTGTTCCTGAAATGCTTCTTCAAGCACAGGTGATTTTGTAAGGAGCAGTTTTAGAGTAATCATGGCGTCTGTCTGTTAAGCAATATCGATCAAGTTTTGCATATCAAACGCCAGTCTATACAATCGTGTATTGAACTGTTGGTTCAACTCATTCTGGTGTTTCTGGAGCTCTAGAAATAGCTTGAGCCAAGACAGCAGCATCTTGTATCCCTGCACTCCTGAGGCTGGTCTGCTAAACTTCATCTGTGTCTGCTCCACGGACCCTGTGAGCCCCACACCCAGGCACAAGCTGCAGATCCAACATCTCCTCTTCCCTCACATACTTCTTTCCATGTGAAAAAAACTGGGCATGGAGGAGGCCAGAGAGGGTTGTGGAGAACCACCTAAATAACCCAGAGACCAGAAGTCAGGGCTCACTGCAAAGCACTCATGCCCACAGCACAGAGGCTGCCTTGGCACTGAAGTGTGCTTAAAAGACAATGTTTGGAAACAGATTTTTTTTTTTGCTTCGTTTCTGTGTAAATAGTGATCTCACACCATTGCTGCACTTTGTGCAATGACACTTGCACTAAGGAAACTTGGCAATAACCTCCCATCTCTAGGGGAGGAGCTCCGGTCATTCACCTCCTTGAACACGCTCTAACCTTCCTCTTCCTTCTTTGAACCCTCATCACAGTTTGATGTCTTTGTCAAAATTAGAAGAGTTATTTGTATGCAATATTCTTCTAGGCTACTTCTTCAAGTAAAGTGCCTAGCCCTGGGTTTATGAGGAAGTTCACGTGTGACAGGCTTAACAGACTGGGGCTATGGCCTCAGCACATGGCCCAAACACCTTGCACAGGTTGTTATAATTTTACTTTTTCAGGTGACCAAGATACTGAGGATTGGAAAATAACCACTGAGTGTGCAAGCAGGTAATTTTTTATACATGGTGTATGCAGTGATGTGCACATGCTAACTGCAGTGAAAGAGATCTTCATACACTGTTACCAAACTCAGCAAGAATTTATGAACCAAGTGCTTTATTTTAAAAGACTAAGTGGCTGAACTGTCTCTCTGGCTACCTTTAACTTTCTTATCAGCTGAAGTTGAGTCCACCCTTTTCCCACACTCCACCTGCATTTGTATTTCTGCATGGTTAGGTTGTTGATTGCAGTAGGTTTGCAAGCAGCTAAACCCGTGCTTGTGTCAAGAAGCTGGCCAGTGCACAAATCCCAGCCCTAAGAGTGATAGAGGTCCCAGCAGTACCCAGCTGGCTTGACTCAGCTCATCCGCATCTTCCAAATGTGCCTTCAGAGACAAATAGAAACACCTGGCCTGTTCATGAGGTGTTGAATGTGTGAGGGTTCATGCTCATCTACTGCCTCTTTTGTAGGGCACTCAGGACTAAGCCCTGCTTAAGGTGATAGTGAGCACCTCTGGTATGAGAGGCTGGGCACTATGGTCCTGTTTGTGATGCTACTTGCAGCAAGAATATGCCCTGGCTTGCAGCAAAGAGGCCAGAAGGTACGGCCACACAATGTCCTGGTTGTATGTGAAGTGGCCTTGATGTTCCTCAGGCCCTTTGAACTGCAGCAAAGCAGGTTTGGGGTTTTTCTATTATTTTTTGTATACACATAGCAGTAGGCTCCTCTGGGCAGACTGCAGCAGATCACTGATGTGTGTATGCTGCTGCTAATGTAGTTTGCAAAGCCATTTTACGTGAAAACGCTATGTGTTTGGCAATTGTAAACGCTGGGTGGAATGGTGAGTCTCAGACTTTCAAATTCAGATCTTCCTACTGAGATGGACTGCTTCTCTCCATGATGGGTTTTGCCAAGTTGAGGGTGGCTATGTTGTCTAGGGCAATAGTAGGGTTGTGACTGAGCCTTATTCAGAAAAATTGCTCTGAGCTGGTCTCTCAGTTGGGCATCTCTGTGCAAAAGGGTACCTGCTCATACAGAAAGGGTCATCTGTGTATTGAGCGCCCAAAGTGGACAGGACACTTGTCAGAGGCCATGCTGGAGATTCGGAGCATAACACAGGCCTGCTGCATGTCCTCAAAGGTTCCTGCATGCGGAGACAAGAGGCGTGGGAGATGGGAGCCAAACTACTGCATGGACCAGCTGCCCGAGCCAAGCAGTGTGGCTGCCATGGGCTTGGGCCGTGTGGTGCAGTGAACCAGAGTCTGGACTTTGGTGATTTTTATAGCCAGCAGAGATGTAACCTGCGGGGTTTCTGGGCAGAGCTACTTGCCATTTAACCTTGGTAATCTTGGATTCTAGTAACGCAGTAACTTTAGGGCTAATGTAACAAATTTAAGCAATGAAGATCTTTCAGATGACACTTGCATAATGATTCCACTTTAAAAATAAAGTATGGATTAGAAAGAACATATTAGTTCAAACATTTTGTAGCCATTTGGGACCTGACATCGTAATTCCTTTGAATTAATGAGGGTTGTCTGTAATATTCTGGCAAAACTTTCCTTCTCTGTTCCTTGTTTCTCAGCTCTATTGTACCTTGTCATGTTTTTAGTCTATGCAAAGAGGCTAAACAAAAGCCAGATAAAACACACTGAAAGATCTCTGCTGATTTCAGAGGTCTCTGGAGCACGCTGTAATACTATCAATCTCTTAGAATAGGGATCCAATTTTGAAGGCATTTATGCTGATGGAATAACTGCTTGTTTCAGGAAGTTATTCCGCATTTCCATCATTTAAACTCTTCCCCTCTTATTCGCCTGTGCATCACCAGGCAACGCGTCTGTGCTTTATAAATAAGAGTGAGTGACAGTGATTGTATCCTCATGTGCTCTTACAAGGACTTCATTTTCTATTAGGTTCTAAGCAGTTCTGGATGAGTAAAAGCTTTATGCTTCAGATCTACTTTTTATTTGTGCCACTTAAATTTTTCGTCTATATAGAGTCATTGTCCCTCTTCGGTCCTTCCCAGTCTTCTCCTGCCCCTAGCTGTTCCTCAACATTTTAGTCAATAGGAGCTTCATCGGTGCAAGCACATTAAGAACTAGCCCAAAAGCAAGTGCATTATGAAAAATTAAATAAGAGGAAAATAAGAGAAGATAAAAGGAAAGGGAGGAACTGACTATACACTGTGCAAAACAAGGGCAACAGACAAGTACAGGAGCGAGGAAGGAAGATCTGTTAAACTTGCATTCAACTCAGTGGAAAGAGAATGGGGCCAAGACATGTAGTGTGTCTGCAATTAGCATACAGTGCCTTGGGACAGTGATTTCCAGTCTGCTATTTCCCACTTTGTTTAATGTTTAATTCAAATTGTGTACTAAAAATAGGAAGCATTTTGGAGCTGAAAAGATGTGAATGGCATAGGGATAAAAACCAGAAACTGCAAGAGGAATGCTGCTGTAGCCGAAACAGCCCTGCTGGGATTTCTAGCTTTGCGTCCCAGTCAGTTATGGTTACAAAATGCAGATTTGCCTTGTCTGGGCCATTTTGGCTGAGAGAGCACATGGTAGTCCCTTTGTGAAATAAACAATGAAACAGAGTGAGTGGTCATCTGTCTAACTCTTTCCTGTAGCTACCGCTATTCCCTTTTTTTGTGAAAATGTTTGTATAGCTGACTACTAATAGCAGGAAGCTTTTGGAAGATTTATAAAAAATGCTGGAGCTTCCAGTTTTTGAATAGTGTTACTGTAGCATGGCTTGTTTGTCCAGTACTAGAAGGTCAAAAGACTTTTCTCTGGATAACATTATGAAACCTTTTGCTTATCACTAGCCTCCTCTCCAGAGCAGACAGAATTTTTTGCCTGAAGTCCCAATTCAGCAGCTGCTCTGAAGAGATCCCATAAAAACACAGAGGTGTCGCTTCTCTAGCCTAGCAAGAAAATCAGCTGAAAAATCATAAAGCAGGCTCACCCAATTCTTAAACAGTTGTGCATCTCAAGCTTTAGAAGTCCTCCAGCATGACTATATGCATTTGGTGTAGGAAACCCTCTTTCCAGCAGACATTTCAGGTGACGCTGCCACTTCTCGCTTTGGACATGCAATATGTTGAGACTGGCATCTTTGGCTTTCTATAAAACAACAGATTTGGGGTGATAAAGACACAAACCAGGAAACTTTCAGAACTTCAGGCTTTGTTTTAGGTCCAAGTTACACAATATTTTGTGAATTATATTTGTAGCATCGTCTCATATCTTTGCCTAAATTCCTGTTGACTTCTGTTTGAATGATGAAATGCATTTGCCTATGCAACATATTAAATCTTATACCCAGGGAGGCTGACAAAGAATAAACTATCCTGAATTTGGCAAAGCCTCAGACTTCTTTCCAAAAAATCATCTCCCTTAGAAAGCACCACCTCATTCAACTAGAGCAAAGGGTATTTTAGAAAAAATGAGCCATATGTTCAATTTTCTGCCATTGTTAAATCTAATAATCAAATTTGCTTCAGAGTAACCAAGGAAAACAGAAGGAATTTAAGTGCTTAAGTAAATTTGGACTGTAGTTTTGTGATTCAAAATGGTATTGATAGAAATTGGGTACCTAGAGGTACCACCAAATATAGCACCTGATGCCTGCTTCACATCCTGCTTAGCTTTGTAAAATCTGGTCCACAGAAGGTTAAAATTGAGTGCCCTCCATTGCACTGCCAGGCAAGGAATTGGCTTTCATCTCCCGGAAAGCTTAGAAAAGTGGTTTTGTGTTGTTGTTGTTTTATTGTAGTTTGTTTGTTTTGGGGGATTTTTTTTCTCCCTTCATCAAACTTCGTTTCTAGTTTCTAATACGCTTTAGAGGTGACAGTTGTTTTGGAGTTACAACCAGCTATAAGCATCCAGGGTTGAATGATGATTAACTTACTTCTGAAGAGAAGGATTTCAGCTCAGAGGTGAGCCAGGTGATATTCCAGAAGCAGTGAATTGTGTCCAGCCCCTGTGTGATGGATCACTGACGTCTGAGCTGCAGCTTATATGTTACAAACATTTTGTGATTGTATGTGTCTAGGAAGGTGTATTACAGGCACAAACCCTTCTCATTCTCTGAAATTTGTATATGTCTTTATAGGTGAATTGGTTTCCAAACCTGACAGTCTCTTTTGTTTTCTGTTACTATTAGAGAAGAGATACGAGGGACAACTCAAAGCAAAGCACCGGTGTGTTGCGTGTGGCTGGAACCGAGCAGTCAGCCACAAAGTGAGCTGCAAAGCTGTTCCAATTGCGTCCTGATTCCTGAGAAGCCACTCCACGGAGGTGTATGTTTGGACCAATACAGCATGTTGTCGCTGCGGAAGAGGAGGGCAGGGCTAGGTGTGCTGCATCTGCTCTTCTTGGCATCCCGGCAGTGTGTTTCCTCCTGCAGTAAAGTGTGTTGGAAAGCTTAAATAAACCTTTCAGGAGCACAGCTCATGACACAGTCTTGGAGCAGTGGGGCCGTGGCCCACACAAGTGAGGGGAGCCTGGGATGAAAAGAAGACTCTTGCATCTTTCACTGAAATAATTGCCCAATCAAGTTCCAGGTTTAGCACAAGTGGGATAAAAATAGCTTGCTGTGTAGAATCACCTGAAGTAACTGCACCTTGCAGAGCAAGAAGGAACTCCTTGATATCCTGATGACACATCAGGACAGCAAGTCTTTAACACTTGCAGAGTGTTTTTATCTTCAAAGCTTCAGGAACATTAGCTAATTAATCCTCACAAAGCCTGAGGGAGTTAACGTATGTATTGTTACAAGCCACAGGCCAAAAAAGGACTTCACAGTTGTCACCGTGCTTCATGCTGTGGCTGCTGCTAGCATCAGCCAGGAGAGAAATAAAGATCATACTAAAAAGCACTTTCCTTTCCTCCCCTGGCAAGTGGCAGTTCAATGAGCCTCTCCACAGTTATGTAGAAACTGGGATACAAAATGAAGCTGGGCTACTTCTATCCATCACAGCGTAATACAGCCAGTCACAGCTAATGCCTCTTACCCAGCAAGCTGGGAGCCATGGCCCGGAGAACTGTGGTGCGGAGTGTGCACAGTCACAATCCCAGCAAGCCAGTGCCAGCTCTTAGACTGCTGGAGCCAGGCTACAGCCCTGAAGTTTCATCTGCAGACCTCGGGGACATGCAGAAGTAGATTCATAGTCGAGACACACAAAGAAACTGAGCAGCGTGTTGGTAGCTCTACAGAAACAGTAGCTCTGTCTGACCTCTCTTGCTGCTTCTTCTAGAGCCATGATACCAGGGGTGAAGCAACAGCCCTGGGGCATCTTGCTGCTGCGATAGAAGGAAAATGTGCTCCTCTTTAGCACAGATAAAGGCTATCTGTGCATGGCTGAAGTGAGATAGTGTTTGGGAGCCTCCCAGGATACTAAAGACTGCATTTTCTTTCATGTTTTGTGCTGTTCAAGCTCACGGCACTGCCCCCTTTGAACTTGCTGTGTTTTGTAGGTCTCCCCACTTGCCTAACTGCAAGCAGAATGCAATGGCTCGTATAAATAATATGGCTCAGGGAAGGCACATGTAACAGTGTACATGCTGATATGAGCCAGTTGATGCTTGAACATTATGTGTCTCTGCACAGTGTACTGGGAGGTTTGACATCTATGCTGCTACATCTGTCAGTCAATAAACCCCATGATGCCCACCTTTAGAGGGTGAGTTACATGTGGAGGACTGTTTTCTCTGTAGTTACCAGGACCAAGACAGAGCACTGGGATTGTGGGAACCTGTGTGGAAACTGCCATGGTAGACACAGCTTGTGGAAAAGCTAGATGTGCCTGCAAGGCATCAGTTTTCTGCTTGACTGAAAGTCAGGCTATGCACCCTGAAGAAGGTTTGGTTTAGTCTGTTGTTAAAGACCTTCTTTAATGGTGATTCTACTGCCACCTCAGTGAATCTCTTCCAGTGCATCTCTATCCTGTTTAAGGTTTTCCTAATATCCAACCTAAATCTCTCAAATTGTCACTGTTGCAATTACTTTCTCATCCGTTACTTGTCCCCATTTACTTCCTGTCCAGTCCATCATGAACATGGAAATTGCTTTATTTCCTTTCTCTGTACAACAGCCTGGTTGTACTTAAAGGATGCTGTTGTGTCCCAGCTCAGACTTCCCCTTAGTTTAAACAAGCCCAGTTCATTCAGCCTGTATTTGCAGATTGTGATTTCTAAACAGCTGATCTCTTTTGATCCTCACATCTGATCTGTCCCTGGTTGTTCCAGGTTCTCCAGGGACATACTGGAGATGTGACCTCACCAGTGCTGAACCAACAAGTAAGAATTACCTCGT
Organism: Patagioenas fasciata; assembly: GCF_037038585.1. Lineage (NCBI taxonomy): Eukaryota > Metazoa > Chordata > Aves > Columbiformes > Columbidae > Patagioenas > Patagioenas fasciata. Next base: position 52,776,079 of record NC_092524.1, on the reverse strand, counting down.
ATGTTTATAAGGTTACCCAGCAAGAGATCTCTGCCTTCTGGGTGTGTCAGTGTTTACTGGGGCCCCAGGATGGGCACAGGCCCATGTGTTGAGGAGGGACAGCAATTCCCAGTGGTCTAGAAGACTTTTCAGTTATATATTTACCATCCCATTTTCAGTTTTTCCCTTTTTCATTATATCAAGTGTAGCAGTAAAGGAAACTTACCTCTGTTAATAATTCTCTTCTCTTGTATCTTCCCAATTTAGGATTGCTAAAACGCAGCAGCAGTAGTGATGATATCACAGCTGCACTAGAAAATACGTTCCAAAATTAACATAACCGTGACTCCACCAAGTGAAGCAAACATTGTAATCGGTGAGTCATGATAAAGTGTAGAAAAAAGAGAGTTGAAGATATTTAGCAGGAAGACCAAAGGTCACACAAGCAAGACACAGAAGTCAGTATGAGAACAATTATGTTATAATATGTTATAATATGTTACAATAACATTTGATGCTTCAGAAAGTAAATCATGTAATTGTAATTGAAAGTGAAATACAAGTATCATTTTGGGGAAAGACAAAACAAACCAAATAGCAAAACACAAGTATGCAGAAGTACGTTATTTGTTACCGATATTCTGAACCTGTCAAAGGGGTGTTACGTGGGTGAATGGCTGCAACTTGACCAATACTGAAATCAAAGGCACATTTTGACTGTGAAATGTAAAATGGGGGAAATTAAATATCACTGTGAGAGACAGAGGAGGGTGTTTTATCAAAAGCAAAATGATATTTGGTGACCAGAAAATGTGGCACTTTGGAAAAAGTAAAGGGGATCTTAATAATAGGGAAGTGACCTCTAAGTTTCAGGTGCTACTTCCCCAGCACTTGCCAAAGAGGCTGAGGAACGCTCTTCCCTGCAGTTTTCACTATGTACTGCAAGAAATGAACATAATAAAACTCAGTGTAAGATCTTATGAAAAGGGAGGGTGGTTTTATTTTAAACAAGTCTATTCCATTCCCTCGCGCTCATTCTCTCAGATTGCTCATGTATGTACACATGCGCATTTCTCATCTGTGTTCACAGCCACTCAAGAGCTTTCTTTTTCTTTCAGAGACAAGGAGTGCTGAGCCTTGAGCCCTCACCGCATCTCTTGGCTTCCTCTTTTCCAGCAATGACAAACTCCCTTTGGATAGTCCTTTTGCACTCTGTAGGAGTTGAGAAATTACTGTGGTGTAATACATTGGCCTCATATGTTGTTCTGTCCTTGCTCTAAGAATGTAAAGCAAGGCTGGTTCCCTTTGTCTTTCCTCATTTTAAGATTATAATCCTCTTTCCTGTTGAGACAAAAGGAGGGCAATGGCAAGAGAGTTGTGGTATATCCTTGCTCCCATCTTGCAGTTACCAAAGTACAAGACTGCTGCTGGTAAACCATCTCTGGTGAGGTCTTTTTGTGGAGCAGCCAACTGGTCTTCATGGGAACACCCTCCTCAGCATTTATAGCTTTTTTGTGCAGGTTGCATCCTTGATAATCAACATAAGAAGTTCTTTTAAACCTTGCACTTGTTTCTTATGGGGCTTTGACACACAGGCATTCTTATTTATATGTCAGCTAGATTAATCTTAAAACATACATCACAAATGTCCACAGGACATTGCAACTTGAGAGATGTTTCTCCAGACTCCCAAAAGCTCCTGACCCAGCAGAGGCTGCCAGTTGGAGTGAGCAGCCTGATATAGCCCAAACACACCTCTCCTCCCGGTGAGGAGGGGGATCATTGCTGCCACAGTGCTTGCTGTTTGTCTCATAAGTGGATAAGATAGGATAAGAAAGGCTTTTGTTTGGGGGGGGTGGGCTAAAGCAAGGGCCAGAACTGTAGGCTGGCAACAGTGAAAGCTGTTAGTAAAGAGCTGTAAGACAGAAAAATGCAACTCTATATTATTAGCTAAGATCTTCCTAAGTTGTTTTACCACTTCCTAGTCCAGGAGATTTGCCTCCTCACCATCCTACCCAGCCCCAGGATGGTGCCTCTTGGGGCTTTCTTATGGCCACAGCTTTCCCTGCCCTGCTGCTGAGGACACCTCACCCTCTCTTCCTGTGAGCCAGGCTGGTTTGTGTGTTTCCTCCGGACTGCCAGGCTTCTTGTGTTAAGGATACAGTGGTAAAACTTTATAAATTGCAGCCCTTGAAAAAAAGGACATTTTACAATCACTTTATTAGAGTTCCACTATCCATCCTACACTGAGCTTTTCTTGGAAGATCAGAAATGATGTGGCTGTTAGATTAAGCATCCATCTCTGTATACCTATGCAGTTAGTTTTAGGATGACACACTCAGCCAGGTCCATCAGGAGAAAAAGCATAATACACTATTAAAGTTGCAATTACTGTATTAGGTCCAAAATATAAATCCATCTACCAGCTGTTATAACCTTGCTAAAGAGGGGGTAGGAATCTGGCAAATTATTTTTGTGGAGTTTTATATAGCTACTCATAACAGTGAAATTAAGTGAATGCATGTATATGTGTGTACAGCTAGATTTATAGTCTCTCCTTAAAATGTAAGTATTTCAGGTCCTGCTGAAGCAGCACAGAAACAGAAGCCAGGATTGTTTCACCTGCATAGCTGGCCTCAGCTCTCATGTATTCGGATATGCCTGGCAGTACTAGAGGGACTTGCCTGTGCTTTGCCCAGCCATTTCTCCAGGGCAGTTGTGAAAAATTGGGGATTTGAGTCTTGGAGCACCATGAAGCAGGAAGGAAGCTAACACTGCAAAAAGGATTTCCTTCCCCCACCTGGACCCCTCAGTGAACCAGAGCCTTCAGGGCACCAGTGCTGGCTACAGCACAAAGCTCTGCTTAATATCTGTGGCTTTTTCTTATATTTTCTCTCCTCCATTAGATATTTTCAGCTAGATCTCTAGCCAGGGCAAGTTAATGTAGCTTTGCTGGTTTGGAGGACCTGAGGAGGTAACCCTTAGTCAACACAAATGAGGTACCTTGTTCAGCTGCCAGTATGTTATTCAAGCTGCAGGACAGTGTATACCTGGAAGTATGCACAATAGACATAATAAACTATAAATATGCCAAACTTCATTATTTGGGGTGGTGGAGAGGGAAAGGAGATATTTCAGCCAGTGTCAGTCTGGCCAAGGTCCCCAGCAGGACAGGCGCTGCAGAGGCATTTCTGTCTCTCTGCAGGAGTCCAGTGTGGGCTCTGCGGGGTCTAGCTCAGGCACCACCGCCTCTGTGCCACGTGCCACCTCCCACCACCATTGCATCCACAGTGACATCCTCTCAAAGGGGCTGGTACCCTGTGATTGCCCTGTGCATTCCTCCGTGTGATGAGAGGTCTGCTCGGGCTTGGCAAGACTGGTGGCAGCAAACCCCATCCTGAAGAACTTTTCCTTGCTCCTAGTCGCATGGCCCTGCTGCATCTGGATGGTTTCATCTCCAGCATTGCCCTGTGCATGACTGATTTACTTTAATATAATGAGTTGTTCTCTCTCCTTCATATTTCACTTCCTTACCATGTTCACTCTTCCCAGCCTTGCCTCACTCTGAGCAGAGCAGCCCCCACTCCTCCAGACTCCCTGTGCAGGACGGACAGACCTTCAGGCCTGGCAGAAGTCCTTCCCCATCTGTTCAGCTCTGAATTCCTCTTCATGTGTCACCTGCAACCTGAATGGTACGGAAATCCACAGGGGACCCTCCTCAGTGGCTGCAATGGCACAGGCGCTTCTCCAATGATGAGAAAAAAGATTTCTGAGTTCATTTACCACAGTCTAGGTGTGCATATGATCACCTTTCACAAGTACTCACCCTGCAGCTGAGTACCCTGTGATTTTATATTTTCTAATTAATTTGTAGCTTTCCATCTTACCATAGCAATTTGTTACCAGCCTGTGCTTTTCCAGATAAATTCAGCCTTTCTCTGTTTTTCAAAGTCATCTTGGTGTTATTGTGTGATATCCTGACCCTTTGCTGCACTGGCAATACTGCCAAAATTTGTGACATCACAACATTTTATTAATAGAATTATATATGTAAATATTACATGTTAATGTAACTTCTTATTTTCTAAATGCCTCTAACGAAGTTGTTGCACAAGAACAGTCCATGGGCATTACTTTCAGGGCTCCCTTGTGCAGAAACCTCTCAGCACAATCCTTCCTCTTCAGTAAAGTCTGTGGTCCTGTTGCACTGGCCAGATCACTGCCCCCGGCATGGTTTTGCTGTGCATTGCACATGCTGATTTAAATGGTAATTTCCCGCAAAACAATATCGCAAATGCTTTGCCAATGTCCAGATAGTTATAATTCTTTTTCTCTCTCCAGAAGTATATATTATTTGGTAAGCTTAGGTTACTTTTTTTCCCATTTACCTTAATGTCCTCAACTTTTATTTTATTCAGAAATTGTCCTAACAAATGGCACAGGAATGATCTGAGGCAAAAGGACATGTAATTGTCCAGATTACTTTTCATTTTTTTTCTGTAGGTGCTCCTTGTGCTCTTATCCAGGGAGCCAGTCCCCCTTGACAGTGTCATTTGTGTCCTGGTTACTGTGCTGCATCGCTCAGGATCAGGGAGGGCCATTGCCTGCTCTCGTTCCCTCTGTCCCTGCCTGAACACACCATCTCACGCTTCCAGGTAAGGACCTTTTTTCCTATTGTCCATCCAGCTTTCTACCATTAAATTCAGTAGTGCTGTCATTACAAGGGAAAAAAAAAAGTACTCATTTAGATTTGGAACCATATTTGACTTGCCTTTAACCTTCACATCATTTCCATTTCAGAGCAGTTCTGTTTTTTTCCTTGTTCTCCTTTTATTTACATAGCTGAGGAGCCATTTGTTATTTTAATTTTCTTTGCAATGCTTCACTTCCAACAGTTTCCACTATATTTTTGCACTCTCTGACCTACAAGTCAGTTTTCATTGCTGATCTGTCTCTTTTTCTAATTCTTGTAAGTGCTTTGATTACTTAGATGTCAAGTGATTAACTTTGCTTTGTTTTAAAAGGGGCATGAGGTCTTGTGGCAAAAGCCACATACCTTGCATTGGGGTGTGGGACCTGGGAAGGGGCTGAAGTTGTCCCCATCTTTCTGTCTTGGTGGCATTGGGAATGAGGTCGCTCTTGCTGCCTGGAGGGGTCGCGGGGAAGATCCAGAGCTCCATCGCGTTTTAGAGATTTTTACCAGGATATATATGGGACAATCTTTGTATTTCAGGATGGCTCTGGCAATCTGGGATGCCTGGTCTCCCTATGAATAACAACCATTTTGAAGTCATTATTCATCCTGTTAGATCTGAAGCATTTCACTAGTTGTTGTTTTTTCCCCCAACTTATTTGGAGGTTTCTTTGATCTAAATGTCAAACCCTTCCTAAATTGAAGTCCTTGAGTTATTTGGTCAACTTATTTTCACTAGTTGTTTCCTGGTAGTTAGTTCAATAAATAGTAACAGATCTATTTTTGTTTATTCTTTGATTTAATTTTAAGTGAGCCAGCCCATGCCCACTCACTGCAAAATTCTTGTCTATGATTAGCTCTTGCATGATGCATTCCCTGCTCACCAAAAGCCAGGTCTTAACTGCACTCTGCGTATTGACTCAGTGGCTCTTTGAGAAAAAAATCTGAGTCTCCCAATCCAGGAGTATTTAGACCATAATATTGCTGGCAGTGTTTGCTCTGCAATCGAGGCATGGGATGTGATATTTCTGTGAGAGCGTTATGGAGAACGATAACCTTTCCTGATGCTGTTCTTGGGGACTGTTAGAGGCGCAGTAGAACCAACCTTTACTGTCCTTCCTCAGACTGGTTTTAGCCAAACAGATTGCCTCCCATCCATGTAGCCTATTCTCTTTCCTTTATAAACTACCAAATCATGGCACTACAACATTGATCTGCCATGATAATCTCTATTTCCATCTTTCCTGAACAGCATGTACTTTCCAAGGATTTGTGAAACACAAGCAAATCAAGTCATTTTTAGGACAGCATTTTCCTTAGGCCTTTCAAGTCCCTTATTCGGCACCTGTAAAGACTAAGCAGCCCTTTGTCTAATTTTTCTTAACCTTATAATCTGCCTTAAGCCATCAGGGAATAGAGGAACATACTTTCACCTGTGTGCTGAATCATGCAGAGATTCAGTTACACCTTTTCCTTTTCTTCTTGCATTGAAGTTTACTGAGCGATCCCAACAAAAATAACAATGCTAACCATGTTTTCTTTCTTGCTTGCTCTCTCTCTTTTTGAAGCTTGGTTTCCAGATTTAAAAAAAAAAAAAAAACCAAACCAAACCAAAAAAACAAGGCAGTAAAGTCTTCCCTTGGAAACCTGTTTGCCTTGTATGAGGAACAGGTATTTCAAGGTCTTTATTGGGAATATCTGAGCTGTACAAATACTATGCTAATGTTCACCGCCCCTCTGGAGGAAAGGAGTGCTCTTAGCACATTTACCCCATATCATCCCCAGCTGAGGCATGCCAGAGATACCAGCCTCCTTGGTTTTATCTCATCCTTTAATGTGTAATCCTCTATCCATCTCTTATGACTCACTCATAAACCTAACCTAATCACAATAAATATGTGAAGAACTAATTTGCAGTTCATAAGATGAACTGAAGTGGGTTGAATAATGAAGGCACTGATGCTACTAACTTGTTTTTGATTTGTTTGTGTTTAGACATATTTTGAAGTCAACAGGGAAGTATATAGAACTTGCTGAGCTCAAATATTTCCTGGTTATTATCTTTTCCAACAACCAAATTCATTTGCAAGAAACCACAACCAAGGAACCCAGTAACAAAAGATTTATAGCATGTTGGCAGTTGAAATGGTCATTTGATTTCCAATGGCTGTCTGTTGCCAGGTAGATCCTCAGCAATGTTTCTCATCTTCAGATCTACCTATTTATGCAATCTTTATGATTTACCATGTCACAGAGAAGAATCCATTACAGTTTCTGTAAGTAAGCTAGATGCTACATTAGATAACCAAGTTTCCTAGGGCTATTAGCCATATATATTTCAGATAAATTATTTTCCTTGTGTTATGAAGTCAAAATAAACCTGCTAAAACAATAACACTATATATCAATATCCTAAATTTCCTATTAAATTCCATTTGCCCGCAGCTTCTCCAGCTGGGCGGAGACCAGATCGAACAGCTCAAGGAAGTAGTGTTTCTAACATCCTAATGCAAAACAGAGCAGTGCCATATTGTGAAAGCGAAGTTCATGTGTCATGAAGAAAGTGATGTCTTATTGAATCAAGAACTTGATGTCAATCGTGCTTTTCAGTTGCAGAAGCCTGTTGTTTATTGCAGCAGCACATTTTGTAAGTTCCTTCCTGATTTATGATGATTCACATTGATAGACTTCTAGTCTATGACACTGCCATCACAAACGATAATTTATAACAGCTTCAGCTCTGCTCTTTCAGTGCTGGTTTTCAAGGATTAGAGCCAAGATCTATTCACCAGAAGTAAATCCGGGAGGAAGTTCACTTACTATGAATATTAATTAATGTTTATACACTATGGTTTATTTTGTTAAGCAGTGATTTAATTCAGAACATTCAAAATGGTGCTGTATGGGTGAAAAGAATTAGCAGCCATGTGCTCAATTCATTTCAGAGATAAACCTGGTTCTATTCATTTTCTTTTATGGTAAAACCTGAAAACAATCTTGAGTAAACGTGGCAGAATGAAGAGTGCATAAGCCAGTGACAAGTGGTGCTTCTCTGTTCTCTGTAATTATGCAATAAAAAGAAGATGTTCAGCTTCACCTCGAAGTCCTTCTCCTGCATTGCTCTTCCTATGCAGAGGAGTGAACCTCTTCACTTTGCTACTTTCTTTTTATTCAGACTAATCACCTCCTTGCAGAGTTACTAGTGGAAGTGATTGAGACTAAGGGGTATAGCATCATCTTGATGCTGAAGAGCATTCATGGAAGCTGAGTGCATGATCCACAGCAGAATGAGAGAAGGATACACAGCATGGCTATATTTTTCTTTGTCTGTGAGAAAAACAGGAATGGCCAAGTCATTACAGATTACTAGCATGTTTGTATTTTTCATGTTATAGCATATAAAGGTATTCTAGCGTATAAAGGTATTCTGTTCTTTTATGTTTTGTTAATAAAAAGCCCACGCTCTTGTTTGTGATCTCTGAAAAACTTTTGTTTTATGAGGTTATGCTCTCAAAAACACTCACATCAATTCATGATATGAGTAACAAGCCCATTGGCGGCATGGTAGCCCCAACAAGTCTAATTTCTGGTACCAGCTCTTCCCTCCCTGACAGTATAACCCCAAAGGCCAGCACTCCTCACTGACATGGGCTGAGTGCCAGTTGGCGATGCTGCCACACACCAGCTCCTGCTGCTTCCGCTGCCTCCGTGGCTGGGTTGTGCTCCCCAAATGATGTCACTGGTGCTTTCCCGGCTGTCACTCAGGCATGGTGTGGCACAGCCTCCCTCCCTGCTGCTGGTTTAATGTACCAGCAGCTGTGGCTGGCTCTCCCTTTACTCAGCCGGCTCCACAGAGCCACCTCTTCACTGGCTCGGCACAAACGTTCTGCGCTCACACAACAAACAGGCTTGCAGTCTACTCACTGTCCTCCTTCACAAGCCAGACCTAAGTACAGCCGTCTGTTCAGCACCAGACAGAGGTTCCCAGACATGCCAGTCAGCAGAGCCTGTTGCCTCCAGGTCTTCTTCTTAAGAGGCTGCAGCAGCTGCAGTCCCCGATAGCTGGTGGCTGCTGTGCTGGGACATCTCTCTCCCCCCCAAGCAGAGAGCAGCCCCTGCTCAGCCACCCCTTTACAACCAGCTTTTCAAAGGGCCGGTTCCTTGCTGCTGCTCTCTGAAGCTGCTCGTGCTGGCTGCCCTCGCCCAGCAGGCACACCAGCCTAGTGAGACCTTTCCTTGCAATTTCCATGCATGGTATACATTAGATAAGCCTTAAATAGATTGCACCTACTTCAGTAAGTAGCTCAAAAGTGTGGTGTACCACAGCAATCACGAAAACCCGTTATTCCATTAAATTAGACGCTAGACATAATGTGAGCTGCATTCCTCCATCATCTGCACTCAGATTTCCTCACTGAAGTCAATTGGAGCTGCACCTTTAGGATTAAGAAAATAATTTGACCCAGTTAGGTGTCACAGAACAGACTTCAATGGATTGCACAGACTGAAGAGAGAGCAGAATGTTGCCCATTGTATTTACTATCGTGTTTGTTTTGGGAGCTAAATTATTCCTCCTAATTCTGCTAGCAGTGTAATACGCTGTCTCAGTAATGGAAAGCATATGAAAGCAAGCAGATGGTGAAAGCAGAAAAAAAACCCAGCATGTCCTGATAATGTAGGAAGCAAGTTCATTTTTTTGGCATTAGGCTTTCATAACCAAGGCATGGTGATAACAAGTACAGACACATTTTTAGAGCGCAGTTCATCAAAAAATATAGCCAGTTTCATTGCAGGGCAATGGAAGATTACTTTTTGAGACTTCCATATAGATAAAGCTAGATGTGAATGTTGTTAAATTAGACCCATCATTTATTATTGTCAGAAGCTGAGTGACAGAGCAGATACTGGTCAGGAGTGATTCCATCAAGGCTCTGGTGATCTCTCGTATTGTTAACAAATGCAGAGTCTTTCACTTGTTGATTTGCAAATATGTGGCCATCCTGCATTCTAGAAGTACCACAGACCCTTTGATATAGGTTGTTACCACAGTGGGCAGTATTGGGAATTCGAAATATTTTATTTGGCCTTATAAATATGCAGCCTTCATTTTGAAATTTTGAAGTTCAAGGTTGTTGCTTCTTGGATATTTGTGTGTGTATCTGCAGTACGTGAAGCTCCCAGCCTGACTCCAGCAGCCCCCTATTTCCCCTGCTCACAGATCCCATCCTGCCAGAGCTGAAGGCAGAGCAGCCTCTGTGGGAAACACTCCCATTTGTTTAGCAAGTCTGAGAAAACCAAGACAGCCTTGACCCTCTGCCTGAGCAAAAGGACTTGAAATGTGGTTTCTGGGGAGGACACTATCCAGCCCAATGACCTTCAAATTAAATTTTCAAGTCTCTCAGGACAAAACATGGGCAGAAACAAGGCCAGATTTACTGCTTATCATTTCAAGATTCTTCAAAGAAGGGATAAATTAATCTTTGTCGTAATTTTTATTTGAAGCAATGGGGACACATCTTCATATAGCTGTAACACAGACCTTCCCTCAGCTTCCAGGAGTTTTGGTTTCAGAGCAAAGGAGGAGGAGCCACAAAAGGCACTGCTGCAGTCGTGAGAGCGAATGCCAGTGTACAACTGAGGAAATAAACCCAGATCTGAGCACAGTGATCTCTTCTGAGAGGAAAAGGGGTGAGGCGAGACAGCCCATTTCTCATTAAAGCATATAATTGGTTACAATGCTGTCTTTTCATCATGCAGTAATGCAGCATACTAAGTAATCCAAGGGTTTGGGTTTTTTTAAAATATTTCATATGCATCTGGTTCATTCCTGACTTGAAGAAACAAAGGCAAAAGAGTATTTTTGATTGCTTGATCCCTCTGAGGATGCTGTGCTTGCTGCTTCCTGAGGAAAGTTGTTTCCCTTTATCTTTTTTAGCAATGGCTTGCTGATTTAACCTCCCAGGAGAGAACGTTTTTCCTTCCAGATTGCTTTCAGTATGTCTCGGAGGTGGTGGGTGGCATCATTCAGATTTCTTTGATGTCCCTGTGTCCTCTTCGATTCATTACCTGCACAGGACTTGGAGCAGGGAGGAAATGGGATCAATGTCATGTCCTCAGGTTCCAGCTGTTTTCCTGCTTCTCTGCCTGTGCCACCATCTTTTCCTGATGCCACCTCCCTTTTCCAGGTCTTGGGGACACCCAGGGCCACCTTTACTGCTGGGGCCACTTGGCTTTGGCAGCCTGAGCCAGGGCAAAGCCTGAGCATTTCTCCCAGCAGAGCCTCGGGCAGGGACCGACCTGGGGACAGGCCTCAAAACGCCCAGCTCAGACCCACAAGCCAGGCTGGGAGTGGGGTGCCAATGGGCTCGGCAGACCCGCTGGCTGGACCAGCTGGCAGGTCCCTGCGGCGGGTCATGTCAGTGCATTGCTTTCCTCTGCTGTGTTGCCTTCCTGTAATCTGTGAACCTCTTTTAGAGCCAGAGCCTGAGGTCCCTCCTGCAGTGAAATAAGGCCTTGATCCCAAATTGTTTAGTCTGAGGTCAGCAAGCTTGTTTTCAAAGCAAAGCCCTGCTCTCCGTGGGTAAATCTCCCTTTTAATTTTTGCCTGACGATCCCGCAGCAAATGGCTTTAACTGCAGCGTCTGTATGTAACTGCTCTTTTTAGTGCATTTCTGTAATGAGCCATGACATATGTGTTGCGTCTTTACACACCTCGGAACAAGGCTGTGCAAGCATTAGGAGATCTCTCTAGCAACTAGGGAATATGCCACTGTTCACGTCTCACCCCAACGCTCCTGGCTGATAAGCCTGGCTGCTGAAGGATGTTATCTGTATTTCTAGGATCAGAGGAAGAGAGAAAAAAAAGGAGGGAGGTATATCTGAATAGTTTAAACAGCTAATTCTGGTGGAAACAAGTCATACAGAGGGCGCTTCTCAGATGAGGAGGGCTGAGGAGCTGTGTTTGTGGAACTGTAATGCTGTCCAGGGAAGGAAGTTCAGTAAGAACCGCAGAGACCCAAACTCTTCACTCCTTCCCATCTCTGTGCAGCCTTGAGCAATTTTTTCAGTTTCTCTCTCTGGCAAGCACAATGCCAGTATATCCATAGCTATGCTCAGGCATTTTAATTCACAATAAATGAATTAAATCCACAGCATCATTATGTGTACCTCACACCCGTGTATAGCTTCGTGCAGGAACAGTAAGCGTCCTGGTGATGTTGTCCCCTCTTCGTTAGGGGAGCAAAGTGCAGTACGCATGTGGTGAAAAACTGTCAGTCACCATACCATGAGCAGCACCTCCAGAGCTGGGCAGCTGGGGTGCTCTCCCTGAGTCTGACCGCCCACACGCTCCTGAGCTACCCCTGCCAGAAATTACCTAGCCCTGGGGCTCAGAAAGCATCTTTCTGAAGAACAAGGTTTTTGCTGTGTTTATGGTTTTTACCTGAAGCAAGCCAGTCTGCACTAGCTAATGGGCATTTTTCAGAAGGGCCTTTAGGCTGAGTCCCTCATGTTTCAGGAACAGAGCTACACTGTTATTTGATGTATTGCATTTACCAGAAATAGACATTTCCGGGAAAATATAGCTGGGTGGTTTTGCCCAGAGGTTCTGCTTCCATCTTTGGTTACAGTCGTGCCAAAGATCTTGCTGTAGCCCATCCTCCTGGTGAGGAAGAGCAAGAGGGGAAGCAATGCCCAGAGGTGGAGGACTGCATGGCTGGAAAGCGTGCCTGCTGGGCAAAATATCATGTGCATCTTTGTTGAAAGATCATCTAAGTCCAGTTCCAGCTTCAGCACTCACACAGCAGTCCTCCTGATTTACACCAAACCCCTGACCATGCCCAATGTTAGCACAAAGTCCACAGCCCTGCCCTGCTCACAGCTGGACCATGTTACACTGTACAGAGATTCTTCTCTGCACCAAAGTCAGGAAATCCCCAGTTATAGTTCCCACAACTACCACAAAACCAGGGATACTGAATGAATACTGTGAATTAAAACTCTCCAGTTAGCTCTACAAGTGTTCCTCAGCAGGCGCATGAGGGGCCCCTTGGTACAGCGGGCTGAGAGGTGCTGCCTGCAACACCCACACCTGCCCCTGCAAAACCTGAGCACCGCTGAACGAAGGGTTTGGGGGCAAAAGCTTTCAGTGGCTGATGCCAGGCATGTGATGTTTTGGGGTAGCTGTGGAGTTTCTGGTGGCCTGAGGCTATCATCCTCCTATTAGAGAAGGTGGTGACCCACGCTGTATGTCAGAGCTGGTGAGCAGCGGGTGTTTGTGGAACTCCACAGCAACATGGGCTAAGCAGCATCCTCACACAACACTGTATTTTCTGCTCTATTTACCACACTTAAGTGGCCTTCATCGCTTCGGTAGCTGAGAGCTTCACACTTGTTAACATGTTTATCTGCGCAGTGGCTCTGTGAAGTGGGGAATAACTGTTATACCCCTTTTGTAGGGAAGGACTGAACCAGCAAGAGACCAAACATCCACGCCAAGGTCTCAGAGAGTCTGCAGCAAGTCTGACGGTCATAACCTCATTTTTCAGTAGTGACAGAATAGGATACAGGACCAAAATTTCATGGGGAAATAAGTGCCAGCACCTGCTGGCTGGAATCCACAGGCTGTGACCTCCCATCTCTGTCAGCATTTGTATTTTCCTCTGTTATTTCTCTAATTTCAAGTATTTTATCATAGTGTTGTCTTGTCTAGTCTACACAATGCTCCCACTTGCTCCTGAGAGTTATACTCTGTGTGGGAAAATGTTGGCAAATTTTAGTATTCCCTGTGTTTGGGCCCAGACACAGAAAGGTGGATGCACCAGAGTCAGGACCCTTCCATCCTTCTGCCACTCCAGCTGCATGCGCAGCTGCATGGCATCAGAGCCACCACCAGCCACACAGTCCCCTCCCAGCCGCGCTGGGGCTGGGCTCCTTCGCCCAGCACAGGGGGACAGCTGTGTCTGTAGTGTGCAGGAGATGTGTGGCCTCAGTGGTGTCGTTCCAGATACATGCTAATGGAAGACAACAGAGGAAACTGGCCCCCATGTTCCAAGCTGACCTGCTGTAGAGAAACATCTAAGCTGCATTGCTCCCACCTCTGGATATGCTGTCTCTCAATGCAGGTAGTAGTTCAGATCTCTGGCTGTGTTTTAGACCTGTCCCTTTATAAAATCCAGGTATTACTGAAAGAACCATCCATGTCTTCTTTGGGATGTGAAGAACGTGTCACTTGTTTCATTGCCTTAAAAGCAATAAATCTCTTTTTATCTTGATGGTCACTTAGCAATGAAAACCAGTGGCCACATCAGTTATCTGAAAGAGGCTAAATGACAACTTGCTCCACTCTGTACAAATCAGCCAGATAGCTTCAAAGCCCTTATTGGTTCCTTGAGGCTGGATATGACCAGCATGGCCATAACGGGCCAGTATACAGCACTTTGTCACTCCAGCACGTCCTACCCCTCCTGCTGCAGCAGAACAATGACACACAGAGATTTCTGAGTTTCCAGTGTAATTAGACACAGCATCCCGTAACAGCTTATGGACAAACAGCAACTGTATCTAATCATGCCTTAAAATTTGGTAAATGTCCCATCCAGATATCTCAAAGCATTTCACAAGCCTGGACCTTCTCTTGACTCAGGTATTCATTGCAATGGGTAAGACCCTTTCACAGGGATTTGATGGTGTTTTCCATTTTCCACCTGCAAACTGAGAAGAAGATTCTTCAGCCACCTTTGTAAAGGGCTTTGGGAACACTGCAAGGAGAGTGCTATTTCGGAATGAGAATATCTGTAGCAGTATGTCACATCGAATTCAGCTGGGGAACAGCTGGCTCCATTGTTGCAGCACTCGTTGAGGACTCAACTCCCAGATGTATTAAGACTCCACGTGTGACTGAGTCTTTTACACCTTCATGCTTCACCAGTAAAATGGAGACAATAATTTTTCTCTGATTGCATGGATGTTGAGAGGTAGTACATTAATGGTACTGAGACAATCACCACGCAAATACCTGCAACTGATAATTCTGCAGTAGCCACAGACACAGCATTCATCTGCATCTGTATTCAGCAGACTATTGAAGGAACCAGACTATTAACACCTTGATTCTCGGGAGAAATGCCTGGAGATTCAGACCAGACGCAGACATCCAGGTGTTGCTGAATTTCCTGGGGCGCAGTGTCTAAATTTGGGCTTGAATGTAGATTGCACAGCTAATCCCTACTTAATTTGTATTAGCCCAAGCCTCAATGTGAATGCCAACAACTGTCTTCCTAGGAATATGAATCTGGATTCAGCTGCCCATTTTGTAGCTTGGGTCTGTGTCTCAAAATTACCCTGTTGTCTGCTTCAATATAGTCTGAAGCTGGAGATTTATTTCTACAGGAGGCAGGGAAACATATTATGTTGCCAAACTACTTCCAGTCTTTTCCATAATTACAAGTCAGGGGATGGTGTGTAAGTCTTGTGATTTCTGCCCTACAATCTAAACCAGATGGGCTACCCTTGCAGGAGAAACATTTAAGCAAGAAAATTAAAAAAAAAAAAAAAAAAAAAAATCACAGAAAAAGTTCTGTTTTCGGATTGCATTAGTATGACTTACATTATTTAATGAGATGCACGTAAAGCTAATTTACAAGATAACTCAATCACTGCCTTTGATTCATCCCAATAAAATGTGAAGGTTTTGTTTTCTCAGGGACAAGGAGGTGACCGTAGAATAATACAGTAGTTGTGCTTATTAGAAACAGAAAGCTCTCAGCCTGCAGAAGGAAACACTGTCTCAGTAAAGCTCATATTAAATTAATCCAAATATGTGAACAATCAAACGTGATCCAGCAAAGCCATGTTACTATTATCAGCCCAGGTGAGATTAATAGAAAAGAGCACAGACTTTGGCAAGTGAGAAAGAGGGAGATTATGAGGAAATCTGTGGCCAGGGTTCTCCAGCACTCTCAAGGCAGAACAGCCGAAATGCTCTTGTCCTCTTGCCGTACAACACTCCAGTCCTACTGCCTGTGTCAGGTACAGGGGCTAATACCTGTGGAGTTCCCTTGTTCATTTTCACTTTCTTCATTTTGATACAAATATCAGGGTTATTTTAAATGTCTAAGTATCAAACATGCAGCTGGCAAATTGGACTAATAGGATAGTAGTAAAAATCACTCTCCTGTTCATTTACTCCTTACACACATGAAAGACAAGACAGTATCAGAAGCAGAGAAAGAAGAAAGACTCAATGAATCAGATGCCATTCATCTCAGAACTTGAAAGCAAATGAAATAACTGAGATGCTGGAAAAAAATATCTGCTGTAGCTAAAATGGCTGATTGGTGAATGCCCTGGTGAAGGCCAGTGTATAATCTATTGGGAACCTTGCTAAAAACATTGATGGGAGGAGCCAGATCTACATAACTGCAAAATGCAAAGCCAGATGAAGTTATTGGGGAATTTCAAAACATGGGCTTGCAGGAGGAACACTGAGCCTCAGCAGAGCACGGCACGTTAGCACACCAGAGCAGACCCGAAGCTGCTCCTCCACAGCCCTGGGCACCGGTGGAGCTGAAATTGCCATCACCGGCCAAGCTGAGTCCCGGGAAGCTGCCAGGCACAGCTGTCACGCCAGGTGCAGCCCCAAGTTTTGACAAATCCCAAAGTAAGGGAGATTAAGAGATTAATGGTCTGATTTTCACTCTTTTGACTTTATGCATACGCTGCTCTACCCAGGTCTGAAGCATCGTGGCAGCCCAAAGCCTCTGAGATGGATTTGGGGATGGGGTGGCTGGGTTTGCTGAGCTGGCAAAGAGCTCTGGGAGATCTGTCGGAGCAGCTGCAGAAGACACTTGCAGCAGCATCGCAGCACTTTCTGACTGCTCCTCAGCCACAGTGAACTGGGGTTTTCTACATTTTTAATCAATTTCTATGCTAAATAAAGTAGATTTGCTTGAACTGCCTGAAAAAGTGACCTGGACCTTTTGCTGTGCTGTCACACAGGGTATGATGGCGGCTCAGCAGTGTCACTTTCAGGGGAGGAGCAGAGCTACATCAGGGATCAAAATCCTTAAATCCCCAAGTGAGATGCAGGAAAGCTCACCTGGCTGTGCTGGGCAGCACCCAGGGGCAGCCTGAGAAGGGCAGCAAGAAGCAGGAGAAGGAGGGAGAGGGGGAAGAGGCCTGGGGAATAGATGCTGATGTGAATGAGGAGGCAGAGTGAGCATCTCTTTGCCTCAGGGGTGACGTAGAACAGCCAGAATAACTGACTGAATCTTACTGGTGTGGTTGCAACCAAAGCAACACCTGTAACTACTGTGTAAATTGCAGGATGTTTAATCAAATAATTGAAAACTGGTTTTACCAAACATCACAGACTACCATGCTTCTCAATGATTCCCTCAGTCAGACAGGTAGGACTAAGTTCGGCAGCACAAGAATGGCTACATAAATGTTTTCTGGTCATTTGATACTATTCTAAAATCCGCCTCTGAATACTGTGAGTCCTTTTTTTTTTTTTGCTGGCAACAATGCATATGCTGTCTTGGATCCTGGTTGCATGAGGTTAGCAGATAACCTTCTTCTTATATTTTGCTTTCAGTCTTTCAGCATTTCTGCCACTGAAGATCCTCTTCTACAGCTTCAAGTTGAAAAATTTTTGTGGCAGAGTTGGCATTGCCTGTAATAATTTATGAATGTGATATGTTGACATGTTTACTGTGTGCATACATTGAGCTACTTCAATAGCTGGATTGTCAAGATGTGTACCCAGGAGAGAGAAGATGGATCCAGGCATACATTTTTGAGGAAACACTTGGGAAACAAAGCAGGGGCCCTTCACTGTGATGTTTTGGCTGGGCCCCTGCTAGGCTTGCTGGAGAGATTTCCCTGGGAGGAATGTGGGCGCCTGGAAAGCAGGACATGAAGCACCCCAGAGAATTTAGAGAAAACCACTTAAATAGAGGTTTTTGAAAGCAAGACTCCAAAAAGGGTCATAAGTGCTCAGATCTATAGATGTTTAATTTAGTAGATGTTGGCAAGACTACAAAATAAAGTGGATGTGAAATATTTTTTAACTAATGTGCTTTATTTAAATGGTTAAATGGCTCTTCTGTTTTAAAAACATTGTTTGGATCATGCAGGAAAGCTGAAGGTCTCTGTTCTCACGTACATGTGTGAGCTTGAAGAATGCATGGGGTACATAGGCTGGAGCTTTCTGTAAGTGTGCAAGAACTGAATTATCCCATCCATGGAAAGGCAAAAGCTCAAGGCCCAACATAAGCAGAGGGTAAGTCGGAAAGTCCACTGACAGCCAGAGATACAGCAGTAACCATAACAACACCATCATCTTTCTTATAAGTCCTCACACGTAATTCTACTAATGACTTTTATTAAACATTTAAGCCTTAGCATTCAAGTGATTCATACTTGATACAAAAAAACACCCCATTAACACAAAGTACAAGCTGAAACAAAGTTAATGAGCCCTAATACTTGCAGGATAATTCAAAGTTTAAGGGTGATATTAACAAAAATAAAATAAGGAAGAGTGGGAAAAGATCTCATTTCATTGTCCACCAGAGAACCTCAGTTTTATCCTTTTGGTTCATAAAATCAAATCTATTGCTCAAGTGACTCTTACACTCTTATTAAAGGAGTACAAGAACACATATATGTGCATACTTAAGTACCCCTATGTGGCTATAAAAGGTCTGCCTGGCTGTCCATGGGGAATGCAAGTGGGACTTGATTCATAAGCATGAAAGAGGGGATGTCATTACTGTAATCCCCCTGTATTTCACTGCTTGGTCTGGGGCTCAGCCTTACGTGATGAAGTGGCTGGGTGTAGAGCACTGGAAACAGGAGTGTTTTGGTGCAGGATCTGGGCTGTATGCCCTGTACATCTGATAGCCAAGAGTAAATTGGCCTGGAACTGCATAGGTGAGTATTTGTCCAATGAAAATTTTAAGTATAACTCAAGTCAGGCACGTAAAAAAACCTGAGGCACTAAATATATTAAGTATATCTAGAAATTTAGAGCAATATTTTTTTTTATTTGCCTTCTGGTTTTGCACTGTTAGATACAAATGGGAAGTGGGTAAGTGGAAAAAAATCACTGACATATTTCTGCCCTTGAAAACGTGTGATCTGGTTTAAAGCACTGGCATTTTTATCTTTGTGTTCAAATGAATAGACCAAACATGTTCAAGGAACAAAAAGGGTAAACAGCACAGCTATAAAATGCTGTTTTGGAAGTGATGAGTGAGCAGTTACATGGCGACAGATTTCCTACCCCAGTTATGTTCATTTTCACTCCCATCACCCACAATACCTGGCCTAGGAGCTCCCCAGCCATCCCAGTCTTGATAAACAATTTTGGAAGTGAAGAAAGGAAGGGGTAACAACATAACACAATGGAGCCGTGGAGCAGGGCACGCACGGGAGCGCTGTGCACATCTCCGGCAACACCTCCAAACTCTGTTCCTTGGTAAATAATCACACAGTGCCACAACAAGTCCTTGAAGAGAACGAGGGGTTTAGATGCAGTCGAGTTCTTTTTGAGCTGCCTCCCCCATGGGACTGGAGCCATTCCCAAGGGGGATCCCTGTGGCAAAGTGCCTCTCATCTGTCTGTCCCCGGAGCACGCACTGCGCTGTGCCTGCAGCAGAGAGGAGGCGTCAGGGACATTTTTTATTGAGGTAGGAGAAGAGTCACCTGTGCCCCAGGGCTGCTCTGGGGGCTGTAAGCTCTTGGGCCAAGAGGCCAGAAATAACCCAGGAGCCGCCAGCTGGAGAGCCTGGATTTACAAACTCTTCAAGAAAACAAGGCTTCGTAAAAGACTTGAAGGAGAGTTAGACATGGCAAAACATTCTACAGCGTAAATCATAAATTCTCCTCCATTTGGAGAGAGGTAAGAACTTAATCTCCATTAATTTCATCCGGCAGATGCAGATATCAAAGCAGCCCTCTGCATGGGAGAGTTAACAGTGCTAAGACTGATACGAAGAGACAAGATGCACTTGGAGACATAGGAAAAATGCATCTCTCAGAAAGTTTCCACTATTAATATTTTTCCCTTGCAAATGTGGGTCTTCTAAAACACTCTTTTCTTTAGGAAGGATCTAAATGAAGAGGAGGTGGGAAGTAGAGCTACAAAGCATGTATGAAAGCCTCAAATACATGAGTGGGAGGAAGGAGGAAGAAATGAAAGAATAATGAAGCTTGCATCACTGTGAGCAAACAACAGAAGAAAGGAAATGCATGTACTTGTGGCTAAATTTTGCAGGAACTTAGGCTGAGGTTTAAAACTGCTGTGGTTAGCATAGATACTGGCACAGAGTAATTCAGACGACCTGATCAAAGGACAGAGAAATGCTACTACTGATTTCATTAGGAAAATTACTTGTCTTAGAGTTAATGGGTGAGCACAGGAAGAAATGCCTTCTTTATAACGTTGACATGGAGTAGCCCTGCAAAGGGTAATTGGCACTTGCCGTGTGTACGAGGATTATGTGATTCAGCGTTTCCTTTAATGGGGCCGGGATTTTGCCCTTTGTGGAGATTCCTGTTGGCATCTGCAGGATTTCCACATGTGGTGATGTTGCAAACAGATATTCCTATTTTTAAAAACAGTTAAAAGATGTCTTGTTATTAACATGGTGCCCAGGGTCCCCAGATCTAGCTGCACTGATAGCTCCTGTTGGGGTGTTTTCATTCAAACTAAATCAGATATTTCTACCTGGAGAGCATCTCCAGTGGCTGCCACGCCAATGGCTACCCATCTAAACTAGGAAACAAGCCTGGAAAAGGATCCTGGGGTTGGGTTTATTCCATGCCTTCCAATCTTTTGTCATTGCTTTGCTGTGAGGACACTCTTGGGCATTCAGCAGGCAGGGCTGATCTCTCCTGCTACAGCCCTAGGTGTACTAGAGAGCAGTCAGTAGAAAACTTTAAACCAAACAGAACAGTGGACCTGTCTTATGCAGGAATCCCAAGGAATGGAAATACCTCTGTCCCCATGTCACCAAAACCACCTACAAAACAAAAACTGTAACTTTGCTCAGAAAACCCCAGGGTTTTATATTCACCTTGGAATAAACTGAGCCCATCCATCCATTGAAGAGGCGACTGTCAGGGCAGCAACAGGAGGTGGTGGCCATCTGCACAGCCGAGCAGTGCCCAGGGATATAGCTGGGACCGGGGGGGGGCAGGGAGGAGTTTCATGCCAGCAATTTTTATGAGTAAAAGGGCTGAGCTGCTACTTCAACCCATGATGGCTTTTCAAAATCCATCCTGAGACAGCAATAAAAAAGGCAGAGGAATGATATTTCCATTGCTTTCTATCAGTAAAGCTGTACTTGATAACAGATGCAACAAAACCCAATTTTTTTTCCAATTCTTATAATAAAAATTCAGAATTGCTACTTTTTGTATATTGTTGACCTCCAAAAGTTGCAATATGCTGGTGCAGAGTCTGAGTTTCTTTGTGTCATGGTGAGTCTGGGGTTGTGAGCCCTGCACAGCTGAGCAACGGAATTTGGGTAGGCAGGAAAAAGGGCTGGCAGGACACAGCTCTGCATCTGCCCTCTATCTAGACTCAGTGTCAAGGAAAGGAAGTATCTTATCCCATCCCAAACCAGTCATTCCCACATTATGGCAAAATAAATCTAAAAGGACAAAGCTAAGCCTTTCCTATAATCACTACAGCAATCACGTGTACTTTGAGCTGTCACTCTATAGGGTTGGTTGGAGAAAGGTAAATCTACAATGAATAATTAAATGCCCTTTACAGGCTTGACAGTTCCTGGGGCGTGTGGCAGTGCTGGCGGTACCAGCTCCCGCTGAGACCCTGCCAGCCTTGGCACTCGCAAATGGGTCCCAGTTCAGCACAAAGCTCCCTCTCCTCTGCTTTCACGGGAGCAAGGCAGGAGAGGCAGCAGGAGCAGGCTGGGATGGGGGCTGCCAAGGGCAGGGGTGTGAGGAGGAGGAGGCAGCGTGCACCGGCGGTGCTGTGAGTTTCCCTGGCTTGGGGAGTTTTCTCTTTGACTGTAAAGAATACAGTATCCACGAGGTGCCAGGCCTCAGCTGGAGCTCCCGGCAGGTAAAACGCCCACAAGTGTAACAGTGTTAGCCCTGCACACCTCAGTTTCCAGCACATACAAGTCCGGCTCCAGTGACACGGAGCTCGCTCACGGCTGCGGCGGAATGCCCAAGGCGGGCAGGTGCTCAGCGGGTGTCGTGCCCCCCTGGGCGGGGGACGGGGGCAGGCAGGGCTGGCTGCCCACCCCAGGGGTCAGCAGGGCCGGGCAGGGGGAGCACCCCTGTGGGATAGCGGGCCCGAGCTGAGGGAAAAGAAAAAGAAAGCGTGCGACCGGCCATGCGCCGCCTTCCCCAGCCCCAGGACAGCTGTGTCCCCACGCACCCGCAGGAAAACTTCCCCCCGAGACCGGCACCCCCCAGCTTCCCGCCCCCGCGCGTCCCCCTCCCGAAGTTTCCTTCGGAGAGGCCCAGCCAGGTCCCCTCCGCCAGCTCCGGCAGGCAGCCCGGCGGGGCGGGGCGGGCGGGCGGGCGGCGCTAGGGCCCGGCGGGGCGCGGCGCCGCCGCCGGGGGTGTGTGTGGGGGCGGCAGGCGGCGCGGGCTGCGGCTGCTCCCGCCGCGGGGCGCGGAGCGGGGCGGCCGCGGGGAGCACCCACCCCCGCGGCGGCGGCGAGGAGCTCAGGGCCTCGGCGAGGAGGTAACGGCCGCGGCGGTGGCATTGGGAGCGTGTGTGTGTGGTGTGCGGGTGGGTGCCAGCCAGACCCCGCGGCAGCCGCCGCCTCCGCGCCCCGTCGCTGCCGGGGCAGGGAGCCCCGGCCAAACTTTTGGGGCCGCTGGTTGCCGCGGGCGGGAAGCGCTGCCGCGCCGGGGAGTTAGTCGGGGCTGCCCCGTCCCGCCGCACAGCCCCGCCGCGCTGGGGACGCGGAGGGCGGTGCGGAGGCGGCAGCCGGGCGGGGAAGGACGCCCCGGGCGAGCAGGGGACGCGTACGGGGCGGCCGCCGGGCCGCATCCCGGGAGAGCTGTGCCCCGGCAGCGCCGCCCCGCCGGCTCCGGCTCCGGCCCCGGCTGCCAGGGGCGCCCGGCCGTAGCCGCGGGCGACGCGGCGGCTGCAGCCCCGGCCGGGCCCGGTGGGCGCTGTTGGGGCAGCGGCGCAGCCACCCGGCGTCTCCTTTTTGTTCCTACGCGCTGCCGGCTGTTAGATCCGCGCCCGGGAAGGAGCCGCCGGTACTTCCCGGGCTCCGTCTGTGTCTGCACGCACGCCTGAAGGGCATCCTCCGGTAGGGCTGGTGTGTCAGAGCCGCCAGGAAAGGTATTTTCCTAATTTCACATCAGCTTCCCTTTGCCTGCTGTTCTTCAGTGTTGACTCTTAACTTATCTGGAGTTACCAGGAATTAATTTATTCACAATATATGCATGTGTCCCTGCACCCTGGAGAAGGATTTCCTTATTGACCTGCCAACTACGCTGCGGTCAGTTGTTATTTATATTATCAAACATATGTCTGTGAAAATCTGTTTGAACGGCTGCTCTTAGAACCCAGTTTACTGAAACTTCAATTGCAGCAGGCGAGGTTTTACTGTGGAGCCATTTACGTCAGAGCAGACCGTTACTCCGGTGGGATAGCGGCGTCTCTTAGACGATCTTTTCTCATGCAGGGAGGGCTCATGCTGTTTCATGGAATGAATCAGAAACAAAAAAATGAACAAACAATGAAAATGAGTTTGTGCAGTATTAAAAAAAAAAAAAAAATCAACATGTTAACATCTGTTATGGGCACGGTAAATCGGGCAGCAAACCCCCAGTTTTCTCTGGCAGAACCCACGTATCAGCCGGTAAACAACATAAACTCTGATCACTTTGCAGCCAAAAATATAAGGCCTTACAGCCCTGGCTGCCGAAGCGTTACGTGTCATTAAAGTAGCTCTCTTGCAGGAGAGGGACTGTCCCAGGAGCTGTGCGATCTATAAACACTTTTCTGATTGGTTTAAAAATTTAGACACAGGAAGCGGATGGTATCTAATAACAGACAAGTGGAGACACTGTTGTCATGGAAACTGAGAAGACTACCCCCCCATTTATTTGAAAAAAAAAAAAAAGGAAAAGAAAAAGAAAAAAGTCTGCATATCATCAGAAATGCCTGCAGACTGCCTTGGCTGCTGTTGCCTTTCCCACAGCATCTGTTGAAACCTGAGAACGTGCCTGTCAAATCAAGGTCATTTTACAGTAAAACCCCGTGCCGTCGTCTCCCCTTTTCCCTCTCCGGACGTTGTCCAGCACTTTCCACTCAAGGAGGGGTTTGGCAGGCAGGGCCCCCCTCCCATGGGCCGCAGGGCTGCCCTGGGCGTGGGGGGTGTCCTGCCCCAGCCAGGCTGCTGCTGGGGGGCTGCTGAGGGGAGGAGAGGCTCAAGGCAGCGGGACAAAGGGGGTTAAAATATAGTATCTGGGGATGACTGTTTGTGGTTTATGTTTATTTGTTTGCTTTTTAAATCAAATGACCAGGACATGTTTCTTTCTGTGGGAGTATATGGACCTGGGAGAGAAAACTGCGATTGATTAGATCTCCCTCTGTTCATCCTCATTTCAAACTTATATTAAAACGTAATGATTTGGTCTTGAATATTAAGGCCGTTTCACAACTCTGCCCGACCTGCAAAAACAAAAAAAAAGAAGAGTAGGCAAATGGCTATGGGAAGCCCTGAGCAGTTGCTTTAAAAAAAAATAAAAATCACTGTTTGGTTATAACATGCTATTTGAGGACAAAAGCAGAGATACGAGAATAAAATATACTTCATTACTGATGAATGCAGCATGAGAAAATCAGACTATTATTGTGGTAAATTGAAGTTTTACTTTGCTGGACTATTGAAAGTTTATTGTGTGTGAAAGGAGAGAGCTATTTTGCTTTTGGAGCAGGAGAGAAGAATTTCACAGCAAACTCACAAGAAAGGTTTTAGTGTTTATGCTTATTTTCTTGGGCAGCAGCCGCTGTTGATTTCAGCTGTTTGTGAGGGAGAGACGTCTTTGAGTATTCACTGTGTTTTCTCTGAAACATTTTGTTTTGTTTCTCTCCTTAATCTTTATTTTGCTGTGACCAAGATGAGAAAAAACACTTGAGTGCTTCACTCACTGTATAAATCATCACTTTGAAACCTTAAATGACCAGTTCGACCTCTGTTACCTCTTTACTTGCGTATTTCACTTTTTGCGTTATTATTCCTTAAGAAAACCTGAGGCTGGTGAGCAGGTCTGGTGGATCAGGAGGTAAATCCTGCAGGGCGCTGAGGCAAAGATGCTCAGCACCTCTTCCACCCACACCTTTGGATCTTGCCATCCAAAAAACCCAAAGCCTGGCTTCAGAATCTGGCTGTGGCCAGAGCAGCCTAAAGGGATGGTGAAGTTGGAGGGAGCAGCACCTGCTTCTGCTGGAGGGTCCCTGCTGGCTGCCGAGCTGGGGTGGCACTGGGACCCCCTTCTGCTGCAAGCGGGCGGCCGGTAGGGAAGGGCTGGGGTTGAATCCAGCTCACATCTGATTAGCCAAATGCTGCTTTTAATTGCTGTGGAGTTCAAATGGAGAAAGTTTGGCTTGGTAGCGAAAGTGTGCTTGCTTCTAGAGGGGAATTTCCTGTTGTCGGGAGCGCCCTTATCTGCAGGAAGGCTGGCCGGCAGGAAGCGTGTCTCTTACTTGTTTTTACACGGTGAAGGAAATGAGCTGGATTAGGTACTTTTAAGATTTTACCCTTCATCGTCTTCTGTATCTGTGCTACTCTGTTTATCTCTAATGGTTTAGTTTGTAAAAGTTTTCTGATGTCAGTCACTCCTGAGGGAAATGCAAGAAGTTAAATGAATATGTTGTCCCATCATTTTTTTGCTGTTATAAGAAAACACCCCACCAACCTCTCTGGGCCACATTTTCAAAAGTATCCAATTTGTAATTTATACCTTTTGAGGCTCATTAATGATACGTAGAGAGGCTTTCCCTCCTCCTCACCCCCGCCCTTAGAATGAAAGATCAAAAAATGCACCAGTTTTTTTACTAATAGGAGCAGTCCTTACACTTCTGAACTGCCTTTCATCATGGATTGTAAATCACTTTACAAAAATTCATTTTTAATATCCACAGAAGTTGTATGAGCTTAGGAAGCTGAAATGTAGCATTTCACATAGACTGCCCAAAGTTGCAAGGCAAATTAGGAGGAAAGCTGGAAGTCAAATTAATTGCCCTTTAGTTAGCAATTGCTAATGGATTCAAACTTTGAAAATGTATCCGCCTTTCCGAAGTGCACTCATGCTAAAGTGCCAATGCAGTGTGTATGTATTTGGGATGTGGGGCTGGAGGTGAGAATGTAAGCAGTGATTCTACAACGTGCCAGTTGTTTACTGGTCCCTGTCCAGCCTGGCGAGGCTGGGATGCCTGGTTAGAGGCTTGTAAGATTAGACGCAGCTTTGGACGAATGTTCAGACTAAAGGCAAGGGCTGGGGTTTAGGTCACTGTGTTCTAGTAAGCAGGAAGGTTCAGGGTAATAAACATTATTTCTCCAGTTTTTACTCACAGCAGAGTATTTATGGCATTAAGCTAAACTTTTGCAGAGAGTTTTGAGGAGGAAACTTGGAAAAGTTACATAAACTTATAAGAAGCTGCCTGGCATGCTGAGCAGATTCAACTAGTAATTTCTGGCATAGGAGATGTCTTGGTGTCAGGAGCCATGTCTGGCAGAAGAGGCTGCCAGGGCTGTCCAGAAGTGTAAGCTGAGCTCAAATGGGTCTGTCCTGGCTGATGCTGGAGTTTGCCTGTTCGTGACTTCAGATATAACACAGTGCAGCATGATTTTGGCCACAATTTTGAAATATTTCTAATAAAACCACATTTGGCTTGTTACCTGCTCTGATGGCCAAGCCAAAGTAAAAATTAAATGTAAATGTAAAAATTACAGCCGTGTTTTTCAGTCAGCTGATGCTGGGAAACCAGCCTGAAGCTCAAAGGCAAGGCAGTTTGTGGGAAGTGACTCTCTCCTCAGCTTTGGAAATCCTGCTGCATTTAAGGTGCCTGAAGTTCAGTTGCCAAGCATCAGGACAGCTCAAACCCTCCTTCACTTCACTGTAACGCGTTAGGTGCCTTTAGCAGTCCTGGGACTTTTACCTGGTCTAGACAGAAGCTGGTTTTCTAGCCTAAGGTTTGCGCCTTGGCTGCCTGCATAGCCCACAAAGGAGCAAGGCTCCCGGCGCCCTACTTGTCCCCCTTGGGGACAGGCATGATGTGATGGGATAGCGCTGTCTGGAGGAGGCTGGAGAGAGGGGTCTGGGGAATGGCTAAAACTCATCACGGCTGGACCTGTGACTTTCCAGTGGTTCAAGTCATGTAGGACCCACTTGCTTGCCAGCGGCCAGTTTTTTCCCACCTCTCTTGGGCAGGAGCAGAAGTGAAATGTTACAGTGTTTCATAGCTCTCCCTAAAGCTCATCTACTCTGTAACATCTGCAAAAAATTGGACAGGCCAAGTCTGCTGGAGGTAATACTTCTGCTGATTATGCTGGACAGTTTTTTGTTGCTCTTTCCTTTTATTCCTCTGTCTGTGGTCTAAAAGTCTCTTCGCTGGAGATGGTCTTTCTCTGTGTCGGCACTGACTGCAGGACAGATGGATGGCGAGGCTGTGACCTGTGGTCAGAGTTGGAAGGTGCCACTGAATGGAAAGATCTGCCTAGCTGTTTGACACTTGTGGTTTTTTTAACATTAGCAGGCATTTACATCAGTACAATGAAATTTCCAATACTGAATGTTTTTACCTTTTACTGAAAATAGGTTAAAACCAAATAAAAATAGATATTTAAGGACCAAGGTGGTTTGGGCCCACACCGGCTTCTTCCTTTGCCCACCTCCCACATGCCAGGCTGTGGTGGGACCCTGTCTGTGAACTCTGCTTGGTCAGGCCAAGGGCGAGGTTCCCCAGTGGGACTCCAATTGCCAAGTGCTTACCTGCCACTATTTCCTGGTGTGACACACTCGCCATGTCTGGGCACACTTAATTTTGTTGCAAGGAAAATATACCAGACCACCTAACAGACCGGGCTTTACGTACAGGGCAATCCAAGCTCAATTCTGGAAAGCATTTCACAGAGTATCAGCATTATTGGAAATTGCTTCTTAATACTGTATGGCAAAGCTGTTGCTCTTTTTAGCGTAGTTCTTTGCAAGACCCGCACCCACCGTGTGGAACCGAGCCATGGCCTCGTGTCTCCCATGGCCTCGTGTCTCCCGTGGCCCTGCCTCCTGCCTGAGCCTCGCCGGGATCCACAGTATAGAGCTGCTTTTTCTTTTTTTTCTCTTGGGTTTTGTAGAGAGGCCAACCTTTTCCCTGGATAAAGTCAGTTTCTGACACAGGGAGCAGATGTGAAGTCCCTAGCCCGAGCTGTCCCTGCAAACCGACGCTCGGTGTTGCATCCCTCAGTAAGATCTTCTCGTTGCCAGTTTAATTACTGGCCAGGCTTGCTGTGGAGAGGAGCAGACACATTAGAGGGGTTACAAGAGGTTATTAGAGATGGGAGGAAGCTGAAGGTCTGACCCATCCAGATTTAGCTGGATTAAATCGCATTCTACCCCCAACTCCAACTTGTTTTGATCTGAGATCATTTGTAGAAACTACCCAATTAATATGTTAATTTTAACACCAGATTTTGTAAAGCTTTATTGTTGGAGGTGGAGGAGGGATCCAAATGTTTTGATCCTATTTTTATCATTATCTTCACTGAGTTTTTCTCACTCTGTGCTTTGCAGAGAGGAGCAAAATTTTAATAATTCACTAATACACTTTCACTTCATTAACATTTTATCGTTCTGGCATTGTGCATATGGTGAACTCCTTAGTACTCTCCTTAAGGGCCTGATCTTGCCCCAAGACTCTCACATTGCTCCAGGTGTGGAAAACCCTAAATGCAGGTGCTATTCTACTTTTTGGAAAGAGCATTTCTCTTTTTCCAGTAGATAGTAAACTGAAAAAAACATGCAAGTTTGGTGTTTTTTTTTGTTTGTCTGGTTTGTTTTGTTTTTTTTTCAAAATGGAAACATTTATACAAAAATAGTAGTGGTGGTTAGGTTGGAACCACTAAGTGCTGAGCCTCCAGCCCTTACAAGGCTTGAACAGTGTGAAGACAGAGGGTGTTATTGTGGTATCATTTGCATCATTTTACATTGCAGCATGTTTGGTTTAAGCAGACATTTATAATGGTATTAAAATGGCTATCAACCTTTTCAGATGCCTTCCCTGGGATAGCACAGTGCTTGATATTAGGATGTAATCTTGGTGATCAAGTACACAAGTTTGCAGGTGTGTGCCCATGTTGTGTTAAACCCATGCTTTTTAATTGTGTCATAATCTGAAATTGGGTATTGAAACTTCCATGGTGACTCTCCTTTCTTTTTTTTTTCCCCTTTTTTTTTCTTTTTTTTTTTAATAGCATAAAATAAATCTCTGAATTAGTGCATTTGTTATTGCTAATTAAGTACTGTTAGCACACCAAATTACATCAGGCATATTCAGAAGGCATAAGAAGCTGAGCATGGCTTAGGGTGGACAGTGTATAGGTACAGGAGATTTGAGAGTGGAAAGGAAACTTCTGGGTTGTGAGCAGCAGAGAACTAAGGGCCAGGTAAGAATTTCAGGGGGTTGTGTGTATTGTAAAGAGTGTGGCTGTTGGGAGACTGGAGGACAAGAGATCACAGTAATAAATGCAGGAGATGTTGAGGGACCTGGCTGAGGGTTTTTACTTGTCAAGTGGAATATATTTGCTTTTGGAGGTACCAGAAAAGAAACTCATCTCTCGTAAATTGGTATAGTGCCATTTGAGCTAGTGGAATTATGCTGATTAACACCAGCTGATAGTCTATCCACTGGTAATACAAGTTGAGTGATGGGAGACCTAGAAGAGGTTATAGGCCTGAGCAGCAGGGAGGGTGGAAGTTTGTTCAGAAGTGACAGAGGGTGGACAAGTGAAGAGGTTTGGTAGGAAGGATCAAAAGGTGCATTGCAGCTATGTTGGGTTTGGTTTGATGACAAGATGCCTGGCCAAGAGATGTCGACAAGGCAGTCTGAGACACGGGCTTGGCTGGAGAGGAGAGCTGGCGACGGAAAAGTACATTTCTTATTGGCACAGTAGCATCTGATGTGTGAGTGAATAAGATCACACACAGGGTGAGGGAGCGGTAGTGGGGGAAAACCAAGACCAAGGCCACAGCAGGAACCAGGGGAAAAGTGGGGAAAAAAAAAAGCCAAGGCCACAGCAGGAGCAAGGGAGCAATCACTAGACCAGGATGAGGAGGGCCAGAAGGCAGCATCTCACAAAGCCAAGGCAGGACAAAATTGCGATATAGAAAGGGGAACAGAACAAACTTGTGGAATATTATTTAGAGTCAAGAAGAGAAAGGGAATTACATTGTCTTATTTAGAGGCATGAGCTGTGAATAATCTCTACTACAATTAGTAAACTCTGAAAAGCTGAGCTATAAATGTACTACATCGTAACTGGTATGTCTAATTTTTTTTTGCCCATCTTCTGTTGTCTCAAAGTAGGCTCATGTGATGGTGCAGCAGACCTTTATGTCCTGGAATGGTTAGGGCAGCATGGCTAACAGCTGCTACAGTGGCTGCTCTGGGCCAGGCTCTGCACCCCACTTCACCAGGGCTGCAGTGGCTGTGTCCTACCCGGGTCAGCCCGGCACTCCAGCGGGGCGTTGTGCCTGCTGCAGGCAGGGTCTTGGGAGGCGTCACAGTCTGGTCATTGCTCAGGAAATTCAAACTAGTACCAGGAAGTCACAGGGTTTTGATTAAATATACCAACATTGTCGCTGTGGTTGCTGTACACCAGTTATCAGGCACCGTGTGGGGGAAATGGGGTGTTGTTGAACCACTACTGGGTTTGGGAGGCTAGGGGGGTGGTGGATGGGCTCCCCCCCAGTTCTGCCAACATCTGGTGGGAGCAGGGCTGGGTTGTGATGAAGCCTGTTTAGATACTGTTTCAGTATTTAAAGGGTGGCTACAAAGAAGATCGAGACCCCCTTTTTACAAGGAGTCACATAGAAAAGACGAATGGCAGTGGGAGCAGATTACTCCTGGGGAGATTCTGTTTGAACAGGAGGGACGTTTTTCATGATGAGGACAATTGGCCATTGGAATAATCTCCCCAGGGAAGTGGTGGATTCCCCAACACTGGACACTTTGATGTTTCAGCTGGACAGGGTGCTGGGTCATCTTGTGTAGACTGTGATTTTGACAAGAAAGGTTGGACCAGGTGCTTCCTGTGGTCCCTTCCAACCTGGTATTCTATGATTCTCTGAAAATACGGCAGCTTCACCTTGTGTTCTGACAGAGTGAGAGGTCTCAGTCTGGATGTATTTTGCCATAGAGTCTCTCTATGCAAGGAGGAAGAAAATGCAGACTGGGAAAATGAGGGAAAATGTGGAAAAAATAACCAAAAATGGGGGGGGAGAGGGGAGGAGGCAAAAATGTGGAAATTAGGCAAGTGCGCTAGGTTGATCAACCTTGTTCACAACCAGGTCTTGTTAGTGACGCAACTGCAACCCGTGTACAATCTTGTGGCCTACTGTACAGACTGGAAACAGCCTGACTAGAAACAAGCCCGGCTTAAGTAAACAGTGTCAAAAGTGAAGAGCAAAATGATTTTTAAAAATATTGTTGTTGTTTGTAAGCCAGGGTGCCATTTCTGAAGGATGGGGACATTTCCATTTGTGACTCTGGTGGTCTCCCTGTTCAGCACCTCAGAAGCAGCCAGCCTGGATTGGCAAGTCAGCGTCTTTAGAAACAGAAAATATTTTGGCTTTCTAAGTATCACAGATCACAGAATGTTAGGGATTGGAAGGGACCTCGAAAGATCATCCCCCTGCTGGAGCAGGAACACCTAGATGAGGCTACACAGGAATGTGTCAAGGCAGATTTTGAATGTCTCCAGAGAAGGAGACTCCACAACCCCCCTGGGCAGCCTGTTCCAGTGTTCCGATACCTTCACTGAGAAGACGTTTCTTCTCAAATTTAAGTGGAACCTCCTGTGTTCCAATTTGAACCCATCACCCCTTGTCTTACCATTGGTTGCCACTGAGAAGAGCTTGGCTTCATCCTTGTGACACTCACCCTTTATATATTTATAAACATTAATAAGGTCACCCCCCTCAGTCTCCTCTTCTCCAAGCTAAAGAGCCCCAGCTCCCTCAGCCTTTCCTCATAAGGGAGATGCTCCACTCCCTTAATCATCTTTGTTGCCCTACGCTGGACTCTCTCCAGCAGTTCCCTGTCCTTCTGGAACTGAGGGGACCAGAACTGGACACAATATTCCAGATGTGATCTCACCAGGGCAGAGTAGAGGGGAAGGAGAACCTCTCTTGACCTACTAACCACCCTTCTTCTAATACACCCCAGGATGCCATTGGCCTTCCTGGCCACAAGGGCCCAGTGCTGGCTCAGGGTCATCCTGCTGTCCACCAGGACCCCCAGCTCCCTTTCCCCTACGCTGCTCTCTAATAGGTCATTCCCCAACTTACGCTGGAACCTGTGGTTGTTCCTGCCCAGATGCAATACTCTACACTTGCTCTTGTTGTATTTCATCAAATATTTCCTGCCCAACTCTCCAGCCTGTCCAGGTCTCTCTGGATGGCAGCACAGCCTTCTGGTGTGTCAGCCACTCCTCCCAGCTTGGTGTCATCAGCAAACTTGCTGATAATACACTCTATTCCCTCATCCAAATCATTGATGAATATATTGAATAATACTAGCCCCAGCACTGACCCTTGAGGCACTCCACTAGATACAGGCCTCCAACTGGACTCCGCACCATTGACCACGACTCTCTGGCTTCTTTCCTTCGGCCAGTTCGCAGTCCACCTCACTATCCGATTGTCCAGACCGCACTCCCTCAGTTTAGCTGTAAGGATGCTGTGGGAGACTGTGTCAAATGCCTTACTGAAGTCAAGGTAGACCACATCCACCACTTTGCCATCATCCATCCGTCTTGTTATGACCTCATAAAAGTCAATGAGGTTGGTCAAGCACGACTTCCCCTTGGTGAAGCTGTGTTGAATGAGTTCTTTCTTTACTAGTTGTATCAAAAGCATGTGTTGCTGTGGTTGCAGCAGTTTGAGTGAAAAAGCTGAGCATCTTGAAGCTAAAATAGCTGAGAGAACGTTCCCAGGGAAAGGAAGGAAAGACGTGGAGGGCTCAGCGGCATGGTAACGGGATGCCAGGCCTTTCACCACACATCCGTCGGTGGGTTATCTCCAGAGAGCAGTAGTTACCCTCTGGCAATGGCTGTCAGTGGTTGCAAAGCTGAGGGGCTTCTGGTCCCATGTGGCCACTGGGATGCTGAGGACCATCTTACCTGGGCTCAAGCTGTGGCCTTGCTCTGGTTCGTCATGGTTTGGTGATGGGGTCCTGCACCCTCAGAAATCACTGGCAGCAATTAAAGACCAGGGTTGTGGGATCAGGCTTCCCAGGGTTGGCACCTGTGCTGTCAGGTTGGAGGGTTGTACAATGGTGTTGAAGAGATGCTACAGAACAGGAAGTATAGTCCTCAAACCCCTTATTGAGGGGATAATTTAACAGTGCCAGTAGCAAAGGCTTTTCTACCAGAAAAGCAGTGTTATATTTTGTTAAGGGGCTGCATGAAGCAGCCTTTGCTGTATTGATTATAAGAGTAGTATCAGTCTTGCCCAGTTGCTCGTTCTCCCTGAGGGGTTTATGTCCCAAGCAGGTGGACTCTGCCTGCTCCCCATGTGGGCTGCTCTTGGTTTATTCAAACCATGCTTTCTTCTTTACTTTTTTTTTTTTTTTTTCCTGTAAAGTGCTGTATGGGGATATAGCG
Source organism: Patagioenas fasciata (assembly GCF_037038585.1). Lineage (NCBI taxonomy): Eukaryota > Metazoa > Chordata > Aves > Columbiformes > Columbidae > Patagioenas > Patagioenas fasciata. The sequence goes on along the minus strand of NC_092524.1, from coordinate 52,742,518 downwards.
GAAGATTTGGCGAGGAGGTTAGTTAAATGTAAATACGCTCAAGTGACTTGCACCTGTCTGTAGAAAAAGCACACACATCACACTAATTGTCTTACTGACCTTGTGTGCTTGATGAGTAGAAGCTCTGTGTTAGATAACACAGGCCTGGGAGAAACTCTGGACACCTTATCACTGTGTCTGAGATTCCTGCTTTGTTGTGAGAAAGAGCGGGAGGCTGCGCCTGCCTGAAGCCTTGAAATACAGGCGAGCTCAGCAGGCCCAGCGATCTTCCAGTAGGGCTGAACTGACCAGCGCCTGCGTCCCCGTTTGTGTCACCTCTGCCTGGGAGCTTAGGTGAGGCTTCGGAGATCCCTCAGTAGAGAGGTAACTAAAATAAAACTTGCTCTTTGCAAATGCATCCGTGGCCTCTGGCTCTTCTTGCGATGTGCCTGCGTATGTGCATACAAGTGCTTTCTGCTCAAATGAGGATGCCTGTTCACCGTTCAGGAATTGCTTTGAAATCTGGAACAGTATTTTTTTTTTTTTCTTCAGTAATTTTCAATTTTGAATTTGTGTGCAGTCTTGCTTACTGCTATTAGCTACTGCTGATTGTGTGGGGTAAGAGCTGGGACCACAGAGCAGCCGGGATCCCAAGCACCCTGCTCTGTCATAGACATAGTGTGGAAGAAAGATTTTCTTTTTGACCCTGAAAACCTGCAGCCTAAATAAGGTATTTGGAGCAAAAACTTTCTCCACTGTAGAATACTATACACCAATATAATTATTTGTGCTGCATTCGTATTTTATACACTTTAAGTTCCCGACACCTGTTAACAACATACAAACATTGGGGAAATTTGGAGGGTATGCACAGTATTATTGGCATTTCTCAAGCAGCTGCTACTGGCCTTCTTGTGTTCTGCAAATTTCTTACTGTCAAAAACACTCTCAGCACATGAATGAATGGGCATGAAACCAGCTAAATATTGATTAATATAGACAGAAACTACCCTCCCACCTCTTGCTCATTGAAAACAACAGCGACGAGGTCATGCAGCAGGATTCAGCTCATGGGTTGTTGGGAATACCTTGTTTTATTTCAAAGGTAGAGCTTTGGTTTGGTGGAGACACCCAGGTACAGTGCTGGGAATGAAGAGAGAAGAGGTTTAGCCCAGGTGCAACATCTGTAGGTGGGGAAGCATCTTGATTTGTACAAGTGTTGAAGCAAGCAGCATGGCACCTTGGAAAATGTAGCCAGTCATTCCTTCGGGTGCCAGCATGGGCATGAACGCTGGCAAGAACTGAAGCCTAACCCTTTCTGGTTGTTTTAGCTGATTTCAGTGAGGATTTTGCCTGATCAAGTAGCTCAGTATTCGATCACACAGATGGCTGATGTTTAAAGTCCACTTTCATTTATTCATGAGGAGCTCCCGTGGAACACAGTGTTGGTTGCAGTTTTACGGATGCAGAATTTGATGCTCCATTGCCCACACTGATTTAGTGATGGTGATAATGGTTATTATTAATTTGCATTCCAGTGGTAGGTAAACAGTGTTAATATTTGGCTCTTCCCCAGACTTTCTGTCTTTCTCAAGTGCGTTCCCCATTGATACCAAAGGTGATGGATGTGAGTATTCCCACTCTGGCAGTGTGAGTGATGCACTTCGCATCTGCTATGGAGCCAGCAGATGATAAGACCTCTTTATACAGAGATATGCCACAACATGGATTTATGTTGCTGTACCTGTGAAATCTGTACGTGGTTATGAACAACATACAATCTGTTACTTGTTTTTGCAAAATTCAACACAATACCAGCCAATGAAGTGAGGAGCAATGGGCCCAACTCAGCTCCCTGGGTACGGTGTATCGACCATTTCTGACTTGCAGACTCTTAAGCCCACAGACAGATCTTGAAGCCTTGTGGCTACGGGAGTGACTGAAGATGGGTTGCCAACAGGTTTGTCTTATGGTGATAAACTCTGATGCCTAATGACTGAACCCAGGTAGAAGCCTTTCCCTGAGTTAGCATACTCACCAGGTCTCCATCTCAGCCACCATGCTTTACAGAACTGCAAAGAGCTAGTTGTCTTTAAATGTAACTTTAATTGGCTAAACTTATTAAGGAGGAGACAGACAGACATGGACAGCAGGATGATTGAAGCCTTTTTTAATAGTCAATAAAGCTAACCCTCTTCCTGTGAAATGCCTAAGTAGCACCCTAAAAAACTGCTTTGTCTGTGAGCTGCAGAAGAAGGAAACATGGTTAGATTACAGAAATACATGTAATGAGTTTATTATAACACGTTAATTACCACCGCCAATAGTTATCCTTCATTATTAAAGCAACTTCCTGCAAGATAAAATAATGAAATGTACGTTTTAATATATCTTTCTCAGTCAGAAGCCCAAGAAGAGATTCCTGTTTCACTTATATCTTGTGGTATGAAGTGATGCAACTCCACTGAAGTAAGAGATGGATAGATGGGTAGAAGGCTGATTCCTTTTTTACTAGAGAGCTTTCATGCAAAATTGTTTTATTTCTGCACATGAAAGTTAATAACACAGCAAGTGTATTTTGAAGTTAAGTCTTTCTAGGATCTCTATATGTTAAATAACTGCAAACAAACTTTATAGTCACTCTGTAGGCCTTCGCGATATATCATTTTGAGCTGCCTTCTACCTATTACGCTTTATCTGCCCACAAAATCCATTTTTAATTCTGGCCATATCTCCTTTGCGATCACTTGCCAGAAATCTATTCCCAGGATTCTCCTTATTTTAGTGAAATATCTCTGCTTCAGCACCTTTCCCAAGGTGGTTGATCTAATCACGGCACTATCAGTTATCACTTCTCATTTCCTTTGCTAGCTCTGTCAGATGCAATGCGCAGCCTAACAAAGTGACATTCAAATACTCCCAGTGACCAAAGCTATTTCCTTCTCTTTTACTCTGCAAAACTGGAATTGTATGTGGCTCCTTAAACATGTGCTCTTCACTCCAGGAATGTGACTTGTAAAGTGCCCTGTGAGAACAGTTAGGCAGATGAAATAGCTGCCTCCTTATTTATCGCAGGTAGGTTCCTTTATAGTGATTGCCTGGATATTCATCGTCACATCCACAACCTCTTTTTTCAGGTAGAGGAGGGCAATGCCTCCTTCCTGACACCTGGTAAGAGAGCCCTACCTTGCCATGAGAGAAACAGAATTTGTCACCTCACTGTTCTAAGCTCCGTTCTTGTCTGTTTATATATACGTTTCTCTTTTAAATGTGAGTGTGACTATACGCAAAGGTCAGTGTGTACCAAACAGGGTGCTTGTGGCTCTCAAGTAAGGAGTCACCTGCCTAGTGAGATCCTCTGTTGAGGTTAATGTGGTTTCTATGGACACAGGTCCAGCAACAGCATCATTTTTAATTTTTTTTTCCTTGGGTGACAAACCTCTCAGTGTTATCTTAGATTGCTATCACAGACTAATACTTGTTTTAATAAGTGTGTGCCTGACTACTCCATCCGCTCTGGAAGATAAAGTTATCCATGTGCGTCCTCACAGCCCTTCCTGCTTTGCACCATTTAACACAGGCTGTCAGGAGCCCTGCTTTGCTGCAGTCTCATTTCTCCATTGTTTTTTGTGAGGGCTCAAGCCTAAATCTTGCTTTTCCGGAGAAAGCAGGGAGCAGGCTCCCACCAGGCTGGCAAGCAGCATGGGGACAGCCCTCTCCTCACACCCAGCCTGGCTCCAGAGCACCACGAGTGCAGCACCTGCATGATGCTGCAAGTTTGCTGTAGGCAGCACAGCTCTGGATTTCTTCTGAAATTGTGCAACCTGGTTTGTTTTCCACCCCCCAACACTGTCCCTGCCCCACATGAATCAACTAAACCTGTCTAGCAGTCTCCAGCAGATCAACACACTTGTTTTCCCCATAGCCTATTGCAGGTTGCAAAATTGAGTTTATTTGTTTCAGACGACGAGGGGAAAAATTAGCAAAACAGGTTTTACGCTGACAGAAAGAGTGAGTCTGATTTGTTGTTTATGGCCCAAGATACAACACAAGCCAGGTGCTCTGTGTTTCAGTTCTTTGGCACAGATTTTGATGAGCCATGTCACAGCCTGGCGAGGGTCCAGGGCAAGGTGTTTGCGGTCCCTCCGGTCGGCTGCGGAGGTGCAAACTGGAGAGCATCTGCCCCAATGGGATGGCAGAGCGAGCTTCTGTGTGTCCTTAAATGGTGATTTCCGATACAGCTAAATAACCAGTATGGCATCTAATAGCTTAAAAAGGTGCTCATTGCTGCATTTTTTCCTAGCTATTTCATCACTGTAGGAAGGTAAAGAAATCTGTGATAAAATAATAATTAAATGCTGACAGTACTAAATTTCCACCCAGCGTGAGTTGGCAGCAGTTGCAAACCAAAACATTAGGTCATTAAAGAAAAAAAAACCTGATTAAATACCTCTGTATGTTTTTCTGATTAGCTATTCTTAAAAAGAGCATGTGGCTGTAATAGAAGGGTGTACTTGACAGCAGCAATTGCTTTTTTGGGGAAAGGTAAAATACTCAAGTTTTAATGTGTATATATGTGTGCTTGAAAGGATTTCTTGCTGATCTTAGCTATGGGGATTTTTATCTCACTAATAATCCATTCTTAAAAGCCACCATGAAATCTCCCTGCCAGGAAATATGTGAAATCCCCTCAATACTGTGTTTCTGGAAAGAACAGTTAACAGTGAGTAATGTGCTTCGGGTTTTGTTTTGGTCTCTTTTTCCCCTTCTCTGGCTCTTTGCACTTGCAAATTGAACAGCCATGGTGGACCTTGCTGTAGTGTTGATGGCATTGAAGTGCTATGAGGCTCAGGGGCTGGCTGCAGTGCACATCTTGCGGACACACAAATAAAAGAGTTTCTGCCCCAAAATGCTTGCTACAATGAGGAGGTACATGAAGCCAGGTGAGGATTCAGAAGGCGGAGAGGGAGTGGTATTGGGAACAGACACCCCTGTTAACCCCACGCGCACTTGTGGCCAGAGGTCCACTGATCTCGGGGCAGCCTGAAGCTGGCTTTCTTGACTATATTGTATTAAAACACTGTTGGCTGGGGAGGCTGCAAGGTAAAATTTGTCAAAAAACATTTATATGCGGCTACTTTTCACTACCTGTTTCATGCTTTGCTGTGCTTTGCCATCTATGCGCTCTGGTGTACTCCACAGCAATGGTTTGGGGGCTGATACCTACGGTACACCTGTGTCTGGAGCTCCTGCCATATCCTCTGTCAGGGATGTTGCTGGAACTGGTGAGAAGGGAGGGATCTGGTGCTGGTGGGGACTGGAGCCACCACAGGGGATCTGGGGTTGCCGCTGGCCCCAAGGGAAGCCCTGGAGCTGGAGAGGGTTGGTGACTGCCCAGTGTTCCCTCTCCCATTACTGGGAGCAGGTCTGAAAGCTGTGTGACCTCTGTGGCCAAAACACACTGTGCAACCGTGTGCTGAGTGTGGAAGGACGTCCTGGCTGCTATGGCTCCTGCTCGCATCGTATCAGAGCAACTCATGGTCTGTGGTGTGTGTGTTACGGTGCCAGCCCTGCGGGGCACCACAGGGTCATCCTTCCCTATTTCTTTCTTCTGGCCCTTCCGTCCACACTTACATTTGAGAAACTGAGAAACAAAGGGCTTCAGAGAGGTTTTGTAAGTTATTTCAAACTATTCTGTTGTTTGAAGATGTAGCGTAGGGTAATACAACCTTTTGTTGCATTAATATACTCCTGTTTCCACACAGAAGGTGCGTAGGAACAGTGGTCTCTCAAACATCATTTCTGCTGTCTGAAAGATGCAGGGAAAGAGTTTGTCTGAAGGGGTTTGAAGGAGGCTCAGCTTCATGTGCTTACCAATTTACTCAGTACTTTTAGTGGACTCTAAGGACAACTGGGATATCCATTTTTCCCCTGAGAGCTGTATAAGTTACATACATTTTTTCTTTTCTTCACTATGCATTCCAAAAAGCAATTTCTTAGGAAGAGTGGTTCCAGTTTAATCTCCAGATTATCTGTTGTTTCTTTTTCTCCCAAGATAGAGCAGCTGAATAATCAGCTAACCCTAATTCAGGCAGAGCTGGGACTATCTGTAGGAATCCAGATTTTAGGAGTACTGCTTTAGATCATGGTGCTTCAGCTGTGTGGCCTGAGCACACCAGTTATTTGGAGGTGAGCACAGGTGTTCCGGTGAGCCTGGCCAGTGCTCAGGAGTTTGGTCTCGAGCCCCCTGGCAACACTTGGCATTTGGAAAATAGAGCAAAAGGGGCATTTTTGCAAATGTTAGAGCAGTGAATTTTTGCGACTAAATGCAGTGACCAAGAGCAGGAGAATATTTTGGCCCATATTTCTCTTGTGTACGAAGGTGTGCCAAGCCAAGAACAGATGGGGTTGGGTCTGCCCGCAGGTGTCCGGGTCTCCGGGTACCTCTGTCCCAGCCCTGGTCCCAGGCAGGGTGACCAGCTCTCACATCTGCTGCCTTTGCTGCCCTGAAGCTCTTGTCTCAGTCGCAGTCCTGCAAGGTGGCACGTGTGAGATGCCCTGACCGGGACATCCCTTCATGATGTGCTGTGGGGCAGCTGAAGTCCCTCTGCATGGGGACCCTTCCTCATGAGAATCAGCCACCACTAAACCGTAGTGACAGAAAGTGGCTCTGAGAACCTGGCCCTTGTATCTGTAAGTTCATTGGGTCCTTGTAGTACTAGCGTAGGGTTGAGACAAGCTGTTTCTCTGCTGATATTAATGTACTTGACCCTATAGAGTGCAAGGTAGCCAAGCAGGTACAGGCCATTAATCTCCAATTGCTCTTGTCAGGTATTACATTAATTAATCCAGGGCCAAACAGTGGTTTTGTTGTCAGTGTAGACCACGGTTAAGAGTTTTTAGCTCCTGGTTAGTGCCAAGCTAGTATCTAGTTAGTAGCATTTGCAGCCATTTAGACAGATGCCCTCGAATTTCACCATCCGCCACACGAAACCTGGGGTTCGGTGTTTGTTCATCCACTTGACACCTTCAGAACCAGCCCCTTTCCCTGTGCTTGGGTGGCTGGTTCAAGGAAGGTGGGCTGGTGCTTGGGTACCTGTACTGAGGACCACCAGGTCTCCTACCCAGGAGGCAGCTCCCGGAGAGCTCTTGACTGTCCATGCTGCCTTTTCACCTTGTGACCTCTCTGGGCACAATTGGGATAATGGTGGGTTGTGTTATTTCAGTACATGTTGATGTTATTGCTTCGTTTTGCAGAGGTGGAACACTCCAGGCACCCCATGGCAGAAATTCCCCTTGGACACTGCCCAAGAGTTACTCATCAGAACAATAATTGCTAAAAAATAATGATGTTGAGCACCAAGACTTATGGAGTGCTTTGTTATGCCAGGTTGTGATGATTGTGTGTAGAAGGGCATCCTTTTATATCTTGAATTGCTATAAAAGGCTTCAGTAGCCTTTCTCTGACAAACTGCTGGTACCTGTAGTTGGGAGCTGGAGCGAGTTTTGCAAGCTCAGGGCCACCGTACACATATTGATCTGCAGCTGCTCCTGAGGTGAAAACTCTTTATGTTTTAATGCATTAAGTTCTACTCGCGGTGCTCTGCATGGAAGTCTTGTTTTGAAAGTATAGGAAAAACAGAAGGAAGTATGTTGAGATGTTTTAATGCAGGAAAAAACATTTTCTTCCTACACAGTGCTTTTTCGGAGAGAGAACAGCTTCTCCTCCGGTTCTGTTTTGGTGTAGGTCTCTCTCTTCTGAGATATAAACATATGCTTATATCAGTTCCTCAGCTGGTGTGTATCTGTTGACATAGTGTATCTACTGACATAATGTACTTTCTGCATTTACACCTGATGTTTCTGCTGTGCCTCTCCAAACTTAGCAGATTCCTCGGTATTTAAACATGCTCCTTTAAAAAATCTGTAACATAGGGGCTTTTTTTGTGTGTGTGTGTGAGAAGAACATTGACATAATTACCAATAGGAAAATATAGAGACAAGGAGGTTGCTCTTTTTCCTGATATCTACAGGATTTCTTGTGTCCCATGAAGCAATTCCCCTTATTCAGCAGATGGGGACCATGCATCTGCAGGTGGCTGGATTATCACCTAGCAGTCTGTGGCACACCTGGAGCAAACTCCAGATGTGCTGGGTGTCTGTGAAGTGTCACCACAAGGCCTGCCCTTCCCTGAGGACGCTGCCCGCAGCTGGGGGCAGGTCTGCGCTGGTGAGGCACACGGAGTCTCCGGCTTTGCAGCTGGTGCTGCTTCAAACACGGGACAAAATGAAGCTTTCCAGAAGTGCTTAGGTAAAGCCAGAGCACAAATCCATTGCAAATCCATGTGTGTCCAGGTGAGCGGCTGAGATCACTTGCAAACCATCACTCTCTTCAGCAGAAGTAGAAAGGAGCATGTTTGGGAACTGCTGGGTGTGCTGTGCCTGGCCATAGGAGGCTTTGCTTTCAGATGTTATTTGTTTGTGTGATTTTTGTCCTAGCTGAAATAGCATTTGAGGAGATAGATTTAGCAACTTTGACCTCTGTTCAGGCTGTCTGCAGAAAAAATGTTAATTATCAGAGGCTGGGATAGAGTCCTGGTCCCTAATGAAGGATCTCAATGAATTTTGGGGATCCTGAGATCATCTGTGGTAGGTTGACCTCATCACCTCTGTTAGATACTCTGAAAGAGACTCACCACAGGAACATGGTTCCTTATTTTTTGTTGTCTTGATTACTTCTGTTGTCCCGGTTTTGTTTCTTGTTATCTTCCAAATCTAGACATGATTATATTTTCATCCTGTGTCCCACACATGCATTCTTCTGCTAATGAAGGAAAGGAAATGGTCACACTCAGATTCCAGTCTTTAAAAAACAAGAGCATCTTGATTTTGTTAAACTTTGGACAGACTACAAGGGATAAAGTTGAACTTTATCTGAGGATAAATGGATACTATCATATGAGAGTTTGCTATGTGCACAGTGATTTGGAAATAAATTTGGTTGTGTTGTTTTGTTATTTTCCTATGAAAATTGAAAGCTGAAGTAATTTTTTTATGTGATACTTGGGACTTCTTTTGATTTTTCTTTTGGTTCTGTGCTACAGAAGAGCCAGTTTTTGAAACTATGTTGAATGGAAATAAGGAGTCCCTAAATTGTGTAATTTGGCTGTAAGACCTCAGGCTAGTTCAGCTGTTGCTAGGGCAACTCTTAAGTAAGTCCTTTAGGCTGATGTAGGTGATGTCCTGCCATAACTATCATGCAGTTTCTGTTTTACGTGGTTTGATTTCATTACAAAATTTCCACTCATTCATCTGCCCTACTATGACTTATTTGTGTATTGTTTAAAGAAACATCCATCCCAGTTTTTTTTGCAGCTGATACCAATGTGGTGCCCAAGACCTGCCCTCATGCTGCAGCTGTTCCTGCTGTCAGGGTGAGGCGATCATGGAGGATTCTCATCCCAAGGATGTGTCCTCTGCTACTGCGACTTGGGGTCTGCAGTCAAACGAGGTGGTTTCACCTGGCTGGGTCCATGGGGGTGCGTTGATTTTGGTTACGGTGCTGGGGACTGTGTGATCGGCAGTTGCGGCCACAAGAACCAGAGTTCTGGGTGTTTTGTCAAATTTGACAGTGAGTTGCCTGTTGCTCGCTTTTTGTTTGGCAATTAATTATAAAGCCTTAGCTGCAAGTTTCAGTTTCCACAGAGATGTTCCCTTTTTTTGCCTCTCCTAGGCAAGCTAAGCAGGGGTGGTTGGAGCCTCCTCCTGTCTGTGGCTCTTATCTGTTATCATACTGCAGACAGACATCCTCTCCTCTTCCAAAATACAGAAGATTTCCAGTTAATTGTCTGAAATCAGGGAGGGGGAGGGATTTTTTCCTACAGCCTTTTTTTTACTCTCTCATGTACAACTGCTCATTGTTTTGCATTAACTGTTCAAACTTGAATATTTCTGAGAAGAGGGTTGAAACTTTGAGCCCTTAACAAGATCAGATGAGGTGGAACAGGCTTTGATTGCCACTTTGGTCTATGATGTTGTGCTTTTTTCACTGCAGCACAGGTGAGAGCGTATGTTTATTCCTAAAATAACAAATAATCTGATGCTCACCTGAGTTTAGCGATATACTTGGAGGAAAAAAAGTTTCCTTAGAAGTGAGAAGGCTATTCAGTAATCTGTGTTGGGCATTTTAATTGCAGTGTGTGATGAATCCTTTGAAGTTTTATTACCTATTATATACTTGATTCAATAGTTGCCTTTTTCAATAGCTTAAGGTTTTTTTTATTTGCCTGAGAATATTAACATTTCTGTTTCAAGCTTTGAAAGAACAAACTTTCTGAGCATGATTATGAACATTAGGTTAATGCATAATCCCCACTCAGAGGTTCTCCTAGATTTCCATGTGCTTGTTTAGAGGCCGTTCAAAGGTGCTTAGCTTTAATTGCCATTATGAAAGCACACAGAAATAAGGACCCAAGAGTCTTACCAGTTATTTTGTTCACAAATTCATTTTTAGATCGACTCAGAGCTGTTCTAAGTTGAATTTACATTAAAGTTACTGGGAGGTGTAAAGGTTTTCATCTAAATGGGGAGAAGGTTCTGTTGTCTCCATGTTTAAATGCTCAGTGGTTATACCTTTTTGGTCTTAAAGTAATTGCTGAGGATTTGTTATGTTTTCTGTAACACTGTCTTTTGCAGGTGTTTTACCTGCTATGCCTGTGCAAACTTTTAACTGCCCACAGAGAACTAATACAGGTCTATTCAGAACAGGCCTGAATGACTGAGTTTCTGTGGTTTTCAGTGAGCTGTAAGTTGGGATGGAAGAAGGACCTTGCCTTTTAATATCTTTGAAAGTGTTACTTGGAGGACTAGAACTGGGGTAACATAACTGAAAGGCAGCTGGACCTGCATCTTCCACCATCCAAGAGAAGCCTTTCTGTAGTCACAGTTCCTGCTTCAGCACTGTATCTAAAGATCTGTGAAGTCCACAAGAAAATTTAGAGTGAGTCATTGTCGAGTAAGAAACTGGAAATATGTTTGTAGGGTGCAGGAAAGGACTGGTGTGTGGGGAAGAGCTCTCTGGTGCAGCCTGCCCGATACCAGCAGGTCATGATAAGACTGACAGGAAAAAAAAATAACCATTTTATGTGTTACACTGCAAAACAGAGTACAAAACACATTTTTACATGATTGTATTATAGAATCAAGAATTCACTTCTAGAGATCATACAGAAATACCCTGTACTTAATGCTGTGCGTTACCCAAACTATGAACAGCTTTTTGGCACTGAAGGTGCTAACACAAGTATCGATAGCAATAAAACACCACAAGCTGAAATCTGTCGCGTTAGAAGAACTCAAATGGTCTCTGACCTTCCTTGTCCCACCCACGTGCATCAGCTGCATGCGGGGTACGAGAGCAGTCAGGCTCCATGGGTCTGTGCTCTCTTAGCTAAATTATATGGATATTGCAAGGAATAACGTGTGCTGGACAGGAGCACAGAAACACTGTTCTGAGTCTTACCACACGCAGGTGTTAGGAGCACAAGAATCACCCCAGTCAATTAGAATTAGTTTGTTGAGCCTGGTGCGTGGCCGTCAGCCAGCGGTGGGAGATGCTGCCTGGCATCTGCAGCCCTGTCCCACCAGTGGCCCCAGCCCTGTCCCACCACTGATGTCCCTGCTGCTGCTTGGGGCCACCCGCACCACACCTGATGCCAGTCTTGGAGAAATAAATAGTGCACGTGTGGTGGGGTTATCCTCACCAGCTTCCTTCGCCTGCCTTGGGCGTCTGAGTTTCTTGTCCTTGGAGTTAGCAGATTTTTATACAGCTCCTTATTTGTGCCTGCCCAAAGCCTTGTGCCTCACTGCATCTGTGGAGTGGTGTTCACCCCACTGGCATGGCCTGCTGCCTTGTCGCTCTCTGATCCCCATTCAGCTCTTGGATCGTTTTACATTGTGCCTTTTTGTCTTTTTAATTAAAGAACTTTTTAAACCCAAGGGTAACTAAAACCTTTTTTTTTTTTAATTGATACTTAGAAATCAGTCATGTTCTATGATTCTATGATTCAGTTCTATGATTCTATGATTTTTTTACATTAAATTTTTGGTTTAGTTAAAATTCTCCCCCTTTCTGGCTAATCACCCTATGTGTGTTTTGTGGACAAAAGATGGTCAGTTTTTCAGTAAAAAATGCAGCTGGAATAAGCTTGTAGTTGCTAAAAAACTTGAGGTTCTGTTTTTTGAGTCTCAGGCTCTGTATAAATTTCTAGGGTATCATGAAGAACAGTTGTCACCACCAGATTTTTTGAATTTTCCAGAAAAAAACAGGTGCAATTTGTCGTGAATCCTGATTAATTTATTCCTCATTCCATAAATGTTATTCCCTCCCAATCCAAACGCTGTCATTATGCTGCTGTCATTAATCATCTGTTTAGCATGTAAAACTCCTCGGGGCAGGGATCGTATCTTTGCTTTGTACTGTGTAAAGCTGAGCCTGTAGCTGACACTTGAGAAACAATTAATGATAATGCAGCTCAGTAGGGTACTCGGATACCAGGCTAATAAGAGTGGTATAAATGCCTGGCTAGATAGGATTAGAGGGAACTTCTGTGTCCCAGTGGTGCATCTCCAGCAGGTGAAGGGAAATAGTCTTAAAACACCATTTGACAAGGAGCAGTGGAAAAAATAAATGGCATTTCTGAAGGATGTGGAAGAGTCAAGGATGCAAGAGAATCACAATTTGGGTGTGTATCTGTGCTTAGCTTTATTATTATTATTGTTATTATGAGATTTTGCCAACTAAATATTTTTTCTCTGCCATAGATTAAGGGAACACTTCAGAGCATTAATCTCATTAGCGTTTGCATTTTCCTTTGCACGGTCTTCTGCACGCATTGCAAGTTGATGCTTTATCGTATTTTCCTTTGTATCTTAATGATCCCTGTGTGTTGGGGGGGAGAGAGAGAGAAGCGCAGTAGATTTTCATCTTATGCTAATCCATCAAAATCAAGTTAGTCGTGAGCGAAGGAGGAGGCGCGTGTGTGTGCAGACATCAGCGCCCAGCCGAAAGCTTGCCAGTTGCCCAGCAACCTTCCCGGAGGAAGATGGATGTCCTGCCACCATGTATTCCCTGCACCGCATCCCCCAAGACGCAGGCGATGGGCGCGCGGGCTCCGCTGGCTGGGGGTGCCGAGTCTCTCAACAGTTGGCTCTTGTGCCAGGGCTGGATAAAACACATTTCACGCCATCCCTATTAAAAGAGTTAATTCGGCTGACTGCATCACGTCGGTTTGGGAGCAGATGCTGCAAGCTCATTCACATCCCTAGCGTTGCTTTTCCCCTCCCTTGGACTCTTAAAGCCGCATGGCCAGCATAATTTCACCTTCCTTTCGAGAGAGGCCCTTATCTGTAATAACAAATAAACTGGGGCTGTAGGAGCTCAGCGAATACCGTGTGTGTCACTGACCTCTCGCTCTTTGGTGGTTTCTGTAGTTGGTGAGTTGGGCTCAGCCTGGGCAGGGCCAGGCCTGCTTGGGCTGTGCTTCCCCATCACGCGGTGATCTGGTGGTGGGACGCCGGCTGGGCATGCCGGGGGACAGGCACCATTGGGGTGCAGCCTGGGAAGCCTCTGGAGAAATCAAAGGGCTGTTGCTGTTGGAAAGTGTGTAATGCTGATGTTCTGAACCCAAATAGGACCTGACAGTGTCTCTTCACTTTTATTGAATATTTAATTATTATAGGATGCATTTATTCACTATTTGGTGGTGTTTAAAAGATCTCCCAATCTTGTGCTCTAGGGTGAATTTAAAATTCTTGCACATCTACAACAGTTGGATCTAAATTGTGCTGAAAAGCTGACACAAAATCCTACCTGTGTACGCGCAGATATCTTTCGTGGTCTGGCTCTAGTGCCTTTATTTATGTTGACAATCTCTTTACTTAGGGTTTGATTCAGGAAAGCAGTTACAAATGCTCTTGACTTTAAATCTTTTAATAGTCCCATTGAAGCTAATGAACCTCTTGACAGGTTTAAACTTGAATGGATGCTTTGCTGGATCTGGACCTGTGTGAGCAGCATCGCTGGCCCAATAGGACCTGGCAGCCCGGGGGAGACAGTAAGGGCTACGTTAGCTCGGGTGCCATTGGATCAGGTTCTTTGACCACTGCAGGTTATGGTAGAGAAACACAGAAGGGGTATCAGGGAAAGCACCAGCTATCGTAAGGGGAAAAAAATTGCAGCCCCTTGATATAGCCCCTAAATATGAGATAAAACTGCCCTAACCCAAAAAATATTTCTCCAGTTTCATCTGTATTCCTCCCTACATCGCCCCACGAGCAGCAGCTGTTTGTGGGCCTGAAGCTGCTCTGAGGCTCCTCCTTGCACCCCTCTCCTGGGGCGACTTGGTCCACATGCCATGACTTTAGGGGAGCAGAGGCTGCCTCTCAGAGATGGTGTTTGTATTAGCAGGTGGGCAAAACTTGCAGCAGCACTGAGCTGCATGTGGAGCAGTTCAGCATGGCTCTTGCTTACTTTGTGCTTATGTATGTGGCAATTACGTGCCACTTCAAATGCACTTTCTGGTGGCAAGCTATTTATCAACTGACTATTGAACTTGTTATTTCCTAAAGCGTATGGTGTGTGGCTTCTGATTGAAAAGCTGCTGTTCTGCCTCCTTGTTCTTCTGCCTTACATGGATTCTTTCCGATTTGTTTTGTTTGAGTCCTTCAACTCTAGATTGATAACTTCCATCACCTGGATAGTGGAGCTTTGTTCAATGACAGTGCTGTTGTTTTCTTCTGTGCTGTTTCTAAAATGGCTGTACACAGGGTGGCAGAGAGAAGTACTTGGAAGCAGAGCATCAGATGCCTGAATCTCAAAAGGAGGAATGTTTTCAGAATGCTGGTGTGCTTATTTTTTGGGAAACAAATAAGAACTATGAAAAACTAACATCTTGTTTACCAGATGGGACACTGGATAACAGCAAAAGGCTACATATTAAGATTTTAGTTCAATGAATCACAGGTTGTTGGTGATAAACATTTCTTACAATAGAAAGCGTGATCAGGGAACAAATGGTCTTGCTCCTGTCCCAATCCAAGCACAACTCTTGTCCTATTCACTCTGAGAGACTGGTGTGTGGTCCTCTCTTTAGCTGAGTCCCGCTCTTTTTGACAGAGATAATGGTCTGCTGCTACTAGGTTCCCGTTTCACGAAAAGGCCAAAAAGAGATTTTCCTTCCCACAGTTAAATCAACTTTGATTCTCCCCCTCACTGAGGAGTCAGATGGGAATGTGCCATAAGCCACATCCTTTTCAAGTGTCAGTAGAGGTTGTGCAGGAGGAGCCCGCTCACCCTTAGCAGTGCTGGTCTTAATGAGTACATAATTAATTTGCATTGTAAGGACTCCTGATGAGCCCAGTCCTGACCTATGATCCTGCTGTTACTCAGTACTGTATAAACACAAACCAAAAAGGACTATTTCCCACCTTAAAGGGTTTGCACTGTAAGAAGCTAGTAGTTTGCACAGGTTCACTGTTGGATTAGAGCCTTTATTACAGATGGAGGAGGTATTTCAGCCCTGCCATTTGTCCTGTGTGGTGGGGCTCACTTGGCTGTGCGGTGCGGATGCCCTATGTGCTGCAGGCAGATGACACCCGTCCATAGCCAGTGGAAAGAAATGGGTGCCTGGGGTGCAAACCAGCTCAGCCCAAAAAGTACTTCTGATCTAGGCCAGGTGGTTGCCTCTGTGAATGGCACTCTGTTGCTCTTCTGGAGCTCAGGAGACCAGCACATCTATAGGAAGAGGTCAGCCCTTTGCAGCATCCTGAATTATATGATACATATCACAGATGTAACGCCAAAGGGTGGCTTCTGTGAAGAGCTGCTAGAAGCTTCCCCCATGTCCAACAGAACTAGTGCCAACCAGCTCCAAGATGGACCTGCTGCTGGCCAAGGCTGAGCTCATCAGCAACGGTGGTAGTGCCTCTGGGATAACATAGTTAAGGAGGCGGAAAAAAACACCTGGGCAATTGCAGCTGGAGAGAGGAGTGAGAGTATGTGAGAGAAACAACTCTGCAGACACCAAGGTCAGTGAAGAAGGAGGGCAGGAGGTGCTCCAGGTGCTGGAGCAGAGATTCCCCTGCCGCCCGTGATGCAGCCCATGGTGGGGCCGGCTGTGACCCTGTGGGAAGCCCACAGTGGAGCAGGCTCCTGGCAGGACCTGTGTCCCCATGGAGAGAGGAGCCCAGGCTGGAGCAGATTTGCTGGCAGGACTTGTGACCCCACAGGGACCCAGGCTGGAGCAGTCTGTTCCTGAAGGACTGGACCCCATGGGAGGGACCCACACTGGAGCAGGGGAAGTGTGTGAGGAGCCCTTCCCCTGAGGAGGAAGGAGCGGCAGACACAATGTGTGATGAACTGACCACAAGCCCCATTCCTCAGCCCCTGTGACACTGGGAGAGAGGTCAGGAAAATCAGGAGTGAAGTTGAGCCCAGGAAGAAGGAAGGGGTGAGGGGAAGATGTTTTAAGATTTGGTTCTATTTCTTGTTACCCTATTCTGATTTAATTGCTATTAAATCAAACTAATTTCCCCAGGTTGAGTCTGTTTTCCCCATGACAGTAGTTGGTGAGTGATCTCTCCCTGTCCTTATCTCAACCCACAAACCTTTCATTATATTTTCTCTCCCCTGTCTGGCTGAGGAGGGGACTGATACAGCAACTTTGGTGGGCACCTGGTGTCCAGCCAGAGTCAACCCACCACAAGGCTCCGACTTTCCCTTAGGATGAGGAGGAATTGAGGTAACCCAGTGCCATCTGGGATGGTGTCCTGGTGGAGCATGTAGGAAGGCTAGAGAAGCCAGGTAGCTGATCACAAAGAGCTACTAAAGCAGCAACAAGAATATCTTCTCTTATTTCAGACTATTTAATCTTTTTGAGTGAGTAATATAATATTTATAATATTATAGTAGCTGAAATAACTTGCTTAAAAATTAAAAATAGTTAATGGGTGAAGTGGAATAAGTATGTTTAATGCTTCTCACTGAACTGCTACTGTACCTCCTGCTAGAAAAGTTTTATTTAAATGCATAATTTTCTCCCGTTTTAACAGTATTGACTGGAGCAAACACACTGGCTCTGTATTCCTTTCTGGATGCACATCAGGTTGATGGTATTTATAAAGCTCCCTGTCTGGTATGTGTCCTAGCTATCTGGAGCACCACCTCCTACTTTCACATAAATTATTCCTAGGCAGAGGAGGGCATTTCAGTGAAATGCATTGATCTGTCTGGTCCCTTTTTGGGATTCAGTGCTAGATCTTTTGTGGTAGGTGAATTTTGTGTATTCTTTTATGTATCATTGTATAAGATTTCCTTAATTCCTGGGAGGTTAGTCTCAGACTCAGCCCAGCTCCCAGGAAAGCGCTGTTTCCTGCGTTGTTTTCCCCCTACAGTAGAAAGCTCTGCTGTGTTCGAAGACCTGGACTGCTGACCACAGCCCTCAGATGGGAACTGCTGGAGGGATTGTAGGCAGCTTGGGCCTGTGCCACAGGTGACTTGGTGAGCAGGAAAAGACGCTGGTCCGGATTTGACCCAGTTGGGTGGTACAAAGCTTACGGGACAGACATGTCTTGCATTGCCGAAGAGGTGCACTGAGGCATTTGGTACAAGTAGCAGCAGTCTCCGTAGCACTGAAGAACAAGCCTGGGTAGATTGCATGGCTATTGCTAATTGAGAGGTGATAAAGCATTAATAGCTGCAGCAAGGTCATAAATTACTAAAATGAGATGGAGATTCCTACCCAAAGTTGATAGTATTTTTCCACTCATAAACTTTGCTGTGGGGTGGTTTAGTCTCCGTGTGAAATGTAAGCCTGACCACAGATTGGGTTGACTGATGGAGACGGATTAAGGAGCAAGGGAGGGCACACCTTAAAATGACAGGACATGCTCAGTGTGAGCAGATGACTCAGAGCGCTTTCTTCTTCTCACCAAACTCATCTTTGCCTTCTCAGATCTTTGGCTGGTTGGTCTTTGCTAGGGGACCAATCTGGCTGCACATGGTGACGCTCAGGTAGAGCTACGTGTTGTATTCACAGCATTGGCAGTTCGGTCAGTATGGTGCGGTGAAGTTAGGTAGCACTCAGTAATTTTCTGATGACTGCGGCCCGGTGACTGGAAATCAAAAAATCCTGGAAGGAGTCGATACTCAAGATATGTGTTCTGCTTCTACTCACTTCTTACATCTCTTGGAAATCCACAATGAGCAACATGCGCAAAAGGAAGATCCCGGTAAGTGCAGGCAGCTTAGCCTGACATCAATCCTGGGCAAAAGAATAGAGGAACTGATAGAGGATTTAGAGAATTAAAGGTAGGGAATATAATTAATGCCATTCAACATTCTTTTTTGGAGAATATGTCTTGTCAAACAAACCTGATTTATGTGATGAGATTGCAAGTTTGGGGGATAAGATAACTGTGTAGATATAATATACTTAAACTTCTGTAAGGCGTTTGATTTTATTCCGCATGACATTATGACTAAAATATTAGTACTATATACTTTCACTAAAGCACACGTTAAATATATTAAGAACCAGGTAACTGACAGAGCTCAAAAAGTAGTTGTCAATAGGGAATCATCACTGAATGGGAACATTTTTAATGTAACTCTGCAGGGATCAGTCAGAGCCCCCATGCTATTCATCATTTTTGGCAGTGATCTGGAAATAAATATGAAATTATTTCTGGTAAAATTTGTGGGTGGCACAAAGATTGATGTAGTGAGAATGGGGCAGGAGAATAAAGTGCTCTCAGTCGCTTGGTTAATTGTCCCTATAGAAACAAAATTCCCAAATTCCTTTAAGTCTAATTAAATAAGAAAGTTTTTGTGCACCTGGAATGCAGCACAGAGTTGTTGTGCAGCCTAGAAAGCAGAAGGTTTATGAGAACCCTTTCAGTCTGTTGACTTCTCTGCATAAACGTGGCTTCCCTATGGAAGAGGCTGTTTGCCTGCAGGGTCCCTCGCCCTCCATGGGACAGCCGTGGTGGCCTCTGGCTTGGCTGTGCTGCTGCTTGATGAGCCTCCCTGAGGAGGATGCTGAGACCAAATGACTCTTCATCTGCAGTATTGCAGAAGGCCTAAGGAAAATGTGTATTTGGGACTGGTTACATTTGTGTTCAACTGTATCTGTGGCATCTCGAGCATGTTTTCTCATTAACCTTTTTCCGTTGTAGGTATTTTAAGATGCCCCTACACCTGTATGGCAGAAATACAGAAACCAGACTTAGCAGTAGAGTTTAACCTGAGTGTGGGGTAGGTCCATCCTGGTGTGGCTGGCTTGTGTAATAGTTCTCTGTTAGCACTTCCAAACTTAAACTGGGCTAGAGCAGCAAAGGACCTAGCGCAATGAGCTGAAAACACAGATGTATGGCATACCCATATTGTGGCTGTGTTACATTAGTGGCTTAGTGGGTAACAGAGGCTCTTCTGAAGTGCGAAAGCTCCTTGCATCCATGGTTACTTGCACACCACAGAATGTCCTGAGTTGGTATGGACTCACAAGATCATCGAGTCCAAATCCTGTCCAAAGTGCACATGTGTGCGCTCTACAGCACGCCAAGGTTTTTCCTCCTGGTGAGACCAAGGGAGAAGCTGTGTACCCAGATGCCATGTAGTGTGCCTCATTGGCAACAGGGGTACAAGGTACCACAGTATGAAGAGGGCCATACCACTGCCAACAGCCTTCAGCCGGGGATAAATGCACAGGAGTAAGATTCTGGAAATGTCTTCAGGTTTGTTATGTTAGAGATTTTGAAAAGGCAGAGGAGATAACAGCTCTTTTGCTACTGTGTTTGGCTTGGAGATGGAGGTACTTGTGTCCATAGTGTCGGGGCCTTCCTTATTTTCAAAACTCGAACATAGCATCACAGATTTACAGAGTCATAATTTAGACTGGAAAGGACTTCTGGCGGTCATCTGGTCCAACAGCCTGCTCAGGGCCAGCAAGAGACAGTTGTTCCCAGATGGAGATTTCACAGCCTCTCTGGGCAGTTTGCTCAAACACTTTACTACCCTCATTGTAGGGTTTTTTTTTTTGTTCATGATCTTGCTGGAACTCTCTGTGTTCGGCTTGTGCTTGTTGTCTCCTTCCGTGTTCCCGTAGACCTCCAAGGGAAATACGGCTCAGCCTCTTACACCCTCCTGTTAGGCAGTTGTAGACAGCAATAAACTCTCCCCGGAACCTTGTCCTACGTAGGCTGAAGAAGCCCTGCTCCATCAGGCTCTCCATCAGTGTCCTATCCTCCAGTCCTCTGACCTTAGTGGCTCTCCACAGGACTTGCTCCAGTATTTCAGTGTCTCTGTACCCGGTAGTCTAAGGTTGTCTCACAGGTGCTGAGCAGAGGCGAATGGTCATTTCTGTCAATCTACTGTTAGGCTTTAAGAGGAGAGAAATGAGAAAAAAAATCTGGCTTTATTGCGATAAAGCTTAGCTTTTCTCAGCAGGATGCCAGCACGTGGCTGTTTTGAAACCCATAGAGGGGAAGTGGGGTTCAGTCAGAGCAGAGCAAGATGAACCTTGGAGCAAATAAACCAGCAGCAAAGGGCCCTTGGAAGAGGTCCACCTCAGCCAGCTGTGGCTCAGCCAGGCCTCTGGGATCCTCAGCTGCCTAAGCACTTTCACCAGAGGTACAGTGAAGATAGGAATGCCCATGATGAGACTGATGGGAACTTCAGGTCCAAAGAACAAAGTACATTAAGCCATGGTCCTTCCTTCCCTGTGCTGCACTGCTGCTTAATGTCTGATGCACGCAAATGGTTTCTCCATCACTGTTTGGAGGACCTAGGGCCATTCATAAACAGACCAACTTTCAGTGCAGCTTTCCAGCCACAAGTTTCCCTAAGCTAAAAGAAAACAGTGTATCTTGCTAAATTAATGATTAGATGTCAATGATTTTCTGCCTTCTAGAGCAGAGTTATTTGGAAGCATGAGAGGAAATTGCTGCAGCAGTATGAAACCACTGCCCTTTGCACTTGGATCTTTCCCACAGAGTAATCCTTCATTCATTGTTTACTTAATGAGAAAAGAAAGAGGTTAATTTATAAAACGAAATAAAAACCAGACAGAAGACTTTATTTGTGGAACAAAAAACTGAATTAAATGATTAGTCCATCCATTAATACTGCTAATTGTGCTGTGCTCCACTGAGGAAAATACACAGGTCTCCTAGTATATGGCTCTAACTGGTGGCGTCCACAGGCCCTCTCCAGTGAGGGTCCAAACCAGTGCTCTGTGGCAAGAGACTCCTGAAAACTTTTCTTGCTTGGTGAATTAATTTCAGCTCTCAGCTTGTGACATGCTCTAGCTTCTCAGGGGTTTCTTAAATTTAATAGATGGGCATAGGAATGCTTCTGTCTGAATCATTTGCAAATTCTCATGAACATCCACAGAGAGCTGCTGCAAGGAAGAGAAAGAGGGATTCCTTAATTCATTTTCCCTGCTCCAGAGAAGTCTGCCGTACCCACATTATAATTTAGCAGTTTATAGGCTATTTCTGTTGCAGAGGTTGAAATGAAACCTGGGTGGAGGGGAACTTCTGTGTTTTACTTGGGTCTCCTGTGAGAGCCGTTCATCTTTGCTAGTCAGTGCTGGTCTGAAATCTCCACCATCCTGATCACGTAGAAAGATTGGGAGGGGATCAGGGTAGCTGTGCCGTGATCTGAACGGGAGTGGGTTATGTCTCTGTGGACGGTGACTGAGGTGGGCTGGAGGCTAAAGCTGCTGTATCTCCCTCTCTTGAGTAGGTGAGCAAGTGGGTGAGCCTGCAGAGGGGCGAGGGGACAGGGGAGACCTGGGCCATCGTGGGTCTGTGACAGCCTGCAAAGTGTCATCAGTTCATGAAGACACCCAGGAGTAACGTTTGATTCCCTTTGGGAAGCTGGGAATTACTCTGAGGTGTAGATGAGGAAGAAAACACGTCTGGGGAAAAAAAAAAAATTGTTTTGCTGGATTTCCCTGTGATGGTTTAGAAGATTGTGTTGGAAAAGGCACTTTCCTCCAGACTGTGACTGAAAATAAAGGAAACACATAAAGAAAGTTAATCTGTTTACTGAACTTTACCAGCTACCCTGTGAATGTCGAGGTTTCGTGGTCTGTCTTTACCTGACGGGGCATGAGGGATTGTAAGTCCCAGCCGCGCTCTGCTGAAAGGAGCTTGTGAGAGTTCATTCCTTGCTAACTTCTCATCACCTTTGTCAGCCAGTCCTAAACCTTGATTTTCAGGTTATGATAGCAAGAGTGAAATGCTAATTGTGAAAACAATTAGTAAAAATGTAAACCCTACTGGTACCACAGAGCATGTGCAGATTTTAATGTGAAAGAAAAACCTGTAGCAGAATTGTTTTTCCCATCCTTATGGGGCAGATTCATCACTCTTGAATTTAATCTGCAATTTGTTTTATTTATGGCATGATAAAAATTCTACTTCTTAACTTTAAACTTGTTTCTATATATATGTATTTTACGTGTATATGTATGTGTAATGTATATGTATTTATGAATGTAAATGAGTATGTATGTATTATGAGTATATATATGAAAAAGTATATAGTTGTTGCTCTGACATAGCTTATTGACACACAAAATTATATGCAGTCTTTGGAAAGTGAACTTTCTGAAGCGCAGCCATCTCTTTGTTAAGTATTCATAGAACGTTGTAGTTATTGCTGTAAATATCTTTTAAATGCTCAGTGGAAAAAGTTGCAAACATTTTCATTAGAACATGTATTTGTTTGTAACCTGTTCAATACATCACCTGTTTGTATGCCAGCTGGCTTCCTTTCAAAAATATACTATTGAGAAGATAGATATTTTTGTCACTGTGGTGTATTTTTATGCTGTTGTCATACTTTAATGGAGATCTGACCCTTTCGTAATATCTTCTGGAAATATTCGGGAAACGTAAGGCTATGCTTTTTCTGGGTATGTTTGCAAAATTGGTTTTGGCTTCAGTTTGAGCATGCAAGTGATTTCCCACCCCTTCCCCCCCGCCTCCAGTTTAAAGAAACGTAGTTGTGCTTGCCAATGGTTACATCAACACAGCAGTATTCATTTTGTCTAGAAGGTACATAAGCTGTAATGTCTTCATGTCTGAAACCACGGCTCTGGAAGGAGTTTGGGTCCTGGGATGGCCTGCTGGGCAGGTGGAGTCCGTGGCTGATGGTGGCTCACAAAGTGAGCATCGGGAGGAAGAGATGCCTCCAACTGCCGTGTGCTTGCTGGCTTCTCTGTGTCTTTCCATGGAACAACTGCTGGTTGTGGTTCTTCATCTGATGATGCTGCAAGCTGCTTGTGCCTCGCTCACGGTTTTGAACATTTCAGGACATCTCATTTTTGATGTTCGTGTTTAAAAGCAGGGCTGCAAGGTGGGAGGGAAGAGTGATTTTACAGTATAACCAACTTCTGTATGTGAACATCATTCTGAGGGAAGCAAGGGGTTGTGTTGGTAAAGCTGAACCTCTCTGCTGGTCAGCAGCAGCCTCAGCTCCTGCGATTTGCTGCCCTGCCTGCCTAGCCCTGTCCTCCTGGGGCATGGGCCACCACCTGGGATGGCTAGGCGAGACCTAGTGAAGCCCAAATCAAAGTTGGAATCTTTAAGAAATCTCCACAGGTTCCCCAGCCTCTGGGATGTGGGCCGTCAGCCACTTTGTCTACTCAGTTTTGGTTTTTAGCTTTTCTGGCTCATTTCTGAGAGCAAGGGTGACGTGTTTTTTACTGGAAGCTGAGATTCTCGTCTTTATCATCCTCCAGAGCTGGGGGCTCTCCAGCACCAGAGGTTGTTTGGCTGGTAGCTTTTTCCCATTTTCTGTTTTTCCCTGCTCACTTAAAAAGTTAAGCTGGCCGCTCTTGGAAAACACTTTTTCCATGTTAAAAAGACACAGCTGTGCTTTCATGCTTGTGTCCTTCATGGTCACCCCCTCTGAACAGGGGCAGGGAACCCATCTCTGTGGTGGGGTCAGGCGGGTCCCTTCCCCTCCTGAGCTCTCCCTGGACTGTGTTGTGATCTCAAGGGGGAGGCCATGTTGTTTTACGGATGCATTTAGAAATGGCTCATTTTTTGGTAGGCTGTTCTGCTTAAATCTGGAAGAAAACGGTAGCAGGCTGAAGTAGCTCGGGTTGCCTGTGCAGTGAGCATGGCGGGGCTGTGGGCAGGCTATCCTCGGCCCCACCGGCCAGGCTGTGCCATCCTGCCACAGCAAGCAACCCCGCCGAGAAGAGAAACCTGAGATACACAACGTGTAAATAATCCGTAAATACTAGGAATTTGGCAAAGAGGCAGCAGCGGCTTCCTCTCTCCCTGAAGATACCACCATATGCTCAGAGATGAATCCTATTATTTCAGCAGTGTTGGCAAAACTCAGTTTTGACTCCCTGCCGCTCCCGGGCTGGCACGAGCACCAGCCCCGTCGTCTCAGGGCCGAGGGGCTGCAAGGTATGGGGTGCACATGCCACATACCCAACTCGGTTTTGGGGCGCAGAGTCGGGGCCGATGCAGGGGGTGGGTGCTGGCAGCAGGATGCATGCCTGAGCACCTCCTGCTCTCGCCCTGCGCCTCCTCCTCTGGGTTTTGAGGTCTGATGGGATCGTGACACAAGGTGGAATAGCCGCAGGCAAATCACTGTTATAACTGATATATTACGACAGTAAAATGATAAATTTGTGTTAGTCGGAGATCCAGGCATGTGCCCGTAACTTTTCTTCACTTCTGTGTATTATGCCAGTCAGGTGCCATATAAACTAAACCAGGCTACAGAAGGAGGAGATGCTGCTGGGTTTGCTGTGCCCTCTTGCTTACTGCCTTGGGCCCTGGAGTGCCGAAACACAATGGGGGCTTTCGTGAGGGTTGGGATGGTGGGAAACAAGCTGCTGCTACAGCACCTCCTTTAAAAAACCTTATTTATTGGCCCATGGCAAACCTCAAGCTCATGTTCTTCACTGGCAGCACTTTCCTAGTCCAGTGTTACTGCTACAAATGGAAGGTGCAAGCTTTGGTTTTTTTTTTTTGGTTTGTTGTGGGGATTTATTGTGGTGGTGTTTGTGGTTTTTTTGTTTGTTTGTTGTTGTTTTGTTTGGGGTTTTTTTGTTTGTTTGTTTGGGGTTTTTTGTTTGTTTGTTTGGTTTTTTTTTAATTTTTTTAAAAAATTTTCTCCTCTATGAGGGTATTTCAAAGGGTGGAAATGTCAGGGGTGAAAATCCATGTCCAGCTTCTGGCTCCACTCTTCTGTACATTGCCCTTCTCTCTCCGCACCATCTGTCTGTTGAAATTAATGCTTTAATAACCTCTGCAGGGTAGCATTGCTATTTATTTATCCAAATGTTTAAGTTTCTTTTCAACTTTCGGTATTAAGCTGGAGTGCCCAGGTGTCCTTGCAGACTCTGAAAATCTCCGAGCTGGAGGGTTGCAGGCTCTTGAAAAGCAGGAAAATGTGGGAGATGGTGGCTTCTCCTGTGTTTTCCTTGGCTTGCTTTCCTAGCTGTGGCTCCCAGGGCAGGGGAGGGGACTGCAGCCCTAGTCCCTGTGCTGTGACCCAAAGCAGAGACAATGTACAGTGTGTAATCACCTGCAGTCCTGATGCTGCTGCACCTTGCTGCTCCTCTGCTCATGGCAGCCATTCCCTGCATGCTGCTCCTGGACTTCAAGCAGAGTCTCTTCAGAGTAACCCTGAAGCTGTGAGTCTTCTGACTTAGTGCCTTTTTTTTTTTCCTTCAGGGGTAACCAGAGCCTAAGACTACCCTACAGCAGTGCTTCTTTAACAGAGGAAAGGTTAGAAGTATTGTAACTCAAATAGCAACATGCCCTGCATTTCTCATCTTGTTCTGTCACCTGGAGCATCTCCTGGGTTTGGCTTGGGGCTGCCTGGACCCCACCTATACCCGCAGCTTGTCCTGGGAAACTTCTTCCACTGCCCATAGTTTGTTGTATTTTGTTTTCTGTCTGGGGTGGGGTTTATTGGATTTTTTTTTTTACTCCAATCTAGTGTGTGACACAGCATTGCTGCATGTTTTGTTCTGCTGCTGGTCGCTGCATCTCAGAAACCTCCTGGTGCTTCCAGTTGATACCACCAAAGTGTCTCACCCTGGATCCATGGCTGTGGTCTTCCTACGAGCCACCACACTCTGCCTGCTGAGATCTTCCCTTGGCCATGCCAGCCTGTGGTGGATACCATGTTAATCTGGAGACTGGTGTTCTCGTTAGCCAATGATTGTCACACTAATCACTTTGTGATAACTGCACAAGCAGGGTTCATGCAGATTCCCTTGCTTACCCCAGCGTTTGCTTGCCCTGGAAGCCTGAGGGTCTCCGTTTGCTGGGCAGCTCACCTCCTGCTGTC
Source organism: Patagioenas fasciata (assembly GCF_037038585.1). NCBI lineage: Eukaryota > Metazoa > Chordata > Aves > Columbiformes > Columbidae > Patagioenas > Patagioenas fasciata. The sequence goes on along the minus strand of NC_092524.1, from coordinate 52,716,150 downwards.
AATTTGCATACCTGGAGATGGTGCTTTTTTTCCTGCATGTCCAGATAGAATATGTCCTTTTAATTTTGCATCCTGGAGCCTTTAATTACTCTCAACAAGTCCTTTTCACACTTTGAAAATCCTGTAGCAATTTCAATTTGAATTGCTTTCTCGAAGGCTTCTGTTTAGATGCGTGCACCTGCTCTGGGGTTCCAGTGGTAATTGAGCTGTAATAGTTATGATCCTTTAAATGCACTTAAGGTGCCATGAGCTTTGAGAGTTGATAACGATGCAATCTGGCATCTCAGCACCAGTTTTATCTTGTCTCAGAGCTGAGCATTTTGGTTTTAATTGTATTATTCTGCCATTTGTGAAGATTACAAATATTCACATGTTGTAGAGCTTGGACATGTTTTACTAAATGCTGCCCTGTGCTCAGGTACCCATCCTGCAGGTCTGGGTCCTGGGCTGCTCCTCGGTTCCCGCTTTGCCAAACCCATGTTGAGTTCAGTCGGAGTTTTGCCAAAACAAGCCCCCAAAAAAGGAGCATGGCTCATTTGAACAGTTGCACTCATTTGTGCTCCATCCCAGGCTCACGTTAAAAGGGTATTAAACAAAAAATACTAAAGAACCTACTTGTCTTGTCCTTGCCCAGAGCAAACCTTTATCCTGGGACTGGTCCAGCAGGTTAAAGATGGAGTTTCCTCTTGTTCATGTATTACCTAGGATTTTGTGTTGAGGATACGAGGAATAGATCAAAGCTTTTAAAGTTCTCTGTTGCCTTAATTCCCCTCTAAGGAGAGGAGGAAAAAAAAAGAAAAGAGAAAGACATCTCTCTCAGGCATGTCTCAAGACAGTAGCAAGAGGTGTGCAGCCTGTAGCCCACTGCTGCACTCAGAATGTAACATTTCCAAAATTGCAAGTTGTGATAATGAACTGAAAATAAATATGGTTCAGTTTGCTATGAATCATTCTTTGGGGGTTTAATTGGGCTTGGATGAGCTGGCATTGTTGCAGTGCAAGAATAGAGTTATTTCAGAATTAGACAGACATTGTTGCTCGGCAGACCAGAATTGCAGCATCCCAGCAGCACTGGGAAGCCTGGCCCGCAAAGAGGCTTTTGAGGACGGACTGAGGAAGGTGTCTGGGCAGGGAAGGAGCCAGCAGCTCCCACACACCTCTGAGATCTGGGGATTCATCTGCTGATACCAGTGGCTGTCTCTGCTGTTTGAGTCGCAGTTAGATGAACGATGTGAGTTAAGGTTGTCACCATGAGAAGGCTTTGCCCTAACAGCCCTCCAAGCTCTTCTGGCAGGGGAAAGGGGGCATGAAATGATAGTAATGGGAACTACTATAATGAGCTGTTAGAGCAAATGAAAACAAGCATTTTCTGTTCCTCTTTCCAGGAGGGATATAAGATCCCAGAGCAGAACCACTAATGGCTCAGACAACTTGTTTTATCCAGGCAAAGACAAGAACCCCAAGTTCCACTATAAGTTGGGGAATGACCTATTACAGAGCAGCGTAGGTGAAAGGGACCTGGGGGTCCTGGTGGACAGCAGGATGACCATGAGCCAGCACTGTGCCCTTGTGGCCAAGAAGGCCAATGGCATCCCGGGGTATATTAGAAGAGGGGTGGTTAGTAGGTCCAGAGAGGTTCTCCTTCCCCTCTACTCTGCCCTGGTGAGTCCACACCTGGAATATTGTGTCCAGTTCTGGGCCCCTCAGTTCCAGAAGGACAGGGAACTGCTGGAGAGAGTCCAGTGCAGGGCAACAAAGATGATTAAGGGAGTGGAACATCTCCCATGTGAGGAAAGACTGAGGAAGCTGGGGTTCTTTAGCTTGGAGAAGAGGAGACTGAGGGGTGACCTTATTAATGTTTATAAATATATAAAGAGTGAGTGTCATGAGAATGGAGCCAGGCTCTTCTCGGTGACAACCAATGGTAAGACATGGGGTGATGGGTTCAAGCTGGAATACAGGAGGTTCCACTTAAATTTGAGAAGAAACATCTTCTCAGTGAGGGTGACAGAACACTGGAACAGGCTGCCCAGGGGGGTTGTGGAGTCTCCTACTCTGGAGACATTCAAAATCTGCCTGGACACTTTCCTGTGTAACCTCATCTGGGTGTCCCTGCTCCAGCAGGGGGATAGAACTAGATGATCTCTTGAGGTCCCTCCCAATCCCTGAAATTTTGTGATTCTGCGAAAGTGAGTGCAGTTTGTCGCTCTGTGGGCTGGAGAGCTGGGGTGATGCCCTGATGAGGTGTTGGACTGGCATAGCACTGGGGGGTGTAGAGAGAATGTGAACTGTCCTGTAATGGGGAGAGAGAAAAATTGCGTATCGCCATTTTTAAAGCCACAATCATGATTATGGGATATGAGGTTCTTAACCTGCTGCAAGGAGATTTATATAAGCGATTCTCATTAATGCCAGTGGGAATTACTCGGAGCTATACAAGTGCATCACAATAAGAAATGTGCTTTGGCAGTTCACTGGCAATATTTGAAGATAGTACAAGCAAAGTCTCCTTGTCTAAGTCAAGTGGGCAAAAAGTAGTGATTTTTTTGGGGAAATCTGTTGTTCTGGTCTTCTGAGGGGCTATAGGAAGGTGAACCATTTATAGTTACAGGTCCTCACAAGTAAGAAATCTGTTATACATGTGGCATGTTAACTGTTCTTGTGATTATAACTGCAGATGCTCAGCTACTGTCTGCTGGTTACTGATGGGCAACAGCCCAGCTCAGGTTTAGGTGCTGTTCACCATCTCTGCTGTCCCACTCAGTCCCACTCAGGGCTTTGATCGTGTCTGTCAGTCACCATGGGAAAGGAAAAGTTGGTCCCATTCTGCTTGCGGTGACATCCTGTAATAAAACGGAATGGGGAGACTGCAGGCAAAGAAAGAAAGGCATAAGCAAAATCAGAATTTGTGATTTTAGTCTAGTGAAATATCTCAAAGAGCTTGCTGCTTTTGAAGTGGCCATTGAAGTGGGTAGAAAGGACTGTGTATTTATGTGAGGTACAGAGAGAGGCAGACATTGACCTCTACTTGATGTTTCTGAGTGAGTCGTAATTCCTCTGTTCGGTGTGTATCAGTAACAAGCTTTCAAGTTGGTTTCTTCAAATTTTGCCTTTTTTTTTTTTTTTTTTTGGCTAAACTTGGCATGAAGGTTGAATCTTAAAATCTGTGTTCCAGCAGCAAGTGTTATTTTAGGTATGGGTCCTCTCCTGTATGGTACCATATATGGCCACTTGGCTTTTGCCTCTGGTTCACCTTCCTCCCGTGGACGGGAGGGCTCGGGCTGTGTCTGTCGGCAGCGTATTGCTGCAGTGCTTGCCCAACCCCCGTAAGACCTGTGGCCAATTCCTGCTGTGCTGTTTCAACTGGTTTTCTTTATTATTCTTAACATTATTTGCATAATTTTTTAAGGAAGCCTATTTCACTTAAATGAGATAAAGTAAAATTTACTGTTCCTCACAGATGTTGACAGCTTTGGAAGAATGCAGGGCACGGTGGTGGTGTCTCCGTAATGCTACTGGCTTGGAAAAAGCTTCACCAAAGCAGATGAGTCTTGCCTCTCACACCACAGATGATAAATACCAAAACCTCACCTTTATAATAGTGCATTAGAGGTGACAGTCCAACCCAAAGCCAAGGGTTCCCCATTGGGAAGGTCCTTGTTCATGGCTGTGCAAGTTGAATTTCATCAGCTTTCACATTTCCAGCAAATAAACTGGTGAGGTACAAACTGGTGCTATGGTGCAAAACTTCTTCCGGATTATTTTGGAAAGTCGGGGGTCTTGAAGATCATCAGCTGCTTGTTTAGTGACACATGGTGGTGGGTTCCCTCAGAGAATGCTCCAAGTCACAAGCAGAGTGTGCAGCTGGAGAACAGCCACAGTGAAAGTGCATTTCATTTTTTCAGCTGAGCAGTGAGTGGCCAAATCTTGGCCCAATGTGTGTACATCTTACCACCCTGCTATGGGGCAGGTGCTCTGATAGGAGGGTTTGGCATCACAGTGGTATGTGCTGTTTTAACACTTGAACAGAGATGACAGAATACCTAAATAAACCCTGTTTGATGCTTAGATAAGGATTTTGTCCTGCTATGTCTATAGGCAGATAGCGAACAGTTTATAATTCACTGTCCAAGGATTTGATCCTTTCTTTCACTTTCTTTTGCATTCCAACTTACATTATTTTAACTGCACAGAAATCGCTGTAAGGAAATATAGAACATAGCCACACAATAGGCACACAGAACCATGGGGGACCGTGGACCTAGGAAGGTCCGGTTACTTCCTTAATACAAATACTATATTGGACATTAAAAAGCAGAAATTCTTGAATGTTCACTGCTTTCTTATTGTTGAAAAGCAATCAGGACCAAGTGAGGGTACATGTCTCTCCTGTCCTACCATTCAGCAACGGTTACAGGGTACTTTATAAAAAATTCCCCAAACACCCTGCTGGTGTTATCACCCCTAATGCTTGACAGCTGTTAGCACCAGCCAGGCCCAGCCAGGAGCTCTGGGCTCCTAAGGCCAGACCCGCTTTTACACTCCTGTGCTAGTTAGGCTGATGGAAGCCGATCCCGACTGCGGGAGGGTATGGCTGCAGGAGCCTGGCAGACGTGTGGTGCCCTCCCGGCGCAGGCCTGGGTTGGTGGTGGCAGCTGGGGACAGCTGTGAGCAGCACGGAGGGAACCCAGATGAGGGCAGCCGGGTTGTTCCAAAAGGAAAAAGACATTTTTATTCCAGCAGCTAAAACCCATTGGTATTTTGGTTTCTCTTAGCAGCTATTTATCCAAAACATTTGGGAGAAAAGATGTCTTTTTATTAAATATTTAACACCCTTGCCTTCAGCTGTGGGCTGAGAAAGCTCCCAATCCACATGTGAGTCACCAAGAACTCCCCTGAAAAAAACAGAGGAAGTCCAGATTGGAGATTGCTACAGGGAAAAAAATGTGTTTGCTGATTTGGAAAAAGCCCAGAATGGTTCACGTTTCTCATGTATCATAAAATGAGCACAGTAGTCACTCTGTCGTGTACGTGCCTGAGGACTTGCAGAGTCCCACATTTTAAGTGGAGAAGATCTCAATATGCTAGGTAGCATCATACCCTATGTAATGCAGACGAGTAGTGCACCCACTTACTGGTCTTTTATTAAAGGCTGTTTGGATGCGTATACTGACATGTCAGAGATGACAAGATGTAGATCACAATTTCCTTTAATAGTTTGCTTCATTGGTAAATTATTGCTATTTTTAATCTTAGTCATCTTAGTTTTCTCCACCAGCCATCAGTTGACATGCATCTCTGCAAAGCAAGGAGATCCATGTTTTGAAGGTACACTGCTCTCAAGATGACAGCCTGGGACTCGTCTTCACAGAGCGGGAATGCAGGCTCCTGTAAAGCAACCTGTGGTAACAAGTCACGTGATAAGAGTAATGTGTGATAAAACAGATAACAAAAAAAGTTATGAATGAAGTTTAAGTTATTCTAGCACTACTGGTGGTGAGTGGTATTGTGCATGCTGCTTGTAACAGACTGCAATTTATTTCTGTTGAAGTGATAGGAACTGAAGGAGTCAAATTAATATTATAAACTTTTTTGGCATGTTTCTCCCTTTGGCCAAATTATTTTTTCAACATCTAAATTAATTCCCTGCTGCAGAGATAGGTGGCAATCTCTGTCCCTTAGCCAATTACAGAGACATCTCCAGCAGTGGTTTTACACCTCTTTCTGCTGTGGACCACTTAAAAATTTTTCCTGGTGATGTGGGTTCCTTGTATAGCAAATGTACATCTACTGACAAGAGGTTTACTCCTCATTATTATTTGCAAATACTTTAAATGTGGTTCACGATGTTTTTGCTGGTAGAAAACAGTCTGTGACACGGGTGGTTTCTGTGCACTCTGAGATCACTTCTACAGAGAGGACACAGATGTAAAACATTCTTTTAGGCTATAAAGTCTGAGTACTTTTAAACAACAAATTGTAGCTGATGGGCCTGATTCTGATTTCAAGGTAATGCTTATATATCGGCTTTTGGTTATTCCCTATTTAAGACTAGGAGAGTAAGATACTTTCCCCGCCCCCCCCTCCCAAATGTGGGGCTTAGAGGTACAAGCCTTATAGCCTCCCCCGCCTGCCCTGGCATGTTGCTATTGGGAGGTGAGGGGTGACACCAGTGATGTCTGTTAATGACACATCACCAGTTGGGCAGCACCAGCATATTCTGGCACAAGTCACTTGGTCTCTTTGCACCTTTCCCACCCTCTGCCTTGTGCAGGTGGGACCTGGACAACTACCTTTTGTGTGTGCCTGGCTTTTGGGTAGCCAAGGTTGATGGACATGACTCTTTTTTCCATAGTTGTCCTGTGCTATCCCCCCCTTTCTGGGGAAGAGAGCTAGATTACTGAATATGAGTTTGAACTTTAAAGACTGAAATCAGTCAGATACCACTTTGATGGACATGCTGCAAATACCCAGAGACAAGATGGTCAGGAGGTAGTTTGTACCAGCATTACGGAAAAAAAGCCTTTTTAAAATGTGCTGCTCAGATGTGCTGCAATGTGTACCTGGATGAGCAGGTGTGTAAGGACTCAGCACCGGGAGGAGCTTCTGTGACCATCCACCTGCTCCTGAGCTGGCTGATGCAGCTGGCAACCTCATTCCCTACCCAGTGCTCAAATTGCCTCATACTGCGATTGCCAGCTTCCTTGGTGAAAGGCAGGCTCATGTATCAGATTGTTGAGTGCTAGGGATAGAAATTAGATTTGCAGTGTAATCTTCCAGTGACATTCCTCTTGATCCAGAGACCATGCATTATAAAAGAGCTCTTTTCTCTCTGACATTGTGGTAGCCTGCTAAGGGATGACTGTCTTCCACCTTGCTTTGGAGATAGTAAGACTGCTACTGACCTGATGTGCATGAAGGTCACAGCTGCACCTGGCAGAATTAGTTCTGTACAGGACAGTTAAGTAGATTGGATTTTCTCAGATGTAGCTGGTTTGCTTTCATCTGGGCTCTTCTTGCAGAGCCATTTAAAGTCCATTGCCCTCTCCCCCCACTGCCTGTCTGTCCTGGTTTTGGCTGGGATGGAATTATTTTTCTTTCTAGTAGCAGGCATAGTTCTGTGTTTTGGATTTAGCATGAGAAGAATGTTGGAAACACACTGATGCTTTGGTTGTTGCCAAGCGATGTTTTTACTAAGTCAGGAACTTTTCAGTGAGGAGGCTGGAGATGCACAAGAAGCTGGGAGGGGACACAGCCAGGACAGCTGACCAAAGCTGGCCAAAGGGACATTCCACACTATGTGACGTGGTGCTCACTGTATTAACTTGGGGAGCTGGCCAGGGAGCTGCGATCACTTGCTCAGGACTGGCAGGGCATCGGTCAGCAGGTGGTGAGCAATTGTATTGTGCATCACTTCTTTTGCATGTATTATTATTAATATGATTATTCTCTCTTCCTTTGCTATCCTGTTAAACTGGCTTTATCTCAACCCACGAGGTTGTGTTTTTTTTATTCTCTCCCCAATCCCAATGTGTGTGTGTGGGTGTGGTGAGTGAGCAGCTGCGTGGTGCCTGGTTGCCAGCTGGGGTTAAACCATCACACTGCCTATGGGAAAAGATTGAAAGGGGGAGATTTCTGCCTGGGCTCCAATTCCACATTGAGCCCTATTCTCAGATGTTTCCAGGGAAGTATCCAGAATCTGGGCTTGGGCTCCGTAGTTGCTCTGGAGCATCAGACTGTATTTCATCTCATCACAAACATTGTGAGGCCAGTACTGATGATCTTCCCATGTGCCAGCTGGCTGTAGCTTTGCACTGTCTGCTTTGCATTCAGGACCCTGCAGCGACCCCTCTGCAGATTCCTGGTGATGTCGCTGCAGATGTGGCTGAGCCCCTTCCTAGTCCAGTTTTTTTCTTCTTGTGGCTGAATGTCCTTGCAGATTTTGGAGTCTGATGGAAGCAGTTAATTTGGGTCAAAAGACAGGCAAAGCCTGTGGCTTCTAATCAGGGAAAAAAACTTCTGCTGAAGTCAGTTGAGCACCAGATTTGGCCAGTTAACCCCGACCACTAGGAAACACGTCAGATACCTGTGCGTACTGGCAAAACACAGAATGTACTTTTGTGTGAGAAGCCCATTCACCGTGACCATGATAGACAAGAGGGAGAGCGATTTCCACCTGGACGCATCTTACTTCAGTGACTTTGCCAGTGGGATGTAATTATGGTGGAGCTTTGCCTGTTGTCCTGGGTTGCAAAACCGCCACTGATGGCAAAAGCCTGATGTTTCCAAGCATCCTCCTGGTTTCACTCCCTTGCGTTGTATGTTGTGCTGAAACCTCAAGTCTGCAGCAATTGCTGCCTCGTGAGTTTGGGAGGCGATATGGGAGATTGTGACAGACAACTAATGTAGGGAGGTCTGTGTGATTCTGGTGATGGACTGTGTGATCCCAGTTCAGCTCTGAAGTGCAAATGGCGAAAATTCATAGGGAGATTTGCTCAAGGGCCTGGGAAGGGGCCTGTGGTGTGTGAAGGAGATAATTCCTTCTTTGCAAAGTCACCTTCAGCCTGTGTCAAAAATCCATGCTGCCTGGGACTATGTGGAAAACAGGGGTATGTCGGGGGTATGTCTATGTCTGAAGAGAGCTGCTGCATAATGTGTTCCCTCCTCCGCAAAACTGTAGCTGGTGCAGAGTTACAAGCAGATGAGCTGTATTTGCTCCCAGAATTCTGTGTGTCACTCAGAGCAGTGCTGGAATATTGCGGCAACACCACTGGGCCCTGCATGGCACAATTCGGCATGGCTGGGAAGGCCGCAGAGAGGAGACCTGTCCGTGTGTCCCACTGTGTCCCTGGGCTCCTGCGTGTTGTGCCCCTCATGCCAGGCAGGTCCCCTTGACCTGGTCACACTGGTCCAGGTGTGTTAACACAGAGCCTGAATGACTGCGGGATCATGGCAAAAGGTTCTTCACCCAGAAGGTGGTGGAGCCCTGAAACAGGCTCCCCAGGGAGGTGTCACAGCCCCAAGCCTGACAGTGTTGAAGAAGAGACTGGACAACACCCTCAGACACATGGGGTGAACTGTGGGGTTGCCGTATGCAGGGGCAGGAGTTGGACTCGATGATCCTTGTGGGTCCTTTCCAACTCAGGACATTCTGTGGTTCTATGGCATGTTGCAGACCCTCCTGTAACTGATGCTGCAATGTCCTCGTGTAGAAACTGTTGTGAAGGAGAAGCATCAGGTCAGCTAATTATAGATATAGCCAAATCAAGATTTTTTTAATTCCATTTTATTTTCTGAGAGTTTCGGTAACTATCTGCGCTGAAGACATGCAGTGACCCTTGATTGTCCAGGGTATTTTCTGTTACTTTTTATTGGCATTTCTCTTTATCTTGTGACAGTATGTCCTATGCTGGATAACAGGTATAAATATTGCTTCAGGGTTTGGACTTTTTAGTCAACACACATTTGGGAAAGGTGCTAGCGACTGTCGAGGGGTCACCATGCAGCATGCAAACATGCAGTCACTGGAAACATCAGCATCCTTTGTGTCTGTGTTTCAGAACAGGCCTGAGACGTGAGGATTTTAGGTTTTCCATTCAGACAGTGTTTATTAGAGGTATGAAGTATTTGACAGTTCTTTTCTATTTATTCTTTTAATGTCAAAATGTGTCACATGTGGTATTAATTAGTGGAAAATTATGGCTCTAATTTACCAATTTGATTGTCTGGGAAAACTGAAAAGAGTATAACATAATAAATGAATACCTATTAATCTTTTAAATTTGTCTGTTTACCACCAACTACTATCTGCTAAAACGGCTTGTTACATGGCCCATTGTAAACAGCTTTTCCGAAATACTGGTATTTGTGGAGAGGAGTTACTACCTGCGAGGTCTGTAGCCAGTGCCTTTCAGACCTGAGGCAGGGTTTCCTCTGGGGAAGAGAGGCCGCTTTTCACTATCAACCTTGGGGGAGGGTGACAGCGTGTTGTCCCTGTGCCCATGTGCATGCTAGTCCCGTCCCCTGCTGTCCTGGGTTTGGGGACAGAGAAGCAGCCCACTGGGGACATGGCCTTTGCTCTTCTCCTTTCCTCCACCCAAGGCTCTCTTCTCCACATGGGTTTCTTAGTCCAAGGCACAGGCTACCGCTTCACTGCTGCCCAGCACAAACAGGTGTATTTGTCCACTGTACTTTTTTTAACCATATTAATGGACGTTATTTTTTTCCAAGCAGAGCCCTCCAAAAGCCCTGATTTTCTCAGACTTGCCAACAGAGGAGTGTAGGCAAAAATGTGAGATTGTTCTTCCTGGGGTTACAAATGGGCAAGTTTGTCTCACAGGCAACATGTGGATTAAACTCAAACTGTCGATACCCCTCGGCAAATAGCTGTCACTCTGTCCTGACGAGCCCAGCTCTAACGAGGAGGGCCTTTGCTGCCTTTCCGAGAGACACGCAGGCAAAGCAAAGGAAGCTGGTGGCAGCACGCTGGTGTTTGGGTAGAGTACATGCATGGTGACAAGCCCAGTAGCTTTTCTATCAAAAGACACCCATGTGTTTGTGAGAATACATTTTTGAAGGATCAAATACCAGGTGCTTATTTTAGTAGCAGAAAGCCGTGAAACATGCCAACTCTGGAATAAGCTGATTCTGAAAACTGACATATTCTGTGAGATTATTCCAGTATATGCCATCTGTCAGGAGCATATCCAAATATTTATGTATTTTGATTATTGTAACTGTTATGAGGATACTGAAGCTCATAAATCATTTCATTTTCAGCAATCGTTGTATTACTCTGCCATGGTTTGATGACATTTTACCTGTGCTGTTCAGGTTCTGACACAGGGACCAGATCCCCAGCGTGGCCGTGCAAGTGCCACCCTTCATACAAAAGCCTGTGGCCAGGAGATGCCCGAGCCCGTGTCCCCTCCGGCTCTGCGCCAGCTCCCACTCACTTCATCTCCCTGGGCTTCAGCTTGTGCTGCGCTTTCATTCAGCTCCATCCCGCCTTGTCAAGTGACTGTGCTTAGATTGGCAAATGATATAATGTGACTAATTATGTTTAATGCAGATAATGTCTTATAATCAAAATAAAGAGTGGATTGCAAACAGATCCTTAAAGGGCACCAGGCACAGAATTGACACCGTATTTATTACCAATAACGTTGCTGAAGTGCTAACAGCTGCTCAGCTCCGGCAAGTGCAGCCCCTTTGCGGAGTTTTCCAGAAGTAGGGCTAAGTGCATCAGAGGCACATTATTGCTGATAATAGTAATTAGTTCAGTAGAGCTCAAAATATTTGGTAAAATATTATCATCATCCTGATTTTCCAATTCTGCAAAGCGTGGCACAGAGAAACAGCCTCCTGGGCTGGAAGGAGTCGCTGCTGGCCGTGGGGACGGCCCCGGCCCTGGGTGCGCGGCTGCTGCCCCTCTCCATGGACCCCTTGGCTCTCTCCAGCTGACTCCAGAAGTGGAAGAGATGTTCCCTCCAGATCTCTGCCTCTGTTTTCACAAGCATTAGCAAAGAGACTTCAGTAAGTGAAGAAATGCACTGATGTGAAAGTAGATTTGGGTGTTATATTTTTTAAAAGCCATTGTTAAGCTAAAAAAGGAAACCGCAAGCGGTAAAGGTTGACAAAGCTCCTCTGTAAGCGACTCATATTTTGCTGTGTACATTTGTTTTCTCTTGCTTACTAAAGGGATAAAGTGCAATCTAGGTTTCAGAGAGAGATAGCTGATTAATCTGTGTGCCAAGTACATATGGAAATAAATTAGCAAATGGTGCATCTGGGATTAAACTGCTGCAGAGATGATAAATTATTGCCATCTTCCATGGCTGTATTACTGAAGCTTCACTGGGTTCCCAGTACTCAGTTACTTGCTATTCACACGGTATGACCATGGCTGTGGAATGGAAAGCCTCTACATTTGGAGCAATTTTCTATCATATGCTAGTTTGAGAACAGGTCTGGCCAGACCTATAAGGATATGCTGTATACTTAGATTAAGTGTAAGTGAAGAGATTTGCTTCGGTCCTTCTGCTCTACATGAAATTCAGCTGGTTTCTGAGGGTAGGAATGCTCAGGAAGGGCAAAGGCAAGGACCTGCAAGAGTCCTTTCACTATCTGCAGTCACCCCCTTGCCTCCTTTATCCCAAATAGCAGAGAGTTATCTGTGCTAGCACCAAGCTGCGAGGGCCTGGAAATGAGCATCCTCTGGCCTGAACCTCTCCCACACCCTCGGCTTGACCCAGATGTAGCTCCAGATTGCACAACTCCAGTTTATCTCCAAGATCAAGACTGAGATGAAACACTGCAGGGGCAGGTGGTATTTGCATGGAATCCTGATACAGGCTTTTCAGCTGCATCTCTGTTTCTGCTGCATTTTTCATGTCTGTTTAAACCGATATATAGCAGATAGGCTGGCAGCTGAGATATACCGGAGGTGCCTACAACAGGACGTGCGAGCGGAGTAAGCGTAACAGCAGGCACGTGGTGCATGTTTCTGGAGGAAGAAAAGGTCCTGCAGAAGTTCTTATCAAGACTTCTGCATTATCATACTTAGCAAGATTATGGCTGTGTCCACAGTGCTTGTTGAGAACTCTTTGTGGATCATCTGGACTATGATTTTCTTTCCCATCCACATAACTGGGTTTCAATTCAAAAGAAACTGGGACAGCTGCATAGATGGTACAAGAAATGGTAGCGGTACTGGCTGGGCCAGGAGAGGTTCCTTACCTACATAAACGTGATCTGTGATAGCAGTGCAGAGTAACCAAAGTTCTTGTTCTGGTTTCCTTATTTCTTGAGATATTTACTTGGGCTCTTAACACTCTTCCCTAGAAGCAAGTTGAGGGAATAAAGCAAGTCTGTGAATGGTCACAAAGAAGTTGAGGAGGGCACAAGTGGGAGTAGTGTTGGACACAAAGATAAATTGAAGTTTTGCTTAACATGCCTTGTCTTTGAAAGCTTGTATTTTATTTGGGACATATTGAAAGAGTGGCTTAGTGTGTCCTAGAGTGCAGCAGGTGACAGTGGGGGTGCAGAGGGGCCAGATCCTGCAGCGCACCAGTGAGCTGTGGGAGCCGGGGCAGCATTGCTGGAAAAGATGCCCTTGGGCTTCCTTAGGGAGCCTGCAGCCCAGCACGTGGAGCTGGGGTCTCTGCATTGACCTTCCTGGCCCTGCATGGGCCTGCTGGGTCTCTCAAAATTGGTCCCTGCATGGGGAGCACTGCTGGGGACAGGTCCTGCAGGCTGGCCTGGGACACTGGGTGGAGATACATGGGACGGGACACTTGCAGAGCTGGGAGCTGCGGGCACTGGTTGTCCTTCAGCTCCTGCTGGTGAAACTGGTGAGCGGACAAAAGCCTGTCCAGGGCGTGGACAGCTGTGGACGGGTCCACTGTGCCTTCAGGCTTGGCAAGGTGGAGGACCTGGGCTTGATGGACAGTTACTGGTGACTGTGCTTTCTGGTTTTCTTCTCTCAGACACTTGTCGCGGTCCATGAGTCAAGCACAATTAGGATGTATGTGTTTGTAATTGGATAATGCTAATGAGAATAACGTGTTTTGTTACGAGATGCATGGGTGGATGCGGGATGTAAATCTGAGCTACCGAGGACTAGCTCTGTTCAATTAATCCAAACACAGAAATATTTACTAGAAATAGATTTATCTTCCAATGACTTTATTTGCAAATTTTGGTTAACAACAACAGTTTGCTCATAATATAATAATGTCAAGCAGCAAGTGGGACTTACTGTCGTTCTTGGCCTTTCCCGTGAAGTGTTTGGAGCAGAATGCAGAGTGAGTCAAAGGAAGAACCGGCTGATGGATGAACAGATTGCGGCACAGTCGTCTATTCTACTGCACACTTCCAGGGAAACCCCTGCAAATCAGACATGTGGTTTTTAAATGCACAAAGAAAACTAAAGAAATTACACTACAAATGAAAAATTAGATGGAAATGTCTACTCCTGTCTCATAAACAGTTCAGGAATAACTTCCTCTAAAATATTCTGCTTTAAGCATGCATTTATTTTGCTCCCAGAGGACGAATTAAAGTTGCTAAGATAAAACATTCTAATAATGATTTATGTAAATTTATTTGAACAAAGCAATGATGTAGTTGCCTATAGCAAATTGTTTGGAACGTGAAATGGTATTTACGAGAGGCTTCTCTCTATATGAATACAATAGGTGATAGGAGACGCTACATAAAGAAAACATAATTGTACATTCAAAATGGAGTCTGATGCCATGTTTAGTACGCAGGAAAGCCAGTTGAACAGATTGCTGAGTGTCTGATAAAATAATCTCCAGCTCAATTCTTCATAGGCTATTTATAGCATGCATTTAATTTAAAATTTAGATATGTGCCACAGATGACTGTAACAATCATACCAGGGCCATGTATGATAATACTAATTGTTTGCCTCACGTCACACACATGCAAAATCTTAAGTTGCTTTGCAAGCAGAAAATCAGGCTCCATATCCTCAAAATACAGATGAAAAGAAGAAAACAATTGTAGTCCCCAGCTGCTATGGGCATATGGGGCCAAATTTATCCCGTCTGTTGAAGGTTATGGAGTTCTGCCAGAGATGACTTTGATCCCGTATGTCTAGCAAAGTGGAACCAATATGTCAATATAAGACATCCTGCTACTTCTGATGTTCTCCCAATAAAACCACATCATTCACAGTGGCTTGAATTTCCCAAATGCCCAAGTCACAGATGTGATCAAGGGGGATATTTCAAAAATGCTCTGATTCTTGCTACATTTATGTTCAAGCAGTGGACAGCAAATTGGTATTTTCATCAACGAAGGCTTAAGCCTGGGAGTTGCTGGTGTAAGCGGGCGTGCATCAGCCCTGGGCACAGAAGACCAAGGGCCATTTGAAGCATTTTAACTAAACACTGCAGGACAGAGAGCTGGTTCTGCATTCAGGTAATGCAAAGCACGTTTCACTTGAAAAGGTGGTTTGCTGTTTTTTGGTTGGTTGTGGTGTTGTTTTTTTTTTTTTTCTCAAATCAGGAGTGAGAATGACATGTAGAAATTATAGGATTATTTACTGTATTTGCTCTGGCATGCTAAGGCGTCTCTAGATACCTGGTGATGGGCTGAGCCACACAGTTTGCATTCAGCTCCAGCCATTTACAAGTTTAAGGGTCATTTGAATCCCTTGCTTTGAACAGGGCTGATCTCCATGTCCCCAGCGGCTACTCTCTGGGGTACATAAGGCACTTGTAAAGTAAATTCAGGTGAAAGCATGTGAAGATACGCGTATCTGGCTATTGTATGAGAGCTGAAAAGTCTGCGTGTGCAAAATTGTGCCTGTGGGAATCCTAGAGGGATTCAAGTAAAATAGTTCTCCGTCATCTGATTAGGGTTCAGGTGACATTTTTACACAGTTAAGTGCCTCCTGGTTTATTCTGGACTAGCACTAAGCGCCTAGTGTAGGAAAACTACGGCTGCTGCTCAGGACTTCACTGGTGATGACAGAATGGTCTGTCCAGCACCAGACTGGCGTATTAAAGGCAATAATAAACAGAGAGTAACTGCCTTTGGTCTCATGCTTACAGGCTGTTCTTTTGAGCCCTTCATGCATAGTTGGGTGAGATTAGGAAAATCATACAAACACTGGTGTCATGACCCTGCGAGTGAGAATCTCTGACCAAGCTGGGTTTTATTTCCAGAGGTTGGACTGTATGAAAGGCAGATCTTGGTGAACATGGCTCCTTAGTGTAGCTGACAAAATTTTAAATCAAATGGTCCTGGGAGATGGCTGTAGAGTTTAAAATTTGGCTGATTTATAATCAGATTACTTTGCACCAGTTCAGTATATAGTGCCTTATAAAGTGGGTCTTGAATGGCTGTGGGCAGAGCCGCTGACTCCACAGTCACTGTTTCTGAAGCACGTAGGCACTGTTAGCTCAGGGTGAAGACATATAAAGGTACAGCAGACTCGACACACAAGCAGCAAGTGGAAGATCATCTATTTTGCTCTATTTATTCCTTTGTGACCACTCTCTTCTGCCTGGGGCTCTCTCATCTGCACATTCTGCATTACTTATGGACTGCCAGGCCAGATATCTGAAGACATCTGAGAAGACATGACAAGTTCACTTTCAAATGTTGATCAATGCTGGTTTGCCCTCCAAAACAGATGGTAGCCCCTGGAAATTGGGGTGAAGCCATATGGGTTTTCGCTTTGCTGTTTGGGAAGCCATTCCTTTGCCATAGCAGAACAAAACAGGAGATCACCAGGTCATTTACTGAGATGGCACATCTTCCTTCAGGAATGTGCGGTTAATTTTAATAGCTCACCTATTTAATGTGCTGAGGTATAGCTAACATATTCTGTTATGTGTAATGAACTAAACTGGGACATCCCTGTCACTTGAGGGTGCTACAACTGCAAGGAGGGTTTCAGAAGAAGCTCTTGATCTGTCAGTGGTGACTGTAAGGTCAGGCATCTTCAGCTGAGATAAAAGCTTTGTTTGCTTAACAGGATTGAATTTTCCTCAAAGAAATAATTGAAACAATAGAAGAATCACCCAAACCTGTGCTGAGCATTAGCAGATGAGCTGTTTTGAAATCGATCCATTTGGAAAGGAAATAATGTGCAGATTGGTCAAGGTAATGATGGTATTGGATGATAAAGTAGAAGCAGGGGTGGAGAAAGCTTGTGAGGGATATAGTGTCACCTAAAAGCTTTGCAGAAGTGCTTTTATTACCCTGAATCAGCTTGGCGTTGCACTGACACTTAGCTGTTTGCAAAAGAATTATACCTGCTTCTGAGATAAATACATCTGACAGTGAACTCTTAACCCCTCTTTCGCAGGCCCCTTCTGGGTAGTAGCCACGGAGAATGAGATGCCTTCAATTTTTCAGAATACAGAGTTAGACAAAATGGGGTGCAAAACTATGGTACATAATTTTCTAGTGAGCAGAACGCTTCAGGAAAATTACAGTCATTATTGAATGTAATGAAACCAAGACATTAGAGTTTCAGAGGCCCTCCTTGAGATTAGTGTGATCCATTAAACATGCTCTCTGACTGCTAAATGGCATTGTCCCATTTCACCATAAGAACTGGAGAAATCCTAAGGTAACTCTATGGCTAGCAGCTGATTGAAAGCATCCAATCAAGAGCTCTTTAAAGCAAGAGGAGAAATTATCCTGATTAACATTATTTCCAAGAAGGTACTCTCTGAATAGGCTGTAAATTGTGTTAGAAGCATTTGGGTATTGCAGGGAAGACCAAATTTGACACTGGAGTGGCCACAAACTAATGTACGAAGTGGAAAGATCAAGGAAAGAACATTTCGTTGATTGTAGTGGGGAAATTGAATTATTCTCAGTTGCACAGCTATTCAGAATATGTACATCAAAGTGAATGATACTCAGTTTAAAAGAAGAGCAAGCAAATCTGAAGAGCAGAAAAAACACCTTTCCCAAATCCTTCTTGCCTCATGATTTACATCTTAAGAATGTTTTCACAGGGAACAGCATAGCACGCTGGTCATGAATACCTCATCCATTATGCTAAGACATCGCTGTGATGCAAACTAAATCAATACAATAGTATTCCTTAAAATGATTGCTTTTTGCTTTGACTGATTGTGCATTAAAAGCAACCTTTAAATGATGGCCATTAGCACCTGGGTCCTGGTCACTGGTGCTGGCTGAGCTGACATGAGATGGATTGCGAAGGATCTGTGTGATTGTTAGAGTTAGTACAATCCTCCCGAGTTACACAATAGAGTCAGTGAGAACATGTGTCAGTTGTCTGTATGGGATAGAAGGTCTTTATCCTGTGCAACAGGTAGCACATGGATACACAGTAGTGCTTGGTCCTTCAGGGTACCAAGACCACCTTAGGCAGTTCTTACAAGCGAAGGAGAGAGTGCTGTGGCTGCAGGGGAGCACAGTAGCATTCCAGCAACAGATGAGCCTTTCCATCAATAAGCTGTCTAAAAATCCAGATCCCACATCTAAAACCAGTGAATAGCATATGTGCACAGGAGTGATGCAACTGCAATTCAGTTTTGCTTGCTCTGTCTCTTGGTGCCATCCCTCACCTGTCCCGTGTCCCAGTTTGGGAGGTGCTGCACGCTGCCAGGCACAATCTGCAACATCTTTCTGAAGCTTCCAGTGTAATGATGCATGACACTGAAATGCAATAAAAATTAAAATCTGGAATAATGGCAGGCATTAATAGATATTTCTGTAGTTCTGAGGCAGAGATTTAAATGGAATTCTAAATGTCAAATTAAAAGAGCCACATGACTACAATTTAATGCTAGGAGCTGTCTAGTCTGCTAATGTCATGTCATTTCATGACATCCTCAATGACTAAAGCTTATCCAGAAGACTGATTTGTGGTATTTTTGCAAGATCACTCATTAAAAATGGCTCAGTTAGTGGTGCTTTGCGTGGTGTTTCAGCCAGATCAATGGGCACTGGTATAGCAGTATAATGCCATCATGGCATATAAAGAAGAGTTGAAACAAGAAACATTGAAAGGTTAGAAAGGAAAACAAGCACTTGAAATACAAATAAGATTCCCATAATCTTACCTCTGCCTAGAAGAAGGAGTCTGTCCACATGGCTGACGTGGTGCAGAGCAGGACGTGATGAAGGTGAACACAATCCCAGAGAAGTTAAGTTTATTTCCCCCTAATCTAACTGCTTGTAAGCATTTATATTGCCTGTTCCTGTAACATCTGAGCTATATTTGACATTGTTCAGGGCTGGCAGCTCATGTCTGCTATCAAGAGCAGATCTTTATGGAAGATCTCTGTTGGCTATGATGTAGCTTACACATAAAAATATTTATGGTAGCTGCTTATATCTATCCTCTTTTGAAAGATGAAGCACTTGAGTGCACACTGAATGCCTGCTACCTTCTCATCTCCCTGACATTCATTATAAACCGAGAAGCCAAGTTTTCTAAAAGCTATTTAGATGTTTTGTGCTGTAACTTTCTCTAATAGATGTATTCCTATTGATTGCAATGAAACACACAGAGTAGAACAGAACGGATCAATTGAAAAGTAAAGTTAAGACAGCAAGTACACTTCTTTTCCACTTACCTTAATGGAAACAGTTACAGCTGGATCTATCCCAGGTGTAATGCTGCCGAAGTCAATGGAGTTGTACCAGCGATGAATTTGACTCCTAGTGTTTTGTTTTGACCTTTTCAGAAGGTTGCTCTGCAGGAGCGAAACTATTAAATACAGCCAGCGATACCTTAAAAATATAGAAAAGGCAAAGCTAGAGTGCAAAGCACCTTTTCCATTAAGGAAGAGGCCTGATTTTATAGAGTGAGGGTGGAAGAATTGATTCCAGGTAAGTGCTAAAGTTAGTTTCAGGTTTCCCTGGTGAACAGCAGTCCCAGGTTGGCCTGAGACTTGGACATCTCTGCATTCACACACAGCTGCCTGGAAGGGGCCGCGTGGTCTGTCTGTACATCTGCGCATCAGGGCGGTTTTGAGTTGAATGTCAGTTCCTGCAGATATGCTATTCGTATGTTCCTCAAAAATCCATGTAAACTGACTGAACATACTAATGGTTCAAGTGTCCCAAAATTGCCTGGCAGTGCTCTGTGTGATGATGTTTATTAGCAGGTATTTTTGGATTTCAGTAGACAACACAGATTTTTCACACACCGCAGTTGCCTCGGGAAGGCAGGGCATAGCACCACGACTTTGGAGCATTTTCAGCCTCATACCATTACGCTTTACACCACAGGATGCTCTCACGCAGGCTAAGAGACAACAGCATGCTTTACAGTGACTGACAGGCAGCAGTGTAACTGAGAAGTGGCCCTCGTTTTTGGCACTGTCTCCCTCACACTGCAATGGCTGTTCGTTCTCCGCTGAAATTTCCAGTCATCTCCAAAAGCAGAAACAATGAGCCATGCACGACGGGGACAAAGACTTTGCTAACACAGAGGGAGACAGCCAGAAAAGCTGTGTTTTCTTCTCGCGTAGCTGGGTTTGGAAGGATGGCAGAGGTCCAGAGAGGTGTATCAGAGATGGTGTATCAGGAGGTCCCTTGCCCTCAGCGGAGCTCATGGCAGCAGGAGGGTGCCCAGGCACCTTGGCCGGGAGGTGATGCTGAGCGGGCACTGCTGGGGTGGCTCCTGTGTCTGTGCTCCTACCCCACTTCTTGTGGCTTCTTCCCTCCTTCTTTTTCCATGACCAGGTCTCTCTAGCCCTTTCCTCTCAGGAGCCTCTTCCCTCCTCCTGTCCTCCCCAACAAAGCTCCTCCCCACTTGTGTTTAAGAAGTTGTTGGCACCACCCAGCCATTTGCAGGCTGTGTCTGCTCATGCGGGATGCTGCTGTCCTCAGCCCTAACGCAGGCTGTGGGCTTTTTGGGGGGCAAGGTCTGATCCCACACTGGCTCAAACAGAGAAGGGCCTCCCCATCCCCTTAGCTATTCGTAAATACACTGATTTGCAACAACTCCTGATTTTCCTGGTGGAAGAGGTCGGAGGAGTAGGTCTAAACACTCCTCAGGTCACTCACACCTATTTGCCATCTTGTATGTGTAGGTGAGGCGGGGGATTTTAACACTGACAACTCAGAATGGAAAACTTTATTTATAATATTGCTCATTGTCTTCCTTGCTAAATTTTGGGGTTTATTTCAAAGTCAAATATGACCTCAAATTCATCATTTGTCCTAATCTTTGCACCTCGTAACTCCTTTACTAAGTGAGGCTTGAGTCCCTGGACCAGCAGAGGTTTTGGAGCAGGAGGCCGCGGAGCAGTCTCCCCTAGCAAGGGCTTTCTTAATTTTGTAGGGTCTACTGCACTGTGTTTACTAGTTTCTTCTGAAGTGTTATAATGAATAATTGAAGCTAAACTGTGCTTGTTAAATAAATGAGGAATGCACATGTTCAGATGCATTATCTATGCTTTAATTGCACTCATTTGTGGAAACCCTCCTCCTGTAAGGAGCCAGGGGCTTTCTGCCTGAATGGAGCGCTGAGGGAGCTGCAGGATTTGGGCTGAAGTACTGGGCCCTCACTTGTTTGCCCAAGAATTTTTAAAACACTTTTTTAGCATAGTGGTGAACATCATCCGTTGCAGTGAGGTGATGCTCCTGGAGGCAGGTGCCGTCCTTTTGCTCTGGGCTTAAAAATGTGAAGAGTCTATTTCATGGGGTGAAACTTTTACAGAGGGGGTTTTTAACATCCAGACCACTATTCCGCATCCTCGTGTGCTTGGGCAACATCCACATACCAATGCACGTGCTACGTATGATCTGGGCAGGTCCTGCTTAGCTGCTGCAGTGTGGCCGTGGGCACACGGGGCCCCGCAGGGCTCTCTGGTCAGCATGCCATGGCATCCCTTTCAGAAAGCGATCCAACTTCATCTTAAAACTGCTTTTGAAACTAATTGCTGCATGGAGTCTCACAGCCGTCCTGATTAGCGATTTAAAACTTCTGGACTCAGTAACTCTATCTTCATTAGGAAGATCTGTTTTTATAATAATTGTCTCTAAAGAGGGCCTGGGGGATTATTGAGAAATGGCGTTCATTATCAGTAACAATACCATGAAGAAATTTCCTAGACAAATGTTGATGTCCTGGCTGATGTTAATTTTTTTCCACAAGGAAAAAGAATTTTATTTAAAAAGCATAATTATCTTAATAATGATCTTGAAAGCTAAACTGGATCTTAAGGCTTAGTCTGTGATTTAAAGCTCAGTCAGTGATTTCTAGGTTGTTGACACCTACAGAGCTAAGCAGCTGGGAAAGGCTAAGGCTGGTTGTTCGGGAAAAACAAACCAACCAGCGAACAAAAACCAACAAAAAGAAGAGTGAGGAGGAAAAGAAGCAGTAGTATCATTGGGAAGGAAAGGCTTTGGTAGGATCTGACATCAAAGAAGCAGGCTAATCTGGAGAGAAGTGAACTCAGGCGGCAGAAACCAACTTTGGAGCTTGAAGGATGAGTGCTTTGTGGATGAGGAATGAAGTTTGGTTTTGTGTTTTGTTGTTGTTTTTGTTTTGTTTTGTTTTGTTTTGTTTTTTAGTGAGGAGGGCTACAAGAGAGGCTAGTAGCCAGATCTGCTAGAAGACTGTGTGATGGCTTAGTAACTAGCAAGAGGACTTGATGGTGGCAGGAGTGAGGCTGCCCTGGCTTAGGAACAGATGGGCAGAGCAAGGTGATGAGCAGAAGGAACCAGTGGTTGCTGAATTTCTGGAGGTTTTCTAACTTTACAGAGGCCAGAGTTGGGGCCAATCAAAAGCAAGAGCAATACACTGATACAAGGCAGCTCTCAGATCAGAGTCAGATGTCCATCTCTACCGTCAGCAAAGGAACACAGGTGTCCCTAGGTACTTCTCACAGTATCTAAAATGGTTTTTACTGAAATACTTTTGTCTTTATAAAGAATGTGGTTATAGAGCAAGAGGGAATGCATAGATTTGGCTTTTTTTTTTTTTTTCTGTACTTCACCTTTGCCTTCTTGATGTTTATTTTGGTTATTGTGGCTTCTGAGGCTTTTTTAATTAGTGTTTATTTCTTAAACAGAGTGCCTGTGAATGGTCCAGAATCTCATGTCCAAGGGTGCAGAAAATGATATTTTAGTGAAAAGGAGTGGGAAAGTGAATTTTCTCTGAGGAGATAAGTTTTTGAATGATTGTTTGTATCTGCATCTAGAAGAAAGGAAATTAATATTTCTTATGGCAGTTGAGAGATGGTCATGAGGAAAAGGAAGCCATTATTAATTAATCATCAATTATTATTTTAATATTTATGTAGCACTGTGTGACTGGTGCCCCACAGGGAAAGAGGATCATCTCTCTGCTTGAGGAGCCTACATTCTAAATTTAACCATAGTGAAGGCTGCTCGTGGCAGATGATGTGTTTTCATCATTACTGCTCTGCCTCAGCTTTCAATTGAATCCCGTTTTAATTCCCCATCCCCAACAGAGGGGAGCCTGTACTAAGCAGGAATGGCGAGATCAGAGGCTAAAAGAGCACAATCAATACAGTAAACAGAGAGGCAGGATTAGAGGTCTGATCTCAGAGCTATATCTTGCAATCCTTACCCAGAATTGCAATAATGCAAATAAAACCTTTCCAAGAATAAAGAGTGCAGGATTTGGTGCCAATTTGGAAAGACCTGCCCTTCCTGGGCCATCAGATTGGCATCCAAGTAAAGTTGTTTTGGTTTGGTTTGGTTTGGTTTTTGTTTGTTTTTTGGTTGGTTGCGTTTTTTGTATTGATACACTGAATGGTGAGGCCTGGCCTATATGGGACTGGTGGCAGGAGTGCTGGGGTGTTTCTCTTAAGGATGTTTGCCCTCACCTTACCTCGTGCCGAAGTCCCATTCCTATTTCTGTGCTTTGCAGCAATTGTTTCTCAATGCTGTTCCCGTAGCAATTTTTCTAGATGCTGTTCCTGTACTTGATACTGGACTCAGTTGGCAGCAGTCAGTAGCGTAATGAACTCTCATAGATGTGTTCTCATAAAACCCATATATATGGTTCCTAGTAATTAGCTGATACATCACAAGGGTTGTATTGTAAGGAGGTGGTTCCACGAAGTGTCAAACTGAACTCTTTGATTCAAAGAATACGTATACGTGGCAGCCCACTTGAAGTGGAGTGTGTTTGAAAGAGCAACTGAAAATATGTAATACCGAGAGAAACCAACGTTTATGTAAAGTACCTGTCGTTGTCAAAGAGTGGTGTGGTGGCTAGAACAGAAAATGGGAGTCAAACAGTCTAGGGTCTATTTTTGGCTCCAGCATATCTGTACTGAAGTCAAATTAATTGGAACTAAATACAGAAATCTCTCTTTATATAGGATTTTTGATCCACTTTCAGAAGTCTGTAACAAGGGTGTGCTATTTTGTTGTTCTAGAGGATGATCTAAAAGCATGGAAGGAAGTTGTTATATTTTGCATTAATGTATGCGAGATTTTTCCATAAGGATCTGAGTTAGCATCAGACGTATGACTTCTGTGCTGGGAGGGATGAATCTGTGGAAATCTACAGCTATTGCCAGATGACAGCCTTGATGAGAAATCTGTTGGCTTCACTGAAATTTTGCACAGGTATTTTCCCCTGTCAGGTGACCTATTTAAATAGAAGAAATACTGTAAAACAGTCTTACAGAAGTTTCTGGGAAGAGAATCCCTCTTCTGCAGCGTAGAAACCCAGGACAAAAAGACAAGTTTTCATTTACCAGTACATTTTTCTTTATTTAAATAAAAACTGATATTTTGAATGTGACTCTAGCTTGTTAAAAAGGATTATTAAAAAAAAAAAAAACAACAACACAAAACAGCAAACCACACCACTCCGTTGTCTGCAGGGCTCTGCCTGTGTAGTGCTGTGTTAAGGTATCCTGGTGCTGTCTGAGGACTCCGGTGGACTCCACATGAGTTTGTGTGACAGCCTGGGGACATCACTTACAGGATCTGCGGTGGTTTGGCTGTCCCTACACTGTGCAGTGCAGGGCGTAGCAGGTACATCCTTGGAGGCTGCTGCATGAGAAGATGTTGTGATTCCCCTTTGCTTCAGCTAGCTTCCAAATCTAGATGATTGCACATACCTCCTCCCAAGAGTGGAGGCTTGCAAATAGTTAGAGAAGAGACAATCTAAGCACAGAGGAAATGGACTCTGCGGAGACGTGCTTTGGCAGTTGGTTTTATCCTCTGGACTGGCTCGGGCCTGGCTGGGCACGTCCCTTTTAGGGATCAGCACCTCCTAGGAGTAGGACCTAGGCTAATACTTGCAATGCACAGTCCTGAAACAATTCACAGAAGAAACTGTGTAACAGGCTGTGTTAACCGTCTTGTCCATCTGAATTAGAAATTAAAAGCAGTTATCAAAGGAGAGGGAGACACCGGTTTGGTTCTCTGTGTTGCTGTCTCCCACTGAGCTCAAAGCAGGATGGGCACAGGACTTACAGCAACCACAACCAGCTTGGCCATGCCAGTTTGTGTAATGGCCAAGGGCCAGATCCACTCAGGATCACACTCATTTCTGTGCAGGACGTTGCCCCTAGGAAAGACAATCACCTTGCGAGATGAATATCCCACTGCAACTGCCCTTCCCTCTCACCGCGTGTCGGTGGGGAGACGGGCAGACCTTTAGGCGGGGCTTTAACATGATATTTTAGAAAGCAGCAGAAGGCTTTAGCAGTACTAACTTCACTGAAAGTCAATTAAAAGTCAGTGAGGTTTGGGCTCTTAAATCTTCTCAAGCACTTTTCTTACAAGTTACCATCAGTACTTGAAAATCTAATCTGTTGACTCTGCCTCCATTGCACCATCCATCTGAGGATCTCTAATCAAAGCTGTAAATATCTATAAATCTGTAATACCTTATGAATTCTCTATATTGACTTGAGTTTTGGGATGTTTACTGTATGAGTATATTGATTTAGGTTAATAGGAAAAATAACCCAGTCAGTAATAAAAGCTGACGATAAATCACTTCTGCAGGAGCACGGTTTGGGTGGGTGACAGTGCGAGGATGGAAGGATCCTGCAGGCAAAGGCCAGCAGGCCAGGGCGAGCAGCTTGTGTGGCCAGTCCTTCCCTCACCATGGCCAGGGAAAGCCCAAGGGAGACTTGCCCAGGGGCAAGCACGGTCTCCTGGGGACCTTGTGAATGACTCAGCTGTAGCCACGTTGCTGTCAAGTCACACAAGGTACATGTGCCTGCTCATCTTTAGCTGGCTGTTAAGTAACAACTTGGCTTTATGGGGACTGTTGTTATTGCTGTCAGAAGCCCCTAACAGAAGTCCAGGGTAGTCCTTGCAGTTTGTTAAACAAGGTTCATGCTCAGGGTGCTGCTTCTTTCTCAGAGCCGCGGGAGCAGCTGCAGGATTGTGCCCTGGGAAGGAGGGAAGTGTGATGCTTCACACCCACGGAAGATGCAATCAGAACAGCGGGGGTATCACTACCTGCAGCACACTTCACCTGCGTCCCATGCTCATGGAGGAAAACATCGCTAGGTTATCCCATCCAGCAGCTAGGATGGATCTGCACCATTTTGCCTGAAGCCATTCTGTAGGCTGCAGGGAAAGATATTAGTGATCTGCAGGAAAAGCCAGGCTGCCTGACGTGGATGTAACGTTAGGGTTACCCACAAGACCAGGAGCAGTAGCATTTGTAACCAGAGTATGTTTTTTCTGGTCAGGCTCCTTGGGATGTTAACTCACATTGTTCTAACTCGGTCTCTTGTCTTTGTGGTTTATAAAGCAGAAGAGCTTTCCTGCCCTGCTAATTTCCTGAAGCGCAGTGTTATCGCTTTCTTGTTTCAAATAAAGCTCCTGCTCTATTTTTGAATAACATAATGAGTGAAGAATGACTTTATCCATCCTGGTGGCAGGACAGCGAGTTGTTACGCTGCCAGCTGGAGGACCTGGATCAGAAACAAATTTGGGTTCCTAGGCTCTGCGCCAGAAGAGCTGAGACATATTTTTGAGGTGATGTACTTGGACTCTAGGGGGAGATTGTTGACTGAACTGAGCTGCTTTCAAAACCGTCCGGCAGCCGAGCCACCAAACACTGCTGGTCTTTGCCTCAAAACAGACAGGTCTTCTGCCCCACACTGCGTGGCGGTGAGGAAATGCTCCCAGGAGCTACAAGTACAGGTGAAGAATTCATAGTACTTGCAGGGGAAATCAAGTTTCTGCATGCACTTTATTATTGCATCTATCCAAGCACAAGGAGGTAATGTATAATGATGAGTGCAGGTTGCTCTTTTCACATGGTACCAGAGCTGAAACTGGGGTACAAGATGATACAAGGCCATCACTTCCCATATCCGCACCTCAGACATGACCGAGCCCCATGCCACCTTTTGAAAGTACTCTCTGTCCTTTCCCCACAGCCCTTCCCACCACGCTCCACGGTCCTTCCTTGTCCCCCAGGCCATTTCCACCTTGGCCATGCTCCTGCTGCTGTAGGCAGGTGCCAGATGTGAGCTGGAGGCTGTGAGTTGCACTGGAGCACCCTGGAGAAGTTTGATAACTCTGAAGATGCAGCTTTTCTAACTGGCTGAACCTGCATGGGGCTTGATCCATTACAGCTCATGTCTGTGTGGGGCAGCATCTTCCAGCTGCTGTACTCTCCATGGATAAAGATATCGTCTGTTGGAATGATCTGCTTCCACATTTTCTGTGGACATATGAAGTGCTTGGAAAACCTCCAGGTACTTCAAGTGAGACTCTAAAGGGAAAGCTACAGTGAGACTACAAGGGAAAGCATGTTTTGGGGACCATTTTCTTGAAAAAGAACACCCTTTTCTCCTATCTGGGTAGACACATTATTGATAAGTATGACTGTCTGATTAGATGGTCATTGATAGGTATGTTTACGTATTACGTTTTATTGCTTCTGGATACCTGTAGTTAGTTTGAAGAATGAAATACAGAATTAAGTGTAGTAGTAGCACTGTCTGAGCAGTAGAAGTGCACTATAAAATCAAGAGAAGTCTACATAGACATGAATCACATGTCCTAGATATACAATGATTATCATAATACAAGAAATAAGGGTTTCAAGTGAAACTATCAGGTGGCAGATTTAAAACAAAGGAAGAACTTTTTTTTCATATCATCAGTAGTTAAAATGTGGAACTCCTTGCTATAGGGTGTTGTTGATGCTGAAGCTTACATTAACTTCTTTCAGACAACTTGATAGAAGAAAACATATCTTTGGGTTTGTAGCATACCACAGCACCTGATTGCATCTTTAGCTGCACCTGTTAAGTAGCAGGCCTCTGGATGTACATGAAAACACTGCAGAGCATCACTGTGCATTTACCCTGCGCTTCCTTAGGATGTGACTGGAACCAGGACGTGGGTGAGAGGAGCTTTGGTCTGACCAGCTTCTTCAGCTCTTACAGGAAAGGTTAAATGGAGTTGTGTGACAGGGACATAAAGGGAGAAATGAAGGTAGAGGGTTGGGTGCTGATTTAGTTAGGACTGGAGTAAATCCAAAGGTGCAATCAAATAGTGCACAAGAGCCAGAGTGCACTGGGGTCCCTGAGAACCGCTTCAGCCCAGCTCCCTAAGGACTCTGCAGGCACCAAGATTGCACTTCCCACTCAATGAAGCAAGCACAGGCATAAATTTCCGTCTGGCCACTTTCAAGGTCTTATTCCATTTGCCTGACCTATGAAAGAAGATCAAGTAGAACCTGTTAACTTCAGAAAGGACCCCCTCTGGGTACCTGACAACTAAAATCCCAGTCTTGAAGAGACTTGAGCACGTACTTGCCATGGCGTGCATGCACACACGCCTCCCTGCACACACCTGCCCGCTCCCTCACAGAGACCAGCTGCTCGACAGGGGCCGTTCTGCAAGTCCGGGGGCGTTTGTAGACGCCAAGTCAGAGTGTCTACGTGCCTAAGGAGATCCATTCAAAAAATCCAGTAAAAGTACTCAGTCCTTCTCCAAATCCACTAGTGTGCACCTAAGTGGCCAAATTTGCCTTATTGTCTGCTTGTTTTCCTGTTGTCTCTTGGACTTGACTGATAAGCATTTTGGTGCAGAGGCAGTTGCTCTTCCTTTGCTTGCACAGGACTGTGCACCACAGTACCTTGGTCCTAGGGAGCACATGCCAGGGTTGCTTTCCTGGAGCAACTTGTGTGCTAGGGACCCCTCCCCATGCTAGATTTGTTGGGGGTCTCCAGACAGTGTGTCTTCAGGCCCAGCTGCAGTCCCGCACTTCACATGTCGGTGCAGCACATCCCTGGCTCCCTAAATCTGATGGGTGAGTACGAGACTCCCAGAGTCAGCCATGCCGTGTACAAGGAGTGTGTCAGACCAGCACCGTGGCGAAAGAACAAGTGATAAGTTACTGATGGCAGTGATTGTTCAAGCCCATTTGTTTTTCCTTCTCCACTGTTACAATAGTTGTGAGGACAGAAATAAGTAAAAGGGTGAGACATATTATTCTCTGGATTCACCTGGCTAGGACTTTCTCACTCTGTGAAGTTGCACTCTCCCACTGACTACCTTGTAGCTCCTGGAGCATATAAATGTTAGCTGTTTTTGGATTGGGACCTGCGTGTGGTAGTAGATGGATAGAAAAGCCACAGCTTTTCGTTTGAGTTGAAAATATGAGGCTTTTGCTTTGCAAACATTTGAATTTGCTGTTTTCTTGTAAGAAATATCTATACTTTGTTGCACTGATATGAGCAAAGCACAGAGAAGCCCAGCTTTCCTGACAGATGGGCACACGCTGGCGTCTTGAGAACCATGAGATTATGTGGTTTGGAGAGCCGAGGAGGAGGAGTTGCAAAAGCAGTTTTGCAGTAGAGGTAACAGCTGCAGATGGTGTTGGATCGGGCTGAGTTTGCCCTGGTTCCCAACGTGATTCAGCTGCCTGCACCTCAGGGACATGGGCTGGCCCCGCACGGTGGCGAGCGTGGCCCGGCTGGCTGGTGTGGGATGTGTGCCATACCCATGGCAGGGGGGTCTCACCGGAATTTGCTGAGGCCAATGTCTCAGGACTACACAAGTGCCCTCTTAAGTCAAAGACACCCATGACACCCTCAACAAGAGCAGTGGCATTGACCCGTCAAGAGATTCGTCGGCAGCTGTAGCCAAGTGTTGGCTTTGTTGCACGCAGTTAAAAGCTGTACCGGCAGTTTGTTTGCCCATCTTCCCTCAGATTTAGCATTCCTCTGATTTTGTAGCCAACTCTGGGTTGTTTTTATTTGGACCAAATCACGCCTTGGGGCAAAACTGACATCAGTGCTGGGCCTGGTTGGGGAAAGGAGGAGCAGGGAGTGGGGAGCTGCAGGAAGCGCCTCCGTTTCCCACCACTGAACTGGGAGGTGAACTCCGCTCGCCAGACAGGTTAGTGGGGTCCAGCGTGTGCAGGGTTTCAGAGCAGCCCTTTGCCAACACCCTTCAGCTACAAGAGGCTCAGGAATCTCGTCAGGTGGAGAGCTTCTGATAAGTTAAGACTTGCATGCTATGTAGGGTAGGCTGCTCTGCTGCTGTCTTGGTGTTTGTTGGGGGGAATTTTTTTTTTCCTTTAATCTTCATTTTAAAGAGCAGTACTAGCAGAGCAACGGGGTTTCAGTGCGTCTCTGGTAAATTCAGAAATGCGGATGTAAATACATGAAAACTAATCACATGGTTGTCAGTAGGTGGTAAAGTCCCTGTCTTCAGGTAGTGCAGAAGTTCTTACTCTGCTTAGTTACAATGTATTGAGCTTGGAAGAAATGGAATGATTAGTGAAGATTGCAGTGCTTATTTCATTTGCAAACTTCCTTTGCTCACCCCTTTCTTTTCTTGCGTTTAGATATCACTGTGATGTCACCTTATGTTTCCCACACTTCACCTTGATACCTTACACAGCGACTGGACTTTAGCTATGCAATTCCTGGCTTCCCCTTTATCTAGTTGTTTCCGACCTTTGGAGCTGGGTTGTGCAAGCAGGAGTAACGTTTTCCACTGAAGATCAGACACATGTCATATAAGACAGTGTCCTTAATGCCACTTTGTAGATGCTTGTCCAACATGCCACAAGTTACTAAACTTG
This sequence comes from Patagioenas fasciata, assembly GCF_037038585.1. NCBI lineage: Eukaryota > Metazoa > Chordata > Aves > Columbiformes > Columbidae > Patagioenas > Patagioenas fasciata. Next base: position 52,685,612 of record NC_092524.1, on the reverse strand, counting down.
TAAATATTGTGAGCAATTTATCTTGCAAAGAGAAGTTTCGTTTAAAGAGAGCCGGTGCCTGTTCCTGCCACCCCAGCAGCAAATGCCATTGCTCACACCACCAATGCTGAGCTGTAACCTGGCTCCTGTTTCATGCTAAATAGGATAACTAAAGTATTCCTAAAAATGAGATGTTTCTAGACATAACAGAAGCTTGTTTGTTCCAGCACCTACAAAAACCTGTGTTTTTTAAAGTCCTCTGTTTTCATTTTGGCACAAATCATAGATGTTCATAGAAGTAGCTATAAGCACAGGCTCTGGAAATTGGCTGCCTCTCATTAAACATGCATGCGCCATTGTCTTCTTACTTCTTTAGACCTGGCCTTCATTTTGAGGTCAGACTTTAATTTCTGAAGAATATAATTTAAAGCTATTTATAGCGCTTCATGATTACCTGCAACTACTAATGAAAAGACTTAGCAACAGAGAAATAAATATGTAGCAGCTGCAGCTGCTTTAGCTTTACTAGAGGTAGTAAAAAAAGAAGGCCTAAACACCCGAGTGAGTTTAACAAGGGGACAGAAGAAAGTGAAGTGTCTGTTTGATTGCAAAAAGTTTTATGGGCAGAAGCCGACAACACAGGAGGCTCCCGATCCCTGTATTTAAAGTTTATTTCACTGTTTGAGTGGGGTCAGTGTTGTAGTGAATAATTTATAGGCAGCATGAATGAGCTCATTAGTCACCTTTCCAGAGCTTAAATGAGTTTTGCGGTTGTCATTACATGGGCCTTCTGCTGAACAGCACAGCCAAAGGGCGGCTGGCTGGCTTGTGGCAGGACGGCCCGTCTCCTTCCAGCCTCCACTGGCATTTGTCTTCTGCTGACACCCCTGCTCTGCTGGCCAGTGCTGGTCCACTAACCTGCAGAGCTTTCACCAGTCATGATTGGTTTGGTTTTTTGGTTATATGTGACGTTTGGTTTGATATTGTCTTGTTTTCACGTTGTATTTCTTTTTTCCATTATGGAAAAAAATATGATTATGTGACAAGTGATGTGAAATAAGTAAAACCCTCTACCAGGGTACAAACAATGAAAGTGACTTTTCTCCTCAAACGTGCTTCAAAATTTTGTTATAGCCGTAGTATCTTTTTGTCCTTGAAATGCTTATGGAAGTGCTAAACTGTGCTGGAACTAGCTGAGCTGTAGAAAGAGGCATAAATATCAATGTTTACAGGACTGCAGATTTAAAGAAAAAAAATTTTCCAAGATTATTCCATAGTGTTTTGGCTGCTGAGGCCCATTCCAGCCTGGTGAGAGACCTGTGGGATTAGAAATTTGCCTGCAAAAAAATCTGTGAGGTATCAGATGTGCTGTACCTCCCCGATGACCGCAGCTGGTAACTGAAGTTACCTGTTGCCAAAAAGATGGGAACAGTAACAAGAGACCCGGCATAAATTAATGGCCCAGTGGATAATTCAGCCCGTAATCATAACGAAATTTTGTCACCATTGAGAAACCAAAAGCTGCTCACAGGGAAATCCACCTCGCAGAACATGAATGTGGCAGCCAGGGGGTGGTTCTCTGGCCATAGCTGGGGACAGAAGTTGCTGCTGGGATGTGGGTAATTTAGTTGTGCTTTTTTTGCGGTGCCAGCTTTCCTCCTTCCTTCCCAAATCTCGCTGACCTGCTCTCCGCGGCGGCTGCTCTCAGGTTCAGCCATGGAGCCCAACTCGCCCCTGGCTCTGAAGAGGAGCACAGGATGGCGCAGAAGCTTTCTGAGGGTGCTACTCACTCTTTTCAGTCCTCCCACTGCAATTTTTCATTGCTTTCTGTTCCTTGCTCCCTGAGGCGTTTGGTAGGCTGGTATGTAGTACTAAAAACACACCAAGGATAGAAGTTTGCTTAATAATTTTATGACATTTTGCTTTTTCTTTCCTGCATTCTCTCAGCATCCTTTCACACACACAACTGTAGATCCGCCTTGCTTGTGCTCCGTCTCTGCATCACCTCACACAGGCTCTTGTAGCTGTCTCTGCATGGCTGCAGTCTGGGAATCTGGACCCGCATCTCACAGGATTTCCTCCAGGAACAGCGTTCCAAGAAATGTACAGGAAGAACAGCACTGAGTGCTGCATAAAGCACCCTGGAATATCCTGTGCTACAAAGAGCTGGAAATCAAGCTGTGCCTCAGTATAATTGTGGTGAGGAAATCCACCTGGTGCAAGCAAGCAGTCAGAGGAGAATAATCACCTAATAGCTTACAGCTCCAGTGATAGCAAATTGTGTTTAGTGTCAGGTCCTGAGATCCTCAGTTGATGAGATGTGAACACAAACTTCACTACCTGTGAGGCCCTGTTGCAACTTAATTTTGCATGCATTGATACACAAATAAAGGACAAAATCCTAAAGCCTTCAATGAAATGAACAGCTTGTATTCAGGAAAGCTGAGGCAGGCCTTGAGATGTTGTCCAGGAAGAATTTTGTCTTAGTTTTAGAAATTCAATTTGGCAACACTGTTTGGGAACTTTATAAAATAACGTGGTTGTTCATTATAGTTTTGTCCCAAACTTCTGATCTTTACTTCTATACAGTGTTGGCTGCTGCATTTCCTCCACCTTGCTTTTAAGAACAAAAATTCAGTTGATTTCTGGTTCTGCTGATTACTTGTAAGTTTGACCTCAGCTGCCAAATAGTGAATACTAATGTTGAGATAACTCCAGGCCAAGTTTTGTGGCATTAGACCTGTATACAGATAACAGAGTCTGGGCACCAAACCCAGTTCTTTCTTTTTTCAGCCTCTTCGAACACTGCAACAGGACCAGAAATACTGGCTTGTATTGCAATTAATATACCAGCTGTGTTAGGTTAGGTGGGATTTCAGACCAATTTAACCTTTATAGCAGAAGACTCCAGTGATGGTATGTTTATCCCAGCAACATTTTGCTTCCCACTGGCTGGGCTACTAAAATAAGGTGCACTGGCAGAAGCTTCAATTTAGCAGTGCAAGCTAGGGTTGTGCTTGGGATGCTAGTATGTTGGCGTGATTACTCTGAGAAAGCATGTCTCATATAGACCTGTTTTAACAAATGTATGTAGGACAATCTAGCACGCGTGATACTCTCCTGCCACTGCACTCATGTACAGAAACACACTTGCTGGTAGCTTGTCAGCTGTATATAATGTTAGTGCTAAGGATACTAATTTTCTTAGAAGCTGCAAGTGTTACTACAATAACACCATAAATGTGCATGCATTCTTTTATAAAGGAACTATTTAATAAACTCTGGATTTTATTGTAAGAAATTCATTATATTTTAGTCTGTGAAACAGAAATCCTGAAGATACTTTTGTTTGCTTGTACTTCTGACAAAACTTCATATCGGTGCTCCTTTTCTTACCGATTCACGACTGTTTCTGTTGGATTTCGCTAGCTGGGCCAAATGAGAACTTGAAGAATGGTTAAATGAAAGGCTGGGAAAATGCTTTGTAAATCTGATTCCATGGTCTCAAGTGAATAAGCAAAAGACAGATCTCCTATCAGTCAACTGGAGTAAGCTGGGCCTTTATTGTGTGTGCGGCTTGTATCTGTAGCTAGTGCTTGGGGTGGGAGAAGAAAGGGGAGCGCATCCTCGTAGGAGACGTGGGGCAGGAGGATAGGGAACAGCTGCCCTGGGGCACCTGCGAGGTGAGAGCTGCTCGTTTGCACTGGCAGGAGGCACCGCTGGTCAGCCAGTCTGGTGTGGCACCTCTGTACAAGGCAGAGACTTGGCGTGTTCGGGTGGGAATTCAGATATGGCTGTTTTGCTGCCCCAGAAGTGGGAAAAGTACAAACAACAAAACCAGGCTGGTCTGCTGTGGTTAAAAATAAAGAAGTGGTGATACGGCAGGTGCTATATGAGGGACTGGAGGACGCTGGGAACAGGAGTTGTGAAAGAGGAAAAGAGCAAACACATACTGTATTCATGATTGAGTTTTCAATGGTGCCTGAAGGCAATCAACATGCTTCTGCTCTGCACAAGATTAAATCCATTGCCTCGGAGAAGACATAAGTTTAGAAATGGCAAGACTGATGACAGACGCCAGTCATTCTGCATGGGGGAAGAGTGAGCCCCAGTGTATGGTGTCAGAGCCTGAGAGGTGTCCGCCCATGAGGGGCTGGTCACTGATCACAAGGGGCAGCAGCCCTGTCCACTTCAGTCTTTGGAAGGTACCTTGCACATCAGGACCCTTTCAGAACTGGGATGTTTTTGTGTACAGCTGCCTATCAGATTATAAACCCTAATGAGCAAGTTTAGTCGGCAAACTTGCAGCAGGCTTCAGGGAGGAAATTTGACTCTAATGTAGAGAGAATAAACACTGACGAGGATGCCAGTCAATGAGGACATTATAATTGGAGATCAAGTTAGGAATGGGGGCTTAAAGGTGAGGATAGGAAGTGCAGGTCTGCTGAATGGTGGGACTGGTGAGGTCAAAGGGCAGAAAGTAGAAATATTTAGCAAGGTCATGTGGCATGGGCCTAATACTGGCAAAGGAAAATGCCCCCAGCAGAGATGGAGATGAAGATGGAGATGGAGGGGGGAAGATGAGCTTTGCAGGGTTGATAAAAGAGCCCGTGACCCTTGCTGTGCTTGTGTGCTCAATGGCTTGTGGGAGGTTATCAGGGATTCCAATCTAGAGGAGGATAAGAGATAAAGGAGTATAGGGCGATGGCTGGAAATCCTCATTAAATAAGATACTGCAACATCTGCAGTTGGTATTCTGAAATGTGAGGGGAAAGATTAGACTGTTGTATATTAGCCCACAAGGCTAAAGTACAGCTCTGCACTGTTGGTACTTCTAATCAGCCTTCAGTGCGGCAAATACTTTGGTCTCCATGTACGAACCATTTTCATCTGTCAGTGTTGCAATCTTTTGCTAAATGCGTTAGTACTATTCCTGTCTTAGAAATGGGGAAATCAACACCCTAATAAATTTGGTGGCTTGCCTAAGATTACCATGAGTTACTTCATGTCCATATGTCAGATATTCTGATGCTGCTGTAGTCTCTAAGCCAGCAGTTAATGATCTTCCAGTGGTGCTGTGTAAGACTGTATTCTCCTTTCTTAAACTAGTTGTATAAAGTGTTCCAGCACCTGGTCAGAAGAAGCAGGGGGACAGTCTCCCCAAGAGGCAAGGAATGAGTGTTTACCTCACTGCTGGTGTTTTATCGCTCTGCAAGCCAACAGCTCCCGTTGCTGCTGAGCTCAGGGGTGAGTGCAAGGACAGGCTGCCTCACACTGCTGCCCCTCAGGGGGTGCCTGGGCAGGGAGCCCCATGCCAGCCCTCCAGCCCAGGGCGCAGTCTGTCCCCCTGTTCTCCTTGGCTTCCGCATCGCCGGCTGCTGGCCCCTGCGCTCGACCGCGCTGGATTTTCTGTCTACACGGCAAATGCGTCTCAGTGGTCGTCCACCGTAATCCACGGTGTGTGCTCTGGGAAATTCCTACTTGCCATGGAAAAGGTATAAAACTCTGGAACTGATCTTATTCCACCAGTATTGTTGGAGAATTTTGCCACTAGTCATGAACAGAACTGAGCTGTGTACCTGAACAGGGTGTGTATGTAATGTATTCACGGTGTAATATTCTTTGCACATTACCCTGCATCTCACAAGGCTTCCCCCTGCTCACTTCAGAAATACTTGTCATTAGCTGAATTCTTCTTGGTAGCCTGTTCTAAGACACTTGATTTTAACAAGTGATGATAAATGCAATAAATCTCCTTTCTTGCCAGTGAAGAGACATGTTGATTCACTCAGAAAAACGTCTGAAAGATTTGGAGTAAATTCAGGTGGGTGGAGTTATGACTTGGTAATTTAGTTTGTGTTTGAAACCAAGCGGCCGTGAGATAAGAACTGTGTAAACTAATGGTCTGCTGACTCTTGGAGTGTTAAGGCTGGTGGAGTCACTGGGCAGGGTTACTAGTGGGTGACAATGATACTCTGCTGCCTGAGAGGTACTCTTCCCATTCTCCAATCCAGCTGCTGGCATGTCTTCTTGAAAATATGCAAGAATGCGAGACAGAAGTTCACTGGGTAGGGGAGGGAAAGCTATCGGCAAAAGAAGGTCTTAGTGAGTTATGACAGGAATTTCTAGTTCACGAGAATCAACAAAATGTTTTTCAGCCCTGCACTTTGCGAGTGAGGTAGTTGCCACTCTTGTTTGAAGATGTGAATTTCACAAGTGTCAGACATTAAAAGAGGGAACCCGTGCCTTGGGAAATGACTATGTGCAGACACAGACATCCAGGAGGATACGGTGGTGATCCCGGTTAGGCGGGATAATAATGATTGTGTGGGTCACCACAGAATTCTTGCAAGGTCTTGGGAGAGCTGTCCTAACTTTTTGGAATAAAATGTCTAAAATGCTTTTGGTTTTGGCTCAAAGATGATTTGTGTGTCCAGGGCTGCATTGGAAAGGATCTAACGATATACCTGTATTTCTAACTTGGATCACATTGTTTATACATTTTCTGCAGCAGACCTTTTCTATACTGAAAGGAAAATTAATTTTGAAGTATTATAAATTTGCAAGCCTTGGTTACCCAGAGAGGAAAATCCTTGTTTTTTGTAGATCAGCTATGAAACAATTTCGTGTACTTGTTTTGTGGCTGGACAGCCATACCTTAATTCTGTACTGTGAATGGCTGAAGCTGCTGGAGAGCAAGCGTGTTATATATGGCAGACTACGTTTAACTAGTGCTGTCTGGACCAGGCAACTTCTTTTTTATTTTAAAATCAAGTTAGTTCCCTCCAATAATTTACCAGATGGTAAGGTCTTTTTACTCAAGTTAATACTAGTTATTATATCAAGGTGTGGTAGCAGGGGAGAAAATGCACTGTTCTTCCTAATTAAATCAGGCCTTGTTTTAAAGCGAATTTCCTTAGACTAAAGACCAACTGTTTTCTTCATCAGCAGTTTTTGCAGGTTTCTGCAACACGGTTCTTCACTGCACACCATGCAGACAGACCCCCAGCTGGGGCTATAGTTTGACGGCACGCCGAGCCAGCAGCAGGGACCCCTTGCTTTATGCCCTGCTTGCTGCTGCCCGCAGGTGTGCTCGCCGCTGGCTCCTGCAGATGAGCAGGACAGGCGTGCTCGGAAGCGGCTGACGGACTGTGGATAGCGGAGGCTGTGCTCCGGGTGGCGTGTCGGTGGCGGCTCGCAGGTGTCCCCCCCTCGGCAGCATTAACTGCGTGCTGGGGGCTGGGCAGGACGGAGCCTGGTGTTTCGGTGCGGAAAGATGTTTCCCCTGCTCCTCCCGACGGGGAGGGAGAAGCGGGACCCCGGTGTGTTGATCTTTGGACTTGGGGTGCTTGGTGGTGCCTTCAGCGGCGACCGGGCAGTTCATGGCAGTTTGCCCGGGGTCGGTCTGGCCGGGCCTCCTGTCACCAGCGGCCGTCACGCCGCGGGCAGGGGCAGAGACTCGTACAAGTGGGAGCGCCGGTGAGCACCGGCAGCGGCGCCAGCTCCTTCCACACCGGAGCTTCTCCCCGGCGCTTCCCGCCCCCCTGCCCACCCCAGGCAAATGCCGCCGGCCCGGCGCGACCCCGCCACCCGCCTCGGAGCGCCCCCGCGCCGCCGTGCGGGGGCTGTGGGGCCGGGGCGGGCGCCCCCGCGGGAGGACGCGTCCCGGCAGCCGGTGGCGGCGGCCCGGGGTCCCCGCGGGCGGCCGTGAGCAGCGCCGCCCGCGCCGCCGCCCTCCCCCACCGCCGGCGGCCCTCCCTTCCGCGGCTTCTCCCGTCTCGGCTGGCCCAGCCCACGTTTTCCCTCTCTCCCCTCCCTCCCTGGTCATGTGTCGCCTTTTTTTGTTTGCAGTGGAAACAATTTCTCGCTCTTCGGCTCGCGCCGAGGCGGACCGCTGCCCGTCGGGAGCGCGGGGCGGGCGGCGGCCGGGCCCCATGCTGGCGGCGGTGCCCGCTGCGCCGGGACCCCCGCGGCACCCTCGGGGCTCGGGCTGAGGCGGGGGGCGCGCGATGCCCGGCTCCATCAGATGAAAGTTTGCGCCACAGCCATGAGGGGACCGCGGTGAAACCACCGCCCCCCGCCAGGTAAGTTCTTGTTGTTGTTGGCGGGGATTGCGCAAGGCGCTGGCGGGCCCGTCTCGGGGGCAGCGCGGTCCTGCCCGGCCAGGCTCGGCCCGGCCCGGCGTCCGCCCGGCGCCACAACTTGGCCAGGAGTTGGTGCGCGGCCGCGGCGTGCGCGCCGCCGTGTCCCCGCCGAGCCCAGCCGGCCGCGCCGCGGGGCCGCGCCGCGGGGCCGCTTCCAGCCCGAGGTGGTCCCGCCGGGGGCTTCCGGGAGGCGCTCGGGCAAGGACTTTTGAGTGCGCGCACACACACACACACGCGTATGTGCGAGCAGGAGGGTTGAAGAGGCGCCGCTCGGTGCGCAGGGCCGCGCGGAGGGAGGCGGGCGCGGGTAGAAGTTGCGTTCCCGGCGCGGCGGGGCCGGTGACATCTGGCCGGCATTGGCGGTAAGCGCGCCGCCGGCCGCCCGCGCCCGCCCCGCCGGAGTAGTCCCGGTCTCCTAGCAACGCCATTGATTGGCTGCGGCGGCGGCCAATGGGCGCCCGCCCCCCCCGTGCGACAAGTACGGTGGGAGAGCTGCGCGGGGGGGCTGCCCTGGTGCCCCCCGCCTGGGTCGCTCCCCCGCCGGGCCGCGGGTGAGGCGGGCGGCAGCGCCCGGTGCGGGCGGGCAGGCGGCTGTACAGATACCTGGAGGAGCACCCGCAGTTGGCAGCGGATTAAAAATGTTCGCCCAACTGCGGGCTCTCATGTGACCGGCGCTCCTTTGTCTGGCGGCGGGGCGCCGCGGCAGCCGCCACGGGCCTCGGCAACACCCGCGGCCCCTCCGCACACACATCCCGGGCGCAGCCCCGGCCGGGCCCGTCCGCCTACGGGGCAGCCCAGGCCACCCCGCCTCCCTCCCTGTCTTTCTCCTGGCCGCGGCGGTTCCGCTGGGAGCCGTTCTCCGGGCGGGCTCCGCCGGGCTCCCGCAGGCGCCGGTGCCGGCCCGAGGGGGCTCCGCGACCGCGCAGTCACCCCCTGGCAGCCGTGAGGGCCGCTGCGTGGAGCGAGGAAAATGAAAGTAAAAAAAGAAAAGAAGAGGGACGGTATGATGTGGCCCTTTGGGAGGATACTGGCAAATAAGCAAATTAAACAGAAAGAGAGCAGCGTGTTGTCATAGCAACAGTGCAATTAAATTACTTTACTGTCAGCCATCATATAATTTTCCTGTTTAGAAACCCATGGGACGTAACTTCCATTTGGAGTCAAAGTTGAGTGTGTGGCATAGGTAGGTGATGCCGGTGCCCCTGGATGCCGGCGATACTCGTGTTTACCTTCTGGCTGTGTTGGGCGCTGCTTTGAAAGCTGGGAAGTGGGACCAATGTAAGTTTGGCCTCCCAGTGTTTATATCTGCCTCGGTATTTTTTCGTCTTCCAGGTACTTGTGTAAAACCACAGATTGGCTGAGCTTGTTAGGTGGTGCTGTGTATTAGCAGACTTCTGTGCACAGAAGCTCCATACATTTCTTTTAGCAGTGGCTGCTTTGGTGTGAAGTGTTCATAGAAAGACCCCAGAAACTTTCCTTTTTCATTTATTGCCCTTTTATAACAGCTAAAATATACATTTTCTCTTCTGTCTCGCTCTTCTTTTCCTGTAGGTACATGGTTCATTCTGTGGTTACCTGTAGTTTTTTTGCTCTCCATTTACTATATCAAGTGTGTGACTACATGACTTCAGGGAGTTACTGAGGATATGTTTTAGATATATGGAATCGTCTTGTTCTTGTTCAATGTTTGTGAAGGAAGTTTTGTCATTTTAAAATCCATTATTAACTCTTTCGATTTTTCATTTCATTGCTATTCATATCTCCAGACCTAAATCCTGGCAGTTCTACTGTGTGGAGGAACTGAATGTTGCTGCTCACAGGTACCCCCAGGGCCAGCTGGTGCAACACCCTCAGCAGCTCGTCCCCCTTCTCCCAGGCCACTGTTGAGCATCACAGCAGCCTTTCTGACTCTGTTTTCTGCCATGTTTGAAATACAGTTCAGCTTATGTTAAAATCGTCTCTGTTTGCATACATTTTTAAAGTGCTCTATTCCTCTGGTGCTTGTTTCCTGCGTCTTGGCCCTGGTCCCAAAACTACTGTGCATTGCTTTCCTTCCTTCTCTCACCCTTGCTGATTTTGAAGTTCTTCTGTCATTTTTGAGGTTTTTTGCAACTCTAGTCAGATTGGATGCTTGTCTGCCTCAGCCTTTAGCCAGCGTGGCTTTGATCACGGTGCTGTTGAATTGTTCTCAAAAGTGAAACAGCTGAGCTTAATCTGAAGCAACTGGCCGTGAGCCTCTCTATTTTTTTTTAATTTTTTTTTTAGTTTATGTGCTTATTAAAGTAATACAATCAGAGTATTCTATTATTCGATACACATATTCATTATGAAAGGGACATGTCTTTACGATTTCCTGTATGAGGCTTCATGTGCATGTGGAACTGAGGTGTATCAGGATTATCGTTACTCCATTGACTGAAATTTCTTGCCATGTCATGACTTTAGGTTATTTTACTCAACAGTTGTGGATGAATGTTTATGGGAGTCAGTAATATTTAATACAGATGACAAAAATCTGAGTGACTAGTTAGGGAAAAGCTGTCAAAATTTTATGCAGTATATTTCTGTGAGCTAACTTTTGTCTCTTTCTCCCCTTCCTTTGGATTTACGCTCCAGGAATTGCTGTCTAAATGGGTCCAGTCATGCCTCCCAGTAAGAAGCCAGAGGGCTCAGGAATTAGCGTTCCCAGTGGACTGAGCCAACGTTACCAAGATAGTGATTTATCAAAGGCACTTCATGATGACGAGGACCTAGATTTCTCTTTGCCTGCCATCAGATTAGATAAAGGGGCCATGGAAGATGAAGAACTAACTAATTTGAACTGGTTACATGAGAGCAAGAACTTGCTGAAAAGCTTTGGGGACTCAGTGTTACGGAGTGTTAGCCCTGTTCAGGACATCGGTGATGACACGCCACCGTCTCCTGCCCACTCTGACATGCCCTATGATGCCAAGCAGAACCCCAACTGCAAACCTCCTTATTCCTTTAGCTGCCTCATATTTATGGCCATTGAGGACTCGCCAACCAAAAGACTGCCTGTAAAGGATATATACAACTGGATCTTGGAACACTTTCCGTATTTTGCAAACGCACCCACTGGATGGAAAAATTCTGTGAGACATAACCTGTCCTTGAATAAGTGTTTTAAGAAAGTGGACAAAGACAGAAGTCAGGTAAGTTTGGAACTACGGAAACCTGTCTGACTATGAAAATATTCACCTGGTAATTCTAGAACATGTCTGTAACAGTGAAATGCAGAATATGCAACGCTGTCCCTGGTAATGTAGTTCATTAAATTCAGAGAGCAAACATTTCTTTAGCATGGCTCATTCTGATTTTATTAAATTCATTGTCTAGACATCTGTAAGAAAGTACTCGGGGGGTGTGTGTGTTTTTTCTTTTCCCCCCAGCTGGTGTCTTCATGCATAGTGGTTAAATATTGTTTTTAGTTATCATGCTGTGGTAATGGTTTCCAGCTATACTAGATGAATGTAATCATGTTATAAATAGGCTGCGTGCTGTTCTTGGCTTATACAAATGTATAGTGAAAGGGTATGCCTTATGTAGGAGTCCATCGCTTTTTCCCTGCTCTGTGTTGTAAGCTGAAAAATCTTCTATTCCCTTTAAACAAATAGAAATCGTTCTGAATTTTGGTGATGAAGTTTTGTTCCATTTCCAGCAGGTTTTAAAGAAACTGTTCAATGAGAGAGAGGTCAGGCATCAAAGGCGAAAGTTGCCATTCACTGAAATTTCAGTTGTTCTCTCCCTGGGCTCATGGAACTTCTGCAGCTCGTATGGTGGCAGAAGCCTGGGGAGCACGTCTTTGCTTCCAGATCTGTGCTCTTGTCTCCCGGTTTCATTGCTGGATGCTGAGCGGTGTGTGCCGGCAGAGCCCGTGTGCAAGGGAATGGGGCAGCTCTCAGCGCAGCCTCTGCCGCCTCGGGCTGCCTGGCAGCCGGTGTCGGTTTCCGAAAGGGACCGTCTTCAGAAAGCGGTGATCTGCATGGATCTTTGGCAAAGTACGGGTATGCTGATAAAAATATCAGCTTGCGGATTAATTTCACAGTCCTTCCCACAGGTTAGTGAAATAAATAGTGGGTAAAATGACATCGTTGACCCTCTGTCTCTAAAATTGGCTGAAGATTAGAAAGTGAACACTTTCTCCTGGCAGAAACAATAGATGCACTCAGCTTTTGTATTTCAGTGAAGTAAATGCAACGATTGTCTTGAAACTGGTTACCCTGAAACTAGACTTCTGTTGGTGGTGCTGTTCTCCCTATTTTGGGTGTGATTTAACTTTAAATGCTGTGGAATAGGAGCTCAAGTAACTCTAGAGGAAGGGTCGTACGTTACCCTAAGCTAGCAACTTTTCATTTTAGATTACTGTAATTATTTTCATTTTAGATTACTGAACTAACGAAGTTAAGTGAACTGAAATAATTCTCTGGAGCTTTCCTTTTTTAAAGGATTGACTTGTTTATCTTCCCCTCCAGCCCCCCCACCTTTAAATGCTGTTCCATAGAATCTGCTGTCCACAAATTGATGATCACATACTGTATGTTGGTATTTTTATAAATTAGTTGCTGTGAATGATTGTGAGATTAAAAAACCTGTTCCTGAACTGGAACATTTTGTGTAAAAGAGAGTCTTAAATTCTTCTTTTGAAGTGAGACTATAACAAGTGGCACACCAGGCTTTTATGATCCTGTCCCAGACCAGAAGAAGCCTTCACACAATGCATTTAAAAACAAAACCAAATAAACAAAACCAAACAAAATGCTGTAACTGGCAAGGCATGTGTTTAACATTACCATTTGTGTTTTGTTCTATCCTTCTTCCTCTGTTTACAAGTTGACTATTTAGAGTACAGCTTCCTTCCTATCAGGAACTTGTCTTCGTGTCTGTCTGTCAAATACCCATCAGTCTGCTGAGCTCATGTGAACAATACCACAGCGTGCTGCTTCTCCACAGGGAAGTGGCAGAGCACAACGCATGACTAGTCACCTCTGTCTCGAATTTGTGATTGGAGCCATGGTTACATAGCTAGACAACAAGGTGTGGTGGGAGGCCTTGCCTATATGAATAACGAGGTGGGGTTTTATTCATTCCTGGAAAATCCCAGGTTATGAGAAATAATTTCTCCCATCTTCTGGAGATGCTAATAACTGCAGGTAGCCAGTGTTACAGTGAATGAGATGAGAATTTTGAATGTAAAATGCACCAAGACAGGTCGTTTAAATCCCCTGCTGGGTTTTTCTCGTGTCTTGGCCAAGGGACATGGCAGACAGTCCCAAGCGCAGAATTGGCGCTCGGTCGGAGTTGCTGAATCAGGTGCTTGATAGCTAATTGTGGACTTGGAAAGTGGTAAACGTCAACTGCTGGCTTTGAAAATACCTTCGTGTGTGTGCAGACGCACACTTGGGGTTGATTTGAGTACCTTGCAGCCAGCATCTCTGCTGTTCAGAAGAAAGGTGTCTATCCATCAAAAGGGTTCTCCAGTTTAGGGCTGGGGCTTGGGTCATGGGAAGGGGCGGACTCCCCACTGTAAGGAATCGTTTCATGCCGCTTCTTCCCCTTTGCAGCCACGTTCTGCAGTTTGTAGTCTTGGAGTCTGCCTGTCCTACTGTTTTTGGGGGGGGGGAAGGCATTTAGCAAATGGTATTATCAAATACTAACAAGATAGGCTCTGAAACATGTACAGTGTGAGGGGAAGGAGTTAATCAGTGCTGGGAATTGAAAGCATTTGCTGGTTGATGTGCATTGACAGACTGTGAAAAGCTAGAAGCTTTCCCTCTCATAGTTGTGCTTTCCAGTGTTTGTTTGTGTAGCCTTTCAGTAATCATTTTTCTAAAAAAGTTCTGCTGAACACTTAGTTCTTTTTTGAATTCCCTTTGCATAATTGTTTTCTCGATCTTGGGCTCCAGTAATTCATATTTATGGAGCTAAATATGTATTTAGTAGTGTACAGCCTTTTCTGCTTGTGTATGAATGCTTGCATTTCCTGATGTGAGATCCTTGTAGCAGGAAGAAAAAAAAAGACTTAGAGGCTGCATAACTTGAGTTTTTGATTTGCCCTGTCCTGGTGCTTCCAGGTCTGGTGTGGAATGCTGGGAAAATACGTTTTTCTCCTTGGGTTTGTTTATGCACTGCTGCTGTTCCATTTCAGCTGCAATGCCATCAGGCTTACCTGGCAAGCCGGCAGAGTGACTATTAATGTAACTTTGCGATGAGGCTGATCTCTTGGATGGGAACGGAGAGCCAGGCTGAAGAAGGGAAAATGCTGAGCCCTTGATTGTACAAACCTCTTTGCATTGAGCTCAGCAGTTTAATAATAGTTGGCCAGAGTATGAAGTATCACATGATGGGGAGTAGACGAGGAGTTCCCTGTCTTTGTTTGTACTGCCAGACCTGTGAATTCAGTCATTCAGATTAATCCTATTGTGAACATACAGATCTAAATGTCCTCTAGTGTGTGTCCCATTTAGTACAGCCCGTTAGCCCATGACTGCCCTGACTTCCCTACCATCTGGTCCTTGGCTGTAGAGAGGAATTTTTCTTGTATATGTGTCTCCATAGCAACGAGTTTGCAGTTGATATGGAAAGTAAGCAGTTGCCCTAGCAACGGAGTTACTGATGTGGCAGCTTCTCTGCTTGCAGGGAAAGGGCTAAGCTAGTTCAGACGCATTATGTAGGTTTGCTGTAATTTTAGCTGCGCCCACTAGTGCTGCTCTATCTAAGGGTCTCTTGAAAAATTTTGTTACAAGCCCTGTTTTTTTCCCCCTTGAAGATTTGTTTTATTCATGTAGGGATTCCTGCTTTGCACAAAGACTGGTAAGATGGTATTTTCAAGCTGTGCAATACATCTGTGCCTTTTATGAATGCAAACTTTCTTGATCAAATGAGCAGATGAGAGGAAAAGATGTTTGACCTCCTTGGCTTCTCTGCAATTTTTTTGTCTCAGTGAACAGCCCACAGCTATAGAAGCCAGGGCTCTCGTCCCATGCTCCTTTCTGCTATTCTGCTGTCTTTCCCTGGTCTCTGTTTCTTCAGGCATCCATCCTGTCAAGAGGGTTCCTCTTTGTGTCTGCTCTGCATTGTGTGAGATAAGGGGATGCACACGTGCTCCTGGCTGTGTGCACGCTGAAGAAATTCACGTCTCTTAAAGGTTTGTTTGGCACTCGTGCTGAGGGACGTCTTAATAAACATGCAGTGAGGGTAAAGGATCTGTTTATGGTGCTGGGAGAAGAAAATTCTCCTCGCTTGATGCAAAAGTTATTCTTAGAAGTACATGGTCCATAACTGGGTCATGGAGATCCAGCCAGGCTCCTCCTCCGTCTGGAGCAGGCTCTGAGATCTGAGGACTCCCCAGTGGTCCTTGTGCTCTGCGAGAGCCAACGTCCAACTTGTCCTCGCCTAATGCGCTGCCTTTGCAAGTGTGGTGCAATGGCATCTGCTGAGGGGGCAGGAGACTTTCCAGGAGTCCCTCCTGCCAATGCCTTTCCTCTGATGTGATCATGTCTGGGCTTTTGACAAGTAAAAAACCCCACAGAAAGATAAGTGCTAGCTGGAGTGAGAGGAAAAAGAGCCTGCTTGTTCTTCATTAGACTCTCCTAGTCCAATCTGCATATGCACAAAGGCAAGGGACAAGGGAGCCTGTCCTCCTTCTTTTAACGTTATTATTCAAGAAGATCTGTTGTGAAAGCTCGGTGGCACTCTGGGGATAGAAATCATCTCCTCCATTTTTAGTGTTGTTATCACCTAGACTGACCCAAATAACACAAGCGTCAGAATTTCACTGCATTTATAACATCTGGTGGAGCTAAAGTGTAAAAAACCAAACAACCCCTCAGATTCATGTTGAGGACTTCAGATTATGTTGACTCCATTAACAAAATAATGTCCTAAATAAGCTGATCCAACTGCTAATTTCTCAAACTGTTAAAAGGAGATGTTGTCTTTTTAAGCTGGAATTCATCTAGTTTAACATGAAATCCATTTTCTCATACTGCAGTCTGTCATAGTAAAAAGCTCTCTAGCATCAGAAATTTTCTCTTCAAATGGATATTTAGGGAAATGAGGGTCATCTCATTCCAGAGCAGTAATAGAAGTCTCTAGAACCATACTGTTATATGTGGGTTCCAGATATCAGACAATTTTCTTGAACCCTTTCAGTTTTATTTTTGAAGTGCGAACCCAAGAAATTATACAGAATATTTAAATAATAGATCTCCTAAAGCTGTGGGTGGAAATAACATGGTTCCACCTGGTTGACTTTACATTAGAGCATACTCTTTGCAATGGAGTCTGCCTGCATTAACTGGTTGAGAGCTATACAAAGCATAATCAGTTATTTTTCACATAATGAAGAAGAGCTGGCAATATCCAGAGAGTCCTCTGAAGCTTATATCTCAGGTATTTATGTTATGTTGCTCTTGGTTAAGATAGCCTGTGGGCAGGTGCCCTGGGGGGTAACTGGGGTGTTAGTTGCCCATTGACAGTCTATTGACTTGCCAGATGTGATGGGCTACTTAGTTTAAATAAACTGGAGTAACTGGTCCTGTCTGTGCTCCAAACCCACGGTAAAGGTGACAGAAAGTGTCTTAAGCAGTGCTGAAGGAGCCCAGGCAGGAAAGCAGGAGTGAGCTGCTCCTTAGCTGTTGGGCTCGGGCTGTGGTGGGGTTGATGGGTCTGTTTTTCAGCTGTGCAATACCTCCCTTGTTCCTGGCTATTTGCTCCAACACCTTCCTGGCACGTGAACTTCTGTGTTTGTGTGTCAAACCACAGATCTGGTGAGAGGTCCGATCTGGCTGGATTTTTATCTTTCTCTCTTTTTTTAATTCTTGAGTGTCTTTTCAGCTTAATTCCCCAATTCAGGTCACAGTGCAGTCCAAGAGACTGCAGAGATGATGAGGAGACTGGGGAATACCTCTGGTTGGGAGGCTGAGGAGGCAAGCCAGTCCTGACGGAGGCTGGCAGCTGCAGGGAGAGTTGGTGCAGGACTGCTTGATGGGGTAATGGATGTGATCCCTACCACAAGCTGAAGGCTAGAGTGAAATTAGAAAATAAGTTTAAATACAGTGGAAGGCTTTCTTCTTCTGGAGACTTTTCTTTTGGTTTTCCCCTGGGAGCAGGACTGTGCTATTTGTTGTTCAAGTGGCCTGTGTTAGCAGCTCTTCATGGTGTTTTACAGCTGATTTAAAGTGATCAAAATCTGGGTAGCCACCATCAGGCATGGCCCCAGCCCAACCTGCCCCCCTGTTCCCTTTGCTGGGGGACTGAATGGATTCAGGGCTGTATTGGAGCCCCTCTTGAGCTCTTATTGGCACATGTGTCACCATGGAGTGAGCGGGCTGAAAACTATTTGTGTTTATTTTTCAGTGGGCAGATTTAGTTGGATTTGCTTTCCGCTCCCTGCTTAGCTCATGGTCACTGTGGTATAGGAGCACCAGTGCCATTGCAGGCCACGGGCTCAGCTCTGTTTAGTCTGGGGTGAAACTGTGTCCACAGTGTTCAGCCAGCTCAGAGCCCACCCGGCGGCAGCAGAAGATGGGCAAGGGAAGGGGGGTGGGGGTTGCTCTTACCTGCTAGAGCACAGTCTGGGGGGCTGCTTGTTTATTCAGTCAGATACGTGCTTGGTGCCAGATTGGGCCCATATTACATAGGTGAAATGGTCCTAAGAAAACTGCACAGGTATGCGTGCACATGCTTGTTTTTCCTCATTTTCTCAAGGTTCGTTTCTTTCTGTTGCTCGAAGAGGTGGTTCAGAGAGGAGCTGTGCTGTGGATTCTCTGAAAAGCTGTTGTGGCAGAGGGAAGGATGTCCATGAAATCAATTGTCAGGCTTTCCTGTGCTGCTGTCTTTACGTCCTCATCACCACCTAGGTTTCTTTCTAATTGTCAGAGAGCTAATGAACTGCCCTCGTCACTGCCAGCAGAGGAATCACGGATACTGTGACTGTGCTCTGGTTCGAGTGCAGGAGGCCTCACTGATGGTGGGGCTGGAGTATGTACATACACAGGAGAGCTTTACGTGTCCGGTAACAAACGCTGGCCTGTGGGGATCCCCATGAAACACCTATGACGACAGACAAAACATGCCCCCAAGCACCGAGCCCATGATGATGGTTGTGGCTGAACATCAGAGTTGAACTAGGCCTGCTGGACGTGCTTCTATCTCACGCTTCAGTTCTTCAACAAAACATCAAAGAATCCATTTTAGTTATGAAGGATGTGTCCCTTGGACTTCCCCCTTCCTTTCCTAAAAGGGAAGTGGAGTGTATTACATTGGCTGAAAGAGCACAGCAAATTGTGCTGCATGGCTTCTTTTCTTTGGTGAAGATGTTGTGAAAAAGCATTTAAAAGACTTGATCTTAATTGGGCAGTTGAAAATAATTGCGGAGTTGAAAATACTCTTCAGGCAGCCTGAAGTAGCCTTTGAGTTGCTGGAGAAGCTTCTTTTCTTTGCTCTGGTTTCAGGCAGTTGCTGCGTCCCCCTCGCTGGCCAGAGTAGCTGAAGCCCTGGCTCATTCTTGTGGCATCTCCACGTTTCTGGTAAAATCCTGAGGACAGCCAGCCCAGTGGGGTCTGAGAAGCAGTCTCCATGCTGCTCCTACCTGCTCCTTCTGCTTTGTTTCCAGCTAATTGCTGTATCTTCATCAGAAGTCTAGTTAAAACAAATGACTGGTCCAGGGTAACACACGAGCTGGAATCCCTGTGAAAAAGGGACCCAGTGTGACTCGATTTTTAATTTGGTTTCTTGGTGTTTTGTGTTGGTCAGTAGTGGCTTACTATATAGAAGTAATTGACTTGTGTCCTTTCAAAACTGGGCAGATCATTGCTAGTTGAGGTCCTGGTGCAAGCACCATATGTAGCTGTCACAAAGCAATATATCATGATGCAATTTATCTTGTGAACGCATTTCCTTAAAGAAAAGCCCCACGTGGCAGCCTCTGGTTCCACTGTGCTCACTAAGCGTCTAGGGAAAGACTGTGCTGCATGCTTATAGGTGTTTTTTAAGCTAATAAAGATTTCTATCTCTAAGTATTTGTTTTTATCTTTTGATTCATAATTGATATTTTGAACCAGTATAAGTAAAGTATTCTGTCTTCTAGGGAAAGGAAAATAGTGACAAAAGTTTGCTTTAATTAGGCATGTATAAATCTTGCTGATTTTCTCATACTTCTGGTTTAAGTCAGTTTGGTTTTAAGTAGTTTAAGAACAATGAGATTTTTCTTTCTTCAGTAGTAGCAACTGGTGTGTTGCGATTCAGTATTTAAGTTTTCGTCTCAAGGAAATAACTGTTTAATTTTGCTCCTTAACATCTGTCATTCAATGTAATGTCCAGTTGGTTGAAGCCCCTTT
Organism: Patagioenas fasciata; assembly: GCF_037038585.1. NCBI lineage: Eukaryota > Metazoa > Chordata > Aves > Columbiformes > Columbidae > Patagioenas > Patagioenas fasciata. The sequence continues at coordinate 52,666,129 of NC_092524.1, read as the reverse complement.
CCCAATTATTGCACCCCTGCTCTGGTGTCTCAGAGCTGGCCAGAAGCAGAGTACCTGCTTGGCTCCAGAGCCAGGAAATTATTACTGGTGGGCTGGAGAAGAGAGAAGGTGCCAAAGTGGATTGTCTGGCAGTGCCTAATTGAGAAGCAGCAGAGAAATGCAGGCAGTTGGTTCAGGTGTGCTTATGAGTCTCTGTCCTTGACACTTGTGCTCTGACATCTTTAAAGGTAAAATTCATCTGTATGTCTGCTTGAATGCTTCTGTCGGTCTTAGTTCCTCTCACTTCATTCCTCTGTGTGTGTTTTCTCTGGTTTGGAAGAATACAGTCACAGAATTAACACCTTACTTTTTCTTTGATTGTGGAGATGAGGTGGCTCTTCTGAAGGGGCAGAAACATTGTTGCTGTTGAACGGTGGCCATGTAGGTGGGTGCTGGGACACTTGCTGTTCTGCAGAGTCTGGCTGGCTTGGGACTAACTGGCCTCATAGATGAGGGCGAGGAGCACCTTCCTCAGCTGCGCTGCATTTAGTGAGAGCTTCCAGAGATGGTTTCCCTTTGAGAAAAACTAGTGTCCAGGACTGAAGTTCACAGTGATTCTTGCCTTTAATTGCACAAGGAAGTACAGAATGCCTTGGCTCTGCTGTGCCATCGTGTCTGTGATTCCTCTTAGCCTGCATCCAGATCTTACTGGCCAAGTGGCTGGAGCTGCTGAGGTGCCCGGTAGTTGAGACACGGCACTCACACCATACTCACGATTGCTGCCGTGTCTGGTTGTTTAGTGGAGATTACTGCAATGCTAATAAAACTGTGGATATCTTTTGTGGAGAATAAGCACATTTGTAACAGTCTGGATGCTGACAAGATTTATCTGCTTGCTGGCAACTCAACTGGCTTTTACAAAGTCCTTAATTTCTTGTAGCTGTAAGTGGTGTCAGACTCATCAATGAGAGAGGTCATGTAAGATAAGCAACAGTAGGGAGAAGAAAGGGGAGTGACCTCCTTACTTTGGCATAAGTTTCTTTTTCTTCCTGAATTTCTGGTAGGTCACTATTGGCTCTCCTTAGGCTGGAACATTAGTTGTTTTCTTCTGTTCTCCCACCAAGTTGGACTCCTGAATGCAGAGGAGCTGCTCTTAATTTACTCTTAAGTAAACAACAGCAGAACTGGGACTGAGGTCTGTGGAAAGTAGCAGTTGTGGCCATAAATGATGCCTCTGGATCTTACTCAGTTGTCCATAATAGCAATTTTGGAGACAGTACATTTCAACTTGCTAGTTATGTTCTCCAAATTCCATTCTGGGTGTTATGGAAACTTTGTCCTGGGAACTGATGCAGGAATTTGTGAGAGGACTTATTCCAAGGATCATAAATGTGAGTGGGTTTTTCCTTGCTACAGGAGAAAAGAAGCCAAATTGCTGCCCTCAGCCAGTGACTTAAGATACCAAAACACTATCTATGGCATGCTGAATTGCTGTATTTTGTTGCAGCATTGAACGGTAGCAATTTACCACTAGCTGAGTACTATCAGGATTTTGAAACGACAGTGTAACTTGCTGAAAGACAGCTGTTGGTAAGCAGCGGAATGAACAGTCTTATGTATGAAGAAGCCTCAATGGCATGGAAAAGTGTTTATGGCAGTATGTGGAGCAGAAACTTATTGATGGGATTTTGCACGAGAGAATCTAGTTGAATGCTGGATTCACACTCATTCAAGTTATGAGCAGAAAATTAAGCTGTGCTCCAGAGTTATATTTGTGAGATCCCATGGCTGCCTACTGTGGGAAGATGTTCATTGAGATGAGGCAACTGTTGTAAATGTTTTTCAGAGTTTACAGTTGAAAAAAAATGCCCACAGTGCAACTTCCAGGGGCTGCAGGGCTTAGTGCAAGACTAAGGTTAGGTACTTGGATACCTTATCTCAAGCTTTCATTTATGTATTTTTATCTCTTTTCCTCACCCTTGAGAGTGGGAACACACCTCTACTTAAGTTATGTGTGTTCTGGTAAAAATTGGGAAATTGTGAAATGCCCTAGTTTTAGATTTGGGGAAGGGGGGTAAGCATCGTTGTTAAGTGATATAGAACATAATAAACGTAGCAGTTTTGCAGTTAGATGTGTTGTCTTTGAATTGTTGAGGAGAACTAAACTGCTCTTGCATGGCTTATCTTTAGGAATAAAGTCCTTGCCATGCAGGAGAAGCTGTATTTGCAGTATTCTCCTGCATGCCACTGCCTTGCTCCGGCAGTCTGTGCACAGCCCTCTCCAGCACTGGAATAACAAGCACTGCACTTCCAGAGATCCTCGCTGCTCCTGGGAGCACTTCAAAGCCTTTTGGAGAGGAATGTTTGACGGCTTTAAGAACTGCATGCTGCCGGCTCAGATGGAGCCACAATTACACTTAGACTTTGAGAGAAAATGGTACAGAGCTCCTGGGTCAAAAGGTATTTAGTTCTGCAGGAATCCCCTTCAGACATTATATTTATTTATAAATTTAACTGGAAATAATGATATGATTCTTACATAATTCTACCCTTCCTGAAGTACTTCAGGAGTAAGAAGCTGTAACTGAGTAGTGTAAGTAATTTGTTGGCTTGCCGCAAAGCTAAGGTAGGAAGAAATGTGTGGTGTGCATGGGAAATGCAGGTTTTCAGCTTTTTCTTGGGAGAGACAGGAAGGTGGGTCGGGATGTGTCCGAGGTGGTTGGGAATCAGACCAGTGCTGGCGCTTTTACCGTTGCATGGTTTGTTTTTGAAGCAGTTAGATGAACTTGTCCAAAATGTGTGTGTTTGTTGTTGTTCCACCCCCATGCCCCCGTTTTGGCAATTAAAATGTAGTGCATTTATTGTTACATAATTACTGTGTTGTACTAATTTATTTGTGTTTTCTCTCTCTTTATCTCCTTTCACTACAGATGTTTTCCCTCTCAGTGCTCACCATGAAATACACAAACCTTGCTCATGTAACAGAGGGTAGATTTGTTTTTTTACAATTTTATATCAAGTTCTAATACTTTCTAGACTTTTGGCTGCACAGCAGAGAAAGAGGAAAGAAGCTGTCACAGAGACAAATTGCACAGAAGACTGTGCAGTGCTAGCTCCCAGCTATTGAGACAAATGGGATTTTATTGTTCAGGCTGTACCTCCTTTTCTGCTTAAATTAATTCATTTTTTTCTATCTGTATATGTGTGTCTATAAAAATATATTTTATATATAAAGAATATTACATAGTCATGTTGTTTTTTAGATCATCCAAACACTTATAAGGTAAAATGGGAGCAAAAAGTAGTGTGGATTTGAGTTGTCACACAGAGCTTTCTATCCACTCGTATCTCTGCATTAGGAAAACAAGGTGCTGTCGTGGTGATACATATCTGCAAAATTTCCTTGGGACAGATGTGTTCTGTTGCCACAACTGGTTTCTAATTAGTCTAAACAGATCACTCTAAATTAAGAGTCTAAATAACCTGAACCATCTCTCTTGCTTTTTCCAAAACAAACCGGCACTTAAAATTTAGTGAAACACCTCAACTTGACCAACTTTTTGTTCTTTCAGGTTTTGCTAAAACACCTGTAAAACTTCACTGCCTTTTGGGCAACACTGCTTTTGTTCAGAGAAATAAAGTTCCTTGTTCTTGGCTTAGTAAGTCTGCTTTGATGTCTTATTTGCTGTTGGCTTTTAGAGCTGAGTAATTTTGAGTTTGGAAAAGCAGAGATGTAATTATGAACGTTTCCATTAAGAGGCAAGCTTTTCTGACATTCTTGTTTGAGCAAAAATATAAAATTTTCATTTAGAAAGCTTTGATTTTAATTTGTAGTACTGAAATTGTAGGAAAGATCTTGCTTTCTCATCCTGTTTTTCTGCTGACTAGGAAAAAATAGGAAAATGTCCTCCCCTTCCCAGCTAAAATACTTGCGTTAGTTTAGTTTCAAAGTAAACATGCTTATGATCTAACCACTTTTGCTAATTACCATATGCTCCTTCACCAGCACTTGAGTCCCTCTCACCCTCCAGTGCTAGTATGCCGAAAACGTGTTTGTCTGGGCTTGAGCTGACAGGACAAGAGTCCGTGTCTTAATTATGGCAGAATTATCCACTTGTGTGCCACATCAAATTTGATTTATTTCCCTTGCAATTTATAAAACAGGGTTCACAAACTTCATGTTGGATTTGCACTATGGATCTTTGATTTAGACATGCATTAAAAAGGGAAAGAATCTGCTTCATCAGTAAATTATTGGGGTTTTTTCTTGTTTTGACTATCTGTTGATTCTTCTTGTTTCATATCAGGTGATCCCGACGTTCTCTTCCAGCTGAAATGACTCTATGATTCTGTGGTTCCAGAGCTGGTTTAAATGGCTTTTCAGTCCATACCTAGTGTAGTTTCTGCCTTCTTGCACGGTGTATGGAGACATGCTTTTGTTTGGAAAGGGAGGGAGTTCTCTGACTGCCCAAATAAATTCTCTGTGTTGCTTGGCTTTCAACTTAGCCCAAGTACTGTTAGCAACTAGGGGGGTGTGTGTGTACTAATACAGACAGAAATGATGGGGGGGCGAAGGGGCTATTTATATAGAGATTTGGGCCTTAAAAGTTATGAAGTAGTCTTTAAAAAGTCATGTTGTCATTTAAAGTAATGGGTGAGGAGGTGTGCGCCTTATTTTAGAGCCTTTAAGATCTTTTGCAAGCTCTTTTATAGAAGTGAAGAGGGCTGGAAAGATTTTGGTTTGGTGTGCCCCCATCACCATGATTTTGCACCATCTAATGACTTTCTAAGAGAAACACCTAGAGTCCCAGCATGCTAAAAATGCTATGAACTGTCAATTTTAAAGCCAGATTCTGGAGGTTACGATAAAGCTGGAATCTGTCAAGTTTCTTTCCAACTGTTTTGTTGGTGGTGTGTTTAGTATTGCCTTGGAGGCTCTGTTGCAAGGGAAAAACAGCAATTACACAAATCCTGTAGATTCTACATTCTGTAGATGTCAGCATTTGTGGTCCCTGGTGCAATTATGAGGAGAGGGACCCTTTGGAGGATGCTAGCCCTTTTCCATAGGTTGATGCTTCAGAGCTCGCACATCTGGCCTCCTTTTGTGGGGCAAGCAAGCGATGGTGGATTTTAACACCACCAGCATGCTCAAGGGCTGGTTACTGTTTTCCAACAGCATTTGGTACATCATGCAGCTCTGAAAGGTAAGATCACTGCTGTCAAAGTTGTTCATCATCAGCAGGAGGAATGGAGTCAATTATAAGGTGCCCCTTTCTTTTTGCTCAGCCTTTGGGTAGGGCCTTCAGCAGTTTGGAACTAATTTTCTAGCTATGTGTTTTCTCTCTAAGGGAGTTTGTACGTTATTTTTTGTTGCTTCTCACATTCAGGTATTCATTTCCAATTGCTATCTTTATCGGTTTTCCCCTCTTAGTTCTCTTTTTTTCTTACCTGCGTTATGTAGAAATGGAACTGTTCATAAACGTCTGTCTGAGGAAAGCGTGGCAGGGGCAAGTGCTTTAAATCATCGTTGCACTGTGCTGAAAGTGCATTTGCATTTCGGAAGAGAAAAAAAGTTGGAACCCTTTTTGAAGCAAGATTTTCATTTGTAAGCCATCTGCTATTTTTGGTGTGTCAAATATGAAGGCTTCCTGTGTGAAACCGATAGAGAAAAAGATCACAGGAGACCTGGAGCAGTGACTCAGGTCACAGCAGGCCTGTTTGCGTGACACCTGTGTCATCAAAATAGCCTTGCCTAGCATCCTTAAATGAGATTTTCTTTTCCTTTAGATGGTAGATCTGTTCAGAGGCATATTTGATCATGAATAATTTGGAGGAAAACAATTTTCCGTCCTTCTGAGAATATCGTACATCCTTGTTACTTCTGAACTCTTCAAAACGTCAACATCTGATGTTGGGCAAGTTGTCAATTTTCCTTACTGGAGTCTGCTCAGAAATTGTTTCTCCCTGTTTCCTTCCACTTCAGGCATGTTAAGTCAGATAAATTAGTACACTGAAGTTTAATCACTGAGCACTAATCACCATTGTGCAATATTGATCAGCAGCCTTTTTGTATATGACGATCAGAATGAGTAATAGCTTGCAAGTAAACACTGAGGAGTGGGAGGCTGCAGACAGTGAGTTAGCCTAGTGTAGAAGTTGATACAGCTTTTCTCATTTCCAGAGGTTTATATAGTTCTAACAGTGTTGGGGTTTTTTTTCCCCCCCCTCCCCTGCTCCAAACTCTGTTTTTCTTCTTGTTCTCATGTTCAAGCCAAGCAGTAGTCCTTCTTTGCTGTGGATGTTGTGTCTTCCAACGAGTGCCCCAGTCCCTCTTCTCAGTGCTGCTGAGGTTGTCCACACTCTTGTTGTCCTGAGCAGCCTGCCATTTCTCCTCTTCCCCACACAGGCTTCCTGTGCAGCCCTCGTTCATGGAGGCTGCCTGTGAACATCACGCTTGGAAATGACTACTTGCAAGATAATTCAGTTAAAAAGAGACTGGGGAAAACCCAGGTAGGCAGGGCTGTGGTGTGTGGGCTGAAAGCTCTTCCCCCCCACCTCTGCCTCCCACTCTTTCCTTACTGGGTAAAAGACCTGCTCTGTGCCTGAACTTGCTATTCTGAATAACCTCTTCTTTGTACACAGAGCCTGATGCTCACATCCTGTTTGCCACCAGCTCAGCCAAGAGAGCGCCCTGGAGAGTGACATTTCTATTTCTTGTTGGGTTTGTTTCAGGGAGTTTACAGGCTGGCTTGCTGCTGCTGTCTGTCACGTGCCTTTCGATTCTCTTCTGTGAATTTGAGGAAACTCACTGTTCCTTTGCTTTTTGTATGAAATAGCAAAATCACAGTGGGATTTGGAATCACATCTGGAAAAATGAGGTAGACTAGAAACAGAAGAAGAATCCATATTGTCACGATCCTCAAGTATTTAGACTTTGATTAATGCTCTGCTAATGCAGAACTAGTCTTCCCAGGAAGTAAGTAACATGAATAAACCTGTGAATCCTATACTTGCCAAGCTGTAGGTTTTGATCAGGGACTTGCTAGCTTCCTTGGAAAAAATCTAGATTTAAATATTCATTTTTTTGCTTTCAATCCACACACACCAGTGAGTCTACATCTTCTCTAATATAATCACTTTGCCATGTTTAATGAACTATCTGCACACTTTCAAATCTGTTTTAATGGTGGAGATGCTCAGGGAAGCTGAAATACAGTATTAGTTATCCACTCTAAAATACGCTTGATTGAGTGGTTCATGCTGCAGAAGTTCCTCATGCCAAGCTTTGTGGCATCTGTTGCTTTTGGTGTTTTACCAGTTGCAACCCATGTAGCCGTGCTTGTAAAAATACAGGCACCTAAAAAACCTAAGGCAACAAAAAACCCTATAATTGTCAAATCTATTTTTGAGATGCTACATGGAGAAAAACAATAAAAGGAGTCTTCTTACAGTTTTAGTGAATAAAACTTTGAAGGCTAAACAGGTTCATCTTACTGTTTTTACAAGCCTGTGCTTCTGCAGCAGGCTTGAAAAAGGGAAGAAATGTGAGTACATCTGAAATAATTGCTCCCACAGTGAGAAGTTCCTGTATTGGCCCTTTTAACTTACTCCACCTTGAGTATGACTTTGATGAGACCTAGCAACGTAGCTTCTTTCTCTTTCTCCCTGCCACTGCATTCTTCTGCTGAGGACAATTTCTCGCCTGCCCCTCCCTCCCTGACCCAGCGGTAGGATGCTCGTGCTGTGGGGCTGGGTGCCGGCTCCCAGTGTGGCATGGTGGGGGCCCAAAGCTTTGGCGCAGCTGTGTGTTTGTGCCCCTCTCAGGCAGGGTTCTGTGCCTGGACCTCCAGGAGGTGTGGGATAAGGTTAGTGCTGAAGGTGGTGGTGCTCTTCCTCTGCAACCAGGCCCTGTGAAGGATTGCTGCTCTGTGCCTGGCCATGGCTGGGTCTCAGTGGTTTGGTTCTCAGGTGGGATTCATTGCTTGTTTCATAATATAATAAAAACAAGATGCTCAGTCCCACCAGGTGAGGAAAGTCCTCTCCCACAGGTGCTGCCATTTCAGTCCCACCATGGTGCCCGGTCTCTGAGAGGGAGTGGTGCTTGCTGGAGCAGCTGGGTTTTGATCTCCCAGCAGGAGGCCAGTTTGCCCCTGGAGCTAAACTGGTCTTGCCCTGGTTTGCTTTCATTGCAGAGCCATTGATCTTACTAATTTAGGAGGCTTTCTCCAGAGCCTTGTGACAATACCTGGCATTTAGGAGGAAGGAGGATTGCTGTAGGCTGCTTGCAAAGGTACTGAGTTATGGTGAAGTCCTGGGTTTTTCAGAGTCCATGAGGTTTGGGGTTGTGATATTTGGGCTGTTGAGGCTCCTGAAACCAGGTGCTGCCCTCTCAAGTGTGTGCAGGTTTGTGCTGTTTGGGCGAGGTGAAGGCTTCAAACGCAGTCAAGAAGTTGCCTCATTTTGAAGGATGTTTGCAGCATGGGGAGGACACATTATGTTCTGCTTTCTGGGGTTTCATTCAGCTGTTAGAAAGAGAAGAGGGAAAGAGAAATGATGATGGAAAATAAATATCTCAGAACTTTGAGTAGAAATGGGACACAAGCAGAGTAGGGTATGTGTATGTAAGTGGCAGAAATAATTTGTATGTTGACAGATGTGCGGTAACAGCAAGGTCTGTGTTGCAGGATGACAGTTTTTCTTCAGCGCGTGGCTGCTGCAGGTGCCGGGATTGACTGAAGCTGCTGAGCAGAGCTCAGGACAGAGCACAGTGTTGTTTCCCTAAAGAGCCCAGGGACTCTTGAAAACCCCACATCCAGGCAGCCCTCAAAGCTGTTTATCAAAGTGCCTGTTTTTCCCCTTCAATTCATTGTGTGAACCAATATTAAATACTAAGCAAGCAAAAACCCTACATTAAATAAACCGTTCTGGGGGAAAATAGTGCAAATCCATTAGCTTTTGTCAGGTCTTCCTTATTTCTATTTTTATTTGTCACTGCTAATGGGTTTAGTGCAACCTACTCCCTCCCTCCCGTCTCCACTAGCTATTAACCCCTTTCCCTGGAAATTCACTCACTGGCTCATTTCATCATTAATACACTAGTAGGCAAAAAATGACCCACAAACCTTTAGTGCAGATATAAGTGTTGAATAATTTTTTGAATATCTGTTGGGTGAAGGGTTGTGTTTTAAAATTGTCACTACGTTTTCATATACGACGTAACTATGTATTTGTAAGAAAAGGCAATTTGTGTCTTTTCCAGTCGTATAATCTAGATAACATAAAGAGTATCGGATGACTGGTGGGTATTTAAATGAGTGCCCCTCTGGCACAAAATTAGTACATCCCACTAAATGGGCTATTGGTCTGGAGTCTCAGGGATTTTTTCTTGTTTCTTTTGCCTTTGACTTTATAGGTGACCTTGAGCACTTAACTTCTTTTATATTCTTTTGTTTCACTGTCTTCTCAATTTTCTTTTCAACAGAGTAGGGATAATTGCACTTTCCATGTATACACAGAAATTCTGTAGGCTGAAACAGCATTATTAATGCTACTCGCTACCTAATCTCCCTCAAGTATGCCGTGTGACAGCCCATCATGCTGACAGGCTTATCTTCTGGGCTCTCCTGCCTTCCCAGCCCAGTCTCCCTGCGTCTGTTTGATCTTGCGCTTTGTTCCTCCCTAGCAGTGTCACAGCCTGTGATCTTTAGCACCTGGACCTTGCCTGGCCTGGGGAGCCTTTGGGCAATGTCTGGGGTTGCTAGGTGCTAGCATCAAACAACATACTACTACTTTAGTAATATATAGGAGCAAGGCGTTGTTTAAGGGTGGTTAATGACTCTGCTTTCTTCAGTTGCTTGCAGGATTTCCATATGGCAGCCTAATAGCTTTATAAGGTGGTTTGTATATAAACTCAACAAGGAGATATTTAACAGGCTGAGTGTGATTCTTGGAGTTGGATGACATAATGCAGCACCTCCTGAGCCTGTTGGAGGAATTGCTTTATGGTGGGAGCAATGGGAAGCTGACTTGGTGTGGCAGATGGCTGCAGGCAGTAGTACTGTGTGAGCTTACCTGTACTGATGGGCACACAGGTGCTGGTGTGCTGGAGGAGAAGTGGAGGAGCAGTGAACCAGCTGTGCCTGTGGTGTCATCTGACAGTGGGTCACCGTGATTGAAATAACAGTAGAAAGTCTTTCCAGACCTGGTGTTGAAGTGCCCTGTGTGGGGTGAGGAACCTGGACTCTGGGGACATGCCCTGGATTGGTAGTCATTGGCGGCAGCTCAGATTTGTTGCACGTCCAGGTCACTCACTGGAAGACATTTCTGACTTCTCTGTACTCACGAGGGGGAGTGCCAAGGTGAAAAATTGCTTAAAAGCCCAGGAATGCCGTCATTTGTGTAAAACTGAACATAGCGCCTGTGCCCGTGGCTCTCCTTATGGGTGCTTGGGGTGTGGTGGGGGGGGTGTGTGGGGTGCAGTCTCTAAAGGCTCCACCAAAGGGAGCATGGCCCTCTGCACATAAGGAGACCTTCACTCTGGTAGCACATAGAAGTTTTCTTTGTACCTTTGGACTTTTAATATGTCTTGTGCGGATGAGGCTTGAATTCCTTTAATGTGGGAAGACCACTGGACACTGTTTTGGTAGTGCTTGCTTGTGTTGCAGGATCTTGCACTGTCATGTTGCCTATGAAATACCTTTTGGGTTTAGTTTAGGGATGGTGTTTTTTAGGTTTTATTTTTAGTGTGTGTGTGTGGTTTTTTTGTTTGTTTGTTTTTGTGGATTTTTGTTCGGTTTTTTTTGTGTGTGTGTGTTTTCTGTTGGTTGTTTGTGTTTTTTTTTTTTTTTTTTACTAAGGAATATCACAGCCATTCCTTTTCTCTGGCTGTTACTTCACAGCGCTGGTCTGACCTCTTTATTCCCGTGGCATTGTTTATTTGCATGCTTGGCTTCCCATCTGGTTTGGGGAGTTTTGTTTTATTTCAAATCTTAGTAGTTCTTTTCCACTACAGTTGCGTTTCTCATTCTCAGTGATTTACCTACCCAGTCTCTCCACTTGGAAGGACGGTGCCCATTTTGTAACTGGGAGGACACCAGCGGCACGAAGATAGTTAATGCCCCTGCATCACTTGGAACAGAATCAGGCTGCTTTCCTAAAGGCGGGCCAGGGGTTTGAAAGGGTGATCTCTGTGTTATTGTCTGGGGTCATTCACTGGGCAAGTGGGCTAAAATATTGAGCGATGAACATGAAAGCACAGTCTTGGACTTGGGCGATTTGAACTAATGGATGTTTTTACTTGGAGCAAAATAAGATTTAAAAAGCCCGATCCTTTGTTTTCTTGAGAAAAGCTGGTGATCTCTTGATGCACCTGGTTTACTTGTGTTGAGCACTAAACTCCAGTAAGCCTTCCCTTCAAACCTTTAATTTCATGCATTAAATGAACATATACTTATGGTCTTGTAATTGTGTTTTAGCTAGTCAGTATTCTTTTTTCAGCTTTGTGCTTGAGCTGAGCTGTGACTGCTAATTTACTGAAAAAAGAAAACATGCAGGAGAAGTGAGTGTGGGGGTTTTGTTACGCTGTGTGCAAATACTACTTCAGTTTTCTCTTGGTGTCAAGCTGTCACATAACATTGCCAAACTTTCCTCGGAAGGGCAGGGGAAGTTTCTAAGTCTTTTGGGTTCATAGGCAAGGGGGATTTTCTGTTAGGGTTTCTGAAAATTAAATGCTTACCATGCAGTTGTTACTGTCATTAAAATTGCTGTTAAGTTCTGTAGTGCAATTGTTTAAGACTGGCCATATAGAATTTCACTGGTCTGTGCTAGAAATGTTGGAACACAATGAAAAAATCCACCCTTAAGCTGCATGAATAGTTATTTGTGATTTTTATGTGAGATTATAGTGGATCTAAGGAATGTGTTTTATAATTAATAGCAATCGTTGGCAGTGGCTCTGTTTTTCTTTCTTTAAGAATTCCTTAGCAGTTGTATTTCTTAAAAAAAAAAACAACAACAAAACAAAAACTAGCTGACCTCAGCTGATTCAAGTGCTCTTTTTGTCTTCCTGCGAATTAATTAATTTTAAAAAGAAGTAACTAGAGAACCCACCAACCTCATCTACAAGGTGCATAACTGTTGAAGAGAATATAGGTTTGTTGTTAAGTCTGACTGCTCATAGAAGCTATTTAAAACTGGAGAACTGATGTAGGTGAGCAGAGGAAGCAACATTATGTCTGTCTTGATAACTTGAAATACCACTGAGTAAAGATAACCAACAGTGTTTTAAACAGAGCAGCAGACCAATTTTGACATCTTTATATTAAATCTTCCTGAGCATTTACCAACTAAATAGTTTAAAATTTGTTATATAATAGCTGTACCCAGTTTTGATACTAGTGTGCTAATTCTGCCTCATGTAAATGAAGGAAATACAATTCCAAGTTGGTCCTATTTTAGCAGTGATGCCCTTCATTTACAGAAGGTTGATATTAGTGTGAGGAATGGGTAGCTGAATTAAAAATTAAGCTGCACTCTTCTCAGCATCGCTGTCTGCAAGGGAGTAGCACAGAGCTGGCCTTTGAGTAGTGTTTGTGGTTGTGCACGCATTCTTTGGCCATTGAAAAGCCTCTCTGATCTTGCAGTGCTGAGTCTGCACTGCATCAGTGGTTGCACTGGACTTGCATTCTCTAGTCTTGATTAATTTTGTAATCATGAGTCACTTGTTTCCTGTAGTGCCTGCACAATGTTTGCAAACCTTCCAAAGTATAGAGGCATATTTGGCGATGGATGTGTAACCTATGTTGTGTTGTCGGATGGTTTTTAATTCACTTGACAGGCGTTTCTGTATAGTGCAAGAAAGCTATTTAAGCAAGTCCTCTCTTGAGGTGGATTTTGGAGTGACTGTTGTGTTCTTGGTGCATTTCAGAGCTAAAGGCAGGTTATCATGAGGTGCCACTCAGAAAGTGTTTTACTTGCTTTCCTCCTTCCTCTACATCTCCTTAGAAAAATCCCTCACTTTTCTTATGAAACGGATTGTGGTGTTGTTTTTTTTTTTTTCCCCATGAGGTGTAAAGAGGGGAATTTTGTTCAGGAGGAATTCTTGATGTTAGTTTGCTGTTCCTGGGAACCAACCAGAAACCTGTTTTAGTCAAGGTTTCCGAAATCGCTCTGTGTTTTGGGTGATTGCAGTGCTGGGTGAGATACCCTGGTTGTTTCGCGGGTAGAGGTTTCCATTGCTCCTGTAATCTTGGGAGCTGGTGGGGGTCCTCACTGCCTCACAGCCCTGCGGTGCTCTTGCCACCCCATGATGTTTTGTGCTGGGTGTGAGCAGCCTGCAGTGGTGCCAGAGAGATGGCCTCTGTGCCACCACATCAGATGGGGTGCAGACACAGAAGTTGAGATATGTTCTTCCTTGTACCTTATGCACAGAATTCTATTTCTGATCTAAATTGATTATTTTTTTCCAGATTCTGGTCCTGGCTGCAGCTACTCAAATGGTTGGTTTAAATTTTGTGGTGACATCATGCATATTTCTATAATCCAGCTATTTCTGATCCTATAGAAACATTTCTGTGCTGGCGTGGCATACTTGGTGGACACCTGTAGAAGCTGTATGGCATTCCCATGTATAAACTTGGTGGCAAATATGTGTGAAGGGTTTGCTTCAAGCCTGCTGTTGCAGGGTAGCTGGGCACAATGAGCTCGGGATAAATATTTGTTTAGAATAAGAAACTTTGATACCCGGTAATCTCTCCACTATTTCTTGCAAAGAGGTCATTTGCCATAACAATAGTAGGTTACACCCATCAGAGCAAACCCTTAGATGGGTAATGGTGACTGCTGACACCAAAAGGTTCCTCGTCACTGCAGGAGGTGTCCTTAGTGTTATACGCAGGTCCTGTGTTAACAGCTGCAATGGCTTACACTGCGCTAGGCAGGGACTGATAAGTCGCAGTGGTGATTTCAAGATCTGATAGCTTGGAACTGCAGATGTTAGTTGGAAATGCCCTGTTTTTTGGGTGATAGGAAATTTCTGCTTTTTCTGTTTGGTTTTACAGTTCCTGAAGCACCCCTGCTACCAGTGTGGCATATGTCTCAAAGACGGTGTACATTTAGACTGCTTCAGCCTGGGTAGCTGCCATATACCTAATTCATATTGCTGATGGTTTTGGTTCAGGAGAGCCAAGCCATAGCCACTCATCCCCTCCTGCTTTGGTAGTGGAGAAGAAAAAGGACAGATCTACTCAGTGGAGAGCTGTTGGCTTGGTTTTGGTTTTGTTCCCTTGTTTGAAGTAGCAAGGTCCTTAACTCACAGAGTTCGGTTTAATAATTCTCAGCTTGCTGGCATAGCCTGGGCAGCTGTGCAGAGCTGTGGGGTCACTCACGCACTCATGGGTCTCTTGTTTTGGTTCCTCTTCTCCCAGCCTCTGGGCCTACCCCTGTGTTGGTGCCCAGCATCTCTGGTCTTTCCCTCAGGGCCATGTCTGCCAGCCTCGCTGCCCTCCTCACTCCAGCTCTCACGTGTACCCCTGCTCTATGTCATGCCAGTTTTCCCATTCCTCTTCAGGGAGAGTTTTCCCTTCCTCTTCCATTTCAGCCTGGAGGAGACTAAGAGGAGACCTCATTGTGGTTACAGCTTCCTCACAAGGGGAGGAGGAGGGGCAGGCGCTGATCTCTTCTCTTTAGCAACCAGTGACAGAACCCGAGGGAATGGCAGGAAGATGTGCTGGGATGTTTAGGTTGGACATTAGGAAAAGGTTCTTCACCCAGAGGGTGCTGGAGCCCTGGAACAGGCTCCCCAGGGAGGTGTCACAGCCCCAAGCCTGACTGTTCAAGAAGAGACTGGACAATGCCCTCAGACACATCGTGTGAACTGTGGGGTTGTCGTGTGCAGGGACAGGAGTTGGAGTTGATGATCCTTGTGGGTCCTTTCCAACTCAGGACATTCTGTGATTCTTTGATTCTTCCGAGCTGCTTTATGCCCAAGGCAGAGTCCTGGTTTTCCTTTCTTGGTGTGCTGTTCCAAGAGCTGCACCAGGGAGTCACCACTGCTCCCGCAGCAGAAAGGGAGAGCTCCCATTCCATTCCCTGGCTCCCCTCATCCGTCCCCTGCTTTGCAGTAGCCCTGGGCTGCTCCTCAGACCTGTCGTGTGAGCCAGCTTAATGAGTTTAAATGACATTAAATTGTGCCAGCAAAATAGTTTTCTTCGAGGAAAATGACTGAAATGCACTTGCAGAAGAAGGGCCATGCAGATGCCAGAGGGCAGGAAGAACAGTGCAGCAAGGACCAGGGAAGCAACAGCAGCATCTCAGAGCCCTCTGTCCGCTGCACCTTTTGGGGGATGTTCCCTTAGGGACCCTCTTGCTAATGATGCTTCGGTGAGAGATGTGGGTGCCTGTGCTGCTCCTCCCTGGATTCAGTGCAGTCCCTTGTGGATTTAAAGCGAATGCCTATCCGGAGCTTCAGAAGGTCCAGTTTGAAAGTGCCGGCATCTCTCTGAGCCCACGTGTCTTGCAGTTCCTCTATTTGCTCTCTTCCTGCTTTATTTTGGGCTTTATTTTGGGCAGACTGTATGGCACTGAAAAGAACAACCCTGGAAAAAAAGTTGCGTTCCTAACACATTTCAAGTCTGTGCTAAAATAACCAGGGAACAAAATTCCTGAAATAAACATTTTCTAGAATTTTTATGTAGACAGGGTATGTATTTTTTCCCAGCCATTGGTCTTGAAAAGAGCTCAACACACTTTTTTTTTTTCTTCTTTTTGTTGAGCTTTGGGCAGATGATGGGTCGTATGTAAGGCCAGGCAGTTAGTTGCGAGGTATTAATACATGGAAGCCAATATTTATAATGAGGAGTTTTAATAGTGGATAATGCTATTATCCCCAGCTATAACAACTGAAAGAGATGGCAAGCAGCATTTTAGTTATATTATTTTTAAATTTCGAAGGTTTTTTTTTCAGTTATGCTAAAAGTTGACCAAATATTTTTGTTTGGATCCTAACAGGTTGTGTAAAGTAGGATTCAAAAACTTCTCTATGCAGTCCATTGGGAGAAAAAAACAATTGGACATTAAGTGTCTCATGTACCTTTTCATGGCAATGCACTGGTTTTAATTGTTGGGAGGAAATCAAGTTTGTATATTTGAGATATGAGAAAGACCAAATTAATTCATAATGTGGGATTTAGTACTCAATACCGTGATGCAATCTATATATACATATATTCAGTGACAGTAAAAGGCATAACAATTCCTTAATAGAAAAGATAACCTGGATTTTTTGAAAAGAAAAAGTATTCAGTCATTCACTTTTATGGGGTAACTTCTACATGTTGCTTTCTCTCCCCATTAGTACCTCTGAAAAAGCTTACCTGCTGCTATGGTCTGCTCTTGGACAAGGTGAAGGGGACTTGTAATAACATTCCCCTTGTTTTTGAAGACCTGAAGCATGAATGCAGAAGCAGTAACCTGTGATGGGCAGGAGGGAGGAGGCAGTGTGTGGGGAGGCCTGGAAGCGCTCCAGGGCCAAGAGGATCGGGTGGTGTTCCACACTCTGTGTCACTTGTCGCCTGGGAGAAAAATGTAATCCACGGTTTTCTGGGGTTCCCCCCCCACCTCTTCTTTGCTGGTCTTTGATTCGAGCAACTATTGACTTTTGGCTTGGAGGAGGTAGTAAAGCAGCATGCCAAGTGTCATAAGATGGAAATTAATCACTAACCGATGGGTCTGAGTTCCAATGATTTCCTTTCCTGTGATTGCTCTGTATATGGGAACACTAATGATGCACCTAAACAGACAGTTAACGAAGCTCTTCACGCCTCCAGCAGTCAAAAAGAATTCTTAACTGGATGACACTTCCGTTTTCTTTTTATTTCTGCTCTCTTGTGTGATTGTGGGAAAACAAAAGTAACTGTCTTAAAAAGGAACTTTGCATGGTTGGAGAGCTCAGGCTTAAACTACATTTGTTTGTGCTGCTAAAGTTCAAGTCAGCTCAGTTGCAGTCAAAATATAGCAAATCTGCCTTCGTAGTGTTTCTTTTAACAAGGAGTGTTGTTCTTCTCAATAATTTTTGTGTGAGAGAGTTTCTGGTTTTCAGTGAGATTATTTTTGGTTTTTGCAAGAATATGGGCAAGCCAAACAAATGTAGCTTGACAGTAATGAAAGGTTTTGAAGTTACTCTAGTAGTGACTTCACCTTGTAAGGCCTTGAACTTGAACTGGCTCTGCTGGGTTTTGGGGAGTAATCTCTTCCAGGTAGATGAAAAGTCTGTCTTGGAAGTGAATGAAAAAACAGATAAGTTTGGAAACAATATGTTGTGTTGCAGTAAGTACAAGTAAGGTAGATGGTGTTTAAGCATGGCGCTTTTTTTAAGCTTATCCCATGCTGTAAGGACTAAGGAATCCAGCTAAGGTTGTCTCCTGAAAAATGTTCCTAGTTTTGCACATTGCTTGCTTAAAAGGAAATTTTATGTTTTCCTTAGTCTGGCTCTTGGATGGAACATGGAAGTGGAATTTGAGAGGTTTGGATTCTATTTTTGACTCTGTCCTTTGCCTAAAAATCACTTACTAGGATTATCATGTCAAGTCTCCGGCTCGTCCCATATTTAAAAGAGGGCTAAACATAACTACTTCCTTTTTGCAAACTGCTTTGAGATGTGTGATGCACGGTGTCCACCGCTGACACCAGCGGTGGATCTTGGTCATCTGCTGTAGTGCTTTACCAAGACGAAAGCCTAAGAGTCTTACTTGCTCCTTCTAGACCCTTGAATCCTTTGCTTTTTGGACATGCAAGGGCCATGCTTCACCTCAAGAACCAGAAGATGTCTCCCCTTAGGCTGTTCTGTGGCTCTGGTAGATGCCCTTAGGAAGCAAGGGAAGAGATGCTTGAACCCTGCCACCCTGAGGAGACTTGACCCCACGTTCCTGGTTCCACCAGAGCAGTGTGCAGAACATGGTTCTTTCCTCACCCCCTCCAGCAGATGGGCTTGCTTCTGCAAGAAAGTGGTCGTGGCTCCTGTGGGTTGTGCCAGCCCCTCTCCTGTTCTTTCAAGCCAGGTCTCACCACAGTGCTGTGAACTTGCTACATGCTCCTGCATAGCCATCCCGTGACACTGGGGGAGTTTTTCATTTTTATGTTTTTTTTGTGGGAGAAGTTAGTGCAGATTCACTGTCTGTAAGCACTTTGCATGTTGCACTGTGGATCTTGAAGACATCTGTGAGACAGAGGAGTGCTTAGGACTTGGTAGGACTCCACTAAGGTGACAAGGTTTTGAAAGGAAACAAATGTCTGGTTTTCGGTCTTCCGGGTGCCTTTAGAAAGTAAGATCCTGCTTCTGGTACAATTTTTTTTGTGTGTGTATGTGTATGTTTATTCTTAACAGATGAAACACTCTTGCTCTGCTGGTAGATGTTGAGAAAAGGGATTGCTCTGGGTTGAAAAGTGGCTAGAGGTGGTAGCGCCTTCCACAGAAAATGACAACATTTGGCAAAAATCTTATCATAATGCCTTGAAAGCCTGCCAGCAGAGTTCAGTCAGCGATTAGGATTGGTGTTTTACTTATGCTCAAGCAGACCAAGGTTGCTCCTGAGCTATCATTTTGTTTGCTTTCATAGTGAAGCCAAAGAAAAGTTGTTTTTGTATTTGTTTGAGAAGTCACACAAAACAATTCAAACTATCTGCACCCTGACCTCTGATGGGATGGAGGCGAGAACTGAAATTGCACTGCTTGTAACTGCAGAATAAATACTGAATTTTAGTATGGTCTTCATGTTACAGATTGACTGCTTGAGTTGCTTCGTGTGTCCAGAAATAGAGTAACTGTTGTTTTATCCGATCGCAATTTCACAAAACCCTTAAATGGTTTAAAGTCTTGATTATACTGTGGGCTTTTTGTTTGTTTGTTTGTTTTGGGTTTTTTGGGTATTTTTTCCCCTTAGGGGAGAAAAGATGATTAGTTTCCTCTTGTAGTATAATGTCACTGATGTCATGTGGGTTGAAGGATTAAGTCCTTTTATTTTTAAAACAGTTGCTAGGGTGTTTAAACCCCTCCTTTTTAGCCCTGTTTCTTGTTAGTATAGCAGCAAAAGGAAAAGAAAGTCACCCTCAAAAAGAATCTACTTTTCTTCAAATGGTTCCATTTAACGGGAAGTGTAGCTTCTTATTTTTCCAAAATGGGGTGATGGGGAAATTGCCAGATATTATTAGCTCATATTAACTGGTAACAAGAGGGGGGCAGGGGGAAGCAACCAAACATTCATTCTACCTTTCCGCCCCTCAGAAGTGTGATTTAAATCATACAGTTGCAATACATTATTAATGGAGCAGTAATCTCTGGCAAGCAAACTATGTTCTCTTCTGTCAAACGAAAAACCCAAACCATTGCTTTTCCTGACAAATACTGCTAAATAAATAAGGCTATGCCATTAGATTAAATATTTGATTTTTTTTTAATTCTTTTTTCTTTGCAGAGTATTGGAAAGGGGTCCTTGTGGTGTATAGACCCAGAATATAGACAAAATCTTATTCAGGCTTTGAAAAAGACACCCTATCACCCATACTCGCATGTGTTCAATACACCTCCCACATCTCCTCAGGCATATCAAAGGTAAGAATTAGATGCATTTTACAACTTTAAATGTTTTCATCCAGTGTCGTGCATCAGTCCGAGGTAAGCTGTTAAATGTAATTAAGTGGTGCAGTTTGTAAATGTGCCAGCGAAGGAAGCGCAGCGTGTGTCGGGATGCCACACCTGCCCCGAGCCAGTGGCCCGGCTCCCGCTCGAGCCACACCACACCGACTTTGGGGAGAGAACGCCTGGAGCCGCCGTGCACATGAGCACACGGAGAGCTCTGCAGTGTCTGCTTGTCCCCGTTGCAGCAGGTGCCAGCACAGCACCCTCGCTCAGAGGAGATGGGCTGGGTTTTCCCCCGCGGTAGCACTGGGCTGGGCGTTAGGCGGCTGTTAGGCCAGCCCTGCCCAGGTGGGTCATTCCAGAGTCATCCCAGCTGGGCACGGCAGAGCAAGTGCCATTTTTCTGCCTTAATCAGTGAAACAGGTGTGGGACGATTTTGTTTGTTGCCTTTTTTTTATTCATTTGTTTTGTGTTTATTTTTGATCTGGTCGTTGCTTATGACAAATGTCAACGAAGGGAAATAATGCACAACTGCCACCCGCCATGCGGGGAAGCAGACCCCAGGTTTGACACGACTGCTTTCTCCTGGCTGCTGACACGGGAGTCGTTCTCTGCACTTTCTCCAGATGTGGCAGCTGGTCAGGGCTGGGTCAGCGTTGCTGAGCACGGCCAGCGCGGTGCCCCCGCAAAACCAGGGAGGTGTGGTTGAGCAGCCATAGCAGGGGCAGCAGGGTCACTAGGACTGAGAAGGGGCTGTGGTGGCTCTCGTGGGGCTTGGGGTTGATTTTTGTGGGGGGGGGGGGGGGGGTGTTTGTTTGTTGGGGGGGGAGAGGGTTATTTATTTTAATTTTTTATGATGATTGTTATTTGTTTCGCGGAGCAGTTTCGGCGTTAGTGCCGAGGCCGGCGGGAAGGGGCTGGCGCGGGAGAGGCCGCCGCCCGCCCTTGTCGCCGATGCGCGTGATGGTCGCCATAGCAACGCCGGCGTCTCCCTGGCAACGCGTGGCCCAGACAGGTGCCGTTGCGTCACGGGGCCGCGCGGCGCTGCCTGGCGGCAGGACCGGCCGTTGCCGTGGTAACGGGTAATCCCGCGCGGCCGCCGCGCCGAAACTTCCCTGGAACTGGGATCCCGGGCCGGGTTCGTGTCCGGCGGAGATCACGGGTGCGGGGCTGCCGTCCCTGTTTCGGAGGGAGCGGCTGGCGAGGGGTCAGGCGGCAGCGGGAGGTGCCGCAAGTGGGGGGTTTCCTGAAGCAGCAGCACAGCCGCAGCGTGGGTCACTCTATTCTGCGTTTCCTGGGGAGCTCTGGAAAAATACTTCCTGTAGTACCACCTTTAGAAGGGATGTTTTCGCTTTTACTTTGCCCCTGCTCCTGGCGATGCCACTGCTATTGTGCTTTGTGGGACAGAAAAATAATTTGAATAACGGCATTAAAATTGTCATTTGTGTGTTTGAACAAGGCTTGTTTGCAGAGCCTCACTTTATAATTTGTGTTGTTTTTGTAAGAGTATTTTAATTATGCCCATACAGATTTATTCAGAGATTGTCCTATTAAGTAGAAGTGTAATGCACATCTGCCATAGGAATGGAGGGATTTTGATCCCTTCTAATCCCCACGAGCAAAAAAAAAAAATCCAGCAAACGCATGCAGTTGAAAGCATCTCTGGGTTGTGGTTTTTTATGCTAGAAGTGCGTGTTGACTTAATGGGTCAGGTTTGCCAGAACCGCTGTGCACTTTGCTGGCAGACGTTGCCCGCCAGAGCTCTCAGACGGCTCTTCCAGGTTAGGTGGAAGGAAGCAACGCAGCAGCATTGGCACCAGTGGTCCCTGCAGGGACGAGCCCCTAGAGACACCCCCATGGGTGTTGGTGTCAGGGAACCAGCCCCGGGGTGGCTGCCCAATGTCCTGCTCAGCCGTGTGTCCGCTCCTCTCCCCATCCTCGTGGCCAGGATGCCCGTGGAGCTGCACACCTGGGGCAGAAGTCGCAGAACGGTTTGGCTATGGTTGGAAGGGACCTCTGGGGATCTTCTAGTCCAACCCAAATCATGCTCCCCCCTTTTCTGGGGTGTGTGGCCAGAACCCGGTGGCCTGGTTTCATGTGTGGGAGAGGAAAGGTATACTGCCACATGCCAAACAGCATGGGATTTAAGACAGAGTTTGGAAAGACTGCTTGCTTTCACCAATGCCCACATACAGCTGTGCAAACGGGAGAGATGTCTTTTGAGTGAGGGACAGGGAGGATGCTACCGAAGCACTTGCAAGCATGTCCCAAAACTGAAAGGGAAACTTCCACCCGTTGCAAACTATGGGATGTCAGAGCTACTGCTACACTGTTTGTGCTGCCGGGCGTTTTCAAGTCTTCCTTGTAGTGTCTGGATCATAAAACAAAGAGCTTGCGCAGCTGCAGAAGCAAATGCCTTGCAAATAGGGGCCCAAAGGAGGCCAGGTTTTGTATGAAGAAATTGTGGTTGCACTGTTACTTTTAGCTGGCTATCTTTCAGCTGTTCTGCTGTCAAATAAAATCTGATCTTCCCGTGGTCTTCTAAAATATTTATTTATTCATCTACTAATGACTGGTGCAACATCAACACAAGGCTGGTCTAGGCCATCAGTGACTGTTAAACTAATTTAAATATGCATTGGCAGTTACACGGTGAAATCATTTTTCTGATATATTCACAAGGAGTCGAATATTCCCCATGCATTTGGAAACACAGTAATCCCATATGTACATGATTG
Organism: Patagioenas fasciata; assembly: GCF_037038585.1. Lineage (NCBI taxonomy): Eukaryota > Metazoa > Chordata > Aves > Columbiformes > Columbidae > Patagioenas > Patagioenas fasciata. The sequence continues at coordinate 52,643,782 of NC_092524.1, read as the reverse complement.
TTTTCTCATGTGCACAAAGACTTCAGTAACGGGTAGAAAATGTAAAAACACTCCGCCATTGTGGGATTTCCAGAGCAATACATCGTCATAGTAACAAATTCCGAGGGAAATTTTTCTGATGGTGAAGATAATACATCTAGAAAAAAATCCTTTGGTGGCGGAGGTTTTGCCGTCTGTTGAGCTTACATAACTGAAGCCCACAAGTAAGAGAAACTGTGTCACCTGATATTAATTAAATATGTCTGGAACCCAGTAATTTGCCAATATTACTCGTGCCTCTAGGAATGGGATTAATGGGAGAAGTTAGAGAGTTTGTAAGGATCAGTTGGTGTGATTCCACAGGGGCAAATTGACCTATTGCTTCTCTTTATCAAATGTTTTAAAAGAATAAGGATACACAAATGAATCACATGTTCTGTTTTTGCATAAGCAGCTTAGGGGTGCATTGAGCACGAAGTGGAGGAATGTATAATGAAAATATCCCAAGCATGATGATCACTGAACAGACAAATTCTCCTTTCATGAGCGGAGTTAATTACATCAGATAATTTAGCTCTACAACTTCACTAGAGCATCCTGCATAAATATAACAGGGAGGACCTTTTATAAGTTATATGATATGAACCCACACGTTTGGATGCCCAGTAAGTGTTATACTAGTGTAGTTTGACATTAGACATATGACTCAAAGTAGAAATTTTGGATTATATTGGGGTCCTTGTATAGAAGACCGTAGTTTTGGGGAGAAGAGCAACCTTGCAGTGTTGGTACATAAAAAGGAACTTGAGACAACAGTTGTCTGAATTGCTACTGCAGTTCCAGGTGAAGATTATCTGTAAGGTGTAAGAAGAATAATATAGTAATGCGAATTATTTCATTTTAACGGGATTGGATGCGTATTCTTAAAGAAAAAAATACTCATGCCAAAAAACCCAAAAACCTTTGAATTTTTATCTGGTTCTTCTAATTAAAGCATATATCATGTCATTTACGATTAGTGTCAAGGGTGATACACAGTGTTACGAAGAAGAAACTTTCTCTTGGGTGTGGAAAAATTGTCACTTTAGTCTAGTGTGTTTCTTCTTAAATATTTACAATTGTGTTTGCAATAGTAACCTTGCAATAGCAACATTTATAGACACAAACTTGATTAAGTAACTGTGTAAGTCTCCTGGTATTTCATCTATATGCTTTATTTCCCATTTTCTGACTCTAACTGAACTATAGGTGGGATTTGCTTTTCTGATAGTGCTTCAAGGGGATCTTGGAAAGGATTTTTCTTTTCTCTGTATCCATTAGACAGAGCTAGTTTTTAATTGTATTTCTCTTTCTACTGCTGAAACCTATCAGGGAATGTAATGTAAAATAGCAGAAATTGTCAGTTTCAGAGATGGATAAAAAATATCTGAAGATTTGGGTGACCACCTAGGAGTATTGGCTAGATTCCTTTACATACTTGTGGGGCATTATTGTGCTGCTTTTCTTTTTTTCCGGTGTGTTTTGCTAATAGTAGTTTGTTAAACCAGTGGCAAATGTTGACACATCTGTCCTGAGTAGCCCTATAGATGATGAAATTGCTAATGTGCTGGAGATAGAACTGAAGAGTGATTTCTTTCTTGCATTGTCTCAGCTTGCCTGTATTTGGTTTGGTTGAGTCTGTTTTGGCTGTGTGTTCCTAGACCTTTGATGAAGAACTGTGAAACAGCATCCTTAGCCTGTCATGTTTCTCTAGATGTGGGGCAAACAGCAGCTCCTTGCTTTCCACTGTTGTTATTCACATCCCCATTTATTGAACAGTCTTCACAGTTACTTGGCTTTTTAGGTTTGGTTTTTTTTTTTCCTTCTGTGCTGTCTGTAGACAAATATAGCCTTATTCCAAAGATAGTTTGGAATGGTACCACAGATATTTCCACTTCAGTTCATGTGAAAAGGGAAGTGTAGGGATGTGTTTTGAAAATGTTGTTAGGTTTTTGTCAATCTCTCTCTAGCGGTGGGTAGTCCCCTATGAAAGTTGTTGCAGTAGTCTCATTGATACAGCTGCGAATTGTTGACTGTAGGAACTTGGAAGCACATGGGTGCTGTGCTTCTGAGATGGTGTTCTGCAGCTCCCCGTCCCTTGTCCTCGCTGTCCCCAGGCGGTGTGTCTGGTACAGCAAGAAGCGGGGAGCGTGGGGCTGCCCTCCCCTCCCCTCGGGTTCCTGGGCAGCCCTTGGTCCCGTTAGCAGCGTTGCATCACTGTTAGAGCCGCAGCAGCTGCACACGTGGGGAAGCCTGTCTAGTGCAGTTCAACAACAGTTCATGGAAATTTTAGCAGTTCAAAATAAGGACTTGGGAACAAGTGTTTGTGTGGTCAGCAGTGACTGGCATCACGTTTGTTAATCATACAGTATTACAGCTGTGCAAGTCATCTGACTTCTGCATTTGAAAACAGACTCATGAAGCTTGGGAAACCAGAAATAGTATCCTTATGTCTCACATCTTACTGCTGTTGGATTCAGAAGAGGTTTTATTTATATTTGCAGAACTAAAGTTAATTTTTAAAATTTATTTTTAATTATTCTTTTTGTTTGTTTGTATTTTCTTCACTTCTCTATTAGTTATTGGACTTCTTTCCTTTGCTTCCATTAGTAATAAAGATTTACAGGGAAAGTCACCTTATTTGCAGTTCTGTTTTAAGACTGACGTTCTTAGAACAGTTTCTAATGTCAAAATAGAATTTCTATGACTGAATAAAATAAAGGTCGTAATTTCAGAATCTTTCAGGCAATAGGGAAGTGGTGGATTTTCTGTAGTGGTTGTGATTTTTGCAGTTTAGTTCTTCACTATTTATTTAGTATTTGTTTAGACTCAAAGTAAGGTCCATTGACTATTTCCAAGAATTGCAGCTCTATCTTAAACAAAAACCTGCATGGACCTTTCATCCTTTTACCTAGCATTTGAATGCATATTGGGGAATATAGAACATGTTTAAATTGTGATGGAGCTGTTGCACTTTATGTGAAACTCCCAACATTTTTTAACTAGTTTGTTCCATATGTAATATCCTTCTGAGAATATCAATTCTACCCATGGATTCAATGACTTTGGCTGAGAAAAGATGCGAAGCAAGACTTGGTTGGCAGCCTCTCATTGTGTTGGGACAGTCCACTTGAGTCCAACAGCTGTAGGAACTGGCTGCAAGAGACCTGGTGTGTCCCCAGGTCATAACAGAAGGTGACAACTGTACCATCAAGAAACTAGTTTTCCATAAAGAATGTCCTGGAGGATGAGCACAACCAGTGAAGATAAATTTATCTTTTCTCTGCACAGTGTTAGTGAGAAGCAGAACATAAGAGGATCCTGTTTTGTTGCTGCTCACAGCGTGATTGTGGAAAATCCTGACACGGTGGGGTCCAGGTGATCGAGGTGGCCAGTCTGGCCTTGGGTTATCCACAGAGCTAAAAAACTGGACTAGGTGATGTATCTTCAGCCTGGGCTCTGGGCCAGCTGGCAGTGGGCGGGGAGATCTGGACCTTCAGGAGAAGGTGGTCTGACCTTCAGACCTTGCAGACCAGCTGTCTTTGTGCAGGACAGAATCCTCTCTGGTTTCCTTATCTCCCAGTCATAGCAGGCACCTGTGTCCTAAGCCAGGCTTGTTGCAATAGTGTTTCCAATTATTTTATACAAAGAGTTAAAAGAAAATTGCAGTTGCCTTTCATACCTGTGTTAGGAGTGACGTAATCCTGACCTGTTTATCAGACCCAGTGTTTCTCAAAGCATCAATCAGTCATTCTGCAAATGATTTTTTAAACAGCACAGGTGTGCTAAACTTGTAGAGCTTTTCCACTATCATATCGCAGCACCAGTGGCCCTAAACCTTAACGTGAAAGGCAGTTCCTCTTGGAAACTATTTCCTTAGTAAATATTTATTCCCAGATACAAAGCTCAAAACAAGTTTCAATGGGTTAGTCTTTTTGAATCTTTATGAGACATCACACTTTTTCTGGGTTACATATGGTATCCCTGCATATAGATTTGTGTATATACAGTATGCTCATAGCATAATATCTGTAGATAGTTTGGTATGCATTTTGGAGAATGCAGGTTTCTTAATTTATTTGTTTGAAGAAAATAACTTTTGGGATAATTTTGTTTGTTAATGTGTGAATGCTTTTGAATCACAATTATTCCCCCCCTCCATCATCATTGCTGATTATAACTTCGCTTCTGACATCGCGAAACCTCAGTTCAGGGCCAGAGTTGCCACATGCAGGTTGTGATTAGTGACCATGTTTTTTGTGGCTTTTATAACTCTTCATCGCCATGGTACCTGGATTTCTGTTGTATCCAGTTTTTAATGTGTTTGAAGCTATCGTCTGATTGTATGATCCTACCATGTAAAAGTGATATTCTTCCGGTTTTGATGGAACTGGGTTTTGTACAAATAAAACTATTTTGCTACAGTTGTTTCCTTTCACAGGAACTTCCATGACTCAGAAGAACAAAAACTGAAATGGCTTAAACAGTGTTAAAATGTCTCATTTTGAAGTTTTAGAACAGAAAGCATGAAACCTTTGTTTCATACTGAAACTTCTTTACACTTGGGTTTTAAATTTTCTCTTGGAAAAATCAAGCTGCTTGTTTCATCAGAATGAAGTGCTTACCTAAAACCTATTTTTTGGAGGAGGCGGGTGTCTTCAGTAGAGAAGTTTCCATCCTCAGCGACCCCCTGTATGGCTGGGAAGAGACTGTTCCCCACACACTCACCTCTTTGTCCCAAAGTGAAAAGGCAGGAGATGAGAGCTCTGGCTCTTTGCTTGTCCAGTGTGTTTTATGCTACACTGGCCTGATAAAATGTCCCTTCCCCTTTCCCCTTGTGAAACCGAAGCGCTCAGGATTTGCACTTCTTGTTTTGTTTTTTTGTTTCTGTTTTTCCAGTAAAGCCACAATGAAACTATAATGGCTATATTTGATTGTTTGTACTATATATTTTTCACAGATGTTGTGACTTAATTTTGGGAAGCACACAGTTGTTTAAAGAAAATCTGTAAAGCAATTTTGGTACATCTAAACGTAAATGAGAATTAAGAGGCTGTGTTTCAGATGGATTTCAAGAAACTCTTGTTGGCTTTCTTTCTGTTCCAGGTGGCCCTGGAGGCAGTGTTTATGTGTGGGGTGCCTGTTGGTGGCATTTGTTCTGTTTCTAAATTATAAAACTGTAAAATGCAGCATTTTCCTTTTTCTTTTTTTTTTTTTTTTGCTATTTGTTAAAAAAAGGGGGAGGGAGGTTTAGACAGTGTGTAGGTCAGTGGAACTTGCTACCACAGGAAAATGCTGAGGCTGAGGATTATGCAATAGTTCCCTGAGAAGTGAAGTCATGTTGAACTGTCATGTCCAGAGCTAATACAAATGCATCTGGAAGAGGGTACTAGACCTTATGGGATTTTTTTAGTTTTAAATCAACCCTCTGATACTTTGAGTTCACAGGGGCTGCAGTAGCAAGCACAGATATACTGTGCTGCTCTTTCTGTGGAGCTTCCATCTCTGGCATTGGGTCATGGAAACCCTGGACCAAACAGGCTGTTGGTTTCATGCAGTTTGGTGGTGTTGATGTTGTTATACTTTTGATAAGATTCCCCATTTTGAACCTGAAGCTTTTTTTTCCCTGTAAGCATATGTTGTTCTAGTGATAAATGTGGAAACCTCGGAGGGTTTCAGTGCACAGCTATATGTATATACAGTGTACTTCTTATGTCCAAAGGCAGCCTGTCTGCCAGGGAAGCTGCTCTGTTGTGCTTAGAAACAAAATGTACTGTTCTAGTGTAGGTGACCTATTTCCATTACAGAAGCGTAAATACAGCAACAGTGATAGGAGAATTGCTTGAGACAACTAGTCTGAAGTGGGTTTGTGTAAGCAGTTTGACTAGCAAACACATTAGAGAAGTTCATTTTGTTGATGAATAACTTGTGGATACCAGAAGAGGAGCACTGGTAAGGTGCCGCCTGGCTCTGCTGCTCTGGGGAAGTTGGCTGAGTTGTCATGTTGTTGTGGTTTAACCCCAGCCGGCAACCAAACACCACACAGCTGCTCACTCATTCCCTGCCATTGGGATGGGGGAGAGAGTTGGAAGAGTAAAAGTGAGAAAACTTGTGGATTGAGACAAAGACAGCTGAATAGGTAAAGCAAAAGCCGCGCACACAAACAAAGCAAAACCAGGAATTAATTCGCCTCTTTCATGAGCAGGCAGGTGTTCAGCCATCTCCAGGACAGCAGGGCTCCATCATGTGTACCAGTCTCTTGGGAAGACAAATGTCATCACTCTAAATGTCCCACCCTTCCTTTTACTTCTCTCAGCTTTTACACCGACCGTGATGTTGTCATATGGTCGGGCATGTCCCTTTGGCCAGTGTGGCTCAGCTGTCCTGGCTATGTCACCTCCAACTTCTTGTGCACCTGCAGCCTTCTCACTGGAAAGTCCTTGACGTGGTATAAACATTGCTTAGCAACAACCAAAACGTCAGTGTATTACCAGCATTCTTCTCATACTAAATCCAAAGCATAGCGCTATGCTCACTACCAGAAAGAAAATTAACTCTGTCCCAGCTGAAACCAGGACACATGTACACCCGTGTATCTGTTTACAAAGGAGCATGGTTTCCACCTCCGTGTTTTAAGATCTTTTTTTTTCCTTTGTGAAAGGGGGATGACTGGATTTGCCATCTCGGATAGGAGTTTTATAGGATTAGTTTTGTAAAAGATATTTCTTTTCTTTTCATCCTGACTCATTTCTGCGTTGCTGGCAATCTCCTCCTGTTAATTGCCAGAACTCGTTCTGTGGGCTCATGCGTATGCTTCGGTTATGTATGGTCATTTTTCATTTCTATGCTCTTAAAGCATCCAAGAAGGCACAGCCAATGAGTCTTACTAATACAAATGTAAATGTATTTCTTTCTTGGCTTGCTACAGCATGCATGCGCTTGTTAAATTTTCTTTTCATTAGCTTGTATGACATATTTTTGGTATTAGAATCAGTATTACATGGACTTCATTTGTGAAAGTGGAATAACTGCAGTTTGTTATTTTGCCCTTTTCAAAGGTAGTAGTCAGTGTCTAACTTTATACAGCTGGTGTTTTTGTGCATTTGTTGCTTATGGCCTTGTGTACCTGACTGCTGTTGCAAGTTGTTGTCTGTAGTGCAGTTTTTGACCTCACTGATGGGCTCTCTATGTTTTCTGCCTGGGTAATATAAATATTCCAGAGCTCTGTGCCTCTCACTGCTTTTTTTCTGTAACTATTTTTGTCAGGATTCCATTATATATCCTTCTGAAAAAAATTCTGTTCAAACAGTGTTATAGGCTTAATGGAAAACTTCCTGAGGTTAGTTTGAAGAACTAAGAAGCTCAGAACAGACTCTTTTTGACACTTAAAAATCAGTGTTTGAAAGTGCATATAATTCTGTTTAGTCTTGTGACAGTGTGGTGGGGGTGTTTTCTGAAGACAGAATATATGAAATTTGGAAATAATAACTCCATAGTAATGCAGATATTGAAAACTGAGTTATTAAAAACATAGCGATGCTTTAAAATGTCCATGCAGCATTGTAAATACAAAACCGATGGCAGTGCAGGATGTAGGTTCCAGTAAAAGTGTTTGGAAAAGAGATGTAAATTTAGCAAATCTGTATTGGAGAAAAAAATGTAAACAAAAAGGAATTGGGTTACTTTTAATTATGTAACTTTCCTGGAAAGACCTTTTTTATTTTTTTTTTTTTTTTTCCAGGCAGCTGTCTGATCAATGGCAAAATTCATAACAGCTCCGCAAGTATTTAAGATCTCTATTAATTGGAGTTCCTTCTCTATATGAAAAATTGTTCCCTCGTTGGCTGTTTTGCATATGAAAGATGAGGACGACCATTTTTCTCATGAGATGAAAAAAAAAATAAAACAATTAATTGGAACGAAATAATTTCCTAAGCTTAAGGGAATTAATAACAAACAAAGGCTTATGGAGTAGCCAGCTTTTCTTTTGCTACTTGCAAGTATAACGTAATGAAAAAGGAAGGCTTTATACAAACACATTTATTCTATGATACCTTAAGAGCCATAGTCAACTATATTGCTAAAGCAGTGTAGATCTTCTGGTTATTAATTATATTTTTCTGCTTTTATTTTCACATGTAGAAATAGACTTGCTCAGATTTGGAGGGAAAAAAAGAATGGAAATTTGTGCTCTAAGGCTAGAACTGGTCTTTTCTGTCTCTCTGGGGATATTACCATCAAACTCCTGCTTTGAAAACAGCTGCAAAGTCATGTTGAGGAGTTCTGTATTTTCTAACAATATAGAGCAAGAGTTTTAGGAGTTTAGTGTGTGTTGAGTGGCACTGCCAAAAACTTTAAAAAAAAAAAAAAACCACAACCCACCAATATGAATTTTGCCTATTCCTGTGCCCATTTGCCATCCTTGGTTGGCTGCAGTGAGTAGGAGATGCGCCTGAGAAGAGTAACCAGCACTCCGTAGGTGGTACTCGGCAGGCACTACAGTTAAAAACTCCACTAGCAGTTGCCATCTGATCAGTTAAACCCCCACAAACTAACAGAGAAAACATTTCACAGGCTGTTTGGATTTGCTACTGAGTTTGCCCCTTGTCTAGTCTAAGACAACAGCAGCATACTTGGGCTTTCCCCGTACCGCACGGGCCAGTGGCACACAGCTCCAGACTCGTTCTCAACGCCCAGTGTCTTCTGATTGCTCAGCAGAGGGTTGGTTTCAGGGTTCGCTTTGGTTTTGTGGGTTTTTTCCTTCTTTTTGCATTTTCCTTGTTTTTCCTTTGCAAAGTCATTTTAAGGTGCTCTTGCTACTCTAATACAATAGTAAACTGTCCTCTCAGTTGTGCTGGTGAATACATTTGTATAGCTGCACTGTGAATGGGACCCTGGTAATGTGTTTGTTTATTTAAGGGATTTGGACTTGTCACAGTATCACGGTATGTTTAGGATTGGAAGGGACCTCGAAAGATCATCCAGTCCAATCCCCCTGCTGGAGCAGGTACGCCTAGGTGAGGTCACACAGGAATGTGTCCAGGCGGGCTTTGAATGTCTCCAGAGTAGGAGGCTCCACAACCCCCCTGGGCAGCCTGTTCCAGTGCTCTGACACCCTCACTGAGAAGAAGTTTTTTCTCAAATTTAAGTGGAACCTCTTGTGTTCCAGCTTGATCCCATTGCCCCTTGTCCTATCATTGTTTGCCACTGAGAAGAGCTTGGCTCCATTCTCATGGCACTCACCCTTTATATATTTATAAACATTAATAAGGTCACCTTGCAGTCTCCTCTTCTCCAAACTAAAGAGACCCAGCTCCCACAGCCTTTCTTCATAAGGGAGGTGCTCCACTCCATTAATGATCTTTATTGCCCTACGCTGGACCCTCTCCAGCAGTTCCCTGTCCTTCTTGAACTGAGGGGCCCAGAACTGGACACAATATTCCAGATGTGATCTCACCAGGGCGGAGTAGAGGGGAAGGAGGACCTCTCTCGATCTACTGACCACCTGCCTTGTAATACACCCGAGGATGCCATTGGCCTTCCTGGCTACAAGGGCACAGTGCTGGCTCATGGTCATCCTGTTGTCCGCCAGGACCCCCAGGTCCCTTTCCCCTACGCTGCTCTCCAATATGTAATTTCCCAACCTATACTGGAACCTGGGGTTGTTCCTGCCCAGATGCAGGACTCTACACTTGCCCTTGTTAAATTTCATCAGGTTATTCCCCGCCCAACTCTCCAGCCTGTCCAGGTCTCTCTGGATGGCAGCACAGCCTTCTGGCGTGTCAGCCACTCCTCCCAGCTTAGTGTCATCAGCAAACTTGCCGATAGTACACTCAATTCCCTCGTCCAAATCGTTAATGAATATATTGAATAATATTGGCCCCAGTACTGACCCCTGAGGCACTCCACTAGATACTGGCCTCCAACTGGACTCCGCACCATTGACCACCACTTTCTGGCTTCTCTCTTTAAACCAGTTTGCAACCCACCTCACTACTCTATTGTCTAGACCACACCTCCTCAATTTAGCTGTGAGGATGCTGTGAGAGACTGTGTCAAAGGCTTTACTGAAGTCAAGGTAGACCACATCCACCGCTCTGCCATCATCCATCCACCTTGTTACATTCTCATAAAAGGCTATGAGGTTGGTCAAGCATGACCTACCCTTGGTAAAGCCATGCTGACTGCCCCTAATGACCCTCTCATCCCTGATATGCCTTGAGATGACACCAAGGATAAGCTGTTCCATAGCTTTCCCAGGGACAGAGGTGAGGCTGACCGGTCTATAATTACCCTGGTCCTCCTTCTTGCCCTTTTTGAAGACTGGAGTGACATTTGCTTTCCTCCAATCCTCGGGCACCTCTCCCGCTTCCCAAGACTTGGCAAAAATGATGGAGAGCGGTCCAGCAATGACTTCAGCCAGCTCTCTCAGCACCCGCGGACGCATCCCATCTGGACCCATGGATTTATGGATGTCCAGACTATTTAATTGCTCCCTAACCCAGTCCTCATCGACTAAAGCAAACTCCTCCATTGACCTGGCTTCATCCGGGGTCTCAGGGGTACAGGGCTCCCCAGGACAGCCTCCAGCGGAGTAGACAGAGACAAAGAAGGCATTCAGCAATTCTGCCTTCTCTGTGTCTTCTGCCACCAGGGCACCCACCCCATTCATCAGTGGGCCTACATTGCCTCTGGTATTAGTTTTATCTGCTATGTATTTGAAAAAGTTCTTTTTGCTGTCCTTGACCCCTCTCGCTAACTGTAATTCTAAGGAGGCCTTGCCTATCCTAGCTGCCTTCCTACAGCCTCTAACAGCAGCCTTATATTCCTCCCAAGTGGCCAGCCCCTGCTTCCATGACCTGTAAACTCTCCTCTTCTGCTTGAGCATACCCAAAAGATCCCTATTCAACCACACAGGCCTCCTGGCTCCCTTCCTCGACTTCCTACGTGTGGGGATGCTCTGATCCTGAGCATGGAAGAAGCAATCTCTGAATGCAATCCAGCTCTCTTGGGCCCCTTTTCCTTCAAGCAGTCTTGCCCATGGGATTTCCCCCAGCAATTGCTTGAAAAGGCCAAAGTTAGCCCTGCTAAAGTCCAGGGTTGCATTTCTACTTGCTATTCTGTTCCTGCCACACGAGATGCTGAACTCCACCATCTCGTGGTCACTGCAACCCAGGCAGCCCTCAACCTTTACTGCCTCGACCAGACCCTATTTGTTAGTGAGGATGCACCTCTCCTAGTCGGCTCCTCCACCGTCTGCATGAGGAAGTTATCATCAATGCACTGGAGGAACCTCCTGGACTGTGGCTGGCTGGCTGAATGGTCCTTCCAGCAAACATCAGGGAAGTTAAAATCACCCACAACAACCAGGGCCTGTGACTGTGAGGCCACTCTCAGCTGCGCATAGAAGGCCTCATCAACTTCCTCAGCCTGATCTGGTGGCCGGCAATAGACACCTACAACCGTATCACCCCTGCCAGCCTGTCCCTTGATCCTGACCCATACACTCTCAACTCGTTTCTCATCCGCTCCTGGGCAGAATTTAGTACATTGCAGTTCCTCTCTCACATAGAGAGCAACTCCACCACCACACCTGGCTGGCCTGTCTTTCCTGAAAAGGGCGTAGCCATCCATGACCACATTCCAGTCATGTGAACTGTCCCACCACGTTTCTGTAATTGCCACCAGATCCTAATCTCCCGACCGAACATAGGATTCTAACTCTTCCTGCTTATTCCCCATGCTGCGCGCATTGGTGTACAGGCATTTCAGGGAGCGAGCAGAACACACCAGTTTCTCCCTAGGGGCACAGGAGGCCACCCGGTCCTCATCCGTTCTAGAAGGATGAGGGCTTTCTTAAAGCATTCCTACCATAGAAAATCTGACAGAGACTATTTGGATGTCACAATGCTGTGCTAGTAAAACTGTGCTGCATCTGGCTCTCAAAGCAGAGTTTCTGCACAGAAGTGCATGGAGACGTCATCATACTTAGTGTTGACCCAGGGGTATTCTGGCAGGTGAGTGCTTCAAACCTGCTTCAAAGGTTTCCTGACTTGCAAACCTGTGTTCTCAAGTCATGCTATAGAAAAGTTCTCTGGTGCTGGGTAAATCAACAGCTGGGGAAGGAGGTGCTGCACCTTGACTTCATGATTCCTTGTTCTGCAGGGGCTTGATGAGAGAGTGCGATTCACATGGCACAGTTAGGCCATCTGCTGCACCCCTCAGCCTGTGCTGTCACGCAATAGCCGCAGGGCAGCCCGGGCTGGCACAGCAGTTTGGACTGCACCAAAATGGGCAGACGCTCCCTGCAGACTCCAGCCTGAGGAGAGGAGACTGTCAACAGGAACTCATCTTCACTTGCTGGCCACTGGTTTCCAGTTTTCAAACTGTAAGGTAGAAAAGGGAGGTCACGATGATGCTATAAACAAGTTAGCAGTATCCCTCTGTAAATGCAGGCACTTGGTTTTCACGAGGATGTCTCTCTGGCTCTGTTGTGTTGCTGTTGTGAACAGACTTTGACACTTGAATGGAAAACTTGCCACATAGCAAAACTTGCCAACAGCGTGTGAGGAGGAAATGAGTACACAGAGTCTGGCTTATCTTTCCTTGGTCACTGACCAGGTGCAAATAATGAACTTATTAGACTGAATTAATCTCCTAAAGGAAATGGTTTGAAATCCATCTGGTAGAGTGCTGAAAAGCAGACTCAATAAAATCCTTGAAAATTGACTGTAGAAAGGAGTTTTCTGTTGGCAGAATGCTAAATTGGATGACCTGAGGAGAGTTCTCTGTCTGAAATTACTGACGTAAAGGCAAACAGAAATAAGCGATGGATCCCGAGCACAAGGTTTGCAAACTGCGTGTTCAAGAGATGGACAATTGAAATGCACTTGTTCCAGCTGACGTTCTATATCACGATTCCTTCAGTGAAATGTTACACCATGGGTGGCTTTAGTGTGGTTGGGGGAACCTGACATTCAGAGGACAGTAATATGCACAGAGCTAGGCATACTTATTACCTATCTTAATTCACAAACCACCGAGACACTGCCTGATCTCAAGCTATGGTGCAAACAAAGAAAAATCATCAGTGATTTCAGCTCTGTTTTCAAACTTGCTGTTGATTTCTGCGACCAGAAATAAATGACAGGTTCTTGCTGTGTGGCTGTTACATATCTACACCATTTCTAGAGGGTACTTGAAGTAAGAGACAGTGCTTTTTCTTCTGCAGTGATAGTCACATGCTGGCTGAGCGTGCCAGACTGCCTTTTTACACAGAAACTTTTGGTGTTACCTCTTTGCATTAACAGTGGGTTCCCTAAATCAACTGAGACCTTGTGTCTTGTGTGCTGACTTCTGTAGGAGTCTCAGCACCAGACAACCTGTCTCTTGTTAATGCTCCACAAGGTAAGTTGATCTTTCAGGAGGGTGAGGAGAGTTGCATCTTTTCCCTGTTTTAATGCTAGCGTATTCTTCGTAGCATATCCGGTTGTGATATCTAAAGGCGTGCAATAGTGGATTGAGGCCATGGATGTAGTTTAAATTGCATTTGAACTCCAGAACACTGCTTGGGGATATGATAGAAGCAATGGATATCTCATGAGATGTAGTTTCTTGTGCTGTCCCTCAGCTTCAAGACAGCAAAAGACAATGTACTATATCTAAGTGTCAAAACGTTATGTGGACTCTTGGTGATGCAGTCCTACCAGCCTGAAAAACTTTTGAAGCTTTGCGTTATTTTACCTGAATCAAAGCTCAAGGTCAGCCTTCGGTTTGCTGGAACATCCATTGGAAATAGCCGTTTTTTTTGTGGTTTTGTTTTAGTGCACTCACTGGATTGAAGTTTCCAATTACACAAAAACTTAATTCTGCTTCCAAGTCTGTCTGGGAAATGGTCAACTCTGATAGACCCTCAGTAAGAGAAGTAATTGTTCCTTTTTGGCACTACCTGCAAATACACTCGTTAGCTGAAAAGTAGCAGGCTTTCTTAAATCTCCTCTTTGCTCGTTATTCTTCAGGGAACTATATTCTGGAATATTTCTTAAACAAAGGCTGTCCTTTCACCACACCGATTCGGTCCTGTCATGTTGATGTGTTCCGTGGTGGCGGCGTTGCCACAGTGCTGGAGATGAGGTGTCAGGGCGCACCCCTGCTTCCCTCCTCCATCCTGCTGCCAGCGGGGCTCCTGCAAACGCCAGCACTGCCTGTGCACCCTGCACACCCGGGTGTGGGGCTCGGGACCCTCACCGCCCTGCACACCCAGGTGTGGGGCTTGGTGCCCTGCTCGCCGCCCTGCACACCCAGGTGTGGGGCTTGGTGCCCTGCTCGCTGCCCTGCACACCCAGGTGTGGGGCTTGGTGCCCTGCTCGCTGCCCTGCACACCCAGGTGTGGGGCTTGGTGCCCTGCTCACTGCACTGCACACCCAGGTGTGGGGCTTGGTGCCCTGCTCGCTGCTCTGCACACCTGGGTGTGGGGCTCGGTGTCCTGCTCGCTGCCCAGCCCTTCGCCTGCCCAGCCTGCAGATAGCCTGCAAACTTTTGGAGCTCCTTGAGCAACAGTGAAGCAATGCTTTGGCTCCACGCAATCTCGCTGCTCATGCTGTGCGGTTTAAAGACAAAGTGCTTCCTGCTAATTATTAACAGTTACTCTGTAGGAACAGACTCATTATAGGGGTGCTGAACCCTGGCCCGCCATCCTTTTCAGCACCTGAACAATGCAAGAGGGAGGGGGAAGAAACCGCGAGGGAAACTGGAGTGCTGGCACCAATTAGTCCTGAGATTAGTCCTGAAAGAGGATTGCAATTGCAAGGCCAAAAAGAGTAGAGAGTGGGTAAAAGGATTTGAAATGAGATTATAGGGCCTAAAAGCGCCTTTCTTTTGTTAGGGAAATAATTCAGCAGTTTTGCTCGAGAAAGTGAGACAATCCAGTTCAGTGGCTGAAGTGGGAGATGTGTGTCCTGTTGCTTTTTAAGGTTCTTTAACGAAGTTGATCCCCAGTTGCATTTGTTAGTACTTCCTGAAAAATCAAAGTGTTTTCAACAAACAAACAAAAACAGGGAGGAAAGCTATTGCCTCATCAAAAGGCCTGTTGTCTTTCAGGAAGCTGATTTGTATTCTTTAAAAGGGAAGCCAAGGAAAGGAGGCAGATTGAACTCTCTTTTTTTGCTTTGGCAAAACTTTTTTCTTCGTGGTTACTATGAGGCTGGCACCGGAGTCACCCTTTCACCACCCATCCTACAGATGAATTCAGTGCCGGTTTTCATTTGTTGGCCTGCTCAGGGATGCAAATCAGGCAGTTCCTACTTCAGTTAAAAGCAGCTCTCCTGTCAGTACTATGGTGGTGTGTGTCCTTCTCTTCCTCCGGGAGGGAAGCGGGCACTGAGCCTTGCTGCCCTATTGAGGAGACCGTAATACGCACTCATGTACAGAAAGCGTGTCTGGGGCTGGAGACTGGAGCTTGCTTGGAGACTGCAGAAGAGGCTTTTCCCCCTCCTCCTCCTTCCAGAAAGAGGATTTCAAAGGGAGAATTACAGAAGAGACATGCACACATTGTGGATTTAATAGGAAATATTTTTCTTCAGTACATTCACAACTGCAAGACTACATGAAATGGTGACTTTTTCTGCCCTTCCCAAGAGGGAAGTTTTTTTTCTTGGGGTGACATAAACTCAGAAAGTGTGGAGGGATCATAAATGTATCCGTTACCAGTTTTTTTTTTTCTTTCTTTACTTTTTCAGTGGAAATTCTCAGTGTGAAACACCTATGTAGTCAGGCTCAAGAGCCCTGCTTTCCGTTTGCTATGCCCACAAGTTTAGGGGAATTTCTCGATGTGGAGGACTAGTGGGTTCTACATGTTCTTCATTTCCTTTACCGCGGTGTTTCACATGAGCCTGTGTTCAGTCTGCCTTCACAGGCAGTAGTTGTACTCCTAGTTGTCTTCTGTTGTGGCACTGGGAGGTTGGTGAGCATCATCTTGCTGTTCAGGCTCGTGCTGTAAGGGGAATATATTATTTGAGAAAACCTCTCTTTTAATAGAGGGGGCCTTTTTTTCTCTGGACAAAGACATTAAAATAGGACATTCTACGCTCTGTTCTTGGAGCTGCTGTTCGCTTTGGACTTGTTCATAAACACATTTTAATTCCCATCTAAAGCACTTGCTAAATGCTACATTTTTGTCTGTTTTGTTTTTTGTTCTATTATGCTGCTTTCATATAATCTACTGAATCTGACCTGCTTCTTTCTAACCTTCATAAGCTGTTCTCGAGTTCCTCCAAGAAAAGTGGGAATGAGAGACTAAGAGATGAACCCACCAGGTTGTGTGTCCACACAAACAGGGAAGAGGGGAACTGGTGAAGAAACACAAGCTCTTGTCCTGTCCATGGGTCTCGTCTAAATGGCTTAATAAGACTTGTGAAGTTGTCCCATGCTGAGGTGCTAAAAGCTCTATTAGATAGCCATAAACTTTTTGAAATAGAATAAAGACAATAATAAAACCCAAAAGAGATTCAGCAAAGGGGATAACATGGAGGAGGAGACAGTTTAGGCAGAGGTTGACAATGACAACAGAACAGCAAGTCCTCTCTGTAGGTCAGAAAAATGGTTTGAAAAGGGTAAAGAGTGCACTGAGATGACAACAGTTTCTGCTGATACCACCGAAGTCCTGCTTTGCTTCAAGTCATATGTCTCTGTGATGTAAAATTTAGGCCCAGGCATTTCTAAAGAGGCGGTCCAGCATGTTCCAGTTGAGCTGAGTGCCGCAGGTGGTGGTTGCTCATCCAGCAGAGGCAGCTCTCTGGATGGTTCCGTGCTGCATATGGCTGGGCTTGCTGCTTTCAAGTTTATGCCTATTTATTTACAGTGTGCATTGGCAGGAAAATTCAGTGATGCACTCTATATGACACTGAAAACAGAGACTTGACTATGAATGAAACCACTAACATGAGAATTAACTGAAATGGTTTAACAAAGTCATTTGTTCCATCCTCACTGCCCTGATTTGTTGGAAGTTACATAAACACGTGAAGAAAATATTTCTGTTTAATTGATTGTAGGAAATGGATGCCCTATAAATTAATTACCTCTTTAATGTTTAAAAGGTTATGTCCTGTTCATTTTATGACTGATTAGTATCATTTTGCTAGAATGAGTAACTTTGAGGTCATCCAGTGTTTGAAAAGCATAGTTTGCTACTTTCTGTGATCTGATGCTTTCGAGGGCACAAAATCTGTCTGGGGATGTCAGGGTGTCAGTGTCTCTTTCTAAACATCAGTGAACGATAATTAATTGTTTCCTGTAATCTAATTCATTGATTTTCTCTATTTGAGGTGATCCAAGGAGCAGCTTTACTCCAGGGATTAATTACAGAGAGAGTGAGAGTACACATACACTCATGAACATATTTTTGCTAGTTAATACTAATGAGGATTTTTTGCAACTGCACGGCAGACATAGATTCAACTGAAGGAGAATTACACAGTATCTGACAGATAACTGTGCCCACCCTTAGAAACCCCTTTTGGTGTCTGAAAAGCGTGTGCTCTTCGTTAGCGAAATACCTCAATTTTTGAGGTTGGCCACCACCAGATGGACCTCCCAGAGCCTCTTGGTTCATCAAGGAGAGCCTGCAGTCTCCTCCACTGGCTGCTAAACCAAAGCTGTTTGGTGAGGAGCACAGAGGATTGCTGGATTGTCATACTGGGTTTTATTCTTTAACTTTCTTGAGCTTTATCAAGAGACAGTGAATGGCCTAGACTGTTTCTGTAGGCTTTGTGCTTTGGCACAAGGTTGTTACCAAACTGCTGTTTAGATATAGCATGCAGAAACAGTCAACTTAGACATTTGCAACTTTGGGGCACGTTTTTGTGTTTGTAATGATTTTTTTCAACCTTCCCCGCATGAAATCACAGTGGATAAAGCAGAGATACATAAACTAGTTATCTCATTGCAAAAGCAATTATCTGCCCACCTTCACCTTTCTTCATACAGCCTTTATTTCTACACCTCTGGTTTCTGCTGCATATCCCAGGGTGAAGAGCTGTGTTTGGGCCCCGTCTTACTGAGTCATGTCCAGTTTCTGCACAAACAGCTGAGGAGAAGCAGCAAATGGAGGGCAACATAGACTAGACCGTGGATTCCACTGGGGAAGCCAAAATTTGCTGAAAGAACGATGTTGTAGGACAGTTTCTGGAAAAGTAGTCTCCGTCTTGGTAGAAATGCAGCTTTGTCGGTTGTATGAAGAATTGCTGGCTTAAAGTAGAGAGACAACTTCTTGCTATAGCTTATGTGAAGGTTGGCTTCTCTTTTCTTCGGTGAGTTCATTCATGCAGGTGATACGGTAACTTGAGAAATTTATTAGAGTATTATCAAGTACAGTGTTAGTATTCTCAACAGGCTGAACAGCTGTTTGGAGAGACAAGGATTAGAGAGAAAGATGCACACTGAATTTTATTTCCCATTACAGGTGGGAGGTGTTTTTTTCTGCTAAGATGAAAGTGGCTAAAGATAATTTAAAAATGAGTGAAAATGAAGTCCTCCAAAAACTTGTTTACAGTTAGACTTGCAGAATGTGTGAAATTCATTATTCCATAGCTCTGCTTTGAAAATGTTAAGTAGAAGTTATCGGGAGTTGTATGCTGTGGTTATTGTTACTGTAAAAATAACTAGGAGTGCTCTTGTTCTGGAGACCAGAGGTACAGATCACATATAGTCCCCAGCCACGGTTTAGTGGGTCTTCTTCATTTTGGCAGAGGCTGTAAATACCTGGTGAGGTCACATCTGCTCTGCTTCTTGAATTTGACGCTTTGTGGAGTCGAAGACTTTTCTGATATAAATGGAAAATTCCTATCTTCTTCTGACTGAATTAGGCTGATAGGATAGAATTTAGTCAAACTTGTGCTGTTTGCTTTGAATTTACTGTATAGTGGAGGGCATATTACAGTTCTGCTTTTTATTTGCTTGGCATCCAGCCTGAGGGATTTGGGGTGCATTTAGGAGAAGCACAGAACTCTTGTAGGTGTGATGGCAGTTATGAGGAGCCCTAACACGATGGTGGGGTGGGCCTGGAGGTGGGGTGTCCAGGGGCCCCACGTAGGGTGTCCAGGAGCCCCACCTGGTCTGCTGCAGTTTACTGGGGCTTTTGGAGGTACATAGTTATCTCTGTGTGTATGTTTTCCTTTCTGTGAATGGAAATGGTATCTCTGTAACTCTGTGGGTGGAGGGGTTGGTCTAGGTGAAGTCTCTACAATGCTTGTGAATGCAAAAAATACTGTATTCGCTTCCTTCTTTCGTTATATCTGTAGATCCAGACTGCAAGGTAAAACAACCCAGTGTTAGGTGCTGTAGTTCGATGTGTCTGTTGGTCTGTCCCTCCCCTGTCCCTACAGTGCAGCCCTGAGTGCTTCAAACTGAGTAATCACAGGAATATGAATCAGTGAAAGCTGAAAAATTTTGATACTAATTTTTTTTATGCCTTAGCAGTTTGTTTCTAAAAAGGGGTAACTTTATGCATTAAACTTTTGTGTTGGTGATAGAAGCACTCACAAACTGCTTATCATTCACCTTTTTAGCATGTTGCGCTCTGTGCTGTATGATCCTCAGGCGCTGCTCTTCTGGGGCGCAGGAGTGTGACTGCTGAATGCAGCACTTGTGTAGTAGATACACGTGAAGAGGTAGAATTGACATTAATCAAAAAACGTAATTGGAGCTTTCCAAATGTGTGAGTACTTGACTTGTGTTTTGTTGTTATTATTCTTATTGTCATGTTTTCTGCTTTGATGTAACTTTCTGACATGCACATGAGACACTTCGGTGTATGCCCCAGCGGCGGCAAATCTCTGCACGCTCCTCTGTAGCAGTGCTGCAGAGCTTGTAAGCACATTAGGCTTCCCAGGGAAAATACCCTCTGCATCTGGGAGAGGTTAAATGTTCCAGGGGAGAGGTTAAACATTCGTTTTGTCCTCTGCTTCTGTAATTCTAGAAGCCAGATTAGTTCTGAATCATCTGAACCACATTCATTCAAGATTAATGAGAAAGACCAAGTATGGAAAATTTCAGCTGGTAAAGCTCCTTGGCTTTGAGCGAGTGGTGGAGGGGGAGTTCGTACTGGCAGCAGCATGCAAGTCATGCTTAGTTTTGAGTTTCCTCAGTACTTAAATTGGTGAAATGGGGAATCTCACCATAGCAGATAAATGAGAATTTCAGCAAGCAACATGAGCTGGGGGGGGTCATGAGTGGGGGGGACAGGACTTTAAAGGTCTCCCTTCCTATTTCTGTTTCTTTGGATATCAGGTTTGTCCTTTTGCATATGCACATGTTTCTAACTTTGTGCATGTTCAAGGTACATTGGTGTCTTTAAAATTAACCAGCAGGGTATTTTCACTAGTGGGTGACAAGCTGTTGTTAACCTCGAGTCCAGCTGACCGACAGGTCATGGTTAAGATGTGGTTGGAAATCTGAGTGGGAGCCTCACACAGGAAGTATTCATGAAATCCAGGCAGGTCTACCAGCAATGCTGTTCAAAGTTTTGCAAAAATAATGAACGGACAATTCAGGACTGGGTAACAGAAGTCAGTTGGGTGACCTTGGGCTTTATAAAAATTTAATCAGTTTCAATTTGGGAGCAATGCTTGTTTCAGTAGAGCCTTCCAGTATCCTGCCTGGCTGGCAGCTCTGCGGTTTCACTGCAGTTCAGTTGCTCAGGTGGTCAGCCTGGAGTTCTCTTAGAGCTTTGCATTGTAGCATTAACTTTCAAAGCAGACTCTTTACAGCAAGTTGAAAATGAAGGTGAGCCTAGGTATAGGCAATTCCTAGGACTCATTTATTTTCTAGAATCTGAGATGAAAGATTTTTTTTTTCTTCCAGTGAAATTCTAATCCAGTAAAAGCAAAACAGAAATGAACCTCTTCTTCTCCCTGATTTGTTTTGCAGTAAATGAAAGCTGTGGTCAGAAAACTGGAGTGCTCCATTTCTGATTTAGTAGAAGAGAATCCAACTTCTCCCCACTGGCCAGGTCAGCATTTGATGCTGCTGCAGCCCCAAAGAGGCCACAGTCTCCTGTGGATGGGGCTGTGGATGTTTGTAAATAGGATCTTCGGTTCATCTGGGATTCAGGGGACTGACCTGCAGTGCCTGCATGAGCTGGCACAGACATGCTCGATAGCACATGAGCAGGTTTAGATAACTCTCAAGTTTCCCCAGCCTGATGACCACCAGTTTTTCCATCCAGTGATAGATGGTCTAGGAGCTATTTAATAGAAGTTGTGAAATAAGGAGAAACTTAGCACTTTCAGCATGTGAGGTAACCTGCAGTGTTTTTTCTTACTTCAAATAGAGGAAGCAGGAACAAATAACAGGCCATGGTCTAGGAGTGAGCTGTGTTGTTCCTTCTTTAACTACATGCACTTCAAAAGACTATTCCCTTGCCTATTGTGTTGTTACTTAACAATTCTTTATTCCTCCCAGAGATACATAGACTATAACATTCATGTTTTTAACAGAGAAGAAGAAAAAAAAAATCTGAGACAGAAAGGATGAAATTACTTGCCTGGAGTCATTGTGTGATTCAATAGTAGAGGCAGAATTAGAATTGGAGGCTGATAGCCAGCATCTCCCCATTCCCAACGGAGACAAATCTTTTTTAATTAAAAGTAACGTGGGACAGTTGTCTCACCATGAATTTTCAATTAGATCAGGACTTTCTTCTATGTCAGTGTTCACAACAAATCTGTTAAAATATGTAAACATGGATTAGTGAGGAATTTGCATTTTACACAATGGCTGGCATACCTCAAATAGCCATCTCCTTTGAAACGACTCTAGAATTTTATTATTTTTTTTTAATTTAAAAAATAAATCCTCCATTGTTGTCCATAAATATGTATTCAACTCTTGGCAAAGACCAAAATTCTGGCTGAGGGCTACGGAGTCCCACCAAGGGGACAAGAAGGCTTCACAGATGGTGTCAGCAGTGATGGGGGCCTTTTGAACACCACAGCAGAGTTGTTGGTGGGCTCGTAAAGACATATTACCGTGTTTGGCTTGAAATTAGGAATTACCCTTTTTATCCCTAATTCTGAAAATTTGAGAAGCTCTTTTTATCCTATTTTTTCCTTCCTTTCTCTCTGTTTTCGTGCTTAATTACTTATTTTAAGTGGAGACAGTGGCAAGAGAATGGCTTTGGCTATTGGAGATGTAAAGATTGGCCAACTTTCTGCTTCATCCTTCAAAAAGTAACATTATATTTTATTTTTAAGTGTTTCCTGTGTGAATAGCTTTCTTAAACAACTTTTCTTCTGTCTTTAATAAAAATTTAGATGTAATGCCTCTGGCAGTCGTGTCATATAGAAAACTCATTTAAGAGTGCGCAAGAGCTCAGAATTTTATTATTCGCTCGAAAATGTGTTAGACACCCTAGAGAAACCAAGAAAGACTCCATCTAGGAGCTTAAAGTCTCCATCCCACATGTCGCAGCAAGTGAGAGATACCAAGAGGCAATAAAAGAGGGAATTGCAGAGGAAGGAGAAGCATTACCAGAATATTAGATCAGCCTTCATAAATTAAAAATTAGTATTGTGAATTGATAAATATTTTTAAGAATAATGTTTTGTCAGTTATGGAAAATTTGAGAAGATAGAGTAATGCATTTATAGATTTAAAATCTCTGAAGTAATCAGTTTTCATTAAAATCAGGAAATACCTTAACACCTACCTTCCAGATTTTTTCATGTGTTGTCATTAGCCCGGGTTAGCAGAGGTTTTTTCCCTTTGATTGGAGAGGAAGCTTGCTTGACTGTTGCTAGGTGATCACTAATTGTGATATTAACTGCCAGCAAGCTGCTGGCAGGGATTATCAATTTTTTTTTTCCTTGTTAACAAAACACATGTGTTAGAGGTGCAGCGGTATCTAAATGTGTCTGTATTGCTCAAAATTTATAACAGGAGTAATATATTCTTTAATACAACTACAGTTATGTACTCAGATATAGAGCATTAACCTCTCTTTGCTGTGAAGTAGTCTTATTAGCCCACATCCAGTAATGGCATTAAAGGTGAGTGTAGAAAACAAAGCAGATATGGCAGTAGGGGGATCTGAGCTCCCTGGTGCAAGCAGTGAAGAGCTGACAAGCATTTAGAGGAGTCCTCAACCAGAGTGAGTTGCCGTCTGTCCCTTTTCACTCTGCAGGCTCATGGTGGTGTGGTTTGGACCAAGAGGCCTCCTCCCGTGCAGTCTGGCAGCAGCTCTGCGGACCACGTTTGTGCAGCCAACAGGGCTGCTCGTCGCCGTGGTCGTGAATATTTCTCATGCCTTACGCAGGGTGACTGCTGTAAGGAAGTACTATTCATCTTCCAGCATCAAAGGATGCTGTATTCCAACAAAAGTATACTTCTTTAAGTTTTTTCTCAGTTACACGTCCATCCTAAATTTACTTCTCAAGAAACAGTAAAAATTACAATCTTCCAGCTTAGTTGGACATCCATTTTTATACCTTATGGTAGCAGTCTGAATCCAGCTTGCATCTGGAGCTGAATGTACTTCTCAGGAATGTATCATTCCTGCTGCCATTAGATACAGGGTTTTGTGGGCTCCAGCCAGGTAGAGGCATCTGCAGCTGTTGTTAGCAACTTGATCATAAGAATAATTGTGGTTTAGTTGCTTTTCAGAAGCTTTCAGAGGTGGGTTTATATACCTGCAAGATACTCTGTTGGTTACTCTTCAACAAACTGGTTTGTTGTTTCTAAGTTCAGTGTCCTTGACATTTCCTTCAGTTCACTATTTGTTGGAGGTGTAGGTGAGACTTGCCATGTTTTGCACTGTGAATGGTTGGTAATGCAGTACTTGCAGTGCAGGTACAACAATGCCTTCGTCCCCTTCATCTCGCAGCTGCAGCTTCTGCCTCTAGGAATTGTCCATTATATTGCTGCCCTGATCACTGCTGTCCACCCTGGGGCAAAGGGTGGTGGTCACAGTGAACTGGGTGCTCTCCCATCCACCTGTTATGCAGCACTGGGAACTTAACTGAGTTTGTTAGGAGAGGAAGAGTTGTTTTCTCCTGCCACATCTTTTTGCAAAATCTGTGGGCTGAGCTGGATGTTGAGGCACCTCAGTAAATCATTTTTGCCCCTGATAAGGGCTGGAGAGAGGATCCTCTGTGTCACTGCAGCCAGTTTGTGGTCTAGCAGCTGTTTGCTTACTGCAGGCTCTGTGTTGGGCATATTGTGTGCAACAGCTTGTTAGCTTACGGCTGACACCGAGCTGTCGTGCCTGCCCTCTGGGCATCCCTGCGGGTGTGCTTTGGCACCAGCTGTGCCCCAGCAGCTGTGCCTGTTGCCTCTTGGCTGTGCTGGGCTGAGGTGAATGTGGAGCATCTTCCCTGCCTCCCCACTGAGCCTTCCTTCTCAGGGCCAATAGCTCTCAGCTTCAGAGGCCATTGAAGTGTGCATTGTTTGTTTGTTTCCTGCCCCTTCCTCTGTCCTCCTTACCATCACCCTCTGGACATACTTGGTAGCTCAGTCATTGGCCTATATTTATTGCCTTCCGTGTTTTTATCATTCCTTAATTGTGGCGTGTAGTCCCACACAATTAAATTTGTTTTGAGTTTTTAGTTGTTTGGGTTTTTAAGACCTGTTAATCATGCCTCTCTGACAAAGAGGCCTGTGAGAGTTTTTGGTATAGTTGTGAAATACAGCAATGTGAGAGAGAATTCATACCCTGGCTTTTTTTTAGTGCTTGACTTCGAGAATTGCAGTCTCCTTGCTCTAATGTGAATTCCAGAAGACAAAGGATTTATATTTACTTTTTGAGTCTTTTGAAGCCTGTGCACCTTTTGAAGATTTTTGTGAATGTGTGGCATATGTTTTGGTGTAAACAATTAATCGGGGGCGGGGGGGCTCACACGTGTTGTTGCTTCTATGTGCCCTGGGAGCTTCTGGTTGGGCTGGCTGGCTGCCATGAACCCTCACTGTCTGGCCGGCCAGCCTTCACATCAGCCTGGTTTCCAGCACGAGCGGTATCCAAATCAACACATTCCCATGGAATGTTTTAGGTTTCAGTAAAGCAACGTTTTTCCTATGGAAAAGCCTTCCCTCAGAGAAATTCCTGCTGGCTCTCAGTCAGGCAGCTTCCCGTGCCCAGGGCCCTGCGGCGTGACGGAGCTTCCTACTGGTTGTGTCATCAGAGTAAAAACAGTTCATCGTTTGCCTTGAGCGGAAATCGAGTCCCACTTGTCATTAAAAGTCGATAGCAAATGCCTGGGAAGGGTTGGATTTGATCGGGGTGATTCCCAGTTCCAGGTATCTCATTTCACACAAGCAGATGCTGACGAGTTAAACACTGTCACTTGCCGGTTCTTGCAGCTGCTGTTTTTCAGCAAGTGTGTGAATACTTCGTTTGGTCCCTGTGGCAGTGCACGGATGCTACAGTGGCAATGACTGTGCCTCAGAGAGAGGAGGATTCTGCACTGAACAGACATGAACATACGCCCCTGGATGCTGTTCTGTGTATTTGCTACAAATGCTGTTGCAGCCTGGATATCCCTTTGGCTGGGGTTATGCTTGAACCGATAGTACATTCTGCAAATCAAACCAGTGGTTCTTGACAGGGAACTGTTGGCTTTTCACATGTCATCTCACCCATAAACTATACTAATTCTTGTTCTTGCAAGATGCTTGTTGAATTCTCGGTTCTTTAGGAGTGGTCTGTGTCTGTCTCCTCCCGCAAATGCCCTGTGCTCATCTGCTGCTGGGAGTTAAATAGGTCTGAACCTGCACACAAGGAAAATGGATTAGGCCACAAGTTTCTTCACACTGATAAAAGAGTTCAAACTAGTTACTGCTTTTCTTCTACTAGCTGTGTGGGGATTTATTAGAAATTAAATATTACTTTGGTCAGTGTGTTTCGTCAATAAGTTTGGGGAAATACTCTGCCATCAATAATACTAACTGCATAAATATTCATCTTACAGCACATATTGATTACAAAAGAAAATTCTAAAAACAGATTTTGCATTCTTTATTTTACCTAAATACAGAATATGCTGTTAGTTCTATAGGAGGACCAGCCACTCTTCTCCAGTAGATTACGGGCTAAACTGAAGAAACTGTTCATTTGAAAAAATACCTGGGATGGACCAAATTTTGGTTTTTTTAATCGGTGGTCTTTAGCAGAATAAACTTCTTCAAATGGTTTCATAATCTGGAACAGAGAAGCAGCATCTTCTAAACACTTAAAAGTGAGAGTTTAACCCTGTCATTTCTTAACTTGAAATATGTTTAAATAATTAATGCCATCTGAGACTTCACCTGTAAAAGTTTGCAAAGAGAAAGATAATTTATCTGACACAGATCATGCATAGCTAAGTTTCAGCAAAGCCCTGCAAACACAGAAGTTTGTTGTTTGAAAGGCTTGACCAGTTGCTCTGGTACATTATTTATATGCTTGAATTCTTTCGCTTCTTTCCCTGGGAAGGCACAGTTAATTTTCTCAGTTCATGTGGGTTTGTGCTGAATTAGACAGAGGTTTTTATGAGAGCCTTGGGCCTTTTTTTCAAGTTGGAAAATAAGATAAATCACTTTGGCTTTGTTTTTCTGGTGGAGACATTTTGTCTATTCAAATATATACACTTTCCTCTCTCCTTTATTTAACCCTCTTCCACTCATGTACAGGCGTACAGGAGCGTGACAGTAAATTTTTTCTGTGGCTTAATTTCAGAATGTCACCATTTTTTTCCTTGGGCTTTTGAGAGGTATATAGTTGCCATAATGTGATTTCTGGTTTTTGTGACAAATTTGTATAGTATGAAGACTGCGCTATGGCTTTCCTCTTGTAGTTTGATGGGTCCAGTCCCAGAGATTACCTTGGACTCTGATGCACTCCAGAACTGTGAGCCTGTCCTGCAGGAGCATGAAGGCCCTCAGCAGCTCTTGACCTGCTACACTTGAAGAGCTGGCGCTTACTATAGGGAATGCAAACAATTGGTTACGTTAAGCCCTATGAAGTGAGCACACGTGTTCAGACGAGTGCATGCCCCTGCACACTCCGGCGCTTATGAATGTAGACTACTTAACTTCTTTGTGGTCATTTTGGTCTCTTTCTCAACTCCCCTTTTTGTTCAGGAGTATCCAAGGCTTTTCTTACTCATTTAATTGCTTTGGATCCTTATACAGTCCGTATTTTAACACAGTGAAGTTTTTACTTGTTAGCACGAGAGTCTCTGCAGAATAATTGTGAAAGCAGTGTGGTTTTTATATATGACATTTTATCAGAACTTTGCTAATTCTGTCAATGTAATAGACAACATCTGTTTTCTATTTCATTGCATTTTGTGTATTGTTATTCAGCTCAAGAGGAGACAAAAGTAACTTTGAATCAAAATGGCGTGTGAGGCTTGGTTCACAATTTGCATCCAAAGAAGCAGGTGGATTACCTTAAAAAGGCAGAGTGCCTTACAGTAATCTTATGGAAGGCTATTTAGTCCTTTGCCTTTGACTTGTGCTTGAATTTGGGCATAGGGCAATTATATATTGATATAGCATAATTTTGTGATACTAACTTCAATAAACACTTAGTATATTAAAATACCTATGATTATCTTTAGGTTTTAGGGGACTTTGAAACCTGTTTCATGACTACAGGAACAACCTTCTGGCAATCTGTCACTTCCACCTGCTTTGACAACAGTGCAACAAATCTTTTCCATGTTTTGTAGTTATTTCCCCTAGGTACTGTGCTTTTAAAATACATGTAGTGCCTGGGCCCGAGGATGTGACCAGTGATGTCCTGCAGGCAGGGCCTCTTCTGGGGAGGATGGACTAGGAGCAGTGGTGGCGGTGGCAGCCATCTTGCTCTGGGGAGTGAGAGCTGTGCCGGGCAACAGTCACCTGCGCTGCTGAGGAAAGGGCAAGATCGGCTTTTGTATCCAGGGGAAGCACAAGTGGTGTGAGGAGTGCCTGAGGGAACTGGGGTTCTTTAGCCTGGAGAAGAGGAGGCTGAGGGGAGACCTTGTTGCTCTCTCCAGCTACCTGAAAGGAGGTTGTAGCATGGAGGGTGTTGGTCTTTCCTCCCAAGTAGGAAGTGACAGGATGAAAGGAAATGGCCTCTAGTTGTGCCAGGGAAGGTTTAGATTGGATATTGGGAAACGTTTTTTCATGGAAATGGTCGTCGGGCGTTGGAACAGGCTGCCTACGGAAGTGGTTGAGTCACCATCCCTGGGGATGTTTAAAAGACACATAGATAAGGCTCTTAGGGACATGGTTTAGTGCCAGAGTTAGGTTATAGTTGGCTTGATGATCATAAGGGTCTCTTCCAACCAAAATGATTCTGTTATTCTATGAAGATGTGTCCTTCTGCCAACGGACACATCCGTGGTGGTGCGGGTGCCACAGTGTGGAAGGGGAGGGTGCAGGCAGCCATGAGGCACTTCCTCGCCACCTCCCCTCCACTCAGCCCGCCAGTGCTGCGGGCATGGGAGCGGGTGCTCCACAGCACCGGGGGATGCTCAGAGGCAACAGCAGAGGAAACAAGGTTTAGAGGATCGTACCGCTGTTCCCTCCTCTTCCCTTTCCTATGTTTGAATGTGTTCTACTCCTTCAGCCACGGCTGTCACAGGAGAGGCCTCTCAGGGGCCATTGTCTTCAGGCAGACTCTGTGTGAGCAGGATGCCGAGGGGAAGAGGGACCTGGTGATGGCCTGATCTCAGGGAAGGGCTTCGGGGCAGACGGGTGCTCACACCGTGGCCACCACCCTGCCGGGGGTCTCAGAGGAACCGTCACAGCCACCAAGCACGCACACGTGGCAAAGGCCAGGCCTCATTAACGCCTGTGGGCCAGCTCGCTGCGCTGTGTGTGTTCCCGTGTGGCGAGGTGACCTTGGTGTCTGGGGGGGTTTGGTGGGCGAAGAGCTCTGCTGGAAGCACAGAAACCAAGTGCTGTCTGGTCAAGGCTTTTCTGGGTTGCTGTGTTGTGGGGTAGCACGGTGTTATGGCTGAGTAAAAGCCATAAAGCATTTGGGTTTTTAGCAGATGGCTTTGAGAAAAGGCATGTATTTTGCTGTACTGTGAATTCAGTAAATATTTTTGGCACTGATTTTTTTTTTTTTTTTTAATTCCAAATTGCTTATTTCTGTCTTAAGAGAGTGTGGGTGTGTGCTTTGCTGAGGAGGTTTTTCCTTCTGAAGAGAATGTGAATCTTGAATCAAATTAACCTATTTTTAACACGAAATTCTAGACCCTTGCTTGAAGGGTTACGTTAGCTTGAATGTTACATTATCTTTAAAAACAAATCAGAACTAATGCAAATAGTATCTCTTAATTGTTTAATGTAAGTGAAATTTTCTTTACACTTATTTCTTAATTCCTTTAGCACATCAGGTCCACCCATTTGGCCAGGAAGCACCTTCTTCAAGAGAAATGGAGCCCTTCTACAAGGTAAGTGACTGATACTATGTCTTAGAGTAGCTCTTCCTAACAAATACCTCTTGCAAATTGCACAACTTTTGTAGTATTCACTGGGCAAGAAGTAACCAAATGTTTTTTGTTTCCTTTAACCTGTCTCCTTTATTGCGCACCTGGTGCCTTGAAAATGACGATTTACTACGTACAGTGAGTGTAGTCTATGAAAGTTGCTGCTTTTTTTTCTTTCCTCGGATTATTGATTTGCTTACTGTAAAATGTGGCAAAGGGTGGCTTTTTTTTTTTTTCTCCATTGTGTGGATAAAGAGTGCCTGGGCGGAAATGTTCCAGGAGCACTGCTTTTAGCTCTGTGGGTGAAGCAAGGTTGTTCTTTGGGAGAGATTCTTTCTTGTACTTCCTAGTTGTGCCGATAGCAAAATGTACTCGAAGGTAGGTAGCGGTGCTGTGGTGGGGAAAACAGTGGCCGAGTATTTGTCTTAAGAAACCTACCATATTTGATGGTGCTTATATTCATAGAGGAATGTTAAATATCTTATTTCCGTTGGATGGGCAACATAAACAGAATCTGTATGACTGCAGTTTTGATATCTAGACATTCAGTCTATCTTACTAGACTTTTAAAAATAATTCAAAAAAATTGTTCACAGCTTAGTGTGTTTATATTTCTTAATGGAAGTGTCTTGGGAATACAGAAGGCTGTTTCCCCAGACTGCCTGCATTTGTCTTTGGTGCAAAAGTAACCTACGCTGCTTAGGATGGTTTTATGATGTTTGCAAGTATTTGTCCGTAAGTGTCTCAGTTTTGTGTTCATTCTCATGGTGCCAAGAGTTTTCTGGCGTTCTTACTGGCAGAATAAGCTGTATAATGTTCTCTGGAATGCTGATGCATATCACCTAGGATGGAGCCTTACTCACTACTGGGCTCACAAGCAGATGATTGGCAGGGAGTATCGCTCACCTCCCATGCACCAAAGTAATCCAGCATCTGCAGTTTACCTGAAAATATTTTTCAACTGATACCTTGTACATATCTTAAGAATTTGCATCATTTCTATTGTCTAGTATCTATGCTGAGATTTGTTCAAGCTTTAAGTACTTAAAAGCATTCGGATTATTTCTTAACACTAGGAGACGGTATAAATTGGGTATAGATGGTAGAGATTGGCAGCTTTTGGTTTTAGTCTTGATAAGATAGATCTGCTGCCTTTGCAGTCCTTCCTAATGGAAGGAACTACATTTTTTGTTTGTTTCTGGGTTTTTTTGTTAAGGAAAAAAGAAAACTATTGTGATATTGGATATGCTTGATTCGTTTTCAGTTGCTCAGCAATTCTGGTTTTAAAAGTGTACCTGCACCTATACGGTCTTTGTAATTTGAGTTCATGAGATGTAAACTACTCTGTCAAGTCTGTATGGCACTAATGTTTTACCTCTTCTTATGATGCGAGATATCCAGGAATTAACAACTGATATGTAGTCCTTCCTGTCTCAGTTGTTGCTTAAAGCATTTTCTCAGAAGAGTATGCTGTTCTCTACCCTCTTCTCTGCTCTGCCTTCCAAATTGGGAAATAAAATCTAAAAGCCCAAAACTTTTCAGTATATTAAAGAAATAGAGAAAAAGAGAGAGATGAGTGCCTTTTCAAGCAACTAACAAAGCCTAACACATCTTTAACTGAGTTGGCATTCTGCACTGACATTCCAAGTGGAAAACCTGACCAATTAGAACTCTAATATGCGTGACACGACTGAGGTTGGAAGGATGAGAGTGTGTGAAGAAAAACCTCACTGAAGTCATCTTTTAACACTTCCTGGTTTTAATTTTAAAACAAGAAAATAACTTAACCAAGCCTTTATTTTTTTCTTTGT